>NW_027077425.1:0-684357 GCF_963924675.1 Phocoena phocoena
CGCTTTCTTGTGAGCTGGGCACAAAACCGCAGGATTGCTTCAGGCCCTAATCTGTTTCCAGCAGGGCACACTGAGCCTTTGTTTAATTCCTCTTCCTGGTGGGAAATGAGCGTTATATTTGCCCGTGCAGACACCTACAGCTAGTCTCTCATTGGTTCTCCCTATTCCTGTTCATCTTGCACAGAAATGGCAAGCTGTGCCAAACAGGAGGTTAAAGGCACTGACTCTCCAAGTGGGGAGAGTGTTAGTAAAGCATCTGGAATGGTGAACCCGAGGACCAGGATACGAAAACTGAGATGCATTTTAAATCGTTTCCCAATCACACGGTGGACGATACTCTGGGTTTCCCATGCATGATTTAGCTGGAGGAAGAATGCTTTGAACCTGGAGAGTTGGGACCCATGGAATGGGTACCATGCAGTATGACTTCAAAGGGTCTGCATTTGCTCAGCGAAACTCACCAGTGCTATCAGCCTGAAGTGTCCAGCCTTATGTCTCAACCAGCTCTGGGTGTAGATGTGGTCAATCCGGGTTGCATCACATGACCTGAGTGAATTATTTAAGAATTGCTCTCTATTTCACTGTCTTTGTGTTTTGTTTTCCAAATTTATTTTAATAATGGGATTTACCGGATTTTCACTGCTGCGTTTCGGCCGCTGTACACACGCTTGATTCTCTTACGGAGACATATATATCCATGGGTTTTAAGATTCTTCCTAGTCAGGTATATTCCTAGGCGTTGAATATGTGGTGTTTAGTCCATTTCGTTGAGCAAGGAGTAGGTCTTGTCTATTACATATTTGGCTTATGGAATGTTATCTGTGCTAATTTCAGTCTCTGGTTTTATGCAGCACCCCAAGGCACCTTTCCCCATAAGCAAGCACTAGTTGGTTTTCTAAATTTGAGACCCTGTTCTGTTTTGTAATTCAGTTCATGTGTAGTCAAGTTTACATTCCGTGTATTAGTGATATCTTATGATGTTTCTTTTTCTGTGTGACGTAGTTCACGTAGAATCACCGTACCTGCATCCACTTACTATGCCGCTACGGGCCTGGTGACACAGATTTCATTGCTGAGTGATATTGCATTGCACGTACGTGCCACAACTTCTTTATCCATTTTTTGCTTTCTGGGATATTTACCTGATACTGTAGACGAGCTTCTTGTGAACACAGCCGTCCCAAATATTGGGGTGGCTGTCTGTTTTTGATTTTAATTTCCGTAAGCTATAGGACCATAAGTGGAAGTGCCATAGGCTGTGTTGCTTTGTTTCTTACCTGTTTCAGGAAACACCATACACTTCTCCAGGGTGGCTGCTGGCAATTTACATCCTGCCAATCAGCATAACAAGGCTCCCTGTTCTCCATATCCTGTCCTACCTTTCTGGATTTTACACTTTTTTCAGATGGCCCTTTTGCCCGGGGGGGCAGTGAGATTTCATTGTAGTGCAGATTTCCTTTACAGGCTTGCTTGGTTGGCCAAAAAGGGCGTATGCGTTTTTTCCTGAATATATTCAGGAAAAAACGCATACGCCCTTTTTGGCCAAGTGCATCATTGTCGACGTTGTGCCTCTTTTCTTATGCTTTCAGGGCAATTCCTGTCTCCCCCCTGCAATCGTTTTCCTGAAATTCAGCCCCGCTTTCAAGTCCCCTTCGCAGGCTTACTTCAATATATTTTTGGAGGATAGCTGTCATTTATAACTCTGCAGGTTTGTGAAGTACAGTGCCCCTGAGCTCCTTTCTTCAACTCGCTTTCTTGTGAGCTGGGCACAAAACCGCAGGATTGCTTCAGGCCCTAATCTGTTTCCAGCAGGGCACACTGAGCCTTTGTTTAATTCCTCTTCCTGGTGGGCAATGAGCGTTACATTTGCCCGTGCAGACACCTACAGCTAGTCTCTCATTGGTTCTCCCTATTCCTGTTCATCTTGCACAGAAATGGCAAGCTGTGCCAAACAGGAGGTTAAAGGCAGTGACTCTCCAAGCGGGGAGAGTGTTAGTAAAGCATCTGGAATGGTGAACCCGAGGACCAGGATACGAAAACTGAGATGCATTTTAAATCGTTTCCCAATCACACGGTGGACAATACTCTGGGTTTCCCATGCATGTTTTAGCTGGAGGAAGAATGCCTTGAACCTGGAGAGTTGGGACCCATGGAATGGGTACCATGCAGTATGACTTCAAAGGGTCTGCATTTGCTCACCGAAACTCACCAGTGCTATCAGCCTGAAGTGTCCAGCCTTATGTCTCAACCAGCTCTGGGTGTAGATGTGGTCAATCCCGGTTGCATCACATGACCTGAGTGAATTATTTAAGAATTGCTCTCTATTTCACTGTCTTTGTGTTTTGTTTTCGAAATTTATTTTGATAATGGGATTTATCGGATTTTCACTGCTGCGTTTCGGCCGCTGTACACACGCTTGATTCTCTTACGGAGACATATATATCCATGGGTTTTAAGATTCTTCCTAGTCAGGTATATTCCTAGGCGTTGAATATGTGGTGTTGGGTCCATTTCGTTGAGCAAGGAGTAGGTCTTGTCTATTACATATTTGGCTTATGGAAAGTTATCTGTGCTAATTTCAGTCTCTGGTTTTATGCAGCACCCCAAGGCACCTTTCCCCATAAGCAAGCACTAGTTGGTTTTCTAAATTTGAGACCCTGTTCTTTTTTGTAATTCAGTTCATGTGTAGTCAAGTTTACATTCCGTGTATTAGTGATATCTTATGATGTTTCTTTTTCTGTGTGACGTAGTTCACGTAGAATCACCGTACCTGCATCCACTCACTATGCCGCTACGGGCCTGATGACACAGATTTCATTGCTGAGTGATATTGCATTGTACGTACGTGCCACAACTTCTTTATCCATTTTTTGCTTTCTGGGATATTTACCTGATACTGTAGACGAGCTTCTTGTGAACACAGCCGTCCCAAATATTGGGGTGGCTGTCTGTTTTTGATTTTAATTTCCGTAAGCTATAGGACCATAAGTGGAAGTGCCATAGGCTGTGTTGCTTTGTTTCTTACGTGTTTCAAGAAACACCATACACTTCTCCAGGGTGGCTGCTGGCAATTTACATCCTGCCAATCAGCATAACAAGGCTCCCTGTTCTCCATATCCTGTCCTACCTTTCTGGATTTTACACTTTTTTCAGATGGCCCTTTTGCCCAGGGGGGCAGTGAGATTTCATTGTAGTGCAGATTTCCTTTACAGGCTTGCTTGGTTGGCCAAAAAGGGCGTATGCGTTTTTTCCTGAATATATTCAGGAAAAAACGCATACGCCCTTTTTGGCCAAGTGCATCATTGCCGACGTTGTGCCTCTTTTCCTATGCTTTCAGGGCAATTCCAGTCTACCCCCTGCAATCGTTTTCCTGAAATTCAGCCCCGCTTTCAAGTCCCCTTCGCAGGCTTACTTCAATATATTTTTGGAGGATAGCTGTCATTTATAACTCTGCAGGTTTGTGAAGTACAGTGCCCCTGAGCTCCTTTCTTCAACTCGCTTTCTTGTGAGCTGGGCACAAAACCGCAGGATTGCTTCAGGCCCTAATCTGTTTCCAGCAGGGCACGCTGAGCCTTTGTTTAATTCCTCTTCCTGGTGGGCAATGAGCGTTACATTTGCCCGTGCAGACACCTACAGCTAGTCTCTCATTGGTTCTCCCTATTCCTGTTCATCTTGCACAGAAATGGCAGGCTGTGCCAAACAGGAGGTTAAAGGCACTGACTCTCCAAGCGGGGAGAGTGTTAGTAAAGCATCTGGAATGGTGAACCCGAGGACCAGGATACGAAAACTGAGATGCATTTTAAATCGTTTCCCAATCACACGGTGGATGATACTCTGGGTTTCCCATGCATGTTTTAGCTGGAGGAAGAATGCCTTGAACCTGGAGAGTTGGGATCCATGGAATGGGTACCATGCAGTATGACTTCAAAGGGTCTGCATTTGCTCACCGAAACTCACCAGTGCTATCAGCCTGAAGTGTCCAGCCTTATGTGTCAACCAGCTCTGGGTGTAGATGTGGTCAATCCCGGTTGCATCACATGCCCTGAGTGAATTATTTAAGAATTGCTCTCTATTTCACTGTCTTTGTGTTTTGTTTTCGAAATTTATTTTGATAATGGGATTTATCGGATTTTCACTGCTGCATTTCCGCCGCTGTACACACGCTTGATTCTCTTACGGAGACATATATATCCATGGGTTTTAAGATTCTTCCTAGTCAGGTATATTCCTAGGCGTTGAATATGTGGTGTTGGGTCCATTTCGTTGAGCAAGGAGTAGGTCTTGTCTATTACATATTTGGCTTATGGAAAGTTATCTGTGCTAATTTCCGTCTCTGGTTTTATGCAGCACCCCAAGGCACCTTTCCCCATAAGCAAGCACTAGTTGGTTTTCTAAATTTGAGACCCTGTTCTGTTTTGTAATTCAGTTTATGTGTAGTCAAGTTTACATTCCGTGTATTAGTGATATCTTATGATGTTTCTTTTTCTGTGTGACGTAGTTCACGTAGAATCACCGTACCTGCATCCACTCACTATGCCGCTACGGGCCTGATGACACAGATTTCATTGCTGAGTGATATTGCATTGTACGTACGTGCCACAACTTCTTTATCCATATTTTGCTTTCTGGGATATTTACCTGATACTGTAGACGAGCTTCTTGTGAACACAGCCGTCCCAAATATTGGGGTGGCTGTCTGTTTTTGATTTTAATTTCCGTAAGCTATAGGACCATAAGTGGAAGTGCCATAGGCTGTGTTGCTTTGTTTCTTACGTGTTTCAGGAAACACCATACACTTCTCCAGGGTGGCTGCTGGCAATTTACATCCTGCCAATCAGCATAACAAGGCTCCCTGTTCTCCATATCCTGTCCTACCTTTCTGGATTTTACACTTTTTTCAGATGGCCCTTTTGCCCGGGGGGGCAGTGAGATTTCATTGTAGTGCAGATTTCCTTTACAGGCTTGCTTGGTTGGCCAAAAAGGGCGTATGCGTTTTTTCCTGAATATATTCAGGAAAAAACGCATACGCCCTTTTTGGCCAAGTGCATCATTGTCGACGTTGTGCCTCTTTTCTTATGCTTTCAGGGCAATTCCTGTCTCCCCCCTGCAATCGTTTTCCTGAAATTCAGCCCCGCTTTCAAGTCCCCTTCGCAGGCTTACTTCAATATATTTTTGGAGGATAGCTGTCATTTATAACTCTGCAGGTTTGTGAAGTACAGTGCCCCTGAGCTCCTTTCTTCAACTCGCTTTCTTGTGAGCTGGGCACAAAACCGCAGGATTGCTTCAGGCCCTAATCTGTTTCCAGCAGGGCACACTGAGCCTTTGTTTAATTCCTCTTCCTGGTGGGCAATGAGCGTTACATTTGCCCGTGCAGACACCTACAGCTAGTCTCTCATTGGTTCTCCCTATTCCTGTTCATCTTGCACAGAAATGGCAAGCTGTGCCAAACAGGAGGTTAAAGGCAGTGACTCTCCAAGCGGGGAGAGTGTTAGTAAAGCATCTGGAATGGTGAACCCGAGGACCAGGATACGAAAACTGAGATGCATTTTAAATCGTTTCCCAATCACACGGTGGACAATACTCTGGGTTTCCCATGCATGTTTTAGCTGGAGGAAGAATGCCTTGAACCTGGAGAGTTGGGACCCATGGAATGGGTACCATGCAGTATGACTTCAAAGGGTCTGCATTTGCTCACCGAAACTCACCAGTGCTATCAGCCTGAAGTGTCCAGCCTTATGTCTCAACCAGCTCTGGGTGTAGATGTGGTCAATCCCGGTTGCATCACATGACCTGAGTGAATTATTTAAGAATTGCTCTCTATTTCACTGTCTTTGTGTTTTGTTTTCGAAATTTATTTTGATAATGGGATTTATCGGATTTTCACTGCTGCGTTTCGGCCGCTGTACACACGCTTGATTCTCTTACGGAGACATATATATCCATGGGTTTTAAGATTCTTCCTAGTCAGGTATATTCCTAGGCGTTGAATATGTGGTGTTGGGTCCATTTCGTTGAGCAAGGAGTAGGTCTTGTCTATTACATATTTGGCTTATGGAAAGTTATCTGTGCTAATTTCAGTCTCTGGTTTTATGCAGCACCCCAAGGCACCTTTCCCCATAAGCAAGCACTAGTTGGTTTTCTAAATTTGAGACCCTGTTCTTTTTTGTAATTCAGTTCATGTGTAGTCAAGTTTACATTCCGTGTATTAGTGATATCTTATGATGTTTCTTTTTCTGTGTGACGTAGTTCACGTAGAATCACCGTACCTGCATCCACTCACTATGCCGCTACGGGCCTGATGACACAGATTTCATTGCTGAGTGATATTGCATTGTACGTACGTGCCACAACTTCTTTATCCATTTTTTGCTTTCTGGGATATTTACCTGATACTGTAGACGAGCTTCTTGTGAACACAGCCGTCCCAAATATTGGGGTGGCTGTCTGTTTTTGATTTTAATTTCCGTAAGCTATAGGACCATAAGTGGAAGTGCCATAGGCTGTGTTGCTTTGTTTCTTACGTGTTTCAAGAAACACCATACACTTCTCCAGGGTGGCTGCTGGCAATTTACATCCTGCCAATCAGCATAACAAGGCTCCCTGTTCTCCATATCCTGTCCTACCTTTCTGGATTTTACACTTTTTTCAGATGGCCCTTTTGCCCAGGGGGGCAGTGAGATTTCATTGTAGTGCAGATTTCCTTTACAGGCTTGCTTGGTTGGCCAAAAAGGGCGTATGCGTTTTTTCCTGAATATATTCAGGAAAAAACGCATACGCCCTTTTTGGCCAAGTGCATCATTGCCGACGTTGTGCCTCTTTTCCTATGCTTTCAGGGCAATTCCAGTCTACCCCCTGCAATCGTTTTCCTGAAATTCAGCCCCGCTTTCAAGTCCCCTTCGCAGGCTTACTTCAATATATTTTTGGAGGATAGCTGTCATTTATAACTCTGCAGGTTTGTGAAGTACAGTGCCCCTGAGCTCCTTTCTTCAACTCGCTTTCTTGTGAGCTGGGCACAAAACCGCAGGATTGCTTCAGGCCCTAATCTGTTTCCAGCAGGGCACGCTGAGCCTTTGTTTAATTCCTCTTCCTGGTGGGCAATGAGCGTTACATTTGCCCGTGCAGACACCTACAGCTAGTCTCTCATTGGTTCTCCCTATTCCTGTTCATCTTGCACAGAAATGGCAGGCTGTGCCAAACAGGAGGTTAAAGGCACTGACTCTCCAAGCGGGGAGAGTGTTAGTAAAGCATCTGGAATGGTGAACCCGAGGACCAGGATACGAAAACTGAGATGCATTTTAAATCGTTTCCCAATCACACGGTGGATGATACTCTGGGTTTCCCATGCATGTTTTAGCTGGAGGAAGAATGCCTTGAACCTGGAGAGTTGGGATCCATGGAATGGGTACCATGCAGTATGACTTCAAAGGGTTTGCATTTGCTCACCGAAACTCACCAGTGCTATCAGCCTGAAGTGTCCAGCCTTATGTGTCAACCAGCTCTGGGTGTAGATGTGGTCAATCCCGGTTGCATCACATGCCCTGAGTGAATTATTTAAGAATTGCTCTCTATTTCACTGTCTTTGTGTTTTGTTTTCGAAATTTATTTTGATAATGGGATTTATCGGATTTTCACTGCTGCATTTCCGCCGCTGTACACACGCTTGATTCTCTTACGGAGACATATATATCCATGGGTTTTAAGATTCTTCCTAGTCAGGTATATTCCTAGGCGTTGAATATGTGGTGTTGGGTCCATTTCGTTGAGCAAGGAGTAGGTCTTGTCTATTACATATTTGGCTTATGGAAAGTTATCTGTGCTAATTTCCGTCTCTGGTTTTATGCAGCACCCCAAGGCACCTTTCCCCATAAGCAAGCACTAGTTGGTTTTCTAAATTTGAGACCCTGTTCTGTTTTGTAATTCAGTTTATGTGTAGTCAAGTTTACATTCCGTGTATTAGTGATATCTTATGATGTTTCTTTTTCTGTGTGACGTAGTTCACGTAGAATCACCGTACCTGTATCCACTCACTATGCCGCTACGGGCCTGATGACACAGATTTCATTGCTGAGTGATATTGCATTGTACGTACGTGCCACAACTTCTTTATCCATATTTTGCTTTCTGGGATATTTACCTGATACTGTAGACGAGCTTCTTGTGAACACAGCCGTCCCAAATATTGGGGTGGCTGTCTGTTTTTGATTTTAATTTCCGTAAGCTATAGGACCATAAGTGGAAGTGCCATAGGCTGTGTTGCTTTTTTTCTTACCTGTTTCAGGAAACACCATACACTTCTCCAGGGTGGCTGCTGGCAATTTACATCCTGCCAATCAGCATAACAAGGCTCCCTGTTCTGCATATCCTGTCCTACCTTTCTGGATTTTACACTTTTTTCAGATGGCCCTTTAGCCCGGGGGGGCCGTGAGATTTCATTGTAGTGCAGATTTCCTTTACAGGCTTGCTTGGTTGGCCAAAAAGGGCGTATGCTTTTTTTCCTGAATATATTCAGGGCAATTCCAGTCTACCCCCTGCAATCGTTTTCCTGAAATTCAGCCCCGCTTTCAAGTCCCCTTCGCAGACTTACTTCAATATATTTTGGAGGATAGCTGTCATTTATAACTCTGCAGGTTTGTGAAGTACAGTGCCCCTGAGCTCCTTTCTTCAACTCGCTTTCTTGTGAGCTGGGCACAAAACCGCAGGATTGCTTCAGGCCCTAATCTGTTTCCAGCAGGGTACACTGAGCCTTTGTTTAATTCCCCTTCCTGGTGGGCAATGAGCGTTACATTTGCCCGTGCAGACACCTACAGCTAGTCTCTCATTGGTTCTCCCTATTCCTGTTCATCTTGCACAGAAATTGCAAGCTGTGCGAAACAGGAGGTTAAAGGCACTGACTCTCCAAGCGGGGAGAGTGTTAGTAAAGCATCTGGAATGGTGAACCCGAGGACCTGGAAACGAAAACTGAGATGCATTTTAAATCATTTCCCAATCACACGGTGGACGATACTCTGGGTTTCCCATGCATGTTTTAGCTGGAGGAAGAATCCCTTGAACCTGGAGAGTTGGGACCCATGGAATGGGTACCATGCAGTATGACTTCAAAGGGTCTGCATTTGCTCACCGAAACTCACCAATGCTATCAGCCTGAAGTGTCCAGCCTTATGTCTCAACCAGCTCTGGGTGTAGATGTGGTCAATCCCGGTTGCATCACATGCCCTGAGTGAATTAGTTAAGAATTGCTCTCTATTTCACTGTCTTTGTGTTTTGTTTTCGAAATTTATTTTGATAATGGGATTTATCGGATTTTCACTGCTGCGTTTCGTCCACTGTACACACGCTTGATTCTCTTACGGAGACATATATATCCATGGGTTTTAAGATTCTTCCTAGTCAGGTATATTCCTAGGCGTTGAATATGTGGTGTTGGGTCCATTTCGTTGAGCAAGGAGTAGGTCTTGTCTATTACATATTTGGCTTATGGTAAGTTATCTGTGCTAATTTCAGTCTCTGGTTTTATGCAGCCCGCCAAGGCACCTTTCCCCATAAGCAAGCACTAGTTTGTTTTCTAAATTTGAGACCCTGTTCTTTTTTGTAATTCAGTTCATGTGTAGTCAAGTTTACATTCTGTGTATTAGTGATATCTTATGATGTTTCTTTTTCTGTGTGACGTAGTTCACGTAGAATCACCGTACCTGCATCCACTCACTATGCCGCTACGGGCCTGATGACACAGATTTCATTGCTGAGTGATATTGCATTGTACGTACGTGCCACAACTTCTTTATCCATTTTTTGCTTTCTGGGATATTTACCTGATACTGTAGACGAGCTTCTTGTGAACACAGCCGTTCCAAATATTGGGGTGGCTGTCTGTTTTTGATTTTAATTTCCGTAAGCTATAGGACCATAAGTGGAAGTGCCATAGGCTGTGTTGCTTTGTTTCTTACGTGTTTCAGGAAACACCATACACTTCTCCAGGGTGGCTGCTGGCAATTTACATCCTGCCAATCAGCATAACAAGGCTCCCTGTTCTCCATATCCTGTCCTACCTTTCTGGATTTTACACTTTTTTCAGATGGCCCTTTTGCCCGGGGTGGGGGGGGGCAGTGAGATTTCATTGTAGTGCAGATTTTCTTTACAGGCTTGCTTGGTTGGCCAAAAAGGGCGTATGCGTTTTTTCCTGAATATATTCAGGAAAAAACGCATACGCCCTTTTTGGCCAAGTGCATCATTGTCGACGTTGTGCCTCTTTTCCTATGCTTTCAGGGCAATTCCAGTCTACCCCCTGCAATCGTTTTCCTGAAATTCTGCCCCGCTTTCAAGTCCCCTTCGCAGGCTTACTTCAATATATTTTTGGAGGATAGCTGTCATTTATAACTCTGCAGGTTTGTGAAGTACAGTGCCCCTGAGCTCCTTTCTTCAACTCGCTTTCTTGTGAGCTGGGCACAAAACCGCAGGATTGCTTCAGGCCCTAATCTGTTTCCAGCAGGGCACACTGAGCCTTTGTTTAATTCCTCTTCCTGGTGGGAAATGAGCGTTACATTTGCCCGTGCAGACACCTACAGCTAGTCTCTCATTGGTTCTCCCTATTCCTGTTCATCTTGCACAGAAATGGCAAGCTGTGCCAAACAGGAGGTTAAAGGCACTGACTCTCCAAGTGGGGAGAGTGTTAGTAAAGCATCTGGAATGGTGAACCCGAGGACCAGGATACGAAAACTGAGATGCATTTTAAATCGTTTCCCAATCACACGGTGGACGATACTCTGGGTTTCCCATGCATGATTTAGCTGGAGGAAGAATGCCTTGAACCTGGAGAGTTGGGACCCATGGAATGGGTACCATGCAGTATGACTTCAAAGGGTCTGCATTTGCTCACCGAAACTCACCAGTGCTATCAGCCTGAAGTGTCCAGCCTTATGTCTCAACCAGCTCTGGGTGTAGATGTGGTCAATCCGGGTTGCATCACATGACCTGAGTGAATTATTTAAGAATTGCTCTCTATTTCACTGTCTTTGTGTTTTGTTTTCGAAATTTATTTTGATAATGGGATTTATCGGATTTTCACTGCTGCATTTCCGCTGCTGTACACACGCTTGATTCTCTTACGGAGACATATATATCCATGGGTTTTAAGATTCTTCCTAGTCAGGTATATTCCTAGGCGTTGAATATGTGGTGTTTAGTCCATTTCGTTGAGCAAGGAGTAGGTCTTGTCTATTACATATTTGGCTTATGGAATGTTATCTGTGCTAATTTCAGTCTCTGGTTTTATGCAGCACCCCAAGGCACCTTTCCCCATAAGCAAGCACTAGTTGGTTTTCTAAATTTGAGACCCTGTTCTGTTTTGTAATTCAGTTCATGTGTAGTCAAGTTTACATTCCGTGTATTAGTGATATCTTATGATGTTTCTTTTTCTGTGTGACGTAGTTCACGTAGAATCACCGTACCTGCATCCACTTACTATGCCGCTACGGGCCTGATGACACAGATTTCATTGCTGAGTGATATTGCATTGCACGTACGTGCCACAACTTCTTTATCCATTTTTTGCTTTCTGGGATATTTACCTGATACTGTAGACGAGCTTCTTGTGAACACAGCCGTCCCAAATATTGGGGTGGCTGTCTGTTTTTGATTTTAATTTCCGTAAGCTATAGGACCATAAGTGGAAGTGCCATAGGCTGTGTTGCTTTGTTTCTTACCTGTTTCAGGAAACACCATACACTTCTCCAGGGTGGCTGCTGGCAATTTACATCCTGCCAATCAGCATAACAAGGCTCCCTGTTCTCCATATCCTGTCCTACCTTTCTGGATTTTACACTTTTTTCAGATGGCCCTTTTGCCCGGGGGGGCAGTGAGATTTCATTGTAGTGCAGATTTCCTTTACAGGCTTGCTTGGTTGGCCAAAAAGGGCGTATGCGTTTTTTCCTGAATATATTCAGGAAAAAACGCATACGCCCTTTTTGGCCAAGTGCATCATTGTCGACGTTGTGCCTCTTTTCCTATGCTTTCAGGGCAATTCCTGTCTACCCCCTGCAATCGTTTTCCTGAAATTCAGCCCCGCTTTCAAGTCCCCTTCGCAGGCTTACTTCAATATATTTTTGGAGGATAGCTGTCATTTATAACTCTGCAGGTTTGTGAAGTACAGTGCCCCTGAGCTCCTTTCTTCAACTCGCTTTCTTGTGAGCTGGGCACAAAACCGCAGGATTGCTTCAGGCCCTAATCTGTTTCCAGCAGGGCACACTGAGCCTTTGTTTAATTCCTCTTCCTGGTGGGCAATGAGCGTTACATTTGCCCGTGCAGACACCTACAGCTAGTCTCTCATTGGTTCTCCCTATTCCTGTTCATCTTGCACAGAAATGGCAGGCTGTGCCAAACAGGAGGTTAAAGGCACTGACTCTCCAAGCGGGGAGAGTGTTAGTAAAGCATCTGGAATGGTGAACCCGAGGACCAGGATACGAAAACTGAGATGCATTTTAAATCGTTTCCCAATCACACGGTGGACGATACTCTGGGTTTCCCATGCATGTTTTAGCTGGAGGAAGAATGCCTTGAACCTGGAGAGTTGGGATCCATGGAATGGGTACCATGCAGTATGACTTCAAAGGGTCTGCATTTGCTCACCGAAACTCACCAGTGCTATCAGCCTGAAGTGTCCAGCCTTATGTGTCAACCAGCTCTGGGTGTAGATGTGGTCAATCCCGGTTGCATCACATGCCCTGAGTGAATTATTTAAGAATTGCTCTCTATTTCACTGTCTTTGTGTTTTGTTTTCGAAATTTATTTTGATAATGGGATTTATCGGATTTTCACTGCTGCATTTCCGCCGCTGTACACACGCTTGATTCTCTTACGGAGACATATATATCCATGGGTTTTAAGATTCTTCCTAGTCAGGTATATTCCTAGGCGTTGAATATGTGGTGTTGAGTCCATTTCGTTGAGCAAGGAGTAGGTCTTGTCTATTACATATTTGGCTTATGGAAAGTTATCTGTGCTAATTTCCGTCTCTGGTTTTATGCAGCACCCCAAGGCACCTTTCCCCATAAGCAAGCACTAGTTGGTTTTCTAAATTTGAGACCCTGTTCTGTTTTGTAATTCAGTTTATGTGTAGTCAAGTTTACATTCCGTGTATTAGTGATATCTTATGATGTTTCTTTTTCTGTGTGACGTAGTTCACGTAGAATCACCGTACCTGCATCCACTCACTATGCCGCTACGGGCCTGATGACACAGATTTCATTGCTGAGTGATATTGCATTGTACGTACGTGCCACAACTTCTTTATCCATATTTTGCTTTCTGGGATATTTACCTGATACTGTAGACGAGCTTCTTGTGAACACAGCCGTCCCAAATATTGGGGTGGCTGTCTGTTTTTGATTTTAATTTCCGTAAGCTATAGGACCATAAGTGGAAGTGCCATAGGCTGTGTTGCTTTTTTTCTTACCTGTTTCAGGAAACACCATACACTTCTCCAGGGTGGCTGCTGGCAATTTACATCCTGCCAATCAGCATAACAAGGCTCCCTGTTCTCCATATCCTGTCCTACCTTTCTGGATTTTACACTTTTTTCAGATGGCCCTTTAGCCCGGTGGGGCCGTGAGATTTCATTGTAGTGCAGATTTCCTTTACAGGCTTGCTTGGTTGGCCAAAAAGGGCGTATGCGTTTTTTCCTGAATATATTCAGGGCAATTCCAGTCTACCCCCTGCAATCGTTTTCCTGAAATTCAGCCCCGCTTTCAAGTCCCCTTCGCAGACTTACTTCAATATATTTTTGGAGGATAGCTGTCATTTATAACTCTGCAGGTTTGTGAAGTACAGTGCCCCTGAGCTCCTTTCTTCAACTCGCTTTCTTGTGAGCTGGGCACAAAACCGCAGGATTGCTTCAGGCCCTAATCTGTTTCCAGCAGGGCACACTGAGCCTTTGTTTAATTCCCCTTCCTGGTCTGCAATGAGCATTATATTTGCCCGTGCAGACACCTACAGCTAGTCTCTCATTGGTTCTCCCTATTCCTGTTCATCTTGCACAGAAATTGCAAGCTGTGCGAAACAGGAGGTTAAAGGCACTGACTCTCCAAGCGGGGAGAGTGTTAGTAAAGCATCTGGAATGGTGAACCCGAGGACCTGGAAACGAAAACTGAGATGCATTTTAAATCATTTCCCAATCACACGGTGGACGATACTCTGGGTTTCCCATGCATGTTTTAGCTGGAGGAAGAATCCCTTGAACCTGGAGAGTTGGGACCCATGGAATGGGTACCATGCAGTATGACTTCAAAGGGTCTGCATTTGCTCACCGAAACTCACCAATGCTATCAGCCTGAAGTGTCCAGCCTTATGTCTCAACCAGCTCTGGGTGTAGATGTGGTCAATCCCGGTTGCATCACATGCCCTGAGTGAATTAGTTAAGAATTGCTCTCTATTTCACTGTCTTTGTGTTTTGTTTTCGAAATTTATTTTGATAATGGGATTTATCGGATTTTCACTGCTGCGTTTCGGCCACTGTACACACGCTTGATTCTCTTACGGAGACATATATATCCATGGGTTTTAAGATTCTTCCTAGTCAGGTATATTCCTAGGCGTTGAATATGTGGTGTTGGGTCCATTTCGTTGAGCAAGGAGTAGGTCTTGTCTATTACATATTTGGCTTATGGTAAGTTATCTGTGCTAATTTCAGTCTCTGGTTTTATGCAGCCCGCCAAGGCACCTTTCCCCATAAGCAAGCACTAGTTTGTTTTCTAAATTTGAGACCCTGTTCTTTTTTGTAATTCAGTTCATGTGTAGTCAAGTTTACATTCCGTGTATTAGTGATATCTTATGATGTTTCTTTTTCTGTGTGACGTAGTTCACGTAGAATCACCGTACCTGCATCCACTCACTATGCCGCTACGGGCCTGATGACACAGATTTCATTGCTGAGTGATATTGCATTGTACGTACGTGCCACAACTTCTTTATCCATTTTTTGCTTTCTGGGATATTTACCTGATACTGTAGACGAGCTTCTTGTGAACACAGCCGTTCCAAATATTGGGGTGGCTGTCTGTTTTTGATTTTAATTTCCGTAAGCTATAGGACCATAAGTGGAAGTGCCATAGGCTGTGTTGCTTTGTTTCTTACGTGTTTCAGGAAACACCATACACTTCTCCAGGGTGGCTGCTGGCAATTTACATCCTGCCAATCAGCATAACAAGGCTCCCTGTTCTCCATATCCTGTCCTACCTTTCTGGATTTTACACTTTTTTCAGATGGCCCTTTTGCCCGGGGTGGGGGGGGGCAGTGAGATTTCATTGTAGTGCAGATTTTCTTTACAGGCTTGCTTGGTTGGCCAAAAAGGGCGTATGCGTTTTTTCCTGAATATATTCAGGAAAAAACGCATACGCCCTTTTTGGCCAAGTGCATCATTGTCGACGTTGTGCCTCTTTTCCTATGCTTTCAGGGCAATTCCAGTCTACCCCCTGCAATCGTTTTCCTGAAATTCAGCCCCGCTTTCAAGTCCCCTTCGCAGGCTTACTTCAATATATTTTTGGAGGATAGCTGTCATTTATAACTCTGCAGGTTTGTGAAGTACAGTGCCCCTGAGCTCCTTTCTTCAACTCGCTTTCTTGTGAGCTGGGCACAAAACCGCAGGATTGCTTCAGGCCCTAATCTGTTTCCAGCAGGGCACCCTGAGCCTTTGTTTAATTCCTCTTCCTGGTGGGCAATGAGCGTTACATTTGCCCGTGCAGACACCTACAGCTAGTCTCTCATTGGTTCTCCCTATTCCTGTTCATCTTGCACAGAAATGGCAAGCTGTGCCAAACAGGAGATTAAAGGCACTGACTCTCCAAGCGGGGAGAGTGTTAGTAAAGCATCTGGAATGGTGAACCCGAGGACCAGGATACGAAAACTGAGATGCATTTTAAATCGTTTCCCAATCACACGGTGGACGATACTCTGGGTTTCCCATGCATGTTTTAGCTGGAGGAAGAATGCCTTGAACCTGGAGAGTTGGGACCCATGGAATGGGTACCATGCAGTATGACTTCAAAGGGTCTGCATTTGCTCACCGAAACTCACCAGTGCTATCAGCCTGAAGTGTCCAGCCTTATGTCTCAACCAGCTCTGGGTGTAGATGTGGTCAATCCCGGTTGCATCACATGACCTGAGTGCATTATTTAAGAATTGCTCTCTATTTCACTGTCTTTGTGTTTTGTTTTCGAAATTTATTTTGATAATGGGATTTATCGGATTTTCACTGCTGCATTTCCGCTGCTGTACAAACGCTTGATTCTCTTACGGAGACATATATATCCATGGGTTTTAAGATTCTTCCTAGTCAGGTATATTCCTAGGCGTTGAATATGTGGTGTTGAGTCCATTTCGTTGAGCAAGGAGTAGGTCTTGTCTATTACATATTTGGCTTATGGAATGTTATCTGTGCTAATTTCCGTCTCTGGTTTATGCAGCACCCCAAGGCACCTTTCCCCATAAGCAAGCACTAGTTGGTTTTCTAAATTTGAGACCCTGTTCTGTTTTGTAATTCAGTTCATGTGTAGTCAAGTTTACATTCCGTGTATTAGTGATATCTTATGATGTTTCTTTTTCTGTGTGACGTAGTTCACGTAGAATCACCGTACCTGCATCCACTTACTATGCCGCTACGGGCCTGATGACACAGATTTCATTGCTGAGTGATATTGCATTGCACGTACGTGCCACAACTTCTTTATCCATTTTTTGCTTTCTGGGATATTTACCTGATACTGTAGACGAGCTTCTTGTGAACACAGCCGTCCCAAATATTGGGGTGGCTGTCTGTTTTTGATTTTAATTTCCGTAAGCTATAGGACCATAAGTGGAAGTGCCATAGGCTGTGTTGCTTTGTTTCTTACGTGTTTCAGGAAACACCATACACTTCTCCAGGGTGGCTGCTGGCAATTTACATCCTGCCAATCAGCATAACAAGGCTCCCTGTTCTCCATATCCTGTCCTACCTTTCTGGATTTTACACTTTTTTCAGATGGCCCTTTTGCCCGGGAGGGCAGTGAGATTTCATTGTAGTGCAGATTTCCTTTACAGGCTTGCTTGGTTGGCCAAAAAGGGCGTATGCGTTTTTTCCTGAATATATTCAGGAAAAAACGCATAGGCCCTTTTTGGCCAAGTGCATCATTGTCGACGTTGTGCCTCTTTTCCTATGCTTTCAGGGCAATTCCAGTCTACCCCCTGCAATCGTTTTCCTGAAATTCAGCCCCGCTTTCAAGTCCCCTTCGCAGGCTTACTTCAATATATTTTTGGAGGATAGCTGTCATTTATAACTCTGCAGGTTTGTGAAGTACAGTGCCCCTGAGCTCCTTTCTTCAACTCGCTTTCTTGTGAGCTGGGCACAAAACCGCAGGATTGCTTCAGGCCCTAATCTGTTTCCAGCAGGGCACACTGAGCCTTTGTTTAATTCCTCTTCCTGGTGGGCAATGAGCGTTACATTTGCCCGTGCAGACACCTACAGCTAGTCTCTCATTGGTTCTCCCTATTCCTGTTCATCTTGCACAGAAATGGCAAGCTGTGCCAAACAGGAGGTTAAAGGCAGTGACTCTCCAAGCGGGGAGAGTGTTAGTAAAGCATCTGGAATGGTGAACCCGAGGACCAGGATACGAAAACTGAGATGCATTTTAAATCGTTGCCCAATCACACCGTGGACAATACTCTGGGTTTCCCATGCATGTTTTAGCTGGAGGAAGAATGCCTTGAACCTGGAGAGTTGGGACCCATGGAATGGGTACCATGCAGTATGACTTCAAAGGGTCTGCATTTGCTCACCGAAACAAACCAGTGCTATCAGCCTGAAGTGTCCAGCCTTATGTCTCAACCAGCTCTGGGTGTAGATGTGGTCAATCCCGGTTGCATCACATGACCTGAGTGAATTATTTAAGAATTGCTCTCTATTTCACTGTCTTTGTGTTTTGTTTTCAAAATTTATTTTGATAATGGGATTTATCGGATTTTCACTGCTGCATTTCCGCCGCTGTACACACGCTTGATTCTCTTACGGAGACATATATATCCATGGGTTTTAAGATTCTTCCTAGTCAGGTATATTCCTAGGCGTTGAATATGTGGTGTTGAGTCCATTTCGTTGAGCAAGGAGTAGGTCTTGTCTATTACATATTTGGCTTATGGAATGTTATCTGTGCTAATTTCAGTCTCTGGTTTTATGCAGCACCCCAACGCACCTTTCCCCATAAGCAAGCACTAGTTGGTTTTCTAAATTTGAGACCCTGTTCTGTTTTGTAATTCAGTTCATGTGTAGTCAAGTTTACATTCCGTGTATTAGTGATATCTTATGATGTTTCTTTTTCTGTGTGACGTAGTTCACGTAGAATCACCGTACCTGCATCCACTTACTATGCCGCTACGGGCCTGATGACACAGATTTCATTGCTGAGTGATATTGCATTGCACGTACGTGCCACAACTTCTTTATCCATTTTTTGCTTTCTGGGATATTTACCTGATACTGTAGACGAGCTTCTTGTGAACACAGCCGTCCCAAATATTGGGGTGGCTGTCTGTTTTTGATTTTAATTTCCGTAAGCTATAGGACCATAAGTGGAAGTGCCATAGGCTGTGTTGCTTTTTTTCTTACCTGTTTCAGGAAACACCATACACTTCTCCAGGGTGGCTGCTGGCAATTTACATCCTGCCAATCAGCATAACAAGGCGCCCTGTTCTCCATATCCTGTCCTACCTTTCTGGATTTTACACTTTTTTCAGATGGCCCTTTAGCCCGGGGGGGCCGTGAGATTTCATTGTAGTGCAGATTTCCTTTACAGGCTTGCTTGGTTGGCCAAAAAGGGCGTATGCGTTTTTTCCTGAATATATTCAGGGCAATTCCAGTCTACCCCCTGCAATCGTTTTCCTGAAATTCAGCCCCGCTTTCAAGTCCCCTTCGCAGACTTACTTCAATATATTTTTGGAGGATAGCTGTCATTTATAACTCTGCAGGTTTGTGAAGTACAGTGCCCCTGAGCTCCTTTCTTCAACTCGCTTTCTTGTGAGCTGGGCACAAAACCGCAGGATTGCTTCAGGCCCTAATCTGTTTCCAGCAGGGCACACTGAGCCTTTGTTTAATTCCCCTTCCTGGTCTGCAATGAGCATTATATTTGCCCGTGCAGACACCTACAGCTAGTCTCTCATTGGTTCTCCCTATTCCTGTTCATCTTGCACAGAAATTGCAAGCTGTGCGAAACAGGAGGTTAAAGGCACTGACTCTCCAAGCGGGGAGAGTGTTAGTAAAGCATCTGGAATGGTGAACCCGAGGACCTGGAAACGAAAACTGAGATGCATTTTAAATCATTTCCCAATCACACGGTGGACGATACTCTGGGTTTCCCATGCATGTTTTAGCTGGAGGAAGAATCCCTTGAACCTGGAGAGTTGGGACCCATGGAATGGGTACCATGCAGTATGACTTCAAAGGGTCTGCATTTGCTCACCGAAACTCACCAATACTATCAGCCTGAAGTGTCCAGCCTTATGTCTCAACCAGCTCTGGGTGTAGATGTGGTCAATCCCGGTTGCATCACATGCCCTGAGTGAATTAGTTAAGAATTGCTCTCTATTTCACTGTCTTTGTGTTTTGTTTTCGAAATTTATTTTGATAATGGGATTTATCGGATTTTCACTGCTGCGTTTCGGCCACTGTACACACGCTTGATTCTCTTACGGAGACATATATATCCATGGGTTTTAAGATTCTTCCTAGTCAGGTATATTCCTAGGCGTTGAATATGTGGTGTTGGGTCCATTTCGTTGAGCAAGGAGTAGGTCTTGTCTATTACATATTTGGCTTATGGTAAGTTATCTGTGCTAATTTCAGTCTCTGGTTTTATGCAGCCCGCCAAGGCACCTTTCCCCATAAGCAAGCACTAGTTTGTTTTCTAAATTTGAGACCCTGTTCTTTTTTGTTATTCAGTTCATGTGTAGTCAAGTTTACATTCCGTGTATTAGTGATATCTTATGATGTTTCTTTTTCTGTGTGACGTAGTTCACGTAGAATCACCGTACCTGCATCCACTCACTATGCCGCTACGGGCCTGATGACACAGATTTCATTGCTGAGTGATATTGCATTGTACGTACGTGCCACAACTTCTTTATCCATTTTTTGCTTTCTGAGATATTTACCTGATACTGTAGACGAGCTTCTTGTGAACACAGCCGTTCCAAATATTGGGGTGGCTGTCTGTTTTTGATTTTAATTTCCGTAAGCTATAGGACCATAAGTGGAAGTGCCATAGGCTGTGTTGCTTTGTTTCTTACGTGTTTCAGGAAACACCATACACTTCTCCAGGGTGGCTGCTGGCAATTTACATCCTGCCAATCAGCATAACAAGGCTCCCTGTTCTCCATATCCTGTCCTACCTTTCTGGATTTTACACTTTTTTCAGATGGCCCTTTTGCCCGGGGTGGGGGGGGGCAGTGAGATTTCATTGTAGTGCAGATTTTCTTTACAGGCTTGCTTGGTTGGCCAAAAAGGGCGTATGCGTTTTTTCCTGAATATATTCAGGAAAAAACGCATACGCCCTTTTTGGCCAAGTGCATCATTGTCGACGTTGTGCCTCTTTTCCTATGCTTTCAGGGCAATTCCAGTCTACCCCCTGCAATCGTTTTCCTGAAATTCAGCCCCGCTTTCAAGTCCCCTTCGCAGGCTTACTTCAATATATTTTTGGAGGATAGCTGTCATTTATAACTCTGCAGGTTTGTGAAGTACAGTGCCCCTGAGCTCCTTTCTTCAACTCGCTTTCTTGTGAGCTGGGCACAAAACCGCAGGATTGCTTCAGGCCCTAATCTGTTTCCAGCAGGGCACCCTGAGCCTTTGTTTAATTCCTCTTCCTGGTGGGCAATGAGCGTTACATTTGCCCGTGCAGACACCTACAGCTAGTCTCTCATTGGTTCTCCCTATTCCTGTTCATCTTGCACAGAAATGGCAAGCTGTGCCAAACAGGAGATTAAAGGCACTGACTCTCCAAGCGGGGAGAGTGTTAGTAAAGCATCTGGAATGGTGAACCCGAGGACCAGGATACGAAAACTGAGATGCATTTTAAATCGTTTCCCAATCACACGGTGGACGATACTCTGGGTTTCCCATGCATGTTTTAGCTGGAGGAAGAATGCCTTGAACCTGGAGAGTTGGGACCCATGGAATGGGTACCATGCAGTATGACTTCAAAGGGTCTGCATTTGCTCACCGAAACTCACCAGTGCTATCAGCCTGAAGTGTCCAGCCTTATGTCTCAACCAGCTCTGGGTGTAGATGTGGTCAATCCCGGTTGCATCACATGACCTGAGTGCATTATTTAAGAATTGCTCTCTATTTCACTGTCTTTGTGTTTTGTTTTCGAAATTTATTTTGATAATGGGATTTATCGGATTTTCACTGCTGCATTTCCGCTGCTGTACACACGCTTGATTCTCTTACGGAGACATATATATCCATGGGTTTTAAGATTCTTCCTAGTCAGGTATATTCCTAGGCGTTGAATATGTGGTGTTGAGTCCATTTCGTTGAGCAAGGAGTAGGTCTTGTCTATTACATATTTGGCTTATGGAATGTTATCTGTGCTAATTTCCGTCTCTGGTTTATGCAGCACCCCAAGGCACCTTTCCCCATAAGCAAGCACTAGTTGGTTTTCTAAATTTGAGACCCTGTTCTGTTTTGTAATTCAGTTCATGTGTAGTCAAGTTTACATTCCGTGTATTAGTGATATCTTATGATGTTTCTTTTTCTGTGTGACGTAGTTCACGTAGAATCACCGTACCTGCATCCACTTACTATGCCGCTACGGGCCTGATGACACAGATTTCATTGCTGAGTGATATTGCATTGCACGTACGTGCCACAACTTCTTTATCCATTTTTTGCTTTCTGGGATATTTACCTGATACTGTAGACGAGCTTCTTGTGAACACAGCCGTCCCAAATATTGGGGTGGCTGTCTGTTTTTGATTTTAATTTCCGTAAGCTATAGGACCATAAGTGGAAGTGCCATAGGCTGTGTTGCTTTGTTTCTTACGTGTTTCAGGAAACACCATACACTTCTCCAGGGTGGCTGCTGGCAATTTACATCCTGCCAATCAGCATAACAAGGCTCCCTGTTCTCCATATCCTGTCCTACCTTTCTGGATTTTACACTTTTTTCAGATGGCCCTTTTGCCCGGGAGGGCAGTGAGATTTCATTGTAGTGCAGATTTCCTTTACAGGCTTGCTTGGTTGGCCAAAAAGGGCGTATGCGTTTTTTCCTGAATATATTCAGGAAAAAACGCATACGCCCTTTTTGGCCAAGTGCATCATTGTCGACGTTGTGCCTCTTTTCCTATGCTTTCAGGGCAATTCCAGTCTACCCCCTGCAATCGTTTTCCTGAAATTCAGCCCCGCTTTCAAGTCCCCTTCGCAGGCTTACTTCAATATATTTTTGGAGGATAGCTGTCATTTATAACTCTGCAGGTTTGTGAAGTACAGTGCCCCTGAGCTCCTTTCTTCAACTCGCTTTCTTGTGAGCTGGGCACAAAACCGCAGGATTGCTTCAGGCCCTAATCTGTTTCCAGCAGGGCACACTGAGCCTTTGTTTAATTCCTCTTCCTGGTGGGCAATGAGCGTTACATTTGCCCGTGCAGACACCTACAGCTAGTCTCTCATTGGTTCTCCCTATTCCTGTTCATCTTGCACAGAAATGGCAAGCTGTGCCAAACAGGAGGTTAAAGGCAGTGACTCTCCAAGCGGGGAGAGTGTTAGTAAAGCATCTGGAATGGTGAACCCGAGGACCAGGATACGAAAACTGAGATGCATTTTAAATCGTTGCCCAATCACACCGTGGACAATACTCTGGGTTTCACATGCATGTTTTAGCTGGAGGAAGAATGCCTTGAACCTGGAGAGTTGGGACCCATGGAATGGGTACCATGCAGTATGACTTCAAAGGGTCTGCATTTGCTCACCGAAACTCACCAGTGCTATCAGCCTGAAGTGTCCAGCCTTATGTCTCAACCAGCTCTGGGTGTAGATGTGGTCAATCCCGGTTGCATCACATGACCTGAGTGAATTATTTAAGAATTGCTCTCTATTTCACTGTCTTTGTGTTTTGTTTTCAAAATTTATTTTGATAATGGGATTTATCGGATTTTCACTGCTGCATTTCCGCCGCTGTACACACGCTTGATTCTCTTACGGAGACATATATATCCATGGGTTTTAAGATTCTTCCTAGTCAGGTATATTCCTAGGCGTTGAATATGTGGTGTTGAGTCCATTTCGTTGAGCAAGGAGTAGGTCTTGTCTATTACATATTTGGCTTATGGAATGTTATCTGTGCTAATTTCAGTCTCTGGTTTTATGCAGCACCCCAACGCACCTTTCCCCATAAGCAAGCACTAGTTGGTTTTCTAAATTTGAGACCCTGTTCTGTTTTGTAATTCAGTTCATGTGTAGTCAAGTTTACATTCCGTGTATTAGTGATATCTTATGATGTTTCTTTTTCTGTGTGACGTAGTTCACGTAGAATCACCGTACCTGCATCCACTTACTATGCCGCTACGGGCCTGATGACACAGATTTCATTGCTGAGTGATATTGCATTGCACGTACGTGCCACAACTTCTTTATCCATTTTTTGCTTTCTGGGATATTTACCTGATACTGTAGACGAGCTTCTTGTGAACACAGCCGTCCCAAATATTGGGGTGGCTGTCTGTTTTTGATTTTAATTTCCGTAAGCTATAGGACCATAAGTGGAAGTGCCATAGGCTGTGTTGCTTTGTTTCTTACGTGTTTCAGGAAACACCATACACTTCTCCAGGGTGGCTGCTGGCAATTTACATCCTGCCAATCAGCATAACAAGGCTCCCTGTTCTCCATATCCTGTCCTACCTTTCTGGATTTTACACTTTTTTCAGATGGCCCTTTTGCCCGGGGGGGCAGTGAGATTTCATTGTAGTGCAGATTTCCTTTACAGGCTTGCTTGGTTGGCCAAAAAGGGCGTATGCGTTTTTTCCTGAATATATTCAGGAAAAAACGCATACGCCCTTTTTGGCCAAGTGCATCATTGTCGACGTTGTGCCTCTTTTCCTATGCTTTCAGGGCAATTCCAGTCTACCCCCTGCAATCGTTTTCCTGAAATTCAGCCCCGCTTTCAAGTCCCCTTCGCAGGCTTACTTCAATATATTTTTGGAGGATAGCTGTCATTTATAACTCTGCAGGTTTGTGAAGTACAGTGCCCCTGAGCTCCTTTCTTCAACTCGCTTTCTTGTGAGCTGGGCACAAAACCGCAGGATTGCTTCAGGCCCTAATCTGTTTCCAGCAGGGCACACTGAGCCTTTGTTTAATTCCTCTTCCTGGTGGGCAATGAGCGTTACATTTGCCCGTGCAGACACCTACAGCTAGTCTCTCATTGGTTCTCCCTATTCCTGTTCATCTTGCACAGAAATGGCAAGCTGTGCCAAACAGGAGGTTAAAGGCAGTGACTCTCCAAGCGGGGAGAGTGTTAGTAAAGCATCTGGAATGGTGAACCCGAGGACCAGGATACGAAAACTGAGATGCATTTTAAATCGTTGCCCAATCACACCGTGGACAATACTCTGGGTTTCCCATGCATGTTTTAGCTGGAGGAAGAATGCCTTGAACCTGGAGAGTTGGGACCCATGGAATGGGTACCATGCAGTATGACTTCAAAGGGTCTGCATTTGCTCACCGAAACTCACCAGTGCTATCAGCCTGAAGTGTCCAGCCTTATGTCTCAACCAGCTCTGGGTGTAGATGTGGTCAATCCCGGTTGCATCACATGACCTGAGTGAATTATTTAAGAATTGCTCTCTATTTCACTGTCTTTGTGTTTTGTTTTCAAAATTATTTTGATAATGGGATTTATCGGATTTTCACTGCTGCATTTCCGCCGCTGTACACACGCTTGATTCTCTTACGGAGACATATATATCCATGGGTTTTAAGATTCTTCCTAGTCAGGTATATTCCTAGGCGTTGAATATGTGGTGTTGAGTCCATTTCGTTGAGCAAGGAGTAGGTCTTGTCTATTACATATTTGGCTTATGGAATGTTATCTGTGCTAATTTCAGTCTGTGGTTTTATGCAGCACCCCAACGCACCTTTCCCCATAAGCAAGCACTAGTTGGTTTTCTAAATTTGAGACCCTGTTCTGTTTTGTAATTCAGTTCATGTGTAGTCAAGTTTACATTCCGTGTATTAGTGATATCTTATGATGTTTCTTTTTCTGTGTGACGTAGTTCACGTAGAATCACCGTACCTGCATCCACTTACTATGCCGCTACGGGCCTGATGACACAGATTTCATTGCTGAGTGATATTGCATTGCACGTACGTGCCACAACTTCTTTATCCATTTTTTGCTTTCTGGGATATTTACCTGATACTGTAGACGAGCTTCTTGTGAACACAGCCGTCCCAAATATTGGGGTGGCTGTCTGTTTTTGATTTTAATTTCCGTAAGCTATAGGACCATAAGTGGAAGTGCCATAGGCTGTGTTGCTTTGTTTCTTACGTGTTTCAGGAAACACCATACACTTCTCCAGGGTGGCTGCTGGCAATTTACATCCTGCCAATCAGCATAACAAGGCTCCCTGTTCTCCATATCCTGTCCTACCTTTCTGGATTTTACACTTTTTTCAGATGGCCCTTTTGCCCGGGAGGGCAGTGAGATTTCATTGTAGTGCAGATTTCCTTTACAGGCTTGCTTGGTTGGCCAAAAAGGGCGTATGCGTTTTTTCCTGAATATATTCAGGAAAAAACGCATACGCCCTTTTTGGCCAAGTGCATCATTGTCGACGTTGTGCCTCTTTTCCTATGCTTTCAGGGCAATTCCAGTCTACCCCCTGCAATCGTTTTCCTGAAATTCAGCCCCGCTTTCAAGTCCCCTTCGCAGGCTTACTTCAATATATTTTTGGAGGATAGCTGTCATTTATAACTCTGCAGGTTTGTGAAGTACAGTGCCCCTGAGCTCCTTTCTTCAACTCGCTTTCTTGTGAGCTGGGCACAAAACCGCAGGATTGCTTCAGGCCCTAATCTGTTTCCAGCAGGGCACACTGAGCCTTTGTTTAATTCCTCTTCCTGGTGGGCAATGAGCGTTACATTTGCCCGTGCAGACACCTACAGCTAGTCTCTCATTGGTTCTCCCTATTCCTGTTCATCTTGCACAGAAATGGCAAGCTGTGCCAAACAGGAGGTTAAAGGCAGTGACTCTCCAAGCGGGGAGAGTGTTAGTAAAGCATCTGGAATGGTGAACCCGAGGACCAGGATACGAAAACTGAGATGCATTTTAAATCGTTGCCCAATCACACCGTGGACAATACTCTGGGTTTCACATGCATGTTTTAGCTGGAGGAAGAATGCCTTGAACCTGGAGAGTTGGGACCCATGGAATGGGTACCATGCAGTATGACTTCAAAGGGTCTGCATTTGCTCACCGAAACTCACCAGTGCTATCAGCCTGAAGTGTCCAGCCTTATGTCTCAACCAGCTCTGGGTGTAGATGTGGTCAATCCCGGTTGCATCACATGACCTGAGTGAATTATTTAAGAATTGCTCTCTATTTCACTGTCTTTGTGTTTTGTTTTCAAAATTTATTTTGATAATGGGATTTATCGGATTTTCACTGCTGCATTTCCGCCGCTGTACACACGCTTGATTCTCTTACGGAGACATATATATCCATGGGTTTTAAGATTCTTCCTAGTCAGGTATATTCCTAGGCGTTGAATATGTGGTGTTGAGTCCATTTCGTTGAGCAAGGAGTAGGTCTTGTCTATTACATATTTGGCTTATGGAATGTTATCTGTGCTAATTTCAGTCTCTGGTTTTATGCAGCACCCCAACGCACCTTTCCCCATAAGCAAGCACTAGTTGGTTTTCTAAATTTGAGACCCTGTTCTGTTTTGTAATTCAGTTCATGTGTAGTCAAGTTTACATTCCGTGTATTAGTGATATCTTATGATGTTTCTTTTTCTGTGTGACGTAGTTCACGTAGAATCACCGTACCTGCATCCACTTACTATGCCGCTACGGGCCTGATGACACAGATTTCATTGCTGAGTGATATTGCATTGCACGTACGTGCCACAACTTCTTTATCCATTTTTTGCTTTCTGGGATATTTACCTGATACTGTAGACGAGCTTCTTGTGAACACAGCCGTCCCAAATATTGGGGTGGCTGTCTGTTTTTGATTTTAATTTCCGTAAGCTATAGGACCATAAGTGGAAGTGCCATAGGCTGTGTTGCTTTGTTTCTTACGTGTTTCAGGAAACACCATACACTTCTCCAGGGTGGCTGCTGGCAATTTACATCCTGCCAATCAGCATAACAAGGCTCCCTGTTCTCCATATCCTGTCCTACCTTTCTGGATTTTACACTTTTTTCAGATGGCCCTTTTGCCCGGGGGGGCAGTGAGATTTCATTGTAGTGCAGATTTCCTTTACAGGCTTGCTTGGTTGGCCAAAAAGGGCGTATGCGTTTTTTCCTGAATATATTCAGGAAAAAACGCATACGCCCTTTTTGGCCAAGTGCATCATTGTCGACGTTGTGCCTCTTTTCCTATGCTTTCAGGGCAATTCCAGTCTACCCCCTGCAATCGTTTTCCTGAAATTCAGCCCCGCTTTCAAGTCCCCTTCGCAGGCTTACTTCAATATATTTTTGGAGGATAGCTGTCATTTATAACTCTGCAGGTTTGTGAAGTACAGTGCCCCTGAGCTCCTTTCTTCAACTCGCTTTCTTGTGAGCTGGGCACAAAACCGCAGGATTGCTTCAGGCCCTAATCTGTTTCCAGCAGGGCACACTGAGCCTTTGTTTAATTCCTCTTCCTGGTGGGCAATGAGCGTTACATTTGCCCGTGCAGACACCTACAGCTAGTCTCTCATTGGTTCTCCCTATTCCTGTTCATCTTGCACAGAAATGGCAAGCTGTGCCAAACAGGAGGTTAAAGGCAGTGACTCTCCAAGCGGGGAGAGTGTTAGTAAAGCATCTGGAATGGTGAACCCGAGGACCAGGATACGAAAACTGAGATGCATTTTAAATCGTTGCCCAATCACACCGTGGACAATACTCTGGGTTTCCCATGCATGTTTTAGCTGGAGGAAGAATGCCTTGAACCTGGAGAGTTGGGACCCATGGAATGGGTACCATGCAGTATGACTTCAAAGGGTCTGCATTTGCTCACCGAAACTCACCAGTGCTATCAGCCTGAAGTGTCCAGCCTTATGTCTCAACCAGCTCTGGGTGTAGATGTGGTCAATCCCGGTTGTATCACATTACCTGAGTGAATTATTTAAGAATTGCTCTCTATTTCACTGTCTTTGTGTTTTGTTTTCAAAATTTATTTTGATAATGGGATTTATCGGATTTTCACTGCTGCATTTCCGCCGCTGTACACACGCTTGATTCTCTTACGGAGACATATATATCCATGGGTTTTAAGATTCTTCCTAGTCAGGTATATTCCTAGGCGTTGAATATGTGGTGTTGAGTCCATTTCGTTGAGCAAGGAGTAGGTCTTGTCTATTACATATTTGGCTTATGGAATGTTATCTGTGCTAATTTCAGTCTCTGGTTTTATGCAGCACCCCAACGCACCTTTCCCCATAAGCAAGCACTAGTTGGTTTTCTAAATTTGAGACCCTGTTCTGTTTTGTAATTCAGTTCATGTGTAGTCAAGTTTACATTCCGTGTATTAGTGATATCTTATGATGTTTCTTTTTCTGTGTGACGTAGTTCACGTAGAATCACCGTACCTGCATCCACTTACTATGCCGCTACGGGCCTGATGACACAGATTTCATTGCTGAGTGATATTGCATTGCACGTACGTGCCACAACTTCTTTATCCATTTTTTGCTTTCTGGGATATTTACCTGATACTGTAGACGAGCTTCTTGTGAACACAGCCGTCCCAAATATTGGGGTGGCTGTCTGTTTTTGATTTTAATTTCCGTAAGCTATAGGACCATAAGTGGAAGTGCCATAGGCTGTGTTGCTTTGTTTCTTACGTGTTTCAGGAAACACCATACACTTCTCCAGGGTGGCTGCTGGCAATTTACATCCTGCCAATCAGCATAACAAGGCTCCCTGTTCTCCATATCCTGTCCTACCTTTCTGGATTTTACACTTTTTTCAGATGGCCCTTTTGCCCGGGGGGGCAGTGAGATTTCATTGTAGTGCAGATTTCCTTTACAGGCTTGCTTGGTTGGCCAAAAAGGGCGTATGCGTTTTTTCCTGAATATATTCAGGAAAAAACGCATACGCCCTTTTTGGCCAAGTGCATCATTGTCGACGTTCTGCCTCTTTTCCTATGCTTTCAGGGCAATTCCAGTCTACCCCCTGCAATCGTTTTCCTGAAATTCAGCCCCGCTTTCAAGTCCCCTTCGCAGGCTTACTTCAATATATTTTTGGAGGATAGCTGTCATTTATAACTCTGCAGGTTTGTGAAGTACAGTGCCCCTGAGCTCCTTTCTTCAACTCGCTTTCTTGTGAGCTGGGCACAAAACCGCAGGATTGCTTCAGGCCCTAATCTGTTTCCAGCAGGGCACACTGAGCCTTTGTTTAATTCCTCTTCCTGGTGGGCAATGAGCGTTACATTTGCCCGTGCAGACACCTACAGCTAGTCTCTCATTGGTTCTCCCTATTCCTGTTCATCTTGCACAGAAATGGCAAGCTGTGCCAAACAGGAGGTTAAAGGCAGTGACTCTCCAAGCGGGGAGAGTGTTAGTAAAGCATCTGGAATTGTGAACCCGAGGACCAGGATACGAAAACTGAGATGCATTTTAAATCGTTTCCCAATCACACGGTGGACAATACTCTGGGTTTCCCATGCATGTTTTAGCTGGAGGAAGAATGCCTTGAACCTGGAGAGTTGGGACCCATGGAATGGGTACCATGCAGTATGACTTCAAAGGGTCTGCATTTGCTCACCGAAACTCACCAGTGCTATCAGCCTGAAGTGTCCAGCCTTATGTCTCAACCAGCTCTGGGTGTAGATGTGGTCAATCCCGGTTGCATCACATGACCTGAGTGAATTATTTAAGAATTGCTCTCTATTTCACTGTCTTTGTGTTTTGTTTTCGAAATTTATTTTGATAATGGGATTTATCGGATTTTCACTGCTGCATTTCCGCCGCTGTACACACGCTTGATTCTCTTACGGAGACATATATATCCATGGGTTTTAAGATTCTTCCTAGTCAGGTATATTCCTAGGCGTTGAATATGTGGTGTTGAGTCCATTTCGTTGAGCAAGGAGTAGGTCTTGTCTATTACATATTTGGCTTATGGAATGTTATCTGTGCTAATTTCAGTCTCTGGTTTTATGCAGCACCCCAACGCACCTTTCCCCATAAGCAAGCACTAGTTGGTTTTCTAAATTTGAGACCCTGTTCTGTTTTGTAATTCAGTTCATGTGTAGTGAAGTTTACATTCCGTGTATTAGTGATATCTTATGATGTTTCTTTTTCTGTGTGACGTAGTTCACGTAGAATCACCGTACCTGCATCCACTTACTATGCCGCTACGGGCCTGATGACACAGATTTCATTGCTGAGTGATATTGCATTGTACGTACGTGCCACAACTTCTTTATCCATTTTTTGCTTTCTGGGATATTTACCTGACACTGTAGACGAGCTTCTTGTGAACACAGCCGTCCCAAATATTGGGGTGGCTGTCTGTTTTTGATTTTAATTTCCGTAAGCTATAGGACCATAAGTGGAAGTGCCATAGGCTGTGTTGCTTTGTTTCTTACCTGTTTCAGGAAACACCATACACTTCTCCAGGGTGGCTGCTGGCAATTTACATCCTGCCAATCAGCATAACAAGGCTCCCTGTTCTCCATATCCTGTCCTACCTTTCTGGATTTTACACTTTTTTCAGATGGCCCTTTTGCCCGGGGGGGGCAGTGAGATTTCATTGTAGTGCAGATTTCCTTTACAGGCTTGCTTGGTTGGCCAAAAAGGGCGTATGCGTTTTTTCCTGAATATATTCAGGAAAAAACGTATACGCCCTTTTTGGCCAAGTGCATCATTGTCGACGTTGTGCCTCTTTTCCTATGCTTTCAGGGCAATTCCAGTCTACCCCCTGCAATCGTTTTGCTGAAATTCAGCCCCGCTTTCAAGTCCCCTTCGCAGGCTTACTTCAATATATTTTTGGAGGATAGCTGTCATTTATAACTCTACAGGTTTGTGAAGTACAGTGCCCCTGAGCTCCTTTCTTCAACTCGCTTTCTTGTGAGCTGGGCACAAAACCGCAGGATTGCTTCAGGCCCTAATCTGTTTCAAGCAGGGCACACTGAGCCTTTGTTTAATTCCTCTTCCTGGTGGGCAATGAGCGTTACATTTGCCCGTGCAGACACCTACAGCTAGTCTCTCATTGGTTCTCCCTATTCCTGTTCATCTTGCACAGAAATTGCAAGCTGTGCCAAACAGGAGGTTAAAGGCACTGACTCTCCAAGCGGGGAGAGTGTTAGTAAAGCATCTGGAATGGTGAACCCGAGGACCAGGAAACGAAAACTGAGATGCATTTTAAATCATTTCCCAATCACACGGTGGACGATACTCTGGGTTTCCCATGCATGTTTTAGCTGGAGGAAGAATCCCTTGAACCTGGTGAGTTGGGACCCATGGAATGGGTACCATGCAGTATGACTTCAAAGGGTCTGCATTTGCTCACCGAAACTCACCAATGCTATCAGCCTGAAGTGTCCAGCCTTATGTCTCAACCAGCTCTGGGTGTAGATGTGGTCAATCCCGGTTGCATCACATGCCCTGAGTGAATTAGTTAAGAATTGCTCTCTATTTCACTGTCTTTGTGTTTTGTTTTCGAAATTTATTTTGACAATGGGATTTATCGGATTTTCACTGCTGCGTTTCGGCCGCTGTACACACGCTTGATTCTCTTACGGAGACATATATATCCATGGGTTTTAAGATTCTTCCTAGTCAGGTATATTCCTAGGCATTGAATATGTGGTGTTGGGTCCATTTCGTTGAGCAAGGAGTAGGTCTTGTCTATTACATATTTGGCTTATGGAAAGTTATCTGTGCTAATTTCAGTCTCTGGTTTTATGCAGCACCCCAACGCACCTTTCCCCATAAGCAAGCACTAGTTGGTTTTGTAAATTTGAGACCCTGTTCTTTTTTGTAATTCAGTTCATGTGTAGTCAAGTTTACATTCCGTGTATTAGTGATATCTTATGATGTTTCTTTTTCTGTGTGACGTAGTTCACGTAGAATCACCGTACCTGCATCCACTCACTATGCCGCTACGGGCCTGATGACACAGATTTCATTGCTGAGTGATATTGCATTGTACGTACGTGCCACAACTTCTTTATCCATTTTTTGCTTTCTGGGATATTTACCTGATACTGTAGACGAGCTTCTTGTGAACACAGCCGTCCGAAATATTGGGGTGGCTGTCTGTTTTTGATTTTAATTTCCGTAAGCTATAGGACCATAAGTGGAAGTGCCATAGGCTGTTTTGCTTTGTTTCTTACGTGTTTCAGGAAACACCATACACTTCTCCAGGGTGGCTGCTGGCAATTTACATCCTGCCAATTAGCATAACAAGGCTCCCTGTTCTCCATATCCTGTCCTACCTTTCTGGATTTTACACTTTTTTCTGATGGCCCTTTTGCCCGGGGGGGCAGTCAGATTTCATTGTAGTGCAGATTTCCTTTACAGGCTTGCTTGGTTGGCCAAAAAGTGCGTATGCGTTTTTTCCTGAATATATTCAGGAAAAAACGCATACGCCCTTTTTGGCCAAGTGCATCATTGTCGACGTTGTGCCTCTTTTCCTATGCTTTCAGGGCAATTCCAGTCTACCCCCTGCAATCGTTTTCCTGAAATTCTGCCCCGCTTTCAAGTCCCCTTCGCAGGCTTACTTCAATATATTTTTGGAGGATAGCTGTCATTTATAACTCTGCAGGTTTGTGAAGTACAGTGCCCCTGAGCTCCTTTCTTCAACTCGCTTTCTTGTGAGCTGGGCACAAAACCGCAGGATTGCTTCAGGCCCTAATCTGTTTCCAGCAGGGCACACTGAGCCTTTGTTTAATTCCTCTTCCTGGTGGGCAATGAGCGTTACATTTGCCCGTGCAGACACCTACAGCTAGTCTCTCATTGGTTCTCCCTATTCCTGTTCATCTTGCACAGAAATGGCAAGCTGTGCCAAACAGGAGGTTAAAGGCACTGACTCTCCAAGCGGGGAGAGTGTTAGTAAAGCATCTGGAATGGTGAACCCGAGGACCAGGATACGAAAACTGAGATGCATTTTAAATCGTTTCCCAATCTCACGGTGGACGATACTCTGGGTTTCCCATGCATGTTTTAGCTGGCCGAAGAATGCCTTGAACCTGGAGAGTTGGGACCCATGGAATGGGTACCATGCAGTATGACTTCAAAGGGTCTGCATTTGCTCACCGAAACTCACCAGTGCTATCAGCCTGAAGTGTCCAGCCTTATGTCTCAACCAGCTCTGGGTGTAGATGTGGTCAATCCCGGTTGCATCACATGACCTGAGTGAATTATTTAAGAATTGCTCTCTATTTCACTGTCTTTGTGTTTTGTTTTCGAAATTTATTTTGATAATGGGATTTATCGGATTTTCACTGCTGCGTTTCGGCCGCTGTACACACGCTTGATTCTCTTACGGAGACATATATATCCATGGGTTTTAAGATTCTTCCTAGTCAGGTATATTCCTAGGCGTTGAATATGTGGTGTTGGGTCCATTTCGTTGAGCAAGGAGTAGGTCTTTTTTATTACATATTTGGCTTATGGAAAGTTATCTGTGCTAATTTCAGTCTCTGGTTTTATGCAGCAGCCCAAGGCACCTTTAACCATAAGCAAGCACTAGTCGGTTTTCTAAATTTGAGACCCTGTTCTGTTTTGTAATTCAGTTCATGTGTAGTCAAGTTTACATTCCGTGTATTAGTGATATCTTATGATGTTTCTTTTTCTGTGTGACGTAGTTCACGTAGAATCACCGTACCTGCATCCACTCACTATGCCGCTACGGGCCTGATGACACAGATTTCATTGCTGAGTGATATTGCATTGTACGTACGTGCCACAACTTCTTTATCCATTTTTTGCTTTCTGGGATATTTACCTGATACTGTAGACGAGCTTCTTGTGAACACAGCCGTCCCAAATATTGGGGTGGCTGTCTGTTTTTGATTTTAATTTCCGTAAGCTATAGGACCATAAGTGGAAGTGCCATAGGCTGTGTTGCTTTGTTTCTTACGTGTTTCAGGAAACACCATACACTTCTCCAGGGTGGCTGCTGGCAATTTACATCCTGCCAATCAGCATAACAAGGCTCCCTGTTCTCCATATCCTGTCCTACCTTTCTGGATTTTACACTTTTTTCAGATGGCCCTTTTGCCCGGGGGGGGGGGGGCAGTGAGATTTCATTGTAGTGCAGATTTCCTTTACAGGCTTGCTTGGTGGGCCAAAAAGGGCGTATGCGTTTTTTCCTGAATATATTCAGGAAAAAACGCATACGCCCTTTTTGGCCAAGTGCATCATTGTCGACGTTGTGCCTCTTTTCCTATGCTTTCAGGGCAATTCCAGTCTACCCCCTGCAATCGTTTTCCTGAAATTCAGCCCCGCTTTCAAGTCCCCTTCGCAGACTTACTTCAATATATTTTTGGAGGATAGCTGTCATTTATAACTCTGCAGGTTTGTGAAGTACAGTGCCCCTGAGCTCCTTTCTTCAACTCGCTTTCTTGTGAGCTGGGCACAAAACCGCAGGATTGCTTCAGGCCCTAATCTGTTTCCAGCAGGGCACACTGAGCCTTTGTTTAATTAATCTTCCTGGTGGGCAATGAGCGTTACATTTGCCCGTGCAGACACCTACAGCTAGTCTCTCATTGGTTCTCCCTATTCCTGTTCATCTTGCACAGAAATTGCAAGCTGTGCGAAACAGGAGGTTAAAGGCACTGACTCTCCAAGCGGGGAGAGTGTTAGTAAAGCATCTGGAATGGTGAACCCGAGGACCTGGAAACGAAAACTGAGATGCATTTTAAATCATTTCCCAATCACACGGTGGACGATACTCTGGGTTTCCCATGCATGTTTTAGCTGGAGGAAGAATGCCTTGAACCTGGAGAGTTGGGACCCATGGAATGGGTACCATGCAGTATGACTTCAAAGGGTCTGCATTTGCTCACCGAAACTCACCAGTGCTATCAGCCTGAAGTGTCCAGCCTTATGTCTCAACCAGCTCTGGGTGTAGATGTGGTCAATCCCGGTTGCATCACATGACCTGAGTGAATTATTTAAGAATTGCTCTCTATTTCACTGTCTTTGTGTTTTGTTTTCGAAATTTATTTTGATAATGGGATTTATCGGATTTTCACTGCTGCATTTCCGCTGCTGTACACACGCTTGATTCTCTTACGGAGACATATATATCCATGGGTTTTAAGATTCTTCCTAGTCAGGTATATTCCTAGGCGTTGAATATGTGGTGTTGAGTCCATTTCGTTGAGCAAGGAGTAGGTCTTGTCTATTACATATTTGGCTTATGGAATGTTATCTGTGCTAATTTCAGTCTCTGGTTTTATGCAGCACCCCAACGCACCTTTCCCCATAAGCAAGCACTAGTTGGTTTTCTAAATTTGAGACCCTGTTCTGTTTTGTAATTCAGTTCATGTGTAGTCAAGTTTACATTCCGTGTATTAGTGATATCTTATGATGTTTCTTTTTCTGTGTGACGTAGTTCACGTAGAATCACCGTACCTGCATCCACTCACTATGCCGCTACGGGCCTGATGACACAGATTTCATTGCTGAGTGATATTGCATTGTACGTACGTGCCACAACTTCTTTATCCATTTTTTGCTTTCTGGGATATTTACCTGATACTGTAGACGAGCTTCTTGTGAACACAGCCGTCCCAAATATTGCGGTGGCTGTCTGTTTTTGATTTTAATTTCCGTAAGCTATAGGACCATAAGTGGAAGTGCCATAGGCTGTGTTGCTTTGTTTCTTACGTGTTTCAGGAAACACCATACACTTCTCCAGGGTGGCTGCTGGCAATTTACATCCTGCCAATCAGCATAACAAGGCTCCCTGTTCTCCATATCCTGTCCTACCTTTCTGGATTTTACACTTTTTTCAGATGGCCCTTTTGCCCGGGGGGGGGGGCAGTGAGATTTCATTGTAGTGCAGATTTCCTTTACAGGCTTGCTTGGTGGGCCAAAAAGGGCGTATGCGTTTTTTCCTGAATATATTCAGGAAAAAACGCATACGCCCTTTTTGGCCAAGTGCATCATTGTCGACGTTGTGCCTCTTTTCCTATGCTTTCAGGGCAATTCCAGTCTACCCCCTGCAATCGTTTTCCTGAAATTCTGCCCCGCTTTCAAGTCCCCTTCGCAGGCTTACTTCAATATATTTTTGGTGGATAGCTGTCATTTATAACTCTGCAGGTTTGTGAAGTACAGTGCCCCTGAGCTCCTTTCTTCAACTCGCTTTCTTGTGAGCTGGGCACAAAACCGCAGGATTGCTTCAGGCCCTAATCTGTTTCCAGCAGGGCACACTGAGCCTTTGTTTAATTCCTCTTCCTGGTGGGCAATGAGCGTTACATTTGCCTGTGCAGACACCTACAGCTAGTCTCTCATTGGTTCTCCCTATTCCTGTTCATCTTGCACAGAAATTGCAAGCTGTGCCAAACAGGAGGTTAAAGGCACTGACTCTCCAAGCGGGGAGAGTGTTAGTAAAGCATCTGGAATGGTGAACCCGAGGACCAGGAAACGAAAACTGAGATGCATTTTAAATCATTTCCCAATCACACGGTGGACGATACTCTGGGTTTCCCATGCATGTTTTAGCTGGAGGAAGAATCCCTTGAACCTGGAGAGTTGGGACCCATGGAATGGGTACCATGCAGTATGACTTCAAAGGGTCTGCATTTGCTCACCGAAACTCACCAATGCTATCAGCCTGAAGTGTCCAGCCTTATGTCTCAACCAGCTCTGGGTGTAGATGTGGTCAATCCCGGTTGCATCACATGCCCTGAGTGAATTAGTTAAGAATTGCTCTCTATTTCACTGTCTTTGTGTTTTGTTTTCGAAATTTATTTTGATAATGGGATTTATCGGATTTTCACTGCTGCGTTTCGGCCGCTGTACACACGCTTGATTCTCTTACGGAGACATATATATCCATGGGTTTTAAGATTCTTCCTAGTCAGGTATATTCCTAGGCATTGAATATGTGGTGTTGGGTCCATTTCGTTGAGCAAGGAGTAGGTCTTGTCTATTACATATTTGGCTTATGGAAAGTTATCTGTGCTAATTTCAGTCTCTGGTTTTATGCAGCACCCCAACGCACCTTTCCCCATAAGCAAGCACTAGTTGGTTTTGTAAATTTGAGACCCTGTTCTTTTTTGTAATTCAGTTCATGTGTAGTCAAGTTTACATTCCATGTATTAGTGATATCTTATGATGTTTCTTTTTCTGTGTGACGTAGTTCACGTAGAATCACCGTACCTGCATCCACTCACTATGCCGCTACGGGCCTGATGACACAGATTTCATTGCTGAGTGATATTGCATTGTACGTACGTGCCACAACTTCTTTATCCATTTTTTGCTTTCTGGGATATTTACCTGATACTGTAGACGAGCTTCTTGTGAACACAGCCGTCCCAAATATTGGGGTGGCTGTCTGTTTTTGATTTTAATTTCCGTAAGCTATAGGACCATAAGTGGAAGTACCATAGGCTGTTTTGCTTTGTTTCTTACGTGTTTCAGGAAACACCATACACTTCTCCAGGGTGGCTGCTGGCAATTTACATCCTGCCAATTAGCATAACAAGGCTCCCTGTTCTCCATATCCTGTCCTACCTTTCTGGATTTTACACTTTTTTCAAATGGCCCTTTTGCCCGGGGGGGCAGTGAGATTTCATTGTAGTGCAGATTTCCTTTACAGGCTTGCTTGGTTGGCCAAAAAGGGCGTATGCGTTTTTTCCTGAATATATTCAGGAAAAAACGCATACGCCCTTTTTGGCCAAGTGCATCATTGTCGACGTTGTGCCTCTTTTCCTATGCTTTCAGGGCAATACCAGTCTACCCCCTGCAATCGTTTTCCTGAAATTCTGCCCCGCTTTCAAGTCCCCTTCACAGGCTTACTTCAATATATTTTTGGAGGATAGCTGTCATTTATAACTCTGCAGGTTTGTGAAGTACAGTGCCCCTGAGCTCCTTTCTTCAACTCGCTTTCTTGTGAGCTGGGCACAAAACCGCAGGATTGCTTCAGGCCCTAATCTGTTTCCAGCAGGGCACACTGAGCCTTTGTTTAATTCCTCTTCCTGGTGGGCAAGGAGCGTTACATTTGCCCGTGCAGACCCCTACAGCTAGTCTCTCATTGGTTCTCCCTATTCCTGTTCATCTTGCACAGAAATGGCAAGCTGTGCCAAACAGGAGGTTAAAGGCACTGACTCTCCAAGCGGGGAGAGTGTTAGTAAAGCATCTGGAATGGTGAACCCGAGGACCAGGATACGAAAACTGAGATGCATTTTAAATCGTTTCCCAATCACACGGTGGACGATACTCTGGGTTTCCCATGCATGTTTTAGCTGGAGGAAGAATGCCTTGAACCTGGAGAGTTGGGACCCATGGAATGGGTACCATGCAGTATGACTTCAAAGGGTCTGCATTTGCTCACCGAAACTCACCAGTGCTATCAGCATGAAGTGTCCAGCCTTATGTCTCAACCAGCTCTGGGTGTAGATGTGGTCAATCCCGGTTGCATCACATGACCTGAGTGAATTATATAAGAATAGCTCTCTATTTCACTGTCTTTGTGTTTTGTTTTCGAAATTTATTTTGATAATGGGATTTATCGGATTTTCACTGCTGCATTTCCGCTGCTGTACACACGCTTGATTCTCTTACGGAGACATATATATCCATGGGTTTTAAGATTCTTCCTAGTCAGGTATATTCCTAGGCGTTGAATATGTGGTGTTTAGTCCATTTCGTTGAGCAAGGAGTAGGTCTTGTCTATTACATATTTGGCTTATGGAATGTTATCTGTGCTAATTTCAGTCTCTGGTTTTATGCAGCACCCCAACGCACCTTTCCCCATAAGCAAGCACTAGTTGGTTTTCTAAATTTGAGACCCTGTTCTGTTTTGTAATTCAGTTCATGTGTAGTCAAGTTTACATTCCGTGTATTAGTGATATCTTATGATGTTTCTTTTTCTGTGTGACGTAGTTCACGTAGAATCACCGTACCTGCATCCACTCACTATGCCGCTACGGGCCTGATGACACAGATTTCATTGCTGAGTGATATTGCATTGTACGTACGTGCCACAACTTCTTTATCCATTTTTTGCTTTCTGGGATATTTACCTGATACTGTAGACGAGCTTCTTGTGAACACAGCCGTCCCAAATATTGCGGTGGCTGTCTGTTTTTGATTTTAATTTCCGTAAGCTATAGGACCATAAGTGGAAGTGCCATAGGCTGTGTTGCTTTGTTTCTTACGTGTTTCAGGAAACACCATACACTTCTCCAGGGTGGCTTCTGGCAATTTACATCCTGCCAATCAGCATAACAAGGCTCCCTGTTCTCCATATCCTGTCCTACATTTCTGGATTTTACACTTTTTTCAGATGGCCCTTTTGCCCGGGGCGGGGGCAGTGAGATTTCATTGTAGTGCAGATTTCCTTTACAGGCTTGCTTGGTTGGCGAAAAAGGGCGTATGCGTTTTTTCCTGAATATATTCAGGAAAAAACGCATACGCCCTTTTTGGCCAAGTGCATCATTGTCGACGTTGTGCCTCTTTTCCTATGCTTTCAGGGCAATTCCAGTCTACCCCCTGCAATCGTTTTCCTGAAATTCAGCCCCGCTTTCAAGTCCCCTTCGCAGACTTACTTCAATATATTTTTGGAGGATAGCTGTCATTTATAACTCTGCAGGTTTGTGAAGTACAGTGCCCCTGAGCTCCTTTCTTCAACTCGCTTTCTTGTGAGCTGGGCACAAAACCGCAGGATTGCTTCAGGCCCTAATCTGTTTCCAGCAGGGCACACTGAGCCTTTGTTTAATTCCTCTTCCTGGTGGGCAATGAGCGTTACATTTGCCCGTGCAGACACCTACAGCTAGTCTCTCATTGGTTCTCCCTATTCCTGTTCATCTTGCACAGAAATGGCAAGCTGTGCGAAACAGGAGGTTAAAGGCACTGACTCTCCAAGCGGGGAGAGTGTTAGTAAAGCATCTGGAATGGTGAACCCGAGGACCAGGATACGAAAACTGAGATGCATTTTAAATCGTTTCCCAATCACACGGTGGACAATACTCTGGGTTTCCCATGCATGTTTTAGCTGGAGAAAGAATCCCTTGAACCTGGAGAGTTGGGACCCATGGAATGGGTACCATGCAGTATGACTTCAAAGGGTCTGCATTTGCTCACCGAAACTCACCAATGCTATCAGCCTGAAGTGTCCAGCCTTATGTCTCAACCAGCTCTGGGTGTAGATGTGGTCAATCCCGGTTGCATCACATGACCTGAGTGAATTATTTAAGAATTGCTCTCTATTTCACTGTCTTTGTGTTTTGTTTTCGAAATTTATTTTGATAATGGGATTTATCGGATTTTCACTGCTGCATTTCCGCCGCTGTACACACGCTTGATTCTCTTACGGAGACATATATATCCATGGGTTTTAAGATTCTTCCTAGTCAGGTATATTCCTAGGCGTTGAATATGTGGTGTTGGGTCCATTTCGTTGAGCAAGGAGTAGGTCTTGTCTATTACATATTTGGCTTATGGTAAGTTATCTGTGCTAATTTCAGTCTCTGGTTTTATGCAGCAGCCCAAGGCACCTTTCACCATAAGCAAGCACTAGTCGGTTTTCTAAATTTGAGACCCTGTTCTGTTTTGTAATTCAGTTCATGTGTAGTCAAGTTTACATTCCGTGTATTAGTGATATCTTATGATGTTTCTTTTTCTGTGTGACGTAGTTCACGTAGAATCACCGTACCTGCATCCACTCACTATGCCGCTACGGGCCTGATGACACAGATTTCATTGCTGAGTGATATTGCATTGTACGTACGTGCCACAACTTCTTTATCCATTTTTTGCTTTCAGGGATATTTACCTGATACTGTAGACGAGCTTCTTGTGAACACAGCCGTCCCAAATATTGGGGTGGCTGTCTGTTTTTGATTTTAATTTCCGTAAGCTATAGGACCATAAGTGGAAGTGCCATAGGCTGTGTTGCTTTGTTTCTTACGTGTTTCAGGAAACACCATACAATTCTCCAGGGTGGCTGCTGGCAATTTACATCCTGCCAATCAGCATAACAAGGCTCCCTGTTCTCCATATCCTGTCCTACCTTTCTGGATTTTACACTTTTTTCAGATGGCCCTTTTGCCCGGGGGGGGGGGCAGTGAGATTTCATTGTAGTGCAGATTTCCTTTACAGGCTTGCTTGGTTGGCCAAAAAGGGCGTATGCGTTTTTTCCTGAATATATTCAGGAAAAAACGCATACGCCCTTTTTGGCCAAGTGCATCATTGTCGACGTTGTGCCTCTTTTCCTATGCTTTCAGGGCAATTCCAGTCTACCCCCTGCAATCGTTTTCCTGAAATTCTGCCCCGCTTTCAAGTCCCCTTCGCAGGCTTACTTCAATATATTTTTGGTGGATAGCTGTCATTTATAACTCTGCAGGTTTGTGAAGTACAGTGCCCCTGAGCTCCTTTCTTCAACTCGCTTTCTTGTGAGCTGGGCACAAAACCGCAGGATTGCTTCAGGCCCTAATCTGTTTCCAGCAGGGCACACTGAGCCTTTGTTTAATTCCTCTTCCTGGTGGGCAATGAGCGTTACATTTGCCTGTGCAGACACCTACAGCTAGTCTCTCATTGGTTCTCCCTATTCCTGTTCATCTTGCACAGAAATTGCAAGCTGTGCCAAACAGGAGGTTAAAGGCACTGACTCTCCAAGCGGGGAGAGTGTTAGTAAAGCATCTGGAATGGTGAACCCGAGGACCAGGAAACGAAAACTGAGATGCATTTTAAATCATTTCCCAATCACACGGTGGACGATACTCTGGGTTTCCCATGCATGTTTTAGCTGGAGGAAGAATCCCTTGAACCTGGAGAGTTGGGACCCATGGAATGGGTACCATGCAGTATGACTTCAAAGGGTCTGCATTTGCTCACCGAAACTCACCAATGCTATCAGCCTGAAGTGTCCAGCCTTATGTCTCAACCAGCTCTGGGTGTAGATGTGGTCAATCCCGGTTGCATCACATGCCCTGAGTGAATTAGTTAAGAATTGCTCTCTATTTCACTGTCTTTGTGTTTTGTTTTCGAAATTTATTTTGATAATGGGATTTATCGGATTTTCACTGCTGCGTTTCGGCCGCTGTACACACGCTTGATTCTCTTACGGAGACATATATATCCATGGGTTTTAAGATTCTTCCTAGTCAGGTATATTCCTAGGCATTGAATATGTGGTGTTGGGTCCATTTCGTTGAGCAAGGAGTAGGTCTTGTCTATTACATATTTGGCTTATGGAAAGTTATCTGTGCTAATTTCAGTCTCTGGTTTTATGCAGCACCCCAACGCACCTTTCCCCATAAGCAAGCACTAGTTGGTTTTGTAAATTTGAGACCCTGTTCTTTTTTGTAATTCAGTTCATGTGTAGTCAAGTTTACATTCCATGTATTAGTGATATCTTATGATGTTTCTTTTTCTGTGTGACGTAGTTCACGTAGAATCACCGTACCTGCATCCACTCACTATGCCGCTACGGGCCTGATGACACAGATTTCATTGCTGAGTGATATTGCATTGTACGTACGTGCCACAACTTCTTTATCCATTTTTTGCTTTCTGGGATATTTACCTGATACTGTAGACGAGCTTCTTGTGAACACAGCCGTCCCAAATATTGGGGTGGCTGTCTGTTTTTGATTTTAATTTCCGTAAGCTATAGGACCATAAGTGGAAGTACCATAGGCTGTTTTGCTTTGTTTCTTACGTGTTTCAGGAAACACCATACACTTCTCCAGGGTGGCTGCTGGCAATTTACATCCTGCCAATTAGCATAACAAGGCTCCCTGTTCTCCATATCCTGTCCTACCTTTCTGGATTTTACACTTTTTTCAAATGGCCCTTTTGCCCGGGGGGGCAGTGAGATTTCATTGTAGTGCAGATTTCCTTTACAGGCTTGCTTGGTTGGCCAAAAAGGGCGTATGCGTTTTTTCCTGAATATATTCAGGAAAAAACGCATACGCCCTTTTTGGCCAAGTGCATCATTGTCGACGTTGTGCCTCTTTTCCTATGCTTTCAGGGCAATACCAGTCTACCCCCTGCAATCGTTTTCCTGAAATTCTGCCCCGCTTTCAAGTCCCCTTCACAGGCTTACTTCAATATATTTTTGGAGGATAGCTGTCATTTATAACTCTGCAGGTTTGTGAAGTACAGTGCCCCTGAGCTCCTTTCTTCAACTCGCTTTCTTGTGAGCTGGGCACAAAACCGCAGGATTGCTTCAGGCCCTAATCTGTTTCCAGCAGGGCACACTGAGCCTTTGTTTAATTCCTCTTCCTGGTGGGCAAGGAGCGTTACATTTGCCCGTGCAGACACCTACAGCTAGTCTCTCATTGGTTCTCCCTATTCCTGTTCATCTTGCACAGAAATGGCAAGCTGTGCCAAACAGGAGGTTAAAGGCACTGACTCTCCAAGCGGGGAGAGTGTTAGTAAAGCATCTGGAATGGTGAACCCGAGGACCAGGATACGAAAACTGAGATGCATTTTAAATCGTTTCCCAATCACACGGTGGACGATACTCTGGGTTTCCCATGCATGTTTTAGCTGGAGGAAGAATGCCTTGAACCTGGAGAGTTGGGACCCATGGAATGGGTACCATGCAGTATGACTTCAAAGGGTCTGCATTTGCTCACCGAAACTCACCAGTGCTATCAGCATGAAGTGTCCAGCCTTATGTCTCAACCAGCTCTGGGTGTAGATGTGGTCAATCCCGGTTGCATCACATGACCTGAGTGAATTATTTAAGAATTGCTCTCTATTTCACTGTCTTTGTGTTTTGTTTTCGAAATTTATTTTGATAATGGGATTTATCGGATTTTCACTGCTGCATTTCCGCTGCTGTACACACGCTTGATTCTCTTACGGAGACATATATATCCATGGGTTTTAAGATTCTTCCTAGTCAGGTATATTCCTAGGCGTTGAATATGTGGTGTTTAGTCCATTTCGTTGAGCAAGGAGTAGGTCTTGTCTATTACATATTTGGCTTATGGAATGTTATCTGTGCTAATTTCAGTCTCTGGTTTTATGCAGCACCCCAACGCACCTTTCCCCATAAGCAAGCACTAGTTGGTTTTCTAAATTTGAGACCCTGTTCTGTTTTGTAATTCAGTTCATGTGTAGTCAAGTTTACATTCCGTGTATTAGTGATATCTTATGATGTTTCTTTTTCTGTGTGACGTAGTTCACGTAGAATCACCGTACCTGCATCCACTCACTATGCCGCTACGGGCCTGATGACACAGATTTCATTGCTGAGTGATATTGCATTGTACGTACGTGCCACAACTTCTTTATCCATTTTTTGCTTTCTGGGATATTTACCTGATACTGTAGACGAGCTTCTTGTGAACACAGCCGTCCCAAATATTGCGGTGGCTGTCTGTTTTTGATTTTAATTTCCGTAAGCTATAGGACCATAAGTGGAAGTGCCATAGGCTGTGTTGCTTTGTTTCTTACGTGTTTCAGGAAACACCATACACTTCTCCAGGGTGGCTTCTGGCAATTTACATCCTGCCAATCAGCATAACAAGGCTCCCTGTTCTCCATATCCTGTCCTACATTTCTGGATTTTACACTTTTTTCAGATGGCCCGTTTGCCCGGGGCGGGGGCAGTGAGATTTCATTGTAGTGCAGATTTCCTTTACAGGCTTGCTTGGTTGGCCAAAAAGGGCGTATGCGTTTTTTCCTGAATATATTCAGGAAAAAACGCATACGCCCTTTTTGGCCAAGTGCATCATTGTCGACGTTGTGCCTCTTTTCCTATGCTTTCAGGGCAATTCCAGTCTACCCCCTGCAATCGTTTTCCTGAAATTCAGCCCCGCTTTCAAGTCCCCTTCGCAGACTTACTTCAATATATTTTTGGAGGATAGCTGTCATTTATAACTCTGCAGGTTTGTGAAGTACAGTGCCCCTGAGCTCCTTTCTTCAACTCGCTTTCTTGTGAGCTGGGCACAAAACCGCAGGATTGCTTCAGGCCCTAATCTGTTTCCAGCAGGGCACACTGAGCCTTTGTTTAATTCCTCTTCCTGGTGGGCAATGAGCGTTACATTTGCCCGTGCAGACACCTACAGCTAGTCTCTCATTGGTTCTCCCTATTCCTGTTCATCTTGCACAGAAATGGCAAGCTGTGCGAAACAGGAGGTTAAAGGCACTGACTCTCCAAGCGGGGAGAGTGTTAGTAAAGCATCTGGAATGGTGAACCCGAGGACCAGGATACGAAAACTGAGATGCATTTTAAATCGTTTCCCAATCACACGGTGGACAATACTCTGGGTTTCCCATGCATGTTTTAGCTGGAGAAAGAATCCCTTGAACCTGGAGAGTTGGGACCCATGGAATGGGTACCATGCAGTATGACTTCAAAGGGTCTGCATTTGCTCACCGAAACTCACCAATGCTATCAGCCTGAAGTGTCCAGCCTTATGTCTCAACCAGCTCTGGGTGTAGATGTGGTCAATCCCGGTTGCATCACATGACCTGAGTGAATTATTTAAGAATTGCTCTCTATTTCACTGTCTTTGTGTTTTGTTTTCGAAATTTATTTTGATAATGGGATTTATCGGATTTTCACTGCTGCATTTCCGCCGCTGTACACACGCTTGATTCTCTTACGGAGACATATATATCCATGGGTTTTAAGATTCTTCCTAGTCAGGTATATTCCTAGGCGTTGAATATGTGGTGTTGAGTCCATTTCGTTGAGCAAGGAGTAGGTCTTGTCTATTACATATTTGGCTTATGGAATGTTATCTGTGCTAATTTCAGTCTCTGGTTTTATGCAGCACCCCAACGCACCTTTCCCCATAAGCAAGCACTAGTTGGTTTTCTAAATTTGAGACCCTGTTCTGTTTTGTAATTCAGTTCATGTGTAGTCAAGTTTACATTCCGTGTATTAGTGATATCTTATGATGTTTCTTTTTCTGTGTGACGTAGTTCACGTAGAATCACCGTACCTGCATCCACTTACTATGCCGCTACGGGCCTGATGACACAGATTTCATTGCTGAGTGATATTGCATTGCACGTACGTGCCACAACTTCTTTATCCATTTTTTGCTTTCTGGGATATTTACCTGATACTGTAGACGAGCTTCTTGTGAACACAGCCGTCCCAAATATTGGGGTGGCTGTCTGTTTTTGATTTTAATTTCCGTAAGCTATAGGACCATAAGTGGAAGTGCCGTAGGCTGTGTTGCTTTGTTTCTTACGTGTTTCAGGAAACACCATACACTTCTCCAGGGTGGCTGCTGGCAATTTACATCCTGCCAATCAGCATAACAAGGCTCCCTGTTCTCCATATCCTGTCCTACCTTTCTGGATTTTACACTTTTTTCAGATGGCCCTTTTGCCCGGGGGGGGGGGCAGTGAGATTTCATTGTAGTGCAGATTTCCTTTACAGGCTTGCTTGGTTGGCCAAAAAGGGCGTATGCGTTTTTTCCTGAATATATTCAGGAAAAAACGCATACGCCCTTTTTGGCCAAGTGCATCATTGTCGACGTTGTGCCTCTTTTCCTATGCTTTCAGGGCAATACCAGTCTACCCCCTGCAATCGTTTTCCTGAAATTCTGCCCCGCTTTCAAGTCCCCTTCACAGGCTTACTTCAATATATTTTTGGAGGATAGCTGTCATTTATAACTCTGCAGGTTTGTGAAGTACAGTGCCCCTGAGCTCCTTTCTTCAACTCGCTTTCTTGTGAGCTGGGCACAAAACCGCAGGATTGCTTCAGGCCCTAATCTGTTTCCAGCAGGGCACACTGAGCCTTTGTTTAATTCCTCTTCCTGGTGGGCAAGGAGCGTTACATTTGCCCGTGCAGACACCTACAGCTAGTCTCTCATTGGTTCTCCCTATTCCTGTTCATCTTGCACAGAAATGGCAAGCTGTGCCAAACAGGAGGTTAAAGGCACTGACTCTCCAAGCGGGGAGAGTGTTAGTAAAGCATCTGGAATGGTGAACCCGAGGAACAGGATACGAAAACTGAGATGCATTTTAAATCGTTTCCCAATCACACGGTGGACGATACTCTGGGTTTCCCATGCATGTTTTAGCTGGAGGAAGAATGCCTTGAACCTGGAGAGTTGGGACCCATGGAATGGGTACCATGCAGTATGACTTCAAAGGGTCTGCATTTGCTCACCGAAACTCACCAGTGCTATCAGCATGAAGTGTCCAGCCTTATGTCTCAACCAGCTCTGGGTGTAGATGTGGTCAATCCCGGTTGCATCACATGACCTGAGTGAATTATTTAAGAATTGCTCTCTATTTCACTGTCTTTGTGTTTTGTTTTCGAAATTTATTTTGATAATGGGATTTATCGGATTTTCACTGCTGCATTTCCGCTGCTGTACACACGCTTGATTCTCTTACGGAGACATATATATCCATGGGTTTTAAGATTCTTCCTAGTCAGGTATATTCCTAGGCGTTGAATATGTGGTGTTTAGTCCATTTCGTTGAGCAAGGAGTAGGTCTTGTCTATTACATATTTGGCTTATGGAATGTTATCTGTGCTAATTTCAGTCTCTGGTTTTATGCAGCACCCCAACGCACCTTTCCCCATAAGCAAGCACTAGTTGGTTTTCTAAATTTGAGACCCTGTTCTGTTTTGTAATTCAGTTCATGTGTAGTCAAGTTTACATTCCGTGTATTAGTGATATCTTATGATGTTTCTTTTTCTGTGTGACGTAGTTCACGTAGAATCACCGTACCTGCATCCACTCACTATGCCGCTACGGGCCTGATGACACAGATTTCATTGCTGAGTGATATTGCATTGTACGTACGTGCCACAACTTCTTTATCCATTTTTTGCTTTCTGGGATATTTACCTGATACTGTAGACGAGCTTCTTGTGAACACAGCCGTCCCAAATATTGCGGTGGCTGTCTGTTTTTGATTTTAATTTCCGTAAGCTATAGGACCATAAGTGGAAGTGCCATAGGCTGTGTTGCTTTGTTTCTTACGTGTTTCAGGAAACACCATACACTTCTCCAGGGTGGCTTCTGGCAATTTACATCCTGCCAATCAGCATAACAAGGCTCCCTGTTCTCCATATCCTGTCCTACATTTCTGGATTTTACACTTTTTTCAGATGGCCCGTTTGCCCGGGGCGGGGGCAGTGAGATTTCATTGTAGTGCAGATTTCCTTTACAGGCTTGCTTGGTTGGCCAAAAAGGGCGTATGCGTTTTTTCCTGAATATATTTAGGAAAAAACGCATACGCCCTTTTTGGCCAAGTGCATCATTGTCGACGTTGTGCCTCTTTTCCTATGCTTTCAGGGCAATTCCAGTCTACCCCCTGCAATCGTTTTCCTGAAATTCAGCCCCGCTTTCAAGTCCCCTTCGCAGACTTACTTCAATATATTTTTGGAGGATAGCTGTCATTTATAACTCTGCAGGTTTGTGAAGTACAGTGCCCCTGAGCTCCTTTCTTCAACTCGCTTTCTTGTGAGCTGGGCACAAAACCGCAGGATTGCTTCAGGCCCTAATCTGTTTCCAGCAGGGCACACTGAGCCTTTGTTTAATTCCTCTTCCTGGTGGGCAATGAGCGTTACATTTGCCCGTGCAGACACCTACAGCTAGTCTCTCATTGGTTCTCCCTATTCCTGTTCATCTTGCACAGAAATGGCAAGCTGTGCGAAACAGGAGGTTAAAGGCACTGACTCTCCAAGCGGGGAGAGTGTTAGTAAAGCATCTGGAATGGTGAACCCGAGGACCAGGATACGAAAACTGAGATGCATTTTAAATCGTTTCCCAATCACACGGTGGACAATACTCTGGGTTTCCCATGCATGTTTTAGCTGGAGAAAGAATCCCTTGAACCTGGAGAGTTGGGACCCATGGAATGGGTACCATGCAGTATGACTTCAAAGGGTCTGCATTTGCTCACCGAAACTCACCAATGCTATCAGCCTGAAGTGTCCAGCCTTATGTCTCAACCAGCTCTGGGTGTAGATGTGGTCAATCCCGGTTGCATCACATGACCTGAGTGAATTATTTAAGAATTGCTCTCTATTTCACTGTCTTTGTGTTTTGTTTTCGAAATTTATTTTGATAATGGGATTTATCGGATTTTCACTGCTGCATTTCCGCCGCTGTACACACGCTTGATTCTCTTACGGAGACATATATATCCATGGGTTTTAAGATTCTTCCTAGTCAGGTATATTCCTAGGCGTTGAATATGTGGTGTTGAGTCCATTTCGTTGAGCAAGGAGTAGGTCTTGTCTATTACATATTTGGCTTATGGAATGTTATCTGTGCTAATTTCAGTCTCTGGTTTTATGCAGCACCCCAACGCACCTTTCCCCATAAGCAAGCACTAGTTGGTTTTCTAAATTTGAGACCCTGTTCTGTTTTGTAATTCAGTTCATGTGTAGTCAAGTTTACATTCCGTGTATTAGTGATATCTTATGATGTTTCTTTTTCTGTGTGACGTAGTTCACGTAGAATCACCGTACCTGCATCCACTTACTATGCCGCTACGGGCCTGATGACACAGATTTCATTGCTGAGTGATATTGCATTGCACGTACGTGCCACAACTTCTTTATCCATTTTTTGCTTTCTGGGATATTTACCTGATACTGTAGACGAGCTTCTTGTGAACACAGCCGTCCCAAATATTGGGGTGGCTGTCTGTTTTTGATTTTAATTTCCGTAAGCTATAGGACCATAAGTGGAAGTGCCGTAGGCTGTGTTGCTTTGTTTCTTACGTGTTTCAGGAAACACCATACACTTCTCCAGGGTGGCTGCTGGCAATTTACATCCTGCCAATCAGCATAACAAGGCTCCCTGTTCTCCATATCCTGTCCTACCTTTCTGGATTTTACACTTTTTTCAGATGGCCCTTTTGCCCGGGGGGGGGGGGCAGTGAGATTTCATTGTAGTGCAGATTTCCTTTACAGGCTTGCTTGGTTGGCCAAAAAGGGCGTATGCGTTTTTTCCTGAATATATTCAGGAAAAAACGCATACGCCCTTTTGGGCCAAGTGCATCATTGTCGACGTTGTGCCTCTTTTCCTATGCTTTCAGGGCAATTCCAGTCTACCCCCTGCAATCGTTTTCCTGAAATTCAGCCCCGCTTTCAAGTCCCCTTCGCAGACTTACTTCAATATATTTTTGGAGGATAGCTGTCATTTATAACTCTGCAGGTTTGTGAAGTACAGTGCCCCTGAGCTCCTTTCTTCAACTCGCTTTCTTGTGAGCTGGACACAAAACCGCAGGATTGCTTCAGGCCCTAATCTGTTTCCAGCAGGGCACACTGAGCCTTTGTTTAATTAATCTTCCTGGTGGGCAATGAGCTTTACATTTGCCCGTGCAGACACCTACAGCTAGTCTCTCATTGGTTCTCCCTATTCCTGTTCATCTTGCACAGAAATTGCAAGCTGTGCGAAACAGGAGGTTAAAGGCACTGACTCTCCAAGCGGGGAGAGTGTTAGTAAAGCATCTGGAATGGTGAACCCGAGGACCTGGAAACGAAAACTGAGATGCATTTTAAATCATTTCCCAATCACACGGTGGACGATACTCTGGGTTTCCCATGCATGTTTTAGCTGGACGAAGAATGCCTTGAACCTGGAGAGTTGGGACCCATGGAATGGGTACCATGCAGTATGACTTCAAAGGGTCTGCATTTGCTCACCGAAACTCACCAGTGCTATCAGCCTGAAGTGTCCAGCCTTATGTCTCAACCAGCTCTGGGTGTAGATGTGGTCAATCCCGGTTGCATCACATGACCTGAGTGAATTATTTAAGAATTGCTCTCTATTTCACTGTCTTTGTGTTTTGTTTTCGAAATTTATTTTGATAATGGGATTTATCGGATTTTCACTGCTGCATTTCCGCTGCTGTACACACGCTTGATTCTCTTACGGAGACATATATATCCATGGGTTTTAAGATTCTTCCTAGTCAGGTATATTCCTAGGCGTTGAATATGTGGTGTTTAGTCCATTTCGTTGAGCAAGGAGTAGGTCTTGTCTATTACATATTTGGCTTATGGAATGTTATCTGTGCTAATTTCAGTCTCTGGTTTTATGCAGCACCCCAACGCACCTTTCCCCATAAGCAAGCACTAGTTGGTTTTCTAAATTTGAGACCCTGTTCTGTTTTGTAATTCAGTTCATGTGTAGTCAAGTTTACATTCCGTGTATTAGTGATATCTTATGATGTTTCTTTTTCTGTGTGACGTAGTTCACGTAGAATCACCGTACCTGCATCCACTCACTATGCCGCTACGGGCCTGATGACACAGATTTCATTGCTGAGTGATATTGCATTGTACGTACGTGCCACAACTTCTTTATCCATTTTTTGCTTTCTGGGATATTTACTTGATACTGTAGACGAGCTTCTTGTGAACACAGCCGTCCCAAATATTGCGGTGGCTGTCTGTTTTTGATTTTAATTTCCGTAAGCTATAGGACCATAAGTGGAAGTGCCATAGGCTGTGTTGCTTTGTTTCTTACGTGTTTCAGGAAACACCATACACTTCTCCAGGGTGGCTGCTGGCAATTTACATCCTGCCAATCAGCATAACAAGGCTCCCTGTTCTCCATATCCTGTCCTACCTTTCTGGATTTTACACTTTTTTCAGATGGCCCTTTTGCCCGGGGGGGGCGGGGGTTAGTGAGATTTCATTGTAGTGCAGATTTCCTTTACAGGCTTGCTTGGTTGGCCAAAAAGGGCGTATGCGTTTTTTCCTGAATATATTCAGGAAAAAACGCATACGCCCTTTTTGGCCAAGTGCATCATTGTCGACGTTGTGCCTCTTTTCCTATGCTTTCAGGGCAATTCCAGTCTACCCCCTGCAATCGTTTTCCGGAAATTCTGCCCCACTTTCAAGTCCCCTTCGCAGGCTTACTTCAATATATTTTTGGAGGATAGCTGTCATTTATAACTCTGCAGGTTTGTGAAGTACAGTGCCCCTGAGCTCCTTTCTTCAACTCGCTTTCTTGTGAGCTGGGCACAAAACCGCAGGATTGCTTCAGGCCCTAATCTGTTTCCAGCAGGGCACACTGAGCCTTTGTTTAATTCCTCTTCCTGGTGGGCAATGAGCGTTACATTTGCCCGTGCAGACACCTACAGCTAGTCTCTCATTGGTTCTCCCTATTCCTGTTCATCTTGCACAGAAATGGCAAGCTGTGCCAAACAGGAGGTTAAAGGCACTGACTCTCCAAGCGGGGAGAGTGTTAGTAAAGCATCTGGAATGATGAACCCGAGGACCAGGATACGAAAACTGAGATGCATTTTAAATCGTTTCCCAATCACACGGTGGACGATACTCTGGGTTTCCCATGCATGTTTTAGCTGGAGGAAGAATGCCTTGAACCTGGAGAGTTGGGACCCATGGAATGGGTACCATGCAGTATGACTTCAAAGGGTCTGCATTTGCTCACCGAAACTCACCAGTTCTATCAGCCTGAAGTGTCCAGCCTTATGTCTCAACCAGCTCTGGGTGTAGATGTGGTCAATCCCGGTTGCATCACATGACCTGAGTGAATTATTTAAGAATTGCTCTCTATTTCACTGTCTTTGTGTTTTGTTTTCGAAATTTATTTTGATAATGGGATTTATCGGATTTTCACTGCTGCATTTCTGCCGCTGTACACACGCTTGATTCTCTTACGGAGACATATATATCCATGGGTTTTAAGATTCTTCCTAGTCAGGTATATTCCTAGGCGTTGAATATGTGGTGTTGAGTCCATTTCGTTGAGCAAGGAGTAGGTCTTGTCTATTACATATTTGGCTTATGGAATGTTATCTGTGCTAATTTCAGTCTCTGGTTTTATGCAGCACCCCAAGGCACCTTTCCCCATAAGCAAGCACTAGTTGGTTTTCTAAATTTGAGACCCTGTTCTGTTTTGTAATTCAGTTCATGTGTAGTCAAGTTTACATTCCGTGTATTAGTGATATCTTATGATGTTTCTTTTTCTGTGTGACGTAGTTCACGTAGAATCACCGTACCTGCATCCACTTACTATGCCGCTACGGGCCTGATGACACAGATTTCATTGCTGAGTGATATTGCATTGCACGTACGTGCCACAACTTCTTTATCCATTTTTTGCTTTCTGGGATATTTACCTGATACTGTAGACGAGCTTCTTGTGAACACAGCCGTCCCAAATATTGGGGTGGCTGTCTGTTTTTGATTTTAATTTCCGTAAGCTATAGGACCATAAGTGGAAGTGCCATAGGCTGTGTTGCTTTGTTTCTTACGTGTTTCAGGAAACACCATACACTTCTCCAGGGTGGCTGCTGGCAATTTACATCCTGCCAATCAGCATAACAAGGCTCCCTGTTCTCCATATCCTGTCCTACCTTTCTGGATTTTACACTTTTTTCAGATGGCCCTTTTGCCCGGGGGGGCAGTGAGATTTCATTGTAGTGCAGATTTCCTTTACAGGCTTGCTTGGTTGGCCAAAAAGGGCGTATGCGTTTTTTCCTGAATATATTCAGGAAAAAACGCATATGCCCTTTTTGGCCAAGTGCATCATTGTCGACGTTGTGCCTCTTTTCCTATGCTTTCAGGGCAATTCCAGTCTACCCCCTGCAATCGTTTTCCTGAAATTCAGCCCCGTTTTCAAGTCCCCTTCGCAGGCTTACTTCAATATATTTTTGGAGGATAGCTGTCATTTATAACTCTGCAGGTTTGTGAAGTACAGTGCCCCTGAACTCCTTTCTTCAACTCGCTTTCTTGTGAGCTGGGCACAAAACCGCAGGATTGCTTCAGGCCCTAATCTGTTTCCAGCAGGGCACACTGAGCCTTTGTTTAATTCCTCTTCCTGGTGGGCAACGAGCGTTACATTTGCCCGTGCAGACACCTACAGCTAGTCTCTCATTGGTTCTCCCTATTCCTGTTCATCTTGCACAGAAATGGCAAGCTGTGCCAAACAGGAGGTTAAAGGCCCTGACTCTCCAAGCGGGGAGAGTGTTAGTAAAGCATCTGTAATGGTGAACCCGAGGACCAGGATACGAAAACTGAGATGCATTTTAAATCGTTTCCCAATCACATGGTGGACGATAATCTGGGTTTCCCATGCATGTTTTAGCTGGAGGAAGAATGCCTTGAACCTGGAGAGTTGGGACCCATGGAATGGGTACCATGCAGTATGACTTCAAAGGGTCTGCATTTGCTCACCGAAACTCACAGTGCTATCAGCCAGAAGTGTCCAGCCTTATGTCTCAACCAGCTCTGGGTGTAGATGTGGTCAATCCCGGTTGCATCACATGCCCTGAGTGAATTATTTAAGAATTGCTCTCTATTTCACTGTCTTTGTGTTTTGTTTTCGAAATTTATTTTGATAATGGGATTTATCGGATTTTCACTGCTGCATTTCCGCCGCTGTACACACGCTTGATTCTCTTACGGAGACATATATATCCATGGGTTTTAAGATTCTTCCTAGTCAGGTATATTCCTAGGCGTTGAATATGTGGTGTTGAGTCCATTTCGTTGAGCAAGGAGTAGGTCTTGTCTACTACATATTTGGCTTATGGAATGTTATCTGTGCTAATTTCAGTCTCTGGTTTTATGCAGCACCCCAACGCACCTTTCCCCATAAGCAAGCACTAGTTGGTTTTCTAAATTTGAGACCCTGTTCTGTTTTGTAATTCAGTTCATGTGTAGTGAAGTTTACATTCCGTGTATTAGTGATATCTTATGATGTTTCTTTTTCTGTGTGACGTAGTTCACGTAGAATCACCGTACCTGCATCCACTTACTATGCCGCTACGGGCCTGATGACACAGATTTCATTGCTGAGTGATATTGCATTGCACGTACATGCCACAACTTCTTTATCCATTTTTTGCTTTCTGGGATATTTACCTGATACTGTAGACGAGCTTCTTGTGAACACAGCCGTCCCAAATATTGGGGTGGCTGTCTGTTTTTGATTTTAATTTCCGTAAGCTATAGGACCATAAGTGGAAGTGCCATAGGCTGTGTTGCTTTGTTTCTTACGTATTTCAGGAAACACCATACACTTCTCCAGGGTGGCTGCTGGCAATTTACATCCTGCCAATCAGCATAACAAGGCTCCCTGTTCTCCATATCCTGTCCTCCCTTTCTGGATTTTACACTTTTTTCAGATGGCCCTTTTGCCCGGGGGGGCAGTGAGATTTCATTGTAGTGCAGATTTCCTTGACAGGCTTGCTTGGTTGGCCAAAAAGGGCGTATGCGTTTTTTCCTGAATATATTCAGGAAAAAACGCATACGCCCTTTTTGGCCAAGTGCATCATTGTCGACGTTGTGCCTCTTTTCCTATGCTTTCAGGGCAATTCCTGTCTCCCCCCTGCAATCGTTTTCCTGAAATTCAGCCCCGCTTTCAAGTCCCCTTCGCAGGCTTACTTCAATATATTTTTGGAGGATAGCTGTCATTTATAACTCTGCAGGTTTGTGAAGTACAGTGCCCCTGAGCTCCTTTCTTCAACTCGCTTTCTTGTGAGCTGGGCACAAAACCGCAGGATTGCTTCAGGCCCTAATCTGTTTCCAGCAGGGCACACTGAGCCTTTGTTTAATTCCTCTTCCTGGTGGGCAATGAGCGTTACATTTGCCCGTGCAGACACCTGCAGCTAGTCTCTCATTGGTTCTCCCTATTCCTGTTCATCTTGCACAGAAATTGCAAGCTGTGCGAAACAGGAGGTTAAATGCACTGACTCTCCAAGCGGGGAGAGTGTTAGTAAAGCATCTGGAATGGTGAACCCGAGGACCAGGATACGAAAACTGAGATGCATTTTAAATCGTTTCCCAATCACACGGTGGACGATACTCTGGGTTTCCCATGCATGTTTTAGCTGGAGGAAGAATCCCTTGAACCTGGAGAGTTGGGACCCATGGAATGGGTCCATGCAGTATGACTTCAAAGGGTCTGCATTTGCTCACCGAAACAAACCAGTGCTATCAGCCTGAAGTGTCCAGCCTTATGTCTCAACCAGCTCTGGGTGTAGATGTGGTAATCCCGGTTGCATCACATGCCCTGAGTGAATTATTTAAGAATTGCTCTCTATTTCACTGTCTTTGTGTTTTGTTTTCGAAATTTATTTTGATAATTGGGTTTATCGGATTTTCACTGCTGCATTTCCGCCGCTGTACACACGCTTGATTCTCTTACGGAGACATATATATCCATGGGTTTTAAGATTCTTCCTAGTCAGGTATATTCCTAGGCGTTGAATATGTGGTGTTGAGTCCATTTCGTTGAGCAAGGAGTAGGTCTTGTCTATTACATATTTGGCTTATGGAATGTTATCTGTGCTAATTTCAGTCTCTGGTTTTATGCAGCACCCCAACGCACCTTTCCCCATAAGCAAGCACTAGTTGGTTTTCTAAATTTGAGACCCTGTTCTGTTTTGTAATTCAGTTCATGTGTAGTCAAGTTTACATTCCGTGTATTAGTGATATCTTATGATGTTTCTTTTTCTGTGTGACGTAGTTCACGTAGAATCACCGTACCTGCATCCACTTACTATGCCGCTACGGGCCTGATGACACAGATTTCATTGCTGAGTGATATTGCATTGCACGTACATGCCACAACTTCTTTATCCATTTTTTGCTTTCTGGGATATTTACCTGATACTGTAGACGAGCTTCTTGTGAACACAGCCGTCCCAAATATTGGGGTGGCTGTCTGTTTTTGATTTTAATTTCCGTAAGCTATAGGACCATAAGAGGAAGTGCCATAGGCTGTGTTGCTTTGTTTCTTACGTATTTCAGGAAACACCATACACTTCTCCAGGGTGGCTGCTGGCAATTTACATCCTGCCAATCAGCATAACAAGGCTCCCTGTTCTCCATATCCTGTCCTCCCTTTCTGGATTTTACACTTTTTTCAGATGGCCCTTTTGCCCGGGGGGGCAGTGAGATTTCATTGTAGTGCAGATTTCCTTTACAGGCTTGCTTGGTTGGCCAAAAAGGGCGTATGCGTTTTTTCCTGAATATATTCAGGAAAAAACGCATACGCCCTTTTTGGCCAAGTGCATCATTGTCGACGTTGTGCCTCTTTTCCTATGCTTTCAGGGCAATTCCTGTCTCCCCCCTGCAATCGTTTTCCTGAAATTCAGCCCCGCTTTCAAGTCCCCTTCGCAGGCTTACTTCAATATATTTTTGGAGGATAGCTGTCATTTATAACTCTGCAGGTTTGTGAAGTACAGTGCCCCTGAGCTCCTTTCTTCAACTCGCTTTCTTGTGAGCTGGGCACAAAACCGCAGGATTGCTTCAGGCCCTAATCTGTTTCCAGCAGGGCACACTGAGCCTTTGTTTAATTCCTCTTCCTGGTGGGCAATGAGCGTTACATTTGCCCGTGCAGACACCTACAGCTAGTCTCTCATTGGTTCTCCCTATTCCTGTTCATCTTGCACAGAAATTGCAAGCTGTGCCAAACAGGAGGTTAAAGGCACTGACTCTCCAAGCGGGGAGAGTGTTAGTAAAGCATCTGGAATGGTGAACCCGAGGACCAGGAAACGAAAACTGAGATGCATTTTAAATCATTTCCCAATCACACGGTGGACGATACTCTGGGTTTCCCATGCATGTTTTAGCTGGAGGAAGAATCCCTTGAACCTGGTGAGTTGGGACCCATGGAATGGGTACCATGCAGTATGACTTCAAAGGGTCTGCATTTGCTCACCGAAACTCACCAATGCTATCAGCCTGAAGTGTCCAGCCTTATGTCTCAACCAGCTCTGGGTGTAGATGTGGTCAATCCCGGTTGCATCACATGCCCTGAGTGAATTATTTAAGAATTGCTCTCTATTTCACTGTCTTTGTGTTTTGTTTTCGAAATTTATTTTGATAATTGGGTTTATCGGATTTTCACTGCTGCATTTCCGCCGCTGTACACACGCTTGATTCTCTTACGGAGACATATATATCCATGGGTTTTAAGATTCTTCCTAGTCAGGTATATTCCTAGGCGTTGAATATGTGGTGTTGAGTCCATTTCGTTGAGCAAGGAGTAGGTCTTGTCTATTACATATTTGGCTTATGGAATGTTATCTGTGCTAATTTCAGTTTCTGGTTTTATGCAGCACCCCAACGCACCTTTCCCCATAAGCAAGCACTAGTTGGTTTTCTAAATTTGAGACCCTGTTCTGTTTTGTAATTCAGTTCATGTGTAGTCAAGTTTACATTCCGTGTATTAGTGATATCTTATGATGTTTCTTTTTCTGTGTGACGTAGTTCACGTAGAATCACCGTACCTGCATCCACTTACTATGCCGCTACGGGCCTGATGACACAGATTTCATTGCTGAGTGATATTGCATTGCACGTACATGCCACAACTTCTTTATCCATTTTTTGCTTTCTGGGATATTTACCTGATACTGTAGACGAGCTTCTTGTGAACACAGCCGTCCCAAATATTGGGGTGGCTGTCTGTTTTTGATTTTAATTTCCGTAAGCTATAGGACCATAAGTGGAAGTGCCATAGGCTGTGTTGCTTTGTTTCTTACGTGTTTCAGGAAACACCATACACTTCTCCAGGGTGGCTGCTGGCAATTTACATCCTGCCAATCAGCATAACAAGGCTCCCTGTTCTCCATATCCTGTCCTCCCTTTCTGGATTTTACACTTTTTTCAGATGGCCCTTTTGCCCGGGGGGGCAGTGAGATTTCATTGTAGTGCAGATTTCATTGACAGGCTTGCTTGGTTGGCCAAAAAGGGCGTTTGCGTTTTTTCCTGAATATATTCAGGAAAAAACGCATACGCCCTTTTTGGCCAAGTGCATCATTGTCGACGTTGTGCCTCTTTTCCTATGCTTTCAGGGCAATTCCTGTCTCCCCCCTGCAATCGTTTTCCTGAAATTCAGCCCCGCTTTCAAGTCCCCTTCGCAGACTTACTTCAATATATTTTTGGAGGATAGCTGTCATTTATAACTCTGCAGGTTTGTGAAGTACAGTGCCCCTGAGCTCCTTTCTTCAACTCGCTTTCTTGTGAGCTGGGCACAAAACCGCAGGATTGCTTCAGGCCCTAATCTGTTTCCAGCAGGGCACACTGAGCCTTTGTTTAATTAATCTTCCTGGTGGGCAATGAGCGTTACATTTGCCCGTGCAGACACCTACAGCTAGTCTCTCATTGGTTCTCCCTATTCCTGTTCATCTTGCACAGAAATTGCAAGCTGTGCCAAACAGGAGGTTAAAGGCACTGACTCTCCAAGCGGGGAGAGTGTTAGTAAAGCATCTGGAATGGTGAACCCGAGGACCAGGAAACGAAAACTGAGATGCATTTTAAATCATTTCCCAATCACACGGTGGACGATACTCTGGGTTTCCCATGCATGTTTTAGCTGGAGGAAGAATCCCTTGAACCTGGAGAGTTGGGACCCATGGAATGGGTACCATGCAGTATGACTTCAAAGGGTCTGCATTTGCTCACCGAAACTCACCAATGCTATCAGCCTGAAGTGTCCAGCCTTATGTCTCAACCAGCTCTGGGTGTAGATGTGGTCAATCCCGGTTGCATCACATGCCCTGAGTGAATTATTTAAGAATTGCTCTCTATTTCACTGTCTTTGTGTTTTGTTTTCGAAATTTATTTTGATAATGGGATTTATCGGATTTTCACTGCTGCGTTTCGGCCGCTGTACACACGCTTGATTCTCTTACGGAGACATATATATCCATGGGTTTTAAGATTCTTCCTAGTCAGGTATATTCCCAGGCGTTGAATATGTGGTGTTGGGTCCATTTCGTTGAGCAAGGAGTAGGTCTTGTCTATTACATATTTGGCTTATGGAATGTTATCTGTGCTAATTTCAGTCTCTGGTTTTATGCAGCACCCCAACGCACCTTTCCCCATAAGCAAGCACTAGTTGGTTTTCTAAATTTGAGACCCTGTTCTGTTTTGTAATTCAGTTCATGTGTAGTCAAGTTTACATTCCGTGTATTAGTGATATCTTATGATGTTTCTTTTTCTGTGTGACGTAGTTCACGTAGAATCACCGTACCTGCATCCACTCATTATGCCGCTACGGGCCTGATGACACAGATTTCATGGCTGAGTGATATTGCATTGTACGTACGTGCCACAACTTCTTTATCCATTTTTTGCTTTCTGGGATATTTACCTGATACTGTAGACGAGCTTCTTGTGAACACAGCCGTCCCAAATATTGGGGTGGCTGTCTGTTTTTGATTTTAATTTCCGTAAGCTATAGGACCATAAGTGGAAGTGCCATAGGCTGTGTTGCTTTGTTTCTTACGTGTTTCAGGAAACACCATACACTTCTCCAGGGTGGCTGCTGGCAATTTACATCCTGCCAATCAGCATAACAAGGCTCCCTGTTCTCCATATCCTGTCCTACCTTTCTGGATTTTACACTTTTTTCAGATGGCCCTTTTGCCCGGGGGGCAGTGAGATTTCATTGTAGTGCAGATTTCCTTTACAGGCTTGCTTGGTGGGCCAAAAAGGGCGTATGCGTTTTTTCCTGAATATATTCAGGAAAAAACGCATACGCCCTTTTTGGCCAAGTGCATCATTGTCGACGTTGTGCCTCTTTTCCTATGCTTTCAGGGCAATTCCAGTCTATCCCCTGCAATCGTTTTCCTGAAATTCAGCCCCGCTTTCAAGTCCCCTTCGCAGGCTTACTTCAATATATTTTTGGAGGATAGCTGTCATTTATGACTCTGCAGGTTTGTGAAGTACAGTGCCCCTGAGCTCCTTTCTTCAACTCGCTTTCTTGTGAGCTGGGCACAAAACCGCAGGATTGCTTCAGGCCCTAATCTGTTTCCAGCAGGGCACACTGAGCCTTTGTTTAATTCCTCTTCCTGGTGGGCAATGAGCCTTACATTTGCCCGTGCAGACACCTGCAGCTAGTCTCTCATTGGTTCTCCCTATTCCTGTTCATCTTGCACAGAAATTGCAAGCTGTGCGAAACAGGCGGTTAAATGCACTGACTCTCCAAGCGGGGAGAGTGTTAGTAAAGCATCTGGAATGGTGAACCCGAGGACCAGGATACGAAAACTGAGATGCATTTTAAATCGTTTCCCAATCACACGGTGGACGATACTCTGGGTTTCCCATGCATGTTTTAGCTGGAGGAAGAATCCCTTGAACCTGGAGAGTTGGGACCAATGGAATGGGTCCATGCAGTATGACTTCAAAGGGTCTGCATTTGCTCACCGAAACAAACCAGTGCTATCAGCCTGAAGTGTCCAGCCTTATGTCTCAACCAGCTCTGGGTGTAGATGTGGTCAATCCCAGTTGCATCACATGCCCTGAGTGAATTATTTAAGAATTGCTCTCTATTTCACTGTCTTTGTGTTTTGTTTTCGAAATTTATTTTGATAATGGGATTTATCGGATTTTCACTGCTGCGTTTCGGCCGCTGTACACACGCTTGATTCTCTTACGGAGACATATATATCCATGGGTTTTAAGATTCTTCCTAGTCAGGTATATTCCTAGGCGTTGAATATGTGGTTTTGGGTCCATTTCGTTGAGCAAGGAGTAGGTCTTGTCTATTACATATTTGGCTTATGGAAAGTTATATGTGCTAATTTCAGTCTCTGGTTTTATGCAGCACCCCAAGGCACCTTTCCCCATAAGCAAGCACTAGTTGGTTTTCTAAATTTGAGACCGTGTTCTGTTTGGTAATTCAGTTCATGTGTAGTCAAGTTTACATTCCGTGTATTAGTGATATCTTATGATGTTTCTTTTTCTGTGTGACGTTGTTCACGTACAATCACCGTACCTGCATCCACTCACTATGCCGCTACGGGCCTGATGACACAGATTTCATTGCTGAGTGATATTGCATTGTACGTACGTGCCACAACTTCTTTATCCATTTTTTGCTTTCTGGGATATTTACCTGATAATGTAGACGAGCTTCTTGTGAACACAGCCGTCCCAAATATTGGGGTGGCTGTCTGTTTTTGATTTTAATTTCCGTAAGCTATAGGACCATAAGTGGAAGTGCCATAGGCTGTGTTGCTTTGTTTCTTACGTGTTTCAGGAAACACCATACACTTCTCCAGGGTGGCTGCTGGCAATTTACATCCTGCCAATCAGCATAACAAGGCTCCCTGTTCTCCATATCCTGTCCTACCTTTCTGGATTTTACACTTTTTTCAGATGGCCCTTTTGCCCGGGGGGCAGTGAGACTTCATTGTAGTGCAGATTTCCTTTACAGGCTTGCTTGCTTGGCCAAAAAGGGCGTATGCGTTTTTTCCTGAATATATTCAGGAAAAAACGCATACGCCCTTTTTGGCCAAGTGCATCATTGTCGACGTTCTGCCTCTTTTCCTATGCTTTCACGGCAATTCCAGTCTACCCCCTGCAATAGTTTTCCTGAAATTCTGCCCCGCTTTCAAGTCCCCTACGCAGGGTTACTTCAATATACTTTTGGAAGATAGCTGTCATTTATAACTCTGCAGGTTTGTGAATTACAGTGCCCCTGAGCTCCTTTCTTCAACTCGCTTTCTTGTGAGCTGGGCACAAAACCGCAGGATTGCTTCAGGCCCTAATCTGTTTCCAGCAGGGCACACTGAGCCTTTGTTTAATTCCTCTTCCTGGTGGGCAATGAGCGTTACATTTGCCCGTGCAGACACCTACAGCTAGTCTCTCATTGGTTCTCCCTATTCCTGTTCATCTTGCACAGAAATTGCAAGCTGTGCCAAAGAGGAGGTTAAAGGCACTGACTCTCTAAGCGGGGAGAGTGTTAGTAAAGCATCTGGAATGGTGAACCCGAGGACCAGGATACGAAAACTGAGATGCATTTTAAATCGTTTCCCAATCACACGGTGGACGATACTCTGGGTTTCCCATGCATGTTTTAGCTGGAGGAAGAATGCCTTGAACCTGGAGAGTTGGGACCCATGGAATGGGTACCATGCAGTATGACTTCAAAGGGTCTGCATTTGCTCACCGAAACTCACCAATGCTATCAGCCTGAAGTGTCCAGCCTTATGTCTCAACCAGCTCTGGGTGTAGATGTGGTCAATCCCGGTTGCATCACATGCCCTGAGTGAATTATTTAAGAATTGCTCTCTATTTCACTGTCTTTGTGTTTTGTTTTCGAAATTTATTTTGATAATGGGATTTATCGGATTTTCACTGCTGCGTTTCGGCCGCTGTACACACGCTTGATTCTCTTACGGAGACATATATATCCATGGGTTTTAAGATTCTTCCTAGTCAGGTATATTCCTAGGCGTTGAATATGTGGTGTTGGGTCCATTTCGTTGAGCAAGGAGTAGGTCTTGTCTATTACATATTTGGCTTATGGAAAGTTATCTGTGCTAATTTCAGTCTCTGGTTTTATGCAGCACCCCAAGGCACCTTTCCCCATAAGCAAGCACTAGTTGGTTTTCTAAATTTGAGACCCTGTTCTGTTTTGTAATTCAGTTCATGTGTAGTCAAGTTTACATTCCGTGTACTAGTGATATCTTATGATGTTTCTTTTTCTGTGTGACGTAGTTCACGTAGAATCACCGTACCTGCATCCACTCACTATGCCGCTACGGGCCTGATGACACAGATTTCATTGCTGAGTGATATTGCATTGTACGTACGTGCCACAACTTCTTTATCCATTTTTTGCTTTCTGGGATATTTACCTGATACTGTAGACGAGCTTCTTGTGAACACAGCCGTCCCAAATATTGGGGTGGCTGTCTGTTTTTGATTTTAATTTCCGTAAGCTATAGGACCATAAGTGGAAGTGCCATAGGCTGTGTTGCTTTGTTTCTTACGTGTTTCAGGAAACACCATACACTTCTCCAGGGTGGCTGCTGGCAATTTACATCCTGCCAATCAGCATAACAAGGCTCCCTGTTCTCCATATCCTGTCCTACCTTTCTGGATTTTACACTTTTTTCAGATGGCCCTTTTGCCCGGGGGGCAGTGAGATTTTATTGTAGTGCAGATTTCCTTTACAGGCTTGCTTGGTTGGCCAATAAGGGCGTATGCGTTTTTTCCTGAATATATTCAGGAAAAAACGCATACGCCCTTTTTGGCCAAGTGCATCATTGTCGACATTGTGCCTCTTTTCCTATGCTTTCAGGGCAATTCCAGTCTACCCCCTGCAATCGTTTTCCTGAAATTCAGCCCCGCTTTCAAGTCCCCTTCGCAGACTTACTTCAATATATTTTTGGAGGATAGCTGTCATTTATAACTCTGCAGGTTTTTGAAGTACAGTGCCCCTGAGCTCCTTTCTTCAACTCGCTTTCTTGTGAGCTGGGCACAAAACCGCAGGATTGCTTCAGGCCCTAATCTGTTTCCAGCAGGGCACACTGAGCCTTTGTTTAATTAATCTTCCTGATGGGCAATGAGCGTTACATTTGCCGTGCAGACACCTACAGCTAGTCTCTCATTGGTTCTCCCTATTCCTGTTCATCTTGCACAGAAATTGCAAGCTGTGCGAAACAGGAGGTTAAAGGCACTGACTCTCCAAGCGGGGAGAGTGTTAGTAAAGCATCTGGAATGGTGAACCCGAGGACCAGGAAACGAAAACTGAGATGCATTTTAAATCATTTCCCAATCACACGGTGGACGATACTCTGGGTTTCCCATGCATGTTTTAGCTGGAGGAAGAATCCCTTGAACCTGGAGAGTTGGGACCCATGGAATGGGTACCATGCAGTATGACTTCAAAGGGTCTGCATTTGCTCACCGAAACTCACCAATGCTATCAGCCTGAAGTGTCCAGCCTTATGTCTCAACCAGCTCTGGGTGTAGATGTGGTCAATCCCGGTTGCATCACATGCCCTGAGTGAATTAGTTAAGAATTGCTCTCTATTTCACTGTCTTTGTGTTTTGTTTTCGAAATTTATTTTGATAATGGGATTTATCGGATTTTCACTGCTGCGTTTCGGCCACTGTACACACGCTTGATTCTCTTACGGAGACATATATATCCATGGGTTTTAAGATTCTTCCTAGTCAGGTATATTCCTAGGCGTTGAATATGTGGTGTTGGGTCCATTTCGTTGAGCAAGGAGTAGGTCTTGTCTATTACATATTTGGCTTATGGAAAGTTATCTGTGCTAATTTCAGTCTCTGGTTTTATGCAGCACCCCAAGGCACCTTTCCCCATAAGCAAGCACTAGTTGGTTTTCTAAATTTGAGACCCTGTTCTTTTTTGTAATTCAGTTCATGTGTAGTCAAGTTTACATTCCGTGTATTAGTGATATCTTATGATGTTTCTTTTTCTGTGTGACGTAGTTCACGTAGAATCACCGTACCTGCATCCACTCACTATGCCGCTACGGGCCTGATGACACAGATTTCATTGCTGAGTGATATTGCATTGTACGTACGTGCCACAACTTCTTTATCCATTTTTTGCTTTCTGGGATATTTACCTGATACTGTAGACGAGCTTCTTGTGAACACAGCCGTCCCAAATATTGGGGTGGCTGTCTGTTTTTGATTTTAATTTCCGTAAGCTATAGGACCATAAGTGGAAGTGCCATAGGCTGTGTTGCTTTGTTTCTTACGTGTTTCAGGAAACACCATACACTTCTCCAGGGTGGCTGCTGGCAATTTACATCCTGCCAATCAGCATAACAAGGCTCCCTGTTCTCCATATCCTGTCCTACCTTTCTGGATTTTACACTTTTTTCAGATGGCCCTTTTGCCCGGGGGGGCAGTGAGATTTCATTGTAGTGCAGATTTCCTTTACAGGCTTGCTTGGTTGGCCAAAAAGGGCGTATGCGTTTTTTCCTGAATATATTCAGGAAAAAACGCATACGCCCTTTTTGGCCAAGTGCATCATTGTCGACATTGTGCCTCTTTTCCTATGCTTTCAGGGCAATTCCAGTCTACCCCCTGCAATCGTTTTCCTGAAATTCAGCCCCGCTTTCAAGTCCCCTTCGCAGGCTTACTTCAATATATTTTTGGAGGATAGCTGTCATTTATAACTCTGCAGGTTTGTGAAGTACAGTGCCCCTGAGCTCCTTTCTTCACCTCGCTTTCTTGTGAGCTGGGCACAAAACCGCAGGATTGCTTCAGGCCCTAATCTGTTTCCAGCAGGGCACACTGAGCCTTTGTTTAATTCCTCTTCCTGGTGGGCAATGAGAATTACATTTGCCCGTGCAGACACCTACAGTTAGTCTCTCATTGGTTCTCCCTATTCCTGTTCATCTTGCACAGAAATGGCAAGCTGTGCCAAACAGGAGGTTAAAGGCACTGACTCTCCAAGCGGGGAGAGTGTTAGTAAAGCATCTGGAATGGTGAACCCGAGGACCAGGATACGAAAACTGAGATGCATTTTAAATCGTTTCCCAATCACACGGTGGACGATACTCTGGGTTTCCCATGCATGTTTTAGCTGGAGGAAGAATGCCTTGAACCTAGAGAGTTGGGACCCATGGAATGGGTACCATGCAGTATGACTTCAAAGGGTCTGCATTTGCTCACCGAAACTCACCAGTGCTATCAGCCTGAAGTGTCCAGCCTTATGTCTCAACCAGCTCTGGGTGTAGATGTGGTCAATCCCGGTTGCATCACATGCCCTGAGTGAATTATTTAAGAATTGCTCTCTATTTCACTGTCTTTGTGTTTTGTTTTCGAAATTTATTTTGATAATGGGATTTATCGGATTCTCACTGCTGCGTTTCGGCCGCTGTACACACGCTTGATTCTCTTACGGAGACATATATATCCATGGGTTTTAAGATTCTTCCTAGTCAGGTATATTCCTAGGCGTTGAATATGTGGTGTTGGGTCCATTTCGTTGAGCAAGGAGTAGGTCTTGTCTATTATATATTTGGCTTATGGAAAGTTATCTGTGCTAATTTCAGTCTCTGGTTTTATGCAGCACCCCAAGGCACCTTTCCCCATAAGCAAGCACTAGTTGGTTTTCTAAATTTGAGACCCTGTTCTGTTTTGTAATTCAGTTCATGTGTAGTCAAGTTTACATTCCGTGTATTAGTGATATCTTATGATGTTTCTTTTTCTGTGTGACGTAGTTCACGTAGAATAACCGTACCTGCATCCACTCACTATGCCGCTACGGGCCTGATGACACAGATTTCATTGCTGAGTGATATTGCATTGCACGTACGTGCCACAACTTCTTTATCCATTTTTTGCTTTCTGGGATATTTACCTGGTCCTGTAGACGAGCTTCTTTGGAACACAGCCGTCCCAAACTTTGGGGTGGCTCTGTGTTTTTGATTTTAATTTCCCTAAGGAATAGGACCATAAGTGCAATTGCCATAGGCTGTGTTGCTTTATTTCTTACGTGTTTCAGGAAACACCATACACTTCTCCAGGGTGGCTGTTGGCAATTTACATCCTGCCAATCAGCAAAACAAGGCTCCCTGTTCTCCATATCGTGTCCTACCTTTCTGGATTTTCCACTTTTTTCAGATGGCCCTCTTGCCCGGGGGGCATTGAGACTTCATTGTAGTGCAGATTTCCTTTACAGGCTTGCTTGGTTGGCCAAAAAGGGCTTATGCGTTTTTTCCTGAATATATTCAGGAAAAAACGCATACGCCCTTTCTGGCCAAGTGCATCATTGTCGACGTTGTGCCTCTTTTCCTATGCTTTCAGGGCAATTCCAGTCTACCCCCTGCAATCGTTTTCCTGAAATTGTGCCCCGCTTTCAAGTCCCCTTCGCAGGCTTACTTCAATATATTTTTGGAGGATAGCTGTCATTTATAACTCTGCAGGTTTGTGAATTACAGTGCCCCTGAGCTCCTTTCTTCAACTCGCTTTCTTGTGAGCTGGGCACAAAACCGCAGGATTGCTTCAGGCCCTAATCTGTTTCTGGCAGGGCACGCTGAGCCTTTGGTTAATTCCTCTTCCTGGTGGGAAATGAGCCTTACATTTGTCCGTGCAGACACCTATAGCTAGTCTCTCATTGGTTCTCCCTATTCCTGTTCATCTTGCGCAGAAATTGCGAGCTGTGCCAAACAGGAGGTTAAAGGCACTGACTCTCCAAGCGGGGAGAGTGTTAGTAAACCGTCTGGAATGGTGAACCCGAGGACCAGGATACGAAAACTGAGATGCATTTTAAATCGTTTCCTAATCACACGGTGGACCATACTCGCCGTTTCCCACGCATGTTTTAGCTGAAGAAAGAATCCCTTGAACCTGGAGAGTTGGGACCCTTGGATTGTGTACCATGCAGTATGACTTCAAAGGATCTGCATTTGTTCACCGAAACTCACCAATGCTATCAGCCTGAAGTGTCCAGCCTTATGTCTCAACCAGCTCTGGGTGTAGATGTGGTAAATCCAGGTTGCATCACATGCCCTGAGTGAATTATTTAAGAATTGCTTCCTATTTCACTGTCATTGTGTTTTGTTTTTGAAATTTATTTTAATAATGGGATTTATCGGATTTTCACTGCTTCGTTTATGCCGCTGTACACGCGCTTGATTCTGTTACGGAGACATATAAGTCCATGGGTTTTAAGATTCTTACTAATCCGGTATATTCTTCGGCATTGAATATGGCGTGTGGAGTCCATTTCGTTGAGCAAGGAGTAGGTCTTGACTATTACATATTTGGCTTATGGAATGGTATCTGTGCTAATTTCAATCTCTGGTTTTATGCAGCACCCCAACTCACCTTTCCCCTTAAGGAAGCATAAGTTGGTTTTCTTAATTTGAAACCCTCTTCTCTTTTGTAATTCAGTTCATGTGTAGCCATGTTAACATTCCATGTATTAGTGATATCTTATGTCTTTTTCTTTTTGAATTATGTGACTTCGAATGATCACACGTAACTCCTCTTGAGTTGTTATAACTGGCCGTATTTCTTTGATTTCCAGGCTGAGTAATATTCCACTCTACATAAGCACCACATCTCTGTCCGTTTTTTCTCTGCAGATACTTTAAGTTATATCCTAGTCGAGGATCTTTTAAACAGAGAGGTGGTAAACATTGGGGTGCCTGTGTCCTCTCGATTTTTGTTTTTCCCAAGATATACGTCCATGAGTGCAAGTGCCCTGTGCTCGGTAGCTCATTTTTTAGATGCTTTAGTAAACACAATAGACTTATCCAGAGTGACCGTTGGCAATATACATTTCCACTATAAGACTCACAGGGCTCCCTTTTCTCCTTGCCCTGTCCTGCATTTCTGGTGTTTACACTTTATGAGGACGGCTCTTCTGACTGATGCAAAGTGATATGTTTTGTAGTATTGATTTCCAGTGCCCACCTGTTTGGTTGGCTAAAAAAGTGTATGCCCTTTTCTTGAATATATACAGAAAAAGACGCATACACCCTTTTTGGCCAACTGCAATGTTGGCAATGTTCAGCCCCTTTTCTTGTGCTTAATGGCGAGTCCTTTCTACCTCTTCCAATCCCTTTCTTGCCATTCTCCGTTGCTTACAAGTCCTTTTCTCTGACTTTCCTCAAGACATTTTTCAGTGATAGATATTTTCAATTCTGCAGTTTCGTGAATTTTAGTGCCCCTGAGTTCCATTTTCCAACTTGTGTTTATGGGAACTGGCCACAAAGCATCAGGATTCCTCAAGCCCTATTCTGTTTCCATGGGCAACCCTAGCCTTTGGTCAATTCGTCTTCCTGATTGGAAATTAGAGTGGCATGTGCCTGTCCGAACACCTAGGACTTGTCTCTCATTGTTCCTCCTCCTTCTGCTTCATCCTCTGGACAAATTCCAAACTGTATGCAACAGGATGTTGACAGTGCTGACATCTCCAAGTGGGGAGACTGTTAGTAAAGACGCTGGAGTGGTGAACCCTAGCACCAAGAGATGAGGAGATGAGATGCCTTTTCCAAACTTTTCCCGATCAGACGGTATACCATCCTCTGGGTGTGACAGGCATGTTTTAGGTGTAGGAAGGGTCCCATTCATGTGAGGAGAACACCAGGGGATTTTAAATATCAGTGTCTCTCCGCAACCCAAACTGGGGAATTTTTTAAGCTACGGCTACACATATGTTCATTAAGGGCCTTGGGAAGTAGGCAGAGTCCAAACTTTAGATGATTGAAGTCTTCAGGGTCAGAAGCACTCACCACTGTCTTCCCTTAGATTCCATTTTTACTGTCATTGATGGATGATGTCAATAAAAATATCTATTCTTTTTCAGATCATTTCCCCTTATAGGTTATTGCAAAATATTGAGTGTAGTTCCCTGTGCTATACAGTAGTTCCTTGCTGATGATTTCATACATAGCAGTGTGTATGTGTTAATCCCAAACTGTTAATTTATCCCTCCTCCTACCATTTCCCTTTGGTAATAATAAATTATAAGATTTTATGCTTCTCAGAAATGGGGGAGCTGAAAGAGAGGTATCATTTTCAATGCAAAAGCATTTAAAACAAGATTGAAGCTTTAACCAAGATTATTAGATGTACATCCTTGGAAAGAAATCACTTTGTTTCTCTAATATTGACCTGACAAAGAAGACAAACCTTTTCACTGAACTTGCTTATAAGAAAGTGATGGAAATATCAAATGGAAGTGTTAGAAACATCTTATTTTACCCGAGCCTTATACACTGTTCTATGTTAATTACAGTTTGGCTCACACATCTGTTCATTGAAGTTACAATGTTCTCAATTTCTGTTACTGATCCTCCAGAGTGGACGCCAACAAGTGTCCCCCTGCCCAGTGTCATTGGAGCCAATAGATCGAGACTGAGTTTGGTTCAAAAGCAAAGGAAACTTTATATTTTGATCAGAGAATGGAGAGGTGAGAGCATGTGCTACCCTGTGGGCTGTGGGCTGGGCTGCTGTGTAGAGATCCTGTCAGAGTCACTGGGAGGGAGGGGGCTGAGCTCTCGAGGACCTGGTTGGCTGCAGCTCAGGCTCTATGTCACGGAGTCTGAACTGGGCCCCAGGAGCTGAAGTGTCATCGAGCCATTCTGCTCTAGGAAATCTGGTCTGAAGTGCCGGGTGTGGAACCTCTGTATGCGGGACACTAGGAGCACCTGAAATTAGACAAAGCACAAAGGATAAAAATGGTTAGACTTTATTTTATTGCCCAGATTCTATTTTTATCTCCCAGGCATTTTTAAGGGGCTTTGCCTGGGACAAACTTCTCTTCTGCCTTTTGTCCCTTTCCTCATTCTTGGAGTGCTGCGGGTGCAGACCCTTCTTCTGTAACTGCTGAGTGCTGAGTTAGGAGGCTTCATACCCGTGGGCGAGGGTCAGAACTTCTCCCCAGCAGCCTCCAGGTGACGTTGATTGTCCCCAGGCCTCCTGCCTCCCTGCTCGTCCACCTGAGCACCAGTATTGGAAGTGTTATAGATTCTAATGACCTTTAAGGGTCCAGAAAGGAGATGTGCAGTGGCGCTGTGAGGTCCAGTTTCACTCCGCCCCACATTTGTTCGGCCACCTTAGGCTGACCGTTTCTGCCAGCCTAGATGCTCTGACTGACCGTTTCTGCCAGCCTAGATGCTCTGACCAACAGTCTGCGCTTTCTTCCATTAGGCCCCTGAATTAACGTAAAAACAGCACCAGGTGTCAGGATCCTGCCCGCTCAGCTCCCAGACAGTCCAGGGTCAGTGGTGATGAAGGATCATGATGGTCACTGAGTCAAGAGCCTTTGGAAGTAAACAGGAGTCCAGCCGGTCTTATTGGCCACCATCATCAGGGTGTCTGTAGGCTTTTCTATGGTGACAGCATGATATACGGTTCCCCCGCCAAGATTATTAGCTCCCCTCTGGGTACAGTAAGTACTGCAAGCAGTAGTCTACTCTTTTGGGACACACTCTTGTTGTTTTATGAGAGAAACTCCAGGTCAAGTGATGGTCACACGAGTCGTCATGGTGCCCCGTTGCCCCCGGTTATCTCTCTGGAGGTTGGAGTTGGAGGGCCTCCTCAATCGAGGTCAGTGTGCCCACGGAGCAAACCCTGCAACTTCAGGGCATGGTTGGGGGTTAGGATCACCACGTGGGGTCCGTTTCCCTTAGAAGGGAGGTGGCCTTTTGGGCTGCTGATTTCCAGGTTTTCAGATACCACCAGTATCTTGGCCAGATGTGGCGGTGGGCCAAGCCCCTTGGTGACCATAGTTTATCCTACCTGGATGGCATTCTTGCATTGTTCCATTTCAAGTGGTCCCAGTTTTTGCACTAATACTCCAATGGCGATTCACCTTTCACCAGGAATGTAAAGGTCAAAGGGTTTAGCTAAATTAGGGAGTTCCAGGGCAAGGGTCTGAATTGACTGCTCTTTCCATTCTTGAAAGGCCACTTCTGGATTCTATTCAAAAGGATCATCATCTTTTCCTTTCAGTGTTTCATATAGAGGCCCAGCTAGTAGACTGTAGTTAGGGATCCAGAGGCAGGAAACCCTGGCTTCCCCAGGAACCCCTAAGCTGTCTTCTAGTTTCAGAAAGGGGTAAGGCTGTAAATTGTTTCTTCCCTTTCCTGGGATGGGCTTCTCCGACCTTCTGTGAGAATGAAGCCCAGGCAGGTCACCGTAGTCTGTGATACTTGAGCTTTTTCGTGGACAACTTCTATCCTTTATTGGCTTGGTAGTTCTGAGGCCTCCTTAGTAGGGCTGGCGATCAGAATGTCGTCTGAATATTGAAGGAGTGTTTCCTTTTCCAGAGGTAGAACTTTTAGGTCTTTAGCTGAGCTTTCCCCAAAGATGGTGTGGGAATTTTTGAACCCTTGGGGCAAGACAGCCTGGAAGTATTGTTTTAGTTGTATGTTGAGTCCTGTCACTCACAAGCCAAAATTTCTTGTGACTCTGGGACTAATGGAATACAAAAGAAGGCATCAGTGAAGACTAATACAGAATACCAAGTCCTGGTGGTTGGTAGAATGACCAGCAGGGTGTAGGATTTAGGAACTACTGGAGGTATATCCTCAGTGGCTTCACTGACTGTCCTGACATCCTTTACCAGGACTCCAGCAGCCCATGGGGCTCTCGAGGTCAGGCCAATCCCAGGATATGGAGCTCACCTGGGCAGGTACCCTACCCCCACCCCAGCCCACGGGGCTCTCGTGTTCAGGCCCCTCCCAGGATATGGGATTCCCTGGGCAGGTCCTCTGCAGTCCATGGGGCTCCCGTGGTCAGGCCCCTCCCAGGATACAGAGCTACCCTTGCAGGTACCTTGGCAGGGCTGGGCACACAGGAACCGTGCACATAGCCCTCATTGCAGAGCACTCCCAGCTCACCTGTCGCTCAGATCTGACACAGAGCACCTCAGAGCAGGACTTGAACTAACAAACAGCAGCTCTGACAGGTCTGTGACCCTGGGCATCACTCTGTGCGGCCTCCTCCACCTGGTCTTCCAGAGACTTCCACTGCACCCGGGGCACCAGGCCTCTGTCTCCAACCACCACCCACCCCTCCTCTCCCTGACTCCTGGGTTCCTCTCATTAGGAGAGGGTTTTCTTGAAGTTGTCTCCCACTCATGGGCCAGATAATATAATTAGAAAACAAGCCAGAGCTGCAGCCCCTTGTCTATCCTGACTCTCAGGAGCCCACACCTGTTCCTTGGACCTGGCCAATTCAGCAAGTTCCATTTTCAGCAACTGTGAGCCCCTGAGGGGTGATTATTGGCTGGCTTGGGAAGCCTGACCGTGCCGGCCAGCCCTCCCCAGGTGTGCCTGGGTTGAGATCAATATAAACACCGCTCCAGGCAGCAAGAGCCCCTGCAGCTGTGCCTGACGCCATTTTCTCTGCCCTGTCAGCAGTCTCGGGGCTGGGCTGGTGGGAGGGAGTGAGAGGCCACGGCTTTGTGGGTGTCCCAGTGTGAGTGGGGCTCTGCTGGACTTTCTGCAGCAGTTGCCAAGATGCTACCTGCTAAAGAAGAGGATGTGTCACCCACACCTGCCGCTGGAATTTCTCCCTGGGCACAGGTGAGGAAGGAAGAAAGCAGTGGGGGCCGGGACAGCAGGGGTATCTCAGGCAGGGAAATGGAGAGCTTCCAGAAGAGCACCCAGGGCCAGGACCATCCTGGCTGGCCTGCAGGCACCAAGTCGGCTGGCATGCTGTCCCTCATGTGGCTCCATGGCCCTTCCTCTAGGTTTTCAAGTCCTTGTACATATTCAGGTGTTTAGCCTTGGAAGGGTGGGAACATTTCAGCAGCAGCTGGCCTGGGGCTCGGCCCACGTTTACTCACAGATACCTCGGCACGGTCCACCAGCTTTGCAGTGAGGACGCTTGTTGCGAGGAGCATGCTGGCTGAATGGGAGATGATTCCCCACCACTGACCAACTTCAGAATTGTTTGCAATTGGAGCAAGTGCCCTGAAACGGTTTTCCTCTGTGTAACTGGTGGGTTCTGTTCTTTTTTATCTTTTTTTCGTTTTTGGTTCAAGGTAGATTTTATTCCTCTTTTGTGTATTTACAGATATAAGCATGGAAATAATTTATTCATATAAATACATGTATGTGAAGGGAAGAATATTTTTCTGTTTTACTTTTTTTAATTTTATTTTTTTATTTTGAATTTAATTTTATATTTTTATACAGCAGGTTGTTTTTGGTTATCTACTTTATACATATAAATGTATACATACCAATCCCAATATCTCAACTCCTCCCACCACCATCCCCAACAGCTTTCCCCCCTTGTTGTCCATACGTTTGTTGTATACATGTATTGCTCTATTTCTGCCTTGCAAAACGGTTCATCTGTACAATTTTTCTAGGTTCCACATATATGCATTAATATACAAGATTTGTTTTTCTCTTTCTGACTTACTTCACTCTGTATGACAGTCTCTAGATCCATCAACGTCTCTACAAATGTCCCAATTTCATTCCTTTTTATGGCTTAGTAATATTCCATTTTATATATGTACCACATCTTTATGCATTCGTCTGTCTGTGGGCATTTAGGTTGCTTCCATTTCCTGGATAGTGTAAATAGTGATGCAATGAACATTGTGGTGAATGTCTCTTTTTGATTTATGGTTTTGTCTGGGTATATGCCCAGTAGAGGGATTGCTGTATCATATGGTAATTCTATTCTTAGTTTTATAAGAAACTCCATAATGTTCTCCACAGTGACTGTATCAATTTACGTTCCCAACAATAGTGGAAGAGGATTCCTTATCTCCACACCGTTTCCAGCATTTGTTGTTTGTAGATTTTCTGATGATGCCCATTCTAATAGGTGTGAGGTGATACACCATGGATGAGTCTATTTCGTTGAGCAAAGAGTAGGTCTTGTTTATTACGTATTTGGCTTATGGAATGGTATGTGTGCTAATTTCAATCTGTTTTTATACAGCAGCCCAACTCAACTTTCCCCTTAAGCAAGCATAAGGTTTTTATCTAAATGTGAGACTCTGTTCGGTTTTGTAATTCAGTTTATGTGTAGCCACGTTTACACTCCCTCTATTAGTGATATCTTATGATAATTATCTTTCTTTGTGTGATATATTTCTCTTAGAATCATCATAATTAAATCCACTCAATTTGCTGCTACAGGCCTGATGACATTGATTTCACTGCTGAGTGATATTCCGTTGTACGTAAGTAGCACAACTTCTTTATCCATTTTTTTCTTTCTGGGATATTTAATTTGTACTGGACTCGAGGTTCTTGTAAACACAGCAGCCCTAAATTTTGTGTTGGCTGTGTCTTGTTGATTTTAATTTTCCTAAGCTATAGGGCCAAAAGTGGAAGTGCCCTAGGCTCTGTAGCTTTGTTTTTTAGATGTTTCAGGATACACCATGAACATCTCCAGAGTGTCTGTTGGCAATTTACATCCCGCCCATCAGCATAACACGGCTCCCTGTTCTCCATGGCCTGTCCTGTGTTTCTGGTTTTTACACTTTATTCAGATGGCCTTTTTGACGAATGGGAAATGTGACTTCATTGTAGTGTGGATTTCCATTGCTGGAGTGCTTGGTTGGCCAAAATGTTCATATGCGTTTTTTCCTGAATATATTCAGGAAAAATGTATACGCACTTTTTGTCCATGTGCATCACTGTCAAAGATCTGCCGCTTTTCATATGCTTTAAATGCAATTCCAATCTACCTCTTGAAATATGATTCCTGCAATTCTGCCTCGTTTTCAAGTCCTCTTTGCAGACTTACTTCGATATATTTTTGCCAATAGCTGTCATTTATCTCTGCAGGTTTGTGAATTACAGTGCCCCTGAGCTCCTTTCTTAACTCGCTTCCTTGTAAGCTGGCCACAAAACTGCAGGTTTGCTTCAGGCCATAATCAGGGTCCAGCACGGCACTCTGAGCCTTTGGTTAATTCCTCTTCCTGGTGGGAAATTAGAGTTAAATGTGCCCCTCCAGATACCTGCCTCACTCCCAGCCACATGGTGATGTATGTCCTCAGGTTTGAGGCCATATGTGATGGGTTCCTCATCTTTTGATGATGTGGCCCCACTGGTGTGTGGACACTCCTGCCTGGTTCCCATCCCCTTGGTGATGTGGGCCCTCTGGTGAGACTCTGATCCTGGTTGGGTTCCTCACACATCCGTGAGGTGAGCCCTCTTCTCTGAGGTCACTCCTGCCTGGCTGGCACAACCCGCCTTGTTGACTTCGGCACCCTGGTGGCAGTTGGAGCCTGCTGGGAGCCTCCTTCCCGCGGTGATGAGGCCCTCTGGCGTCAGACCCTAATGGCGGGGTTCCCACATTTTCTGATACGTGCTAAGTGGTACGAGGGCACTCCTGCCAGGTTCCCATCCTCATGAGCGTGTGGGCCTTCTGTTCTGAGGTCCTAACGGCTGGGTTGCTCACACTTTCATGATGTGGGCCCTCTGCTGTGAGGTCAATCCTGCCTGGCTGGCGCACGTCGCCTTGGCGATGTGGACCCTCTGGTGGCAGTTGGAGTGTGCTGGGGCCTCCTCCCCTCAGTGATGAGGGCCTTCTGGTGTCAGGCCCTAAGTGCTGGGCTCCACACATTTTCTGATGTGTGCCCAGTGGTGCGAGTCACTCCTGCCAGGTTCCCATCCCCATGGGCATGTGGGACTTCTGTTCTGTGGTCCCAACTGCTGGGTTGCTCACAGTTTCATGATGTGGGCCCTTTGCTGTGTGTTCACTCTGGCCTGTATCCCATAGTGTCAGTGCTCTGGGCCTCCAGCTTGGAGTTTCCAACTTCTCGATTCCTCACCTTTTTTATTCTATGGGCCCTCGGTTGTGCGTCTCCTCCTGCATGCCTCACTCCCAGCCCCTTCGTGATGTGTGTCCCCTTGTTTGAGGCCACATGTGCTGTGTTCCTCACCTTTCTATAATGTGGCCACACTGGTGTGAGGACACTCTTGCCTGGTTCCCATTCCCTTGGTGATGTTGGCCCCACTGCTGTTAGGACAGTCTTGCCTGGTTCCCATCACCTTGGTGATGTTGGCCCTCTGGTGAGAGTCTGATCCTGGTTAGGTTCCTCACCCTTCTGTGAGGTGGGCCCTCTGCTCTGAGGTCACTCCTGCCTGGCTGGCACACCCCGCCTTGGCAACGTCGGCCATATGGTGGCAGTTGGAGCCTGCTGGGAGCCTCCTCCCCTCAGTGATGAGGGCCCTCTGGCCTCAGGCCCTAACTGCTGGGTTCCCACATTTTCTGATTCGTGCTAAGTGGTGCAAGGACACTCCTGCCAGGTTCCCATCCCCATGGGGATGTGAGCCTTCTGCTCTGAGGTCCCAACGGCTGTGTTGCTCACAGTTTCATGATGAGGGCCCTCTGGTGTGAGTTCACTCCTGCCTAGATCCCATAGCCTCGCTGCTCCTGGCTGCCTGCCGGAGGTTCCAACTGTGGGATTCCTCACCTTTTTTATTCTATGGTCCCTCTGTTTTGAGGATCCTCTGGCCTGCCTCACTCCCAGCCCCTTGGTGATGTGTGTCCTCAGGTTTGAGGCCACGTGTGCTGGGTCCCTCAAATTATGGTGATGTAGCCCCACTGGTGTGAGGACACTCCTGCCTGGTTCCCATTCCCTTGGTGATGTTGGCCCTCTGGTGACAGTCTGATCCTTGTTGGGTTCCTCACACTTCTGTGAGGTGGGCTTTCTGCTCTGAGGTCACTCCTGCCTGGTTGGCACACCCCGCCTTGGTGACATCGGCCTTATGGTGGCAGTTAGAGCCTGCTGGGAGCCTCCTCCCCTCGGTGATGAGGGTCCTCTGGCCTCAGGTCCTAACTGCTGGGTTCCCACATTTTCTGATTCGTGGAAGTGGGCCGAGGACACTCCTGTCAGGTTCCCATCCCCATAGGGATGTGGGCCTTCTGCTCTGAGGTCCCATCCGCTGGGTTGCTCACAGTTTCATGATGTGGGACCTCTGCTGTGAGTTTGCTGTGGCCTGGATCCCATAGACTCTGTGCTCTGGGCGGCCTACTGGCCGGTTCCAACTGCTGGATTCCTCACAACTTTTATTCTGTGGGCTCTGTTTTGTGAGGATACTCCTGCTTGCCTCACTCCTAGCCCCTTGGAGATGTGGGTCCCCTGTTTTAGGCCACATGTTCTGGGTTCCTCACCTTTCTATAATGTGGCCACACTGGTGTGAGGACCCTCCTGCCTGGTTCCGATCCCCTTGGTGATGTGGGCCCTCTGGTGAGAGTCTTATCCTGGCTGGTTTCCTCACCCTTCTGTGAGGTAGGCCCTCTGCGGTGAGGTCACTCCTGCCTGGCTGGCACACATCACCTTGGTGACGTGGGCCCTCAGTTGGGAGTTGGTGTCTGCTGCGAGTCTCCGTCCCTCGGTAATGAGGGCCCTCTTGCGTCAGACCCTAACTCCTGGGCTCCCAAAATTTGCAGATGTGCGACCTGTGGTGCGAGTACACTCCTGTCAGGTTCCCAACCCCATGGGAATTTGGGCCTTCTGCTCTGAGGTCCCAACGGCTGGGGTGCTCACAGTTTCATGATGAGGGCCCTCTGATGTGCGTTCATTCCGGCCTAGATCCCATAGGCTTGCTGCTCCTGGGCGCCTGCTGGGAGGTTCCAACTGCGGGATTCCTCACCTTTTTTATTCTATGGGCCCTCTGTTTTGAGGCTCCTCCTGCCTGCCTCAATCCCAGCCCCGTTGTGATGTGTGTCCTCTGGTGTGAGGCCACGTGTGCTGGGTCCCTCACCTTTCGATGATGTGGCCCCAATGGTGTGAGGACACTCGTGCCTGTTTCCCAGCCCCTTGGTGATGTGGCCCCTCTGGTGAGAGTCTGATCCTGGCTGGGTTCCTTACCGTTCTGTGAGGTGGGCCCTGTGCTCTGAGGTAACTCCTGCCTGGCTTGCTCCCATTGCCTTGGTGACGTCGGCCCTCTGGTGGCAGTTGGATCCTTTTGGAGACTCCTGTCCTCGGTGATGAGGTCCCTCTGGCATCAGGCTCTAACTGCTGGGCTCCCCAGGTTTTCTGATGTGAGCCCAGTGATGCCAGGACACTCGTGAAATGTTCCCATCCCCATGGCGATATGGGCCTTCTGCTCTGAGGTTCCAACGACTGGGTTGCTCACAGTTTCCTGATGTTAGCTCTCTGGTGTTAGTTCACTCATTCCTAGATCCCATAGCCTCTGTACTCTGGGCCGCCTGCTGGGAAGTTCCTACTGCTGGGTTCCTCACCTTTTTTATTCTTTGGGCCCTGTGTTGGGAGGCTCCTCCTGCCTGTGTCACTCCCAGCCCCTTGGTGATGTAGGTCCTCTGGTTTGTGGCCACATGTGCCAGTTTCCTCATCTTTTAGTGATGTGGCCCCACTGGTGTGAGGACACTCGTGCCTGGTTCCCGTCCCCTTGGTGATATGGGCCCTCTGGTGAGAGTCTGATCCTGGTTGGGTTCCTCACACTTCTTTGAGGTGGGCCGTCTGCTGTGAGGTCACTCCTGCCTGGCTGGCACACCCCGCCTTGGCGACGTGGGCCCTCTTGTGGTAGTTGGAACATGCTGGGAGCCTCCTCCCCTCAGTGATGAGGGCCCTCTGGCGTCAGGCCCTAACTGCTGGGTACCCACATTTTCTGATATGTGCTAAGTGGTGCGAGGACACTCCTGCCATGTTCCCAACACCTTGGGGATGTGGACCTTCTGCTCTGAGGTCCAAATGGCTGGGTTGCTCGCAGTTTCATGATGTGGACCCTCTGCTGTGAGTTTACTGCGGCCTGAATCGCATAGACTTGGTGCTCTTGGCCGCCTGCTGGGAGGTTCCCATTGCTGGATTCCTCAGCTTTTTTATTCTATGGGCCCTGTGTTGTGAGGCTACTCCTGCCTGCCTCATTCCGAGCCCCTTGGAGATGTCGGTCTTCTGGTTTAGGCCACATGTGCTGGGTTCCTCACCTTTCTATGATGTGGCCACACTGGTGTGAAGACTCTCCTGCCTGGTTCTGATCACCTTGGTGATGTGGGCCCTCTGGTGAGAGTCTTATCCTGGCTGTGTTCCTCACCCTTCTGTGAGGTAGGCCCTCTGCGGTGAGGTCACTCCTACCTGGCTGTCACACGTCACCTTGGCGACGTGGGACCTCAGTTGGGTGTTGGTGCCTGATTGGAGTCTCCTCCCCTTGGTAATGAGGGCCCTCTGGCGTCAGGCCCTAACTCCTGGGTTCCCTAAATTCTCTGATGTGTGCCCTGTGGTGCGAGTACACTTCTGACAGGTTCCCAACCCCATGGGAATGTGGGCCTTCTGCTCTGAGATCCCAACGCCTAGGTTGCTCACAGTTTCATGATGACGGCCCTCTGGTGTGAGATCACTCCGGCCTGGATCCCATAGTCTCGCTGCTCCTGGCCGCCTGCTGGGAGGTTCCAACTGCGGGATTCTTCACCTCTTTAATTCTATGGTCCCTCTGTTTTGAGGCTCCTCCTGCCTGCCTCAATCCCAGCTCCCTTGTGATGTGTGTCCTCTGGTTTGAGGCCACGTGTGCTGGGTCCCTCACTTTTCGGTGATGTGGCCCCACTAGTGTGAGGACACTCCTGCCTGGTTCCCATTCCCTTGGTGATGTGGGCCCTCTGGTGAGAATCTGATCCTCTTTAGTTCTTCACACTTCTGTGAGGTTGACCCTCTGCTCTGAGGTCACTCCTGCCTGGTTGTCGCACTCCGCATTGGTGACGTCGCCCCTCTGGTAGCAGTCGGAGCTGGCTGGGAGCCACCGCCCCTCGGTGATGAGGGCCCTCTGGCATCAGGCACTAATTGCTGGGCTCCCCACATTTTTTCATGTGTGCCCACTCTTGCGATGACACTCCTGCTTGTTTCCCTTCCCCATGGGGATGTGGGCCTTCTGCTCTGAGGTCACAACGGCTGGGTTGCTTACAGAATCACAATGAGGGCCCTCTGTTGTGAGTTCATGCCGGCCTGGATCTCATAGCCTCAGTGCTCTGGGCCGCCTGCTAGGAAGATCCAACTGCTGGTTTCCACACCTTTTGTATACAATGGGACATGTGTTGTGAGGTTAATCCTGCCTGCCTCACTCCGAAACCCATGGTGATGTGGGTCCTCTGGTTTGAGGCCACATGTGCTGGGTACCTCAACTTTTGATGATGTGGCCCCACGGGTGTGAGGACACTCCTGCCTGGTTCCCATCACCTTGGTGATGTGGGCCCTCTGGGGAGAGTCTGATCCTGGCTGGGTTCCCTACCATTCTGTGAGGTGGGCCCTCTGATGTCAGGTCACTCCTGCCTGGCTAGCTCACATCGCCTTGGCGACGTGGGCCCTCTGTTGGCCACTGGAGCATGCTGGGAGCCTCCTACTCCCGTGAATGATGGCCCTGGAAAAAAGGCATATGCCCTTTTTGGCCAAGTGCTTCATTGACGAGGTTCTGCCACTTCTCTTATGCTTTCAGAGCAATTCACGTCTACCTCCTGAAATCGGATTCCAGCAATTCTGCCCCACTTTCAAGTCCTCTTCGCAGCCTTAATTCAATATATTTTTGTACGATTTCTGTCATTTATAAGTCTGCAGGTATGTGAATGACAGTGCCCCTGAGCTCCTTTCCTCAACTCGCTTTCTTGTGAGCTGGCCACAAAACCGCAGGATTGCTTCAGGCCCTAATCTTGTTCCAGCACGGCATGCTGAGCCTTTGGTTAATTCCTTTTCCTGTTGGGAAATGAGTGTTAAAATTGCCCGTGCATACTGGGCATATACCCTGAGAAAACCAAAATTCAAAAAGAGTCATGTACCAAAATGTTCATTGCAGCTCTATTTACAATAGCCCGGAGATGGAAAGAACCTAAGCGCCCATCATCGGACGAATGGATAAAGAAGATGTGGCACATATACACAATGGAATATTACTCAGCCTTAAAAAGAAATGAAACTGAGTTATTTGTAATGAGATGGATAGACCTAGAGTCTGTCATACAGAGTGAAGTAAGTCAGAAAGAAAAAGACAAATAGCGTATGCTAACACATATATATGGAATTTAAAGGAAAAAAATGTAATGAAGAACCTAGGGATAAGACAGGAATAGAGGCGCAGACCTACTGGAGAACGGAATTGAGGATATGGGGAGGGGGAATGGTGAGTTTTGACAGGGCGAGAGAGAGTCATGGACATATACACACTAACAAATGTAGTAAGGTAGATAGCAAGGGGGAAGCAGCCGCAAGGCACAGGGATATTAGCTCGGGGCGTTGGGACAGCCTGGAGGGGTGGAAGGGGGAGAGAGGGAGGGAGGGAGACACAAGAGGGAAGACACAGGGAGCATATGTATATGTATAGCTGATTCACTTTGTTATAAAGCAAAAACTAACACACCATTGTAAAGCAATTATACCCCAATAAAGATGTTAAAAAAAATATTTGCCCGTGCACACACCTACAGATAGTCTCCCATTGGTTCTCCTTATTCCTGTTCATCTTGCGCAGAAATTGCAAACAGTGCCAAACAGGAGGTTAAAGGCACTGACTCTCCAAATGGGGAGAGTGTAAGAAAAGGGTCTGGAATGGTGAACCTGAGTACCAGGGGACGAAAACAGACATGCATGTAAAAAGGTTTCCCAGTCACACGGTGGAGCATACTCTGGGTTTCCCATGCAAATTTTAGCAGAAGGAAGAATCCCTTGAACCTGGAGAGTTGGGAACCATGGAATGGGTACCAGGCAGTATGACATCAAAGGGTCTGCATTTGCTCACTGAACCTCACCAATGCTATCAGCCCAAAGGGTCAAGCCTTATCTCTCACCCAGCTCTGGGTGTAGATGTGGTAAACCAGGTTGCATCACATGCCCTGTGTGAGTTATTTAAGAATTGCTCTCTATTTCACTGTCATTGTGTTTTTTTTTTGAAATTTTTTTTGACACTGGGATTTATCGGATTTTCACTGCTGCGTTAATGCCGCTGTACACACTCTTGATTCTCTTACGGAGACATAAATATCCACGGGTTTTAAGATTCTTCCTAGTCAGGTATATTCCTAGGCGTTGAATATGTGGTGTTGAGTCCATTTCGTTGAGCAAGGAGTAGGTCTTGTCTATTACATATTTGGCTTATGGAACGGTATCTGTGCTAATTTCAATCTCTGGTTTTATGCAGCACTCCAACGCACCTTTCTCCATAAGAAAGCACAAGTTGGTTTTCTAAATTTGAGACTGTTCTGTTTTGTAATTCAGTTCATGTGTAGTCAAGTTTACATACTGTGTATTAGTGATATTTTATGATGTTTCTTTTTATGTGTGACTTATTTCACGTAGAATCACCATACCTGTATCCACTCACTATGCCACTACGGGCCTGATGACACAGATTTCATTGCTGAGTGCTATTCCATTGTACGTACGTACCACAACTTCTTTATCCATTGTTTGCTCTCTGAGATATTTACCTGGTACTGTAAACGAGGTTCTTGTGAACAGAGAGGTCCCAAACTTTGAGGTGGCTGGGTGTTTTTGATTTTAATTTCCCTAAGCTGTAGGACCATAAGTGGAAGTGCCATAGGCTGTGTTGCTTTGTTTCTTACGTGTTTCAGGAAACACATAACACTTCTCCAGAATGGCTGTCGGCAATTTACATCATATGCATCAGCATAATAAGGATCCCTGTTTTCCATTGCCGGTCCTCCGTTTCTGGATTTTACAATTTTTTTAAATGGCCGTTTTGCCCTGGGGGGCACTGAGATTTCATTGTAGTGCAAGTTTATTTACAAGCTTCTTGGTTGGCCAAAAAGTGCGTATGCGGTTTTTCCTGAATATATTTAGGGAAAAAAGCATCCGCACTTTTTGGACAAGTGCATCATTATCGACGTTCTGCCTCTTTTCCTATTCTTTAAGTGCAATTCCAGTTTAACCCTTCAATCGTTTTCCTGAATTTCTGCCCCGCTTTCAAGTCCCCTTTGCAGGCTTACTTCAATATATTTTTGGAGGATAGCTGTCATTTATAACTCTGCAGGTTTGTGAATTACAGTGCCCCTGAGCTCCTTTCTTCAACTCGCTTTCTTGTGAGCTGGGCACAAAACCGCAGGATTGCTTCAGGCACTAATCTCTTTCCAGCAGGGCACGCTGAGCGTTTGGTTAATTCCTCTTCCTGGTGGGAAATGAGCATTACATTTGCCCGTGCAGACACCTACAGCTAGTCTCTCATTGGTTCTCCCTATTCCTGTTCATCTTGCACAGAAATTGCAAGCTGTGCCAAAGAGGAGGTTAAAGGCACTGACTCTCCAAGCGGGGAGAGTGTTAGTAAAGCATCTGGAATGGTGAACCCGAGGACCAGGATACGAAAACTGAGCTGCATTTTAAATCGTTTCCCAATCACACGGTGGACGATACTCTGGGTTTCCCATGCATGTTTTAGCTGGAGGAAGAATCCCTTGAACCTGGAGAGTTGGGACCCATGGAATGGGTACCATGCAGTATGACTTCAAAGGGTCTGCATTTGCTCACCAAAACTCACCAATGCTTTCAGCCTGAAGTGTCCAGCCTTATGTCTCAACCAGCTGTGGGTGTAGATGTGGTCAATCCCGGTTGCATCACATGCCCTGAGTGAATTGTTTAAGAATTGCTCTCTATTTCACTGTCTTTGTGTTTTGTTTTTGAAATTTATTTTGATAATGGGATTTATCGGATTTTCACTGCTGCGTTTATGCCGCTGTACACACGCTTGATTCTCTTACGGAGACATATAAATCCATGGGTTTTAAGATTCTTCGTAGTCAGGTATATTCCTAGGCATTGAATATGTGGTGTTGAGTCCATTTCGTTGAGCAAGGAGTAGGTCTTGTCTATTACATATTTGGCTTATGGAAAGTTATCTGTGCTAATTTCAGTCTCTGGTTTTATGCAGCATCCCAACGCACATTTCCCCATAAGCAAGCACTAGTTGGTTTTCAAAATTTGAGACCCTGTTCTGTTTTGTAATTCAGTTCATGTGTAGTTAAATTTATATTCCGTGTATTAGTGATATCTTATGATGTTTCTTTTTCTGTGTGACGTAGTTCACGTAGAATCACTGTACCTGCATCCACTTACTATGCCGCTACGGGCCTGATGACACAGATTTCATTGCTGAGTGATATTGCATTGTACGTACGTGCCACAACTTCTTTATCCATTTTTTGCTTTCTGGGATATTTACCTGATACTGTAGACGAGCTTCTTGTGAACACAGCCGTCCCAAATATTGGGGTGGCTGTCTGTTTTTGATTTTAATTTCCGTAAGCTATAGGACCATAAGTGGAAGTGCCATAGGCTGTGTTGCTTTGTTTCTTACGTGTTTCAGGAAACACCATACACTTCTCCAGGGTGGCTGCTGGCAATTTACATCCTGCCAATCAGCATAACAAGGCTCCCTGTTCTCCATATCCTGTCCTACCTTTCTGGATTTTACACTTTTTTCAGATGGCCCTTTTGCCCGGGGGGCAGTGAGACTTCATTGTAGTGCAGATTTCCTTTACAGGCTTGCTTGGTTGGCCAAAAAGGGCGTATGCGTTTTTTCCTGAATATATTCAGGAAAAAACGCATACGCCCTTTTTGGCCAAGTGCATCATTGTCGACGTTGTGCCTCTTTTCCTATGCTTTCAGGGCAATTCCAGTCTACCCCCTGCAATCGTTTTCCTGAAATTCAGCCCCGCTTTCAAGTCCCCTTCGCAGGCTTACTTCAATATATTTTTGGAGGATAGCTGTCATTTATAACTCTGCAGGTTTGTGAAGTACAGTGCCCCTGAGCTCCTTTCTTCAACTCGCTTTCTTGTGAGCTGGGCACAAAACCGCAGGATTGCTTCAGGCCCTAATCTGTTTCCAGCAGGGCACACTGAGCCTTTGTTTAATTCCTCTTCCTGGTGGGCAATGAGCGTTACATTTGCCCGTGCAGACACCTACAGCTAGTCTCTCATTGGTTCTCCCTATTCCTGTTCATCTTGCACAGAAATGGCAGGCTGTGCCAAACAGGAGGTTAAAGGCACTGACTCTCCAAGCGGGGAGAGTGTTAGTAAAGCATCTGGAATGGTGAACCCGAGGACCAGGATACGAAAACTGAGATGCATTTTAAATCGTTTCCCAATCACACGGTGGACGATACTCTGGGTTTCCCATGCATGTTTTAGCTGGAGGAAGAATGCCTTGAACCTGGAGAGTTGGGACCCATGGAATGGGTACCATGCAGTATGACTTCAAAGGGTCTGCATTTGCTCACCGAAACTCACCAGTGCTATCAGCCTGAAGTGTCCAGCCTTATGTGTCAACCAGCTCTGGGTGTAGATGTGGTCAATCCCGGTTGCATCACATGCCCTGAGTGAATTAGTTAAGAATTGCTCTCTATTTCACTGTCTTTGTGTTTTGTTTTCGAAATTTATTTTGATAATGGGATTTATCGGATTTTCACTGCTGCGTTACGGCCACTGTACACACGCTTGATTCTCTTACGGAGACATATATATCCATGGGTTTTAATATTCTTCCTAGTCAGGTATATTCCTAGGCGTTGAATATGTGGTGTTGAGTCCATTTCGTTGAGCAAGGAGTAGGTCTTGTCTATTACATATTTGGCTTATGGAATGTTATCTGTGCTAATTTCAGTCTCTGGTTTTATGCAGCACCCCAACGCAACTTTCCCCATAAGCAAGCACTAGTTGGTATTCTAAATTTGAGACCCTGTTCTGTTTTGTAATTCAGTTCATGTGTAGTCAAGTTTACATTCCGTGTAGTAGTGACATCTTATGATGTTTCTTTTTCTGTGTGACGTAGTTCACGTAGAATCACCGTACCTGCATCCACTCACTATGCCGCTACGGGCCTGATGACACAGATTTCATTGCTGAGTGATATTGCATTGTACGTACGTGCCACAACTTCTTTATCCATTTTTTGCTTTCTGGGATATTTACCTGATACTGTAGACGAGCTTCTTGTGAACACAGCCGTTCCAAATATTCGGGTGGCTGTCTGTTTTTGATTTTAATTTCCGTAAGCTATAGGACCATAAGTGGAAGTGCCATAGGCTGTGTTGCTTTGTTTCTTACGTGTTTCAGGAAACACCATACACTTCTCCAGGGTGGCTGCTGGCAATTTACATCCTGCCAATCAGCATAACAAGGCTCCCTGTTCTCCATATCCTGTCCTACCTTTCTGGATTTTACACTTTTTTCAGATGGCCCTTTTGCCCGGGGGGGCAGTGAGATTTCATTGTAGTGCAGATTTCCTTTACAGGCTTGCTTGGTTGGCCAAAAAGGGCGTATGCGTTTTTTCCTGAATATATTCAGGAAAAAACGCATACGCCCTTTTTGGCCAAGTGCATCATTGTCGACGTTGTGCCTCTTTTCCTATGCTTTCAGGGCAATTCCAGTCTACCCCCTGCAATCGTTTTCCTGAAATTCAGCCCCGCTTTCAAGTCCCCTTCGCAGACTTACTTCAATATATTTTTGGAGGATAGCTGTCATTTATAACTCTGCAGGTTTGTGAAGTACAGTGCCCCTGAGCTCCTTTCTTCAACTCGCTTTCTTGTGAGCTGGGCACAAAACCGCAGGATTGCTTCAGGTCCTAATCTGTTTCCAGCAGGGCACACTGAGCCTTTGTTTAATTAATCTTCCTGGTGGGCAATGAGCGTTACATTTGCCCGTGCAGACACCTACAGCTAGTCTCTCATTGGTTCTCCCTATTCCTGTTCATCTTGAACAGAAATTGCAAGCTGTGCGAAACAGGAGGTTAAAGGCACTGACTCTCCAAGCGGGGAGAGTGTTAGTAAAGCATCTGGAATGGTGAACCCGAGGACCTGGAAACGAAAACTGAGATGCATTTTAAATCATTTCCCAATCACACGGTGGACGATACTCTGGGTTTCCCATGCATGTTTTAGCTGGAGGAAGAATCCCTTGAACCTGGAGAGTTGGGACCCATGGAATGGGTACCATGCAGTATGACTTCAAAGGGTCTGCATTTGCTCACCGAAACTCACCAATGCTATCAGCCTGAAGTGTCCAGCCTTATGTCTCAACCAGCTCTGGGTGTAGATGTGGTCAATCCCGGTTGCATCACATGCCCTGAGTGAATTAGTTAAGAATTGCTCTCTATTTCACTGTCTTTGTGTTTTGTTTTCGAAATTTATTTTGATAATGGGATTTATCGGATTTTCACTGCTGCGTTTCGGCCACTGTACACACGCTTGATTCTCTTACGGAGACATATATATCCATGGGTTTTAAGATTCTTCCTAGTCAGGTATATTCCTAGGCGTTGAATATGTGGTGTTGAGTCCATTTCGTTGAGCAAGGAGTAGGTCTTGTCTATTACATATTTGGCTTATGGAATGTTATCTGTGCTAATTTCAGTCTCTGGTTTTATGCAGCACCCCAACGCACCTTTCCCCATAAGCAAGCACTAGTTGGTTTTCTAAATTTGAGACCCTGTTCTGTTTTGTAATTCAGTTCATGTGTAGTCAAGTTTACATTCCGTGTATTAGTGATATCTTATGATGTTTCTTTTTCTGTGTGACGTAGTTCACGTAGAATCACCGTACCTGCATCCACTCACTATGCCGCTACGGGCCTGATGACACAGATTTCATTGCTGAGTGATATTGCATTGCACGTACGTGCCACAACTTCTTTATCCATTTTTTGCTTTCTGGGATATTTACCTGATACTGTAGACGAGCTTCTTGTGAACACAGCCGTCCCAAATATTGGGGTGGCTGTCTGTTTTTGATTTTAATTTCCGTAAGCTATAGGACCATAAGTGGAAGTGCCATAGGCTGTGTTGCTTTGTTTCTTACGTGTTTCAGGAAACACCATACACTTCTCCAGGGTGGCTGCTGGCAATTTACATCCTGCCAATCAGCATAACAAGGCTCCCTGTTCTCCATATCCTGTCCTACCTTTCTGGATTTTACACTTTTTTCAGATGGCCCTTTTGCCCGGGGGGGGGGGGGGGGCAGTGAGATTTCATTGTGGTGCAGATTTCCTTTACAGGCTTGCTTGGTTGGCCAAAAAGGGCGTATGCGTTTTTTCCTGAATATATTCAGGAAAAAACGCATACGCCCTTTTTGGCCAAGTGCATCATTGTCGACGTTGTGCCTCTTTTCCTATGCTTTCAGGGCAATTCCAGTCTACCCCCTGCAATCGTTTTCCTGAAATTCTGCCCCGCTTTCAAGTCCCCTTCGCAGGCTTACTTCAATATATTTTTGGAGGATAGCTGTCATTTATAACTCTGCAGGTTTGTGAAGTACAGTGCCCCTGAGCTCCTTTCTTCAACTCGCTTTCTTGTGAGCTGGGCACAAAACCGCAGGATTGCTTCAGGCCCTAATCTGTTTCCAGCAGGGCACACTGAGCCTTTGTTTAATTCCTCTTCCTGGTGGGCAATGAGCGTTACATTTGCCCGTGCAGACACCTACAGCTAGTCTCTCATTGGTTCTCCCTATTCCTGTTCATCTTGCACAGAAATGGCAAGCTGTGCCAAACAGGAGGTTAAAGGCACTGACTCTCCAAGCGGGGAGAGTGTTAGTAAAGCATCTGGAATGGTGAACCCGAGGACCAGGATACGAAAACTGAGATGCATTTTAAATCATTTCCCAATCACACGGTGGACAATACTCTGGGTTTCCCATGCATGTTTTAGCTGGAGGAAGAATGCCTTGAACCTGGAGAGTTGGGACCCATGGAATGGGTACCATGCAGTATGACTTCAAAGGGTCTGCATTTGCTCACCGAAACTCACCAGTGCTATCAGCCTGAAGTGTCCAGCCTTATGTCTCAACCAGCTCTGGGTGTAGATGTGGTCAATCCCGGTTGCATCACATGCCCTGAGTGAATTATTTAAGAATTGCTCTCTATTTCACTGTCTTTGTGTTTTGTTTTCGAAATTTATTTTGATAATGGGATTTATCGGATTTTCACTGCTGCATTTCCGCCGCTGTACACATGCTTGATTCTCTTACGGAGACATATATATCCATGGGTTTTAAGATTCTTCCTAGTCAGGTATATTCCTAGGCGTTGAATATGTGGTGTTGAGTCCATTTCGTTGAGCAAGGAGTAGGTCTTGTCTATTACATATTTGGCTTATGGAATGTTATCTGTGCTAATTTCAGTCTCTGGTTTTATGCAGCACCCCAACGCACCTTTCCCCATAAGCAAGCACTAGTTGGTTTTCTAAATTTGAGACCCTGTTCTGTTTTGTAATTCAGTTCATGTGTAGTCAAGTTTACATTCCGTGTATTAGTGATATCTTATGATGTTTCTTTTTCTGTGTGACGTAGTTCACGTAGAATCACCGTACCTGCATCCACTTACTATGCCGCTACGGGCCTGATGACACAGATTTCATTGCTGAGTGATATTGCATTGCACGTACGTGCCACAACTTCTTTATCCATTTTTTGCTTTCTGGGATATTTACCTGATACTGTAGACGAGCTTCTTGTGAACACAGCCGTCCCAAATATTGGGGTGGCTGTCTGTTTTTGATTTTAATTTCCGTAAGCTATAGGACCATAAGTGGAAGTGCCATAGGCTGTGTTGCTTTGTTTCTTACGTGTTTCAGGAAACACCATACACTTCTCCAGGGTGGCTGCTGGCAATTTACATCCTGCCAATCAGCATAACAAGGCTCCCTGTTCTCCATATCCTGTCCTACCTTTCTGGATTTTACACTTTTTTCAGATGGCCCTTTTGCCCGGGGGGGCAGTGAGATTTCATTGTAGTGCAGATTTCCTTTACAGGCTTGCTTGGTTGGCCAAAAAGGGCGTATGCGTTTTTTCCTGAATATATTCAGGAAAAAACGCATACGCCCTTTTTGGCCAAGTGCATCATTGTCGACGTTGTGCCTCTTTTCCTATGCTTTCAGGGCAATTCCAGTCTACCCCCTGCAATCGTTTTCCTGAAATTCAGCCCCGCTTTCAAGTCCCCTTCGCAGGCTTACTTCAATATATTTTTGGAGTATAGCTGTCATTTATAACTCTGCAGGTTTGTGAAGTACAGTGCCCCTGAGCTCCTTTCTTCAACTCGCTTTCTTGTGAGCTGGGCACAAAACCGCAGGATTGCTTCAGGCCCTAATCTGTTTCCAGCAGGGCACACTGAGCCTTTGTTTAATTCCTCTTCCTGGTGGGCAATGAGCGTTACATTTGCCCGTGCAGACACCTACCGCTAGTCTCTCATTGGTTCTCCCTATTCCTGTTCATCTTGCACAGAAATTGCAAGCTGTGCCAAACAGGAGGTTAAAGGCACTGACTCTCCAAGCGGGGAGAGTGTTAGTAAAGCATCTGGAATGGTGAACCCGAGGACCTGGAAACGAAAACTGAGATGCATTTTAAATCATTTCCCAATCACACGGTGGACGATACTCTGGGTTTCCCATGCATGTTTTAGCTGGAGGAAGAATCCCTTGAACCTGGAGAGTTGGGACCCATGGAATGGGTACCATGCAGTATGACTTCAAAGGGTCTGCATTTGCTCACCGAAACTCACCAATGCTATCAGCCTGAAGTGTCCAGCCTTATGTCTCAACCAGCTCTGGGTGTAGATGTGGTCAATCCCGGTTGCATCACATGCCCTGAGTGAATTAGTTAAGAATTGCTCTCTATTTCACTGTCTTTGTGTTTTGTTTTCGAAATTTATTTTGATAATGGGATTTATCGGATTTTCACTGCTGCGTTTCGGCCACTGTACACACGCTTGATTCTCTTACGGAGACATATATATCCATGGGTTTTAAGATTCTTCCTAGTCAGGTATATTCCTAGGCGTTGAATATGTGGTGTTGAGTCCATTTCGTTGAGCAAGGAGTAGGTCTTGTCTATTACATATTTGGCTTATGGAATGTTATCTGTGCTAATTTCAGTCTCTGGTTTTATGCAGCACCCCAACGCACCTTTCCCCATAAGCAAGCACTAGTTGGTTTTCTAAATTTGAGACCCTGTTCTGTTTTGTAATTCAGTTCATGTGTAGTCAAGTTTACATTCCGTGTATTAGTCATATCTTATGATGTTTCTTTTTCTGTGTGACGTAGTTCACGTAGAATCACCGTACCTGCATCCACTCACTATGCCGCTACGGGCCTGATGACACAGATTTCATTGCTGAGTGATATTGCATTGCACGTACGTGCCACAACTTCTTTATCCATTTTTTGCTTTCTGGGATATTTACCTGATACTGTAGACGAGCTTCTTGTGAACACAGCCGTCCCAAATATTGGGGTGGCTGTCTGTTTTTGATTTTAATTTCCGTAAGCTATAGGACCATAAGTGGAAGTGCCATAGGCTGTGTTGCTTTGTTTCTTACGTGTTTCAGGAAACACCATACACTTCTCCAGGGTGGCTGCTGGCAATTTACATCCTGCCAATCAGCATAACAAGGCTCCCTGTTCTCCATATCCTGTCCTACCTTTCTGGATTTTACACTTTTTTCAGATGGCCCTTTTGCCCGGGGGGGGGGGGGGGGGGCAGTGAGATTTCATTGTGGTGCAGATTTCCTTTACAGGCTTGCTTGGTTGGCCAAAAAGGGCGTATGCGTTTTTTCCTGAATATATTCAGGAAAAAACGCATACGCCCTTTTTGGCCAAGTGCATCATTGTCGACGTTGTGCCTCTTTTCCTATGCTTTCAGGGCAATTCCAGTCTACCCCCTGCAATCGTTTTCCTGAAATTCTGCCCCGCTTTCAAGTCCCCTTCGCAGGCTTACTTCAATATATTTTTGGAGGATAGCTGTCATTTATAACTCTGCAGGTTTGTGAAGTACAGTGCCCCTGAGCTCCTTTCTTCAACTCGCTTTCTTGTGAGCTGGGCACAAAACCGCAGGATTGCTTCAGGCCCTAATCTGTTTCCAGCAGGGCACACTGAGCCTTTGTTTAATTCCTCTTCCTGGTGGGCAATGAGCGTTACATTTGCCCGTGCAGACACCTACAGCTAGTCTCTCATTGGTTCTCCCTATTCCTGTTCATCTTGCACAGAAATGGCAAGCTGTGCCAAACAGGAGGTTAAAGGCACTGACTCTCCAAGCGGGGAGAGTGTTAGTAAAGCATCTGGAATGGTGAACCCGAGGACCAGGATACGAAAACTGAGATGCATTTTAAATCATTTCCCAATCACACGGTGGACGATACTCTGGGTTTCCCATGCATGTTTTAGCAGGAGGAAGAATGCCTTGAACCTGGAGAGTTGGGACCCATGGAATGGGTACCATGCAGTATGACTTCAAAGGGTCTGCATTTGCTCACCGAAACTCACCAGTGCTATCAGCCTGAAGTGTCCAGCCTTATGTCTCAACCAGCTCTGGGTGTAGATGTGGTCAATCCCGGTTGCATCACATGCCCTGAGTGAATTATTTAAGAATTGCTCTCTATTTCACTGTCTTTGTGTTTTGTTTTCGAAATTTATTTTGATAATGGGATTTATCGGATTTTCACTGCTGCATTTCCGCCGCTGTACACATGCTTGATTCTCTTACGGAGACATATATATCCATGGGTTTTAAGATTCTTCCTAGTCAGGTATATTCCTAGGCGTTGAATATGTGGTGTTGAGTCCATTTCGTTGAGCAAGGAGTAGGTCTTGTCTATTACATATTTGGCTTATGGAATGTTATCTGTGCTAATTTCAGTCTCTGGTTTTATGCAGCACCCCAACGCACCTTTCCCCATAAGCAAGCACTAGTTGGTTTTCTAAATTTGAGACCCTGTTCTGTTTTGTAATTCAGTTCATGTGTAGTCAAGTTTACATTCCGTGTATTAGTGATATCTTATGATGTTTCTTTTTCTGTGTGACGTAGTTCACGTAGAATCACCGTACCTGCATCCACTTACTATGCCGCTACGGGCCTGATGACACAGATTTCATTGCTGAGTGATATTGCATTGCACGTACGTGCCACAACTTCTTTATCCATTTTTTGCTTTCTGGGATATTTACCTGATACTGTAGACGAGCTTCTTGTGAACACAGCCGTCCCAAATATTGGGGTGGCTGTCTGTTTTTGATTTTAATTTCCGTAAGCTATAGGACCATAAGTGGAAGTGCCATAGGCTGTGTTGCTTTGTTTCTTACGTGTTTCAGGAAACACCATACACTTCTCCAGGGTGGCTGCTGGCAATTTACATCCTGCCAATCAGCATAACAAGGCTCCCTGTTCTCCATATCCTGTCCTACCTTTCTGGATTTTACACTTTTTTCAGATGGCCCTTTTGCCCGGGGGGGCAGTGAGATTTCATTGTAGTGCAGATTTCCTTTACAGGCTTGCTTGGTTGGCCAAAAAGGGCGTATGCGTTTTTTCCTGAATATATTCAGGAAAAAACGCATACGCCCTTTTTGGCCAAGTGCATCATTGTCGACGTTGTGCCTCTTTTCCTATGCTTTCAGGGCAATTCCAGTCTACCCCCTGCAATCGTTTTCCTGAAATTCTGCCCCGCTTTCAAGTCCCCTTCGCAGGCTTACTTCAATATATTTTTGGAGGATAGCTGTCATTTATAACTCTGCAGGTTTGTGAAGTACAGTGCCCCTGAGCTCCTTTCTTCAACTCGCTTTCTTGTGAGCTGGGCACAAAACCGCAGGATTGCTTCAGGCCCTAATCTGTTTCCAGCAGGGCACACTGAGCCTTTGTTTAATTCCTCTTCCTGGTGGGCAATGAGCGTTACATTTGCCCGTGCAGACACCTACAGCTAGTCTCTCATTGGTTCTCCCTATTCCTGTTCATCTTGCACAGAAATGGCAAGCTGTGCCAAACAGGAGGTTAAAGGCACTGACTCTCCAAGCGGGGAGAGTGTTAGTAAAGCATCTGGAATGGTGAACCCGAGGACCAGGATACGAAAACTGAGATGCATTTTAAATCATTTCCCAATCACACGGTGGACAATACTCTGGGTTTCCCATGCATGTTTTAAATGGAGGAAGAATGCCTTGAACCTGGAGAGTTGGGACCCATGGAATGGGTACCATGCAGTATGACTTCAAAGGGTCTGCATTTGCTCACCGAAACTCACCAGTGCTATCAGCCTGAAGTGTCCAGCCTTATGTCTCAACCAGCTCTGGGTGTAGATGTGGTCAATCCCGGTTGCATCACATGCCCTGAGTGAATTATTTAAGAATTGCTCTCTATTTCACTGTCTTTGTGTTTTGTTTTCGAAATTTATTTTGATAATGGGATTTATCGGATTTTCACTGCTGCATTTCCGCCGCTGTACACATGCTTGATTCTCTTACGGAGACATATATATCCATGGGTTTTAAGATTCTTCCTAGTCAGGTATATTCCTAGGCGTTGAATATGTGGTGTTGAGTCCATTTCGTTGAGCAAGGAGTAGGTCTTGTCTATTACATATTTGGCTTATGGAATGTTATCTGTGCTAATTTCAGTCTCTGGTTTTATGCAGCACCCCAACGCACCTTTCCCCATAAGCAAGCACTAGTTGGTTTTCTAAATTTGAGACCCTGTTCTGTTTTGTAATTCAGTTCATGTGTAGTCAAGTTTACATTCCGTGTATTAGTGATATCTTATGATGTTTCTTTTTCTGTGTGACGTAGTTCACGTAGAATCACCGTACCTGCATCCACTTACTATGCCGCTACGGGCCTGATGACACAGATTTCATTGCTGAGTGATATTGCATTGCACGTACGTGCCACAACTTCTTTATCCATTTTTTGCTTTCTGGGATATTTACCTGATACTGTAGACGAGCTTCTTGTGAACACAGCCGTCCCAAATATTGGGGTGGCTGTCTGTTTTTGATTTTAATTTCCGTAAGCTATAGGACCATAAGTGGAAGTGCCATAGGCTGTGTTGCTTTGTTTCTTACGTGTTTCAGGAAACACCATACACTTCTCCAGGGTGGCTGCTGGCAATTTACATCCTGCCAATCAGCATAACAAGGCTCCCTGTTCTCCATATCCTGTCCTACCTTTCTGGATTTTACACTTTTTTCAGATGGCCCTTTTGCCCGGGGGGGCAGTGAGATTTCATTGTAGTGCAGATTTCCTTTACAGGCTTGCTTGGTTGGCCAAAAAGGGCGTATGCGTTTTTTCCTGAATATATTCAGGAAAAAACGCATACGCCCTTTTTGGCCAAGTGCATCATTGTCGACGTTGTGCCTCTTTTCCTATGCTTTCAGGGCAATTCCAGTCTACCCCCTGCAATCGTTTTCCTGAAATTCAGCCCCGCTTTCAAGTCCCCTTCGCAGGCTTACTTCAATATATTTTTGGAGTATAGCTGTCATTTATAACTCTGCAGGTTTGTGAAGTACAGTGCCCCTGAGCTCCTTTCTTCAACTCGCTTTCTTGTGAGCTGGGCACAAAACCGCAGGATTGCTTCAGGCCCTAATCTGTTTCCAGCAGGGCACACTGAGCCTTTGTTTAATTCCTCTTCCTGGTGGGCAATGAGCGTTACATTTGCCCGTGCAGACACCTACCGCTAGTCTCTCATTGGTTCTCCCTATTCCTGTTCATCTTGCACAGAAATTGCAAGCTGTGCCAAACAGGAGGTTAAAGGCACTGACTCTCCAAGCGGGGAGAGTGTTAGTAAAGCATCTGGAATGGTGAACCCGAGGACCAGGATACGAAAACTGAGATGCATTTTAAATCGTTTCCCAATCACACGGTGGACGATACTCTGGGTTTCCCATGCATGTTTTAGCTGGAGGAAGAATGCCTTGAACCTGGAGAGTTGGGACCCATGGAATGGGTACCATGCAGTATGACTTCAAAGGGTCTGCATTTGCTCACCAAAACTCACAAGTGCTATCAGCCTGAAGTGTCCAGCCTTATGTGTCAACCAGCTCTGGGTGTAGATGTGGTCGATCCCGGTTGCATCACATGCCCTGAGTGAATTATTTAAGAATTGCTCTCTATTTCACTGTCTTTGTGTTTTGTTTTCGAAATTTATTTTGATAATGGGATTTATCGGATTTTCACTGCTGCATTTCCGCCGCTGTACACACGCTTGATTCTCTTACGGAGACATATATATCCATGGGTTTTAAGATTCTTCCTAGTCAGGTATATTCCTAGGCGTTGAATATGTGGTGTTGAGTCCATTTCGTTGAGCAAGGAGTAGGTCTTGTCTATTACATATTTGGCTTATGGAATGTTATCTGTGCTAATTTCAGTCTCTGGTTTTATGCAGCACCCCAACGCACCTTTCCCCATAAGCAAGCACTAGTTGGTTTTCTAAATTTGAGACCCTGTTCTGTTTTGTAATTCAGTTCATGTGTAGTCAAGTTTACATTCCGTGTATTAGTGACATCTTATGATGTTTCTTTTTCTGTGTGACGTAGTTCACGTAGAATCACCGTACCTGCATCCACTCACTATGCCGCTACGGGCCTGATGACACAGATTTCATTGCTGAGTGATATTGCATTGTACGTACGTGCCACAACTTCTTTATCCATTTTTTGCTTTCTGGGATATTTACCTGATACTGTAGACGAGCTTCTTGTGAACACAGCCGTCCCAAATATTGGGGTGGCTGTCTGTTTTTGATTTTAATTTCCGTAAGCTATAGGACCATAAGTGGAAGTGCCATAGGCTGTGTTGCTTTGTTTCTTACGTGTTTCAGGAAACACCATACACTTCTCCAGGGTGGCTGCTGGCAATTTACATCCTGCCAATCAGCATAACAAGGCTCCCTGTTCTCCATATCCTGTCCTACCTTTCTGGATTTTACACTTTTTTCAGATGGCCCTTTTGCCGGGGGGGGGGGGGGGGGGCAGTGAGATTTCATTGTAGTGCAGATTTCCTTTACAGGCTTGCTTGGTTGGCCAAAAAGGGCGTATGCGTTTTTTCCTGAATATATTCAGGAAAAAACGCATACGCCCTTTTTGGCCAAGTGCATCATTGTCGACGTTGTGCCTCTTTTCCTATGCTTTCAGGGCAATTCCAGTCTACCCCCTGCAATCGTTTTCCTGAAATTCTGCCCCGCTTTCAAGTCCCCTTCGCAGGCTTACTTCAATATATTTTTGGAGGATAGCTGTCATTTATAACTCTGCAGGTTTGTGAAGTACAGTGCCCCTGAGCTCCTTTCTTCAACTCGCTTTCTTGTGAGCTGGGCACAAAACCGCAGGATTGCTTCAGGCCCTAATCTGTTTCCAGCAGGGCACACTGAGCCTTTGTTTAATTCCTCTTCCTGGTGGGCAATGAGCGTTACATTTGCCCGTGCAGACACCTACAGCTAGTCTCTCATTGGTTCTCCCTATTCCTGTTCATCTTGCACAGAAATGGCAAGCTGTGCCAAACAGGAGGTTAAAGGCACTGACTCTCCAAGCGGGGAGAGTGTTAGTAAAGCATCTGGAATGGTGAACCCGAGGACCAGGATACGAAAACTGAGATGCATTTTAAATCGTTTCTCAATCACACGGTGGACGATACTCTGGGTTTCCCATGCATGTTTTAGCTGGAGGAAGAATGCCTTGAACCTGGAGAGTTGGGACCCATGGAATGGGTACCATGCAGTATGACTTCAAAGGGTCTGCATTTGCTCACCGAAACTCACCAGTGCTATCAGCCTGAAGTGTCCAGCCTTATGTCTCAACCAGCTCTGGGTGTAGATGTGGTCAATCCCGGTTGCATCACATGACCTGAGTGAATTATTTAAGAATTGCTCTCTATTTCACTGTCTTTGTGTTTTGTTTTCGAAATTTATTTTGATAATGGGATTTATCGGATTTTCACTGCTGCATTTCCGCTGCTGTACACACGCTTGATTCTCTTACGGAGACATATATATCCATGGGTTTTAAGATTCTTCCTAGTCAGGTATATTCCTAGGCGTTGAATATGTGGTGTTTAGTCCATTTCGTTGAGCAAGGAGTAGGTCTTGTCTATTACATATTTGGCTTATGGAATGTTATCTGTGCTAATTTCAGTCTCTGGTTTTATGCAGCACCCCAACGCACCTTTCCCCATAAGCAAGCACTAGTTGGTTTTGTAAATTTGAGACCCTGTTCTGTTTTGTAATTCAGTTCATGTGTAGTCAAGTTTACATTCCGTGTATTAGTGATATCTTATGATGTTTCTTTTTCTGTGTGACGTAGTTCACGTAGAATCACCGTACCTGCATCCACTCACTATGCCGCTACGGGCCTGATGACACAGATTTCATTGCTGAGTGATATTGCATTGTACGTACGTGCCACAACTTCTTTATCCATTTTTTGCTTTCTGGGATATTTACCTGATACTGTAGACGAGCTTCTTGTGAACACAGCCGTTCCAAATATTGGGGTGGCTGTCTGTTTTTGATTTTAATTTCCGTAAGCTATAGGACCATAAGTGGAAGTGCCATAGGCTGTGTTGCTTTGTTTCTTACGTGTTTCAGGAAACACCATACACTTCTCCAGGGTGGCTGCTGGCAATTTACATCCTGCCAATCAGCATAACAAGGCTCCCTGTTCTCCATATCCTGTCCTCCCTTTCTGGATTTTACACTTTTTTCAGATGGCCCTTTTGCCCGGGGGGGCAGTGAGATTTCATTGTAGTGCAGATTTCCTTTACAGGCTTGCTTGGTTGGCCAAAAAGGGCGTATGCGTTTTTTCCTGAATATATTCAGGAAAAAACGCATACGCCCTTTTTGGCCAAGTGCATCATTGTCGACGTTGTGCCTCTTTTCCTATGCTTTCAGGGCAATTCCAGTCTACCCCCTGCAATCGTTTTCCTGAAATTCAGCCCCGCTTTCAAGTCCCCTTCGCAGGCTTACTTCAATATATTTTTGGAGTATAGCTGTCATTTATAACTCTGCAGGTTTGTGAAGTACAGTGCCCCTGAGCTCCTTTCTTCAACTCGCTTTCTTGTGAGCTGGGCACAAAACCGCAGGATTGCTTCAGGCCCTAATCTGTTTCCAGCAGGGCACACTGAGCCTTTGTTTAATTCCTCTTCCTGGTGGGCAATGAGCGTTACATTTGCCCGTGCAGACACCTACCGCTAGTCTCTCATTGGTTCTCCCTATTCCTGTTCATCTTGCACAGAAATTGCAAGCTGTGCCAAACAGGAGGTTAAAGGCACTGACTCTCCAAGCGGGGAGAGTGTTAGTAAAGCATCTGGAATGGTGAACCCGAGGACCAGGATACGAAAATTGAGATGCATTTTAAATCGTTTCCCAATCACACGGTGGACGATACTCTGGGTTTCCCATGCATGTTTTAGCTGGAGGAAGAATGCCTTGAACCTGGAGAGTTGGGACCCATGGAATGGGTACCATGCAGTATGACTTCAAAGGGTCTGCATTTGCTCACCAAAACTCACAAGTGCTATCAGCCTGAAGTGTCCAGCCTTATGTGTCAACCAGCTCTGGGTGTAGATGTGGTCGATCCCGGTTGCATCACATGCCCTGAGTGAATTATTTAAGAATTGCTCTCTATTTCACTGTCTTTGTGTTTTGTTTTCGAAATTTATTTTGATAATGGGATTTATCGGATTTTCACTGCTGCATTTCCGCCGCTGTACACACGCTTGATTCTCTTACGGAGACATATATATCCATGGGTTTTAAGATTCTTCCTAGTCAGGTATATTCCTAGGCGTTGAATATGTGGTGTTGAGTCCATTTCGTTGAGCAAGGAGTAGGTCTTGTCTATTACATATTTGGCTTATGGAATGTTATCTGTGCTAATTTCAGTCTCTGGTTTTATGCAGCACCCCAACGCACCTTTCCCCATAAGCAAGCACTAGTTGGTTTTCTAAATTTGAGACCCTGTTCTGTTTTGTAATTCAGTTCATGTGTAGTCAAGTTTACATTCCGTGTATTAGTGACATCTTATGATGTTTCTTTTTCTGTGTGACGTAGTTCACGTAGAATCACCGTACCTGCATCCACTCACTATGCCGCTACGGGCCTGATGACACAGATTTCATTGCTGAGTGATATTGCATTGTACGTACGTGCCACAACTTCTTTATCCATTTTTTGCTTTCTGGGATATTTACCTGATACTGTAGACGAGCTTCTTGTGAACACAGCCGTCCCAAATATTGGGGTGGCTGTCTGTTTTTGATTTTAATTTCCGTAAGCTATAGGACCATAAGTGGAAGTGCCATAGGCTGTGTTGCTTTGTTTCTTACGTGTTTCAGGAAACACCATACACTTCTCCAGGGTGGCTGCTGGCAATTTACATCCTGCCAATCAGCATAACAAGGCTCCCTGTTCTCCATATCCTGTCCTACCTTTCTGGATTTTACACTTTTTTCAGATGGCCCTTTTGCCGGGGGGGGGGGGGGGCAGTGAGATTTCATTGTAGTGCAGATTTCCTTTACAGGCTTGCTTGGTTGGCCAAAAAGGGCGTATGCGTTTTTTCCTGAATATATTCAGGAAAAAACGCATACGCCCTTTTTGGCCAAGTGCATCATTGTCGACGTTGTGCCTCTTTTCCTATGCTTTCAGGGCAATTCCAGTCTACCCCCTGCAATCGTTTTCCTGAAATTCTGCCCCGCTTTCAAGTCCCCTTCGCAGGCTTACTTCAATATATTTTTGGAGGATAGCTGTCATTTATAACTCTGCAGGTTTGTGAAGTACAGTGCCCCTGAGCTCCTTTCTTCAACTTGCTTTCTTGTGAGCTGGGCACAAAACCGCAGGATTGCTTCAGGCCCTAATCTGTTTCCAGCAGGGCACACTGAGCCTTTGTTTAATTCCTCTTCCTGGTGGGCAATGAGCGTTACATTTGCCCGTGCAGACACCTACAGCTAGTCTCTCATTGGTTCTCCCTATTCCTGTTCATCTTGCACAGAAATGGCAAGCTGTGCCAAACAGGAGGTTAAAGGCACTGACTCTCCAAGCGGGGAGAGTGTTAGTAAAGCATCTGGAATGGTGAACCCGAGGACCAGGATACGAAAACTGAGATGCATTTTAAATCGTTTCTCAATCACACGGTGGACGATACTCTGGGTTTCCCATGCATGTTTTAGCTGGAGGAAGAATGCCTTGAACCTGGAGAGTTGGGACCCATGGAATGGGTACCATGCAGTATGACTTCAAAGGGTCTGCATTTGCTCACCGAAACTCACCAGTGCTATCAGCCTGAAGTGTCCAGCCTTATGTCTCAACCAGCTCTGGGTGTAGATGTGGTCAATCCCGGTTGCATCACATGACCTGAGTGAATTATTTAAGAATTGCTCTCTATTTCACTGTCTTTGTGTTTTGTTTTCGAAATTTATTTTGATAATGGGATTTATCGGATTTTCACTGCTGCATTTCCGCTGCTGTACACACGCTTGATTCTCTTACGGAGACATATATATCCATGGGTTTTAAGATTCTTCCTAGTCAGGTATATTCCTAGGCGTTGAATATGTGGTGTTTAGTCCATTTCGTTGAGCAAGGAGTAGGTCTTGTCTATTACATATTTGGCTTATGGAATGTTATCTGTGCTAATTTCAGTCTCTGGTTTTATGCAGCACCCCAACGCACCTTTCCCCATAAGCAAGCACTAGTTGGTTTTGTAAATTTGAGACCCTGTTCTGTTTTGTAATTCAGTTCATGTGTAGTCAAGTTTACATTCCGTGTATTAGTGATATCTTATGATGTTTCTTTTTCTGTGTGACGTAGTTCACGTAGAATCACCGTACCTGCATCCACTCACTATGCCGCTACGGGCCTGATGACACAGATTTCATTGCTGAGTGATATTGCATTGTACGTACGTGCCACAACTTCTTTATCCATTTTTTGCTTTCTGGGATATTTACCTGATACTGTAGACGAGCTTCTTGTGAACACAGCCGTTCCAAATATTGGGGTGGCTGTCTGTTTTTGATTTTAATTTCCGTAAGCTATAGGACCATAAGTGGAAGTGCCATAGGCTGTGTTGCTTTGTTTCTTACGTGTTTCAGGAAACACCATACACTTCTCCAGGGTGGCTGCTGGCAATTTACATCCTGCCAATCAGCATAACAAGGCTCCCTGTTCTCCATATCCTGTCCTACCTTTCTGGATTTTACACTTTTTTCAGATGGCCCTTTTGCCCCGGGGGGGGGGGGCAGTGAGATTTCGTTGTAGTGCAGATTTCCTTTACAGGCTTGCTTGGTTGGCCAAAAAGGGCGTATGCGTTTTTTCCTGAATATATTCAGGAAAAAACGCATACGCCCTTTTTGGCCAAGTGCATCATTGTCGACGTTGTGCCTCTTTTCCTATGCTTTCAGGGCAATTCCAGTCTACACCCTGCAATCGTATTCCTGAAATTCTGCCCCGCTTTCAAGTCCCCTTCGCAGGCTTACTTCAATATATTTTTGGAGGATAGCTGTCATTTATAACTCTGCAGGTTTGTGAAGTATAGTGCCCCTGAGCTCCTTTCTTCAACTCGCTTTCTTGTGAGCTGGGCACAAAACCGCAGGATTGCTTCAGGCCCTAATCTGTTTCCAGCAGGGCACACTGAGCCTTTGTTTAATTCCTCTTCCTGGTGGGCAATGAGCGTTACATTTGCCCGTGCAGACACCTACAGCTAGTCTCTCATTGGTTCTCCCTATTCCTGTTCATCTTGCACAGAAATGGCAAGCTGTGCCAAACAGGAGGTTAAAGGCACTGACTCTCCAAGCGGGGAGAGTGTTAGTAAAGCATCTGGAATGGTGAACCCGAGGACCAGGATACGAAAACTGAGATGCATTTTAAATCGTTTCTCAATCACACGGTGCACGATACTCTGGGTTTCCCATGCATGTTTTAGCTGGAGGAAGAATGCCTTGAACCTGGAGAGTTGGGACCCATGGAATGGGTACCATGCAGTATGACTTCAAAGGGTCTGCATTTGCTCACCGAAACTCACCAGTGCTATCAGCCTGAAGTGTCCAGCCTTATGTCTCAACCAGCTCTGGGTGTAGATGTGGTCAATCCCGGTTGCATCACATGACCTGAGTGAATTATTTAAGAATTGCTCTCTATTTCACTGTCTTTGTGTTTTGTTTTCGAAATTTATTTTGATAATGGGATTTATCGGATTTTCACTGCTGCATTTCCGCTGCTGTACACACGCTTGATTCTCTTACGGAGACATATATATCCATGGGTTTTAAGATTCTTCCTAGTCAGGTATATTCCTAGGCGTTGAATATGTGGTGTTGAGTCCATTTCGTTGAGCAAGGAGTAGGTCTTGTCTATTACATATTTGGCTTATGGAATGTTATCTGTGATAATTTCAGTCTCTGGTTTTATGCAGCACCCCAACGCACCTTTCCCCATAAGCAAGCACTAGTTGGTGTTGTAAATTTGAGACCCTGTTCTGTTTTGTAATTCAGTTCATGTGTAGTCAAGTTTACATTCCGTGTATTAGTGATATCTTATGATGTTTCTTTTTCTGTGTGACGTAGTTCACGTAGAATCACCGTACCTGCATCCACTCACTATGCCGCTACGGGCCTGATGACACAGATTTCATTGCTGAGTGATATTGCATTGTACGTACGTGCCACAACTTCTTTATCCATTTTTTGCTTTCTGGGATATTTACCTGATACTGTAGACGAGCTTCTTGTGAACACAGCCGTCCCAAATATTGGGGTGGCTGTCTGTTTTTGATTTTAATTTCCGTAAGCTATAGGACCATAAGTGGAAGTGCCATAGGCTGTGTTGCTTTGTTTCTTACGTGTTTCAGGAAACACCATACACTTCTCCAGGGTGGCTGCTGGCAATTTACATCCTGCCAATCAGCATAACAAGGCTCCCTGTTCTCCATATCCTGTCCTACCTTTCTGGATTTTACACTTTTTTCAGATGGCCCTTTTGCCCGGGGGGGGGGGGGGCAGTGAGATTTCATTGTAGTGCAGATTTCCTTTACAGGCTTGCTTGGTTGGCCAAAAAGGGCGTATGCGTTTTTTCCTGAATATATTCAGGAAAAAACGCATACGCCCTTTTTGGCCAAGTGCATCATTGTCGACGTTGTGCCTCTTTTCCTATGCTTTCAGGGCAATTCCAGTCTACCCCCTGCAATCGTTTTCCTGAAATTCAGCCCTGCTTTCAAGTCCCCTTCGCAGACTTACTTCAATATATTTTTGGAGGATAGCTGTCATTTATAACTCTGCAGGTTTGTGAAGTACAGTGCCCCTGAGCTCCTTTCTTCAACTCGCTTTCTTGTGAGCTGGGCACAAAACCGCAGGATTGCTTCAGGCCCTAATCTGTTTCCAGCAGGGCACACTGAGCCTTTGTTTAATTAATCTTCCTGATGGGCAATGAGCGTTACATTTGCCCGTGCAGACACCTACAGCTAGTCTCTCATTGGTTCTCCCTATTCCTGTTCATCTTGCACAGAAATTGCAAGCTGTGCGAAGCAGGAGGTTAAAGGCACTGACTCTCCAAGCGGGGAGAGTGTTAGTAAAGCATCTGGAATGGTGAACCCGAGGACCTGGAAACGAAAACTGAGATGCATTTTAAATCATTTCCCAATCACACGGTGGACGATACTCTGGGTTTCCCATGCATGTTTTAGCTGGAGGAAGAATCGCTTGAACCTGGAGAGTTGGGACCCATGGAATGGGTACCATGCAGTATGACTTCAAAGGGTCTGCATTTGCTCACGAAACTCACCAATGCTATCACCCTGAAGTGTCCAGCCTTATGTCTCAACCAGCTCTGGGTGTAGATGTGGTCAATCCCGGTTGCATCACATGCCCTCAGTGAATTAGTTAAGAATTGCTCTCTATTTCACTGTCTTTGTGTTTTGTTTTCGAAATTTATTTTGATAATGGGATTTATCGGATTTTCACTGCTGCGTTTCGGCCACTGTACACACGCTTGATTCTCTTACGGAGACATATATATCCATGGGTTTTAAGATTCTTCCTAGTCAGGTATATTCCTAGGCGTTGAATATGTGGTGTTGGGTCCATTTCGTTGAGCAAGGAGTAGGTCTTGTCTATTACATATTTGGCTTATGGTAAGTTATCTGTGCTAATTTCAGTCTCTGGTTTTATGCAGCCCCCCAAGGCACCTTTCCCCATAAGCAAGCACTAGTTGGTTTTCTAAATTTGAGACCCTGTTCTTTTTTGTAATTCAGTTCATGTGTAGTCAAGTTTACATTCCGTGTATTAGTGATATCTTATGATGTTTCTTTTTCTGTGTGACGTAGTTCACGTAGAATCACCGTACCTGCATCCACTTACTATGCCGCTACGGGCCTGATGACACAGATTTCATTGCTGAGTGATATTGCATTGTACGTACGTGCCACAACTTCTTTATCCATTTTTTGCTTTCTGGGATATTTACCTGATACTGTAGACGAGCTTCTTGTGAACACAGCCGTTCCAAATATTGGGGTGGCTGTCTGTTTTTGATTTTAATTTCCGTAAGCTATAGGGCCATAAGTGGAAGTGCCATAGGCTGTGTTGCTTTGTTTCTTACGTGTTTCAGGAAACACCATACACTTCTCCAGGGTGGCTGCTGGCAATTTACATCCTGCCAATCAGCATAACAAGGCTCCCTGTTCTCCATATCCTGTCCTATCTTTCTGGATTTTACACTTTTTTCAGATGGCCCTTTTGCCCCGGGGGGGGGGGGGCAGTGAGATTTCATTGTAGTGCAGATTTCCTTTACAGGCTTGCTTGGTTGGCCAAAAAGGGCGTATGCGTTTTTTCCTGAATATATTCAGGAAAAAACGCATACGCCCTTTTTGGCCAAGTGCATCATTGTCGACGTTGTGCCTCTTTTCCTATGCTTTCAGGGCAATTCCAGTCTACCCCCTGCAATCGTTTTCCTGAAATTCTGCCCCGCTTTCAAGTCCCCTTCGCAGGCTTACTTCAATATATTTTTGGAGGATAGCTGTCATTTATAACTCTGCAGGTTTGTGAAGTACAGTGCCCCTGAGCTCCTTTCTTCAACTCGCTTTCTTGTGAGCTGGGCACAAAACCGCAGGATTGCTTCAGGCCCTAATCTGTTTCCAGCAGGGCACACTGAGCCTTTGTTTAATTCCTCTTCCTGGTGGGCAATGAGCGTTACATTTGCCCGTGCAGACACCTACAGCTAGTCTCTCATTGGTTCTCCCTATTCCTGTTCATCCTGCACAGAAATGGCAAGCTGTGCCAAACAGGAGGTTAAAGGCACTGACTCTCCAAGCGGGGAGAGTGTTAGTAAAGCATCTGGAATGGTGAACCCGAGGACCAGGATACGAAAACTGAGATGCATTTTAAATCGTTTCCCAATCACACGGTGGACGATACTCTGGGTTTCCCATGCATGTTTTAGCTGGAGGAAGAATGCCTTGAACCTGGAGAGTTGGGACCCATGGAATGGGTACCATGCAGTATGACTTCAAAGGGTCTGCATTTGCTCACCGAAACTCACCAGTGCTATCAGCCTGAAGTGTCCAGCCTTATGTCTCAACCAGCTCTGGGTGTAGATGTGGTCAATCCCGGTTGCATCACATGACCTGAGTGAATTATTTAAGAATTGCTCTCTATTTCACTGTCTTTGTGTTTTGTTTTCGAAATTTATTTTGATAATGGGATTTATCGGATTTTCACTGCTGCATTTCCGCTGCTGTACACACGCTTGATTCTCTTACGGAGACATATATATCCATGGGTTTTAAGATTCTTCCTAGTCAGGTATATTCCTAGGCGTTGAATATGTGGTGTTTAGTCCATTTCGTTGAGCAAGGAGTAGGTCTTGTCTATTACATATTTGGCTTATGGAATGTTATCTGTGCTAATTTCAGTCTCTGGTTTTATGCAGCACCCCAACGCACCTTTCCCCATAAGCAAGCACTAGTTGGTTTTCTAAATTTGAGACCCTGTTCTGTTTTGTAATTCAGTTCATGTGTAGTCAAGTTTACATTCCGTGTATTAGTGATATCTTATGATGTTTCTTTTTCTGTGTGACGTAGTTCACGTAGAATCACCGTACCTGCATCCACTCACTATGCCGCTACGGGCCTGATGACACAGATTTCATTGCTGAGTGATATTGCATTGTACGTACGTGCCACAACTTCTTTATCCATTTTTTGCTTTCTGGGATATTTACCTGATACTGTAGACGAGCTTCTTGTGAACACAGCCGTCCCAAATATTGGGGTGGCTGTCTGTTTTTGATTTTAATTTCCGTAAGCTATAGGACCATAAGTGGAAGTGCCATAGGCTGTGTTGCTTTGTTTCTTACCTGTTTCAGGAAACACCATACACTTCTCCAGGGTGGCTGCTGGCAATTTACATCCTGCCAATCAGCATAACAAGGCTCCCTGTTCTCCATATCCTGTCCTACCTTTCTGGATTTTACACTTTTTTCAGATGGCCCTTTTGCCCGGGGGGGGGGGGGCAGTGAGATTTCATTGTAGTGCAGATTTCCTTTACAGGCTTGCTTGGTTGGCCAATAAGGGCGTATGCGTTTTTTCCTGAATATATTCAGGAAAAAACGCATACGCCCTTTTTGGCCAAGTGCATCATTGTCGACGTTGTGCCTCTTTTCCTATGCTTTCAGGGCAATTCCAGTCTACCCCCTGCAATCGTTTTCCTGAAATTCAGCCCCGCTTTCAAGTCCCCTTCGCAGGCTTACTTCAATATATTTTTGGAGGATAGCTGTCATTTATAACTCTGCAGGTTTGTGAAGTACAGTGCCCCTGAGCTCCTTTCTTCAACTCGCTTTCTTGTGAGCTGGGCACAAAACCGCAGGATTGCTTCAGGCCCTAATCTGTTTCCAGCAGGGCACGCTGAGCCTTTGTTTAATTCCTCTTCCTGGTGGGCAATGAGCGTTACATTTGCCCGTGCAGACACCTACAGCTAGTCTCTCATTGGTTCTCCCTATTCCTGTTCATCTTGCACAGAAATGGCAGGCTGTGCCAAACAGGAGGTTAAAGGCACTGACTCTCCAAGCGGGGAGAGTGTTAGTAAAGCATCTGGAATGGTGAACCCGAGGACCAGGATACGAAAACTGAGATGCATTTTAAATCGTTTCCCAATCACACGGTGGACGATACTCTGGGTTTCCCATGCATGTTTTAGCTGGAGGAAGAATGCCTTGAACCTGGAGAGTTGGGACCCATGGAATGGGTACCATGCAGTATGACTTCAAAGGGTCTGCATTTGCTCACCGAAACTCACCAGTGCTATCAGCCTGAAGTGTCCAGCCTTATGTGTCAACCAGCTCTGGGTGTAGATGTGGTCAATCCCGGTTGCATCACATGCCCTGAGTGAATTATTTAAGAATTGCTCTCTATTTCACTGTCTTTGTGTTTTGTTTTCGAAATTTATTTTGATAATGGGATTTATCGGATTTTCACTGCTGCATTTCCGCCGCTGTACACACGCTTGATTCTCTTACGGAGACATATATATCCATGGGTTTTAAGATTCTTCCTAGTCAGGTATATTCCTAGGCGTTGAATATGTGGTGTTGGGTCCATTTCGTTGAGCAAGGAGTAGGTCTTGTCTATTACATATTTGGCTTATGGAAAGTTATCTGTGCTAATTTCCGTCTCTGGTTTTATGCAGCACCCCAAGGCACCTTTCCCCATAAGCAAGCACTAGTTGGTTTTCTAAATTTGAGACCCTGTTCTGTTTTGTAATTCAGTTTATGTGTAGTCAAGTTTACATTCCGTGTATTAGTGATATCTTATGATGTTTCTTTTTCTGTGTGACGTAGTTCACGTAGAATCACCGTACCTGCATCCACTCACTATGCCGCTACGGGCCTGATGACACAGATTTCATTGCTGAGTGATATTGCATTGTATGTACGTGCCACAACTTCTTTATCCATATTTTCCTTTCTGGGATATTTACCTGATACTGTAGACGAGCTTCTTGTGAACACAGCCGTCCCAAATATTGGGGTGGCTGTCTGTTTTTGATTTTAATTTCCGTAAGCTATAGGACCATAAGTGGAAGTGCCATAGGCTGTGTTGCTTTGTTTCTTACCTGTTTCAGGAAACACCATACACTTCTCCAGGGTGGCTGCTGGCAATTTACATCCTGCCAATCAGCATAACAAGGCTCCCTGTTCTCCATATCCTGTCCTACCTTTCTGGATTTTACACTTTTTTCAGATGGCCCTTTTGCCCGGGGGGGCAGTGAGATTTCATTGTAGTGCAGATTTCCTTTACAGGCTTGCTTGGTTGGCCAAAAAGGGCGTATGCGTTTTTTCCTGAATATATTCAGGGCAATTCCAGTCTACCCCCTGCAATCGTTTTCCTGAAATTCAGCCCCGCTTTCAAGTCCCCTTCGCAGGCTTACTTCAATATATTTTTGGAGGATAGCTGTCATTTATAACTCTGCAGGTTTGTGAAGTACAGTGCCCCTGAGCTCCTTTCTTCAACTCGCTTTCTTGTGAGCTGGGCACAAAACCGCAGGATTGCTTCAGGCCCTAATCTGTTTCCAGCAGGGCACACTGAGCCTTTGTTTAATTAATCTTCCTGGTGGGCAATGAGCGTTACATTTGCCCGTGCAGACACCTACAGCTAGTCTCTCATTGGTTCTCCCTATTCCTGTTCATCTTGCACAGAAATTGCAAGCTGTGCGAAACAGAAGGTTAAAGGCACTGACTCTCCAAGCGGGGAGAGTGTTAGTAAAGCATCTGGAATGGTGAACCCGAGGACCAGGAAACGAAAACTGAGATGCATTTTAAATCATTTCCCAATCACACGGTGGACGATACTCTGGGTTTCCCATGCATGTTTTAGCTGGAGGAAGAATCCCTTGAACCTGGAGAGTTGGGACCCATGGAATGGGTACCATGCAGTATGACTTCAAAGGGTCTGCATTTGCTCACCGAAACTCACCAATGCTATCAGCCTGAAGTGTCCAGCCTTATGTCTCAACCAGCTCTGGGTGTAGATGTGGTCAATCCCGGTTGCATCACATGCCCTGAGTGAATTAGTTAAGAATTGCTCTCTATTTCACTGTCTTTGTGTTTTGTTTTCGAAATTTATTTTGATAATGGGATTTATCGGATTTTCACTGCTGCGTTTCGGCCACTGTACACACGCTTGATTCTCTTACGGAGACATATATATCCATGGGTTTTAAGATTCTTCCTAGTCAGGTATATTCCTAGGCGTTGAATATGTGGTGTTGGGTCCATTTCGTTGAGCAAGGAGTAGGTCTTGTCTATTACATATTTGGCTTATGGAAAGTTATCTGTGCTAATTTCAGTCTCTGGTTTTATGCAGCCCCCCAAGGCACCTTTCCCCATAAGCAAGCACTAGTTGGTTTTCTAAATTTGAGACCCTGTTCTTTTTTGTAATTCAGTTCATGTGTAGTCAAGTTTACATTCCATGTATTAGTGATATCTTATGATGTTTCTTTTTCTGTGTGACGTAGTTCACGTAGAATCACCGTACCTGCATCCACTCACTATGCCGCTACGGGCCTGATGACACAGATTTCATTGCTGAGTGATATTGCATTGTACGTACGTGCCACAACTTCTTTATCCATTTTTTGCTTTCTGGGATATTTACCGTATACTGTAGACGAGCTTCTTGTGAACACAGCCGTTCCAAATATTGGGGTGGCTTTCTGTTTTTGATTTTAATTTCCGTAAGCTATAGGACCATAAGTGGAAGTGCCATAGGCTGTGTTGCTTTGTTTCTTACGTGTTTCAGGAAACACCATACACTTCTCCAGGGTGGCTGCTGGCAATTTACATCCTGCCAATCAGCATAACAAGGCTCCCTGTTCTCCATATCCTGTCCTACCTTTCTGGATTTTACACTTTTTTCAGATGGCCCTTTTGCCCCGGGGGGGGGGGGGGGAGGCAGTGAGATTTCATTGTAGTGCAGATTTCCTTTACAGGCTTGCTTGGTTGGCCAAAAAGGGCGTATGCGTTTTTTCCTGAATATATTCAGGAAAAAACGCATACGCCCTTTTTGGCCAAGTGCATCATTGTCGACGTTGTGCCTCTTTTCCTATGCTTTCAGGGCAATTCCAGTCTACCCCCTGCAATCGTATTCCTGAAATTCTGCCCCGCTTTCAAGTCCCCTTCGCAGGCTTACTTCAATATATTTTTGGAGGATAGCTGTCATTTATAACTCTGCAGGTTTGTGAAGTACAGTGCCCCTGAGCTCCTTTCTTCAACTCGCTTTCTTGTGAGCTGGGCACAAAACCGCAGGATTGCTTCAGGCCCTAATCTGTTTCCAGCAGGGCACACTGAGCCTTTGTTTAATTCCTCTTCCTGGTGGGCAATGAGCGTTACATTTGCCCGTGCAGACACCTACAGCTAGTCTCTCATTGGTTCTCCCTATTCCTGTTCATCTTGCACAGAAATGGCAAGCTGTGCCAAACAGGAGGTTAAAGGCACTGACTCTCCAAGCGGGGAGAGTGTTAGTAAAGCATCTGGAATGGTGAACCCGAGGACCAGGATACGAAAACTGAGATGCATTTTAAATCGTTTCTCAATCACACGGTGGACGATACTCTGGGTTTCCCATGCATGTTTTAGCTGGAGGAAGAATGCCTTGAACCTGGAGAGTTGGGACCCATGGAATGGGTACCATGCAGTATGACTTCAAAGGGTCTGCATTTGCTCACCGAAACTCACTAGTGCTATCAGCCTGAAGTGTCCAGCCTTATGTCTCAACCAGCTCTGGGTGTAGATGTGGTCAATCCCGGTTGCAACACATGACCTGAGTGAATTATTTAAGAATTGCTCTCTATTTCACTGTCTTTGTGTTTTGTTTTCGAAATTTATTTTGATAATGGGATTTATCGGATTTTCACTGCTGCATTTCCGCTGCTGTACACACGCTTGATTCTCTTACGGAGACATATATATCCATGGGTTTTAAGATTCTTCCTAGTCAGGTATATTCCTAGGCGTTGAATATGTGGTGTTTAGTCCATTTCGTTGAGCAAGGAGTAGGTCTTGTCTATTACATATTTGGCTTATGGAATGTTATCTGTGCTAATTTCAGTCTCTGGTTTTATGCAGCACGCCAACGCACCTTTCCCCATAAGCAAGCACTAGTTGTTTTTCTAAATTTGAGACCCTGTTCTGTTTTGTAATTCAGTTTATGTGTAGTCAAGTTTACATTCCGTGTATTAGTGATATCTTATGATGTTTCTTTTTCTGTGTGACGTAGTTCACGTAGAATCACCGTACCTGCATCCACTCACTATGCCGCTACGGGCCTGATGACACAGATTTCATTGCTGAGTGATATTGCATTGTACGTACGTGCCACAACTTCTGTATCCATTTTTTGCTTTCTGGGATATTTACCTGATACTGTAGACGAGCTTCTTGTGAACACAGCCGTCCCAAATATTGGGGTGGCTGTCTGTTTTTGATTTTAATTTCCGTAAGCTATAGGACCATAAGTGGAAGTGCCATAGGCTGTGTTGCTTTGTTTCTTACCTGTTTCAGGAAACACCATACACTTCTCCAGGGTGGCTGCTGGCAATTTACATCCTGCCAATCAGCATAACAAGGCTCCCTGTTCTCCATATCCTGTCCTACCTTTCTGGATTTTACACTTTTTTCAGATGGCCCTTTTGCCCGGGGGGGCAGTGAGATTTCATTGTAGTGCAGATTTCCTTTACAGGCTTGCTTGGTTGGCCAAAAAGGGCGTATGCGTTTTTTCCTGAATATATTCAGGGCAATTCCAGTCTACCCCCTGCAATCGTTTTCCTGAAATTCAGCCCCGCTTTCAAGTCCCCTTCGCAGACTTACTTCAATATATTTTTGGAGGATAGCTGTCATTTATAACTCTGCAGGTTTTTGAAGTACAGTGCCCCTGAGCTCCTTTCTTCAACTCGCTTTCTTGTGAGCTGGGCACAAAACCGCAGGATTGCTTCAGGCCCTAATCTGTTTCCAGCAGGGCACACTGAGCCTTTGTTTAATTAATCTTCCTGATGGGCAATGAGCGTTACATTTGCCGTGCAGACACCTACAGCTAGTCTCTCATTGGTTCTCCCTATTCCTGTTCATCTTGCACAGAAATTGCAAGCTGTGCGAAACAGGAGGTTAAAGGCACTGACTCTCCAAGCGGGGAGAGTGTTAGTAAAGCATCTGGAATGGTGAACCCGAGGACCAGGAAACGAAAACTGAGATGCATTTTAAATCATTTCCCAATCACACGGTGGACGATACTCTGGGTTTCCCATGCATGTTTTAGCTGGAGGAAGAATCCCTTGAACCTGGAGAGTTGGGACCCATGGAATGGGTACCATGCAGTATGACTTCAAAGGGTCTGCATTTGCTCACCGAAACTCACCAATGCTATCAGCCTGAAGTGTCCAGCCTTATGTCTCAACCAGCTCTGGGTGTAGATGTGGTCAATCCCGGTTGCATCACATGCCCTGAGTGAATTAGTTAAGAATTGCTCTCTATTTCACTGTCTTTGTGTTTTGTTTTCGAAATTTATTTTGATAATGGGATTTATCGGATTTTCACTGCTGCGTTTCGGCCACTGTACACACGCTTGATTCTCTTACGGAGACATATATATCCATGGGTTTTAAGATTCTTCCTAGTCAGGTATATTCCTAGGCGTTGAATATGTGGTGTTGGGTCCATTTCGTTGAGCAAGGAGTAGGTCTTGTCTATTACATATTTGGCTTATGGAAAGTTATCTGTGCTAATTTCAGTCTCTGGTTTTATGCAGCACCCCAAGGCACCTTTCCCCATAAGCAAGCACTAGTTGGTTTTCTAAATTTGAGACCCTGTTCTTTTTTGTAATTCAGTTCATGTGTAGTCAAGTTTACATTCCGTGTATTAGTGATATCTTATGATGTTTCTTTTTCTGTGTGACGTAGTTCACGTAGAATCACCGTACCTGCATCCACTCACTATGCCGCTACGGGCCTGATGACACAGATTTCATTGCTGAGTGATATTGCATTGTACGTACGTGCCACAACTTCTTTATCCATTTTTTGCTTTCTGGGATATTTACCTGATACTGTAGACGAACTTCTTGTGAACACAGCCGTTCCAAATATTGGGGTGGCTGTCTGTTTTTGATTTTAATTTCCGTAAGCTATAGGACCATAAGTGGAAGTGCCATAGGCTGTGTTGCTTTGTTTCTTACCTGTTTCAGGAAACACCATACACTTCTCCAGGGTGGCTGCTGGCAATTTACATCCTGCCAATCAGCATAACAAGGCTCCCTGTTCTCCATATCCTGTCCTACCTTTCTGGATTTTACACTTTTTTCAGATGGCCCTTTTGCCCCTGGGGGGGGGGGCAGTGAGATTTCATTGTAGTGCAGATTTCTTTACAGGCTTGCTTGGTTGGCCAAAAAGGGCGTATGCGTTTTTTCCTGAATATATTCAGGAAAAAACGCATACGCCCTTTTTGGCCAAGTGCATCATTGTCGACGTTGTGCCTCTTTTCCTATGCTTTCAGGGCAATTCCAGTCTACCCCCTGCAATCGTATTCCTGAAATTCTGCCCCGCTTTCAAGTCCCCTTCGCAGGCTTACTTCAATATATTTTTGGAGGATAGCTGTCATTTATAACTCTGCAGGTTTGTGAAGTACAGTGCCCCTGAGCTCCTTTCTTCAACTCGCTTTCTTGTGAGCTGGGCACAAAACCGCAGGATTGCTTCAGGCCCTAATCTGTTTCCAGCAGGGCACACTGAGCCTTTGTTTAATTCCTCTTCCTGGTGGGCAATGAGCGTTACATTTGCCCGTGCAGACACCTACAGCTAGTCTCTCATTGGTTCTCCCTATTCCTGTTCATCTTGCACAGAAATGGCAAGCTGTGCCAAACAGGAGGTTAAAGGCACTGACTCTCCAAGCGGGGAGAGTGTTAGTAAAGCATCTGGAATGGTGAACCCGAGGACCAGGATACGAAAACCGAGATGCATTTTAAATCGTTTCTCAATCACACGGTGGACGATACTCTGGGTTTCCCATGCATGTTTTAGCTGGAGGAAGAATGCCTTGAACCTGGAGAGTTGGGACCCATGGAATGGGTACCATGCAGTATGACTTCAAAGGGTCTGCATTTGCTCACCGAAACTCACCAGTGCTATCAGCCTGAAGTGTCCAGCCTTATGTCTCAACCAGCTCTGGGTGTAGATGTGGTCAATCCCGGTTGCATCACATGACCTGAGTGAATTATTTAAGAATTGCTCTCTATTTCACTGTCTTTGTGTTTTGTTTTCGAAATTTATTTTGATAATGGGATTTATCGGATTTTCACTGCTGCATTTCCGCTGCTGTACACACGCTTGATTCTCTTACGGAGACATATATATCCATGGGTTTTAAGATTCTTCCTAGTCAGGTATATTCCTAGGCGTTGAATATGTGGTGTTTAGTCCATTTCGTTGAGCAAGGAGTAGGTCTTGTCTATTACATATTTGGCTTATGGAATGTTATCTGTGCTAATTTCAGTCTCTGGTTTTATGCAGCACCCCAACGCACCTTTCCCCATAAGCAAGCACTAGTTGGTTTTCTAAATTTGAGACCCTGTTCTGTTTTGTAATTCAGTTCATGTGTAGTCAAGTTTACATTCCGTGTATTAGTGATATCTTATGATGTTTCTTTTTCTGTGTGACGTAGTTCACGTAGAATCACCGTACCTGCATCCACTCACTATGCCGCTACGGGCCTGATGACACAGATTTCATTGCTGAGTGATATTGCATTGTACGTACGTGCCACAACGTCTTTATCCATATTTTCCTTTCTGGGATATTTACCTGATACTGTAGACGAGCTTCTTGTGAACACAGCCGTCCCAAATATTGGGGTGGCTGTCTGTTTTTGATTTTAATTTCCGTAAGCTATAGGACCATAAGTGGAAGTGCCATAGGCTGTGTTGCTTTGTTTCTTACCTGTTTCAGGAAACACCATACACTTCTCCAGGGTGGCTGCTGGCAATTTACATCCTGCCAATCAGCATAACAAGGCTCCCTGTTCTCCATATCCTGTCCTACCTTTCTGGATTTTACACTTTTTTCAGATGGCCCTTTTGCCCGGGGGGGCAGTGAGATTTCATTGTAGTGCAGATTTCCTTTACAGGCTTGCTTGGTTGGCCAAAAAGGGCGTATGCGTTTTTTCCTGAATATATTCAGGGCAATTCCAGTCTACCCCCTGCAATCGTTTTCCTGAAATTCAGCCCCGCTTTCAAGTCCCCTTCGCAGACTTACTTCAATATATTTTTGGAGGATAGCTGTCATTTATAACTCTGCAGGTTTTTGAAGTACAGTGCCCCTGAGCTCCTTTCTTCAACTCGCTTTCTTGTGAGCTGGGCACAAAACCGCAGGATTGCTTCAGGCCCTAATCTGTTTCCAGCAGGGCACACTGAGCCTTTGTTTAATTAATCTTCCTGGTGGGCAATGAGCGTTACATTTGCCCGTGCAGACACCTACAGCTAGTCTCTCATTGGTTCTCCCTATTCCTGTTCATCTTGCACAGAAATTGCAAGCTGTGCGAAACAGGAGGTTAAAGGCACTGACTCTCCAAGCGGGGAGAGTGTTAGTAAAGCATCTGGAATGGTGAACCCGAGGACCAGGAAACGAAAACTGAGATGCATTTTAAATCATTTCCCAATCACACGGTGGACGATACTCTGGGTTTCCCATGCATGTTTTAGCTGGAGGAAGAATCCCTTGAACCTGGAGAGTTGGGACCCATGGAATGGGTACCATGCAGTATGACTTCAAAGGGTCTGCATTTGCTCACCGAAACTCACCAATGCTATCAGCCTGAAGTGTCCAGCCTTATGTCTCAACCAGCTCTGGGTGTAGATGTGGTCAATCCCGGTTGCATCACATGCCCTGAGTGAATTATTTAAGAATTGCTCTCTATTTCACTGTCTTTGTGTTTTGTTTTCGAAATTTATTTTGATAATGGGATTTATCGGATTTTCACTGCTGCGTTTCGGCCACTGTACACACGCTTGATTCTCTTACGGAGACATATATATCCATGGGTTTTAAGATTCTTCCTAGTCAGGTATATTCCTAGGCGTTGAATATGTGGTGTTGGGTCCATTTCGTTGAGCAAGGAGTAGGTCTTGTCTATTACATATTTGGCTTATGGAAAGTTATCTGTGCTAATTTCAGTCTCTGGTTTTATGCAGCCCCCCAAGGCACCTTTCCCCATAAGCAAGCACTAGTTGGTTTTCTAAATTTGAGACCCTGTTCTTTTTTGTAATTCAGTTCATGTGTAGTCAAGTTTACATTCCGTGTATTAGTGATATCTTATGATGTTTCTTTTTCTGTGTGACGTAGTTCACGTAGAATCACCGTACCTGCATCCACTCACTATGCCGCTACGGGCCTGATGACACAGATTTCATTGCTGAGTGATATTGCATTGTACGTACGTGCCACAACTTCTTTATCCATTTTTTGCTTTCTGGGATATTTACCTGATACTGTAGACGAGCTTCTTGTGAACACAGCCGTTCCAAATATTGGGGTGGCTGTCTGTTTTTGATTTTAATTTCCGTAAGCTATAGGACCATAAGTGGAAGTGCCATAGGCTGTGTTGCTTTGTTTCTTACATGTTTCAGGAAACACCATACACTTCTCCAGGGTGGCTGCTGGCAATTTACATCCTGCCAATCAGCATAACAAGGCTCCCTGTTCTCCATATCCTGTCCTACCTTTCTGGATTTTACACTGTTTTCAGATGGCCCTTTTGCCCCGGGGGGGGGGGGCAGTGAGATTTCATTGTAGTGCAGATTTCCTTTACAGGCTTGCTTGGTTGGCCAAAAAGGGCGTATGCGTTTTTTCCTGAATATATTCAGGAAAAAACGCATACGCCCTTTTTGGCCAAGTGCATCATTGTCGACGTTGTGCCTCTTTTCCTATGCTTTCAGGGCAATTCCAGTCTACCCCCTGCAATCGTATTCCTGAAATTCTGCCCCGCTTTCAAGTCCCCTTCACAGGCTTACTTCAATATATTTTTGGAGGATAGCTGTCATTTATAACTCTGCAGGTTTGTGAAGTACAGTGCCCCTGAGCTCCTTTCTTCAACTCGCTTTCTTGTGAGCTGGGCACAAAACCGCAGGATTGCTTCAGGCCCTAATCTGTTTCCAGCAGGGCACACTGAGCCTTTGTTTAATTCCTCTTCCTGGTGGGCAATGAGCGTTACATTTGCCCGTGCAGACACCTACAGCTAGTCTCTCATTGGTTCTCCCTATTCCTGTTCATCTTGCACAGAAATGGCAAGCTGTGCCAAAAAGGAGGTTAAAGGCACTGACTCTCCAAGCGGGGAGAGTGTTAGTAAAGCATCTGGAATGGTGAACCCGAGGAACAGGATACGAAAACTGAGATGCATTTTAAATCGTTTCTCAATCACACGGTGGACGATACTCTGGGTTTCCCATGCATGTTTTAGCTGGAGGAAGAATGCCTTGAACCTGGAGAGTTGGGACCCATGGAATGGGTACCATGCAGTATGACTTCAAAGGGTCTGCATTTGCTCACCGAAACTCACCAGTGCTATCAGCCTGAAGTGTCCAGCCTTATGTCTCAACCAGCTCTGGGTGTAGATGTGGTCAATCCCGGTTGCATCACATGACCTGAGTGAATTATTTAAGAATTGCTCTCTATTTCACTGTCTTTGTGTTTTGTTTTCGAAATTTATTTTGATAATGGGATTTATCGGATTTTCACTGCTGCATTTCCGCTGCTGTACACACGCTTGATTCTCTTACGGAGACATATATATCCATGGGTTTTAAGATTCTTCCTAGTCAGGTATATTCCTAGGCGTTGAATATGTGGTGTTTAGTCCATTTCGTTGAGCAAGGAGTAGGTCTTGTCTATTACATATTTGGCTTATGGAATGTTATCTGTGCTAATTTCAGTCTCTGGTTTTATGCAGCACCCCAACGCACCTTTCCCCATAAGCAAGCACTAGTTGGTTTTCTAAATTTGAGACCCTGTTCTGTTTTGTAATTCAGTTCATGTGTAGTCAAGTTTACATTCCGTGTATTAGTGATATCTTATGATGTTTCTTTTTCTGTGTGACGTAGTTCACGTAGAATCACCGTACCTGCATCCACTCACTATGCCGCTACGGGCCTGATGACACAGATTTCATTGCTGAGTGATATTGCATTGTACGTACGTGCCACAACTTCTTTATCAATTTTTTGCTTTCTGGGATATTTACCTGATACTGTAGACGAGCTTCTTGAGAACACAGCCGTCCCAAATATTTGGGTGGCTGTCTGTTTTTGATTTTAATTTCCGTAAGCTATAGGACCATAAGTGGAAGTGCCATAGGCTGTGTTGCTTTGTTTCTTACGTGTTTCAGGAAACACCATACACTTCTCCAGGGTGGCTGCTGGCAATTTACATCCTGCCAATCAGCATAACAAGGCTCCCTGTTCTCCATATCCTGTCCTACCTTTCTGGATTTTACACTTTTTTCAGATGGCCCTTTTGCCCGGGGGGGGGGCAGTGAGATTTCATTGTAGTGCAGATTTCCTTTACAGGCTTGCTTGGTTGGCCAAAAAGGGCGTATGCGTTTTTTCCTGAATATATTCAGGAAAAAACGCATACGCCCTTTTTGGCCAAGTGCATCATTGTCGACGTTGTGCCTCTTTTCCTATGCTTTCAGGGCAATTCCAGTCTACCCCCTGCAATCGTTTTCCTGAAATTCTGTCCCGCTTTCAAGTCCCCTACGCAGGCTTACTTCAATATATTTTTGGAGGATAGCTGTCATTTATAACTCTGCAGGTTTGTGAATTACAGTGCCCCTGAGCTCATTTCTTCAACTCGCTTTCTTGTGAGCTGGGCACAAAACCGCAGGATTGCTGCAGGACCTAATCTGTTTCCAGCAGGGCACACTGAGCCTTTGTTTAATTCCTCTTCCTGGTGGGCAATGACCGTTACATTTGCCCGTGCAGACACCTACAGCTAGTCTCTCATTGGTTCTCCCTATTCCTGTTCATCTTGCACAGAAATTGCAAGCTGTGCCAAAGAGGAGGTTAAAGGCACTGACTCTCCAAGCGGGGAGAGTGTTAGTAAAGCATCTGGAATGGTGAACCCGAGGACCAGGATACGAAAACTGAGGTGCATTTTAAATCGTTTCCCAATCACACGGTGGACCATACTGTGGGTTTCCCATGCATGTTTTAGCTGGAGGAAGAATCCCTTGAACCTGAAGAGTTGGGACCCATGGAATAGGTACCATGCAGTATGACTTCAAAGGGTCTGCATTTGCTCACCGAAACTCACCAATGCTATCAGCCTGAAGTGTCCAGCCTTATGTCTCAACCAGCTCTGGGTGTAGATGTGGTCAATCCCAGTTGCATCACATGCCCTGAGTGAATTATTTAAGAATTGCTCTCTATTTCACTGTCTTTGTGTTTTGTTTTCGAAATTTATTTTGATAATGGGATTTATCGGATTTTCACTGCTGCGTTTCGGCCGCTGTACACACGCTTGATTCTCTTACGGAGACATATATATCCATGGGTTTTAAGATTCTTCCTAGTCAGGTATATTCCTAGGCGTTGAATATGTGGTTTTGGGTCCATTTCGTTGAGCAAGGAGTAGGTCTTGTCTATTACATATTTGGCTTATGGAAAGTTATCTGTGCTAATTTCAGTCTCTGGTTTTATGCAGCACCCCAAGGCACCTTTCCCCATAAGCAAGCACTAGTTGGTTTTCTAAATTTGAGACCGTGTTCTGTTTGGTAATTCAGTTCATGTGTAGTCAAGTTTACATTCCGTGTATTAGTGATATCTTATGATGTTTCTTTTTCTGTGTGACGTTGTTCACGTACAATCACCGTACCTGCATCCACTCACTATGCCGCTACGGGCCTGATGACACAGATTTCATTGCTGAGTGATATTGCATTGTACGTACGTGCCACAACTTCTTTATCCATTTTTTGCTTTCTGGGATATTTACCTGATACTGTAGACGAGCTTCTTGTGAACACAGCCGTCCCAAATATTGGGGTGGCTGTCTGTTTTTGATTTTAATTTCCGTAAGCTATAGGACCATAAGTGGAAGTGCCATAGGATGTGTTGCTTTGTTTCTTACGTGTTTCAGGAAACACCATACACTTCTCCAGGGTGGCTGCTGGCAATTTACATCCTGCCAATCAGCATAACAAGGCTCCCTGTTCTCCATATCCTGTCCTACCTTTCTGGATTTTACACTTTTTTCAGATGGCCCTTTTGCCCGGGGGGCAGTGAGACTTCATTGTAGTGCAGATTTCCTTTACAGGCTTGCTTGGTTGGCCAAAAAGGGCGTATGCGTTTTTTCCTGAATATATTCAGGAAAAAACGCATACGCCCTTTTTGGCCAAGTGCATCATTGTCGACGTTCTGCCTCTTTTCCTATGCTTTCACGGCAATTCCAGTCTACCCCCTGCAATAGTTTTCCTGAAATTCTGCCCCGCTTTCAAGTCCCCTACGCAGGGTTACTTCAATATACTTTTGGAAGATAGCTGTCATTTATAACTCTGCAGGTTTGTGAATTACAGTGCCCCTGAGCTCCTTTCTTCAACTCGCTTTCTTGTGAGCTGGGCACAAAACCGCAGGATTGCTTCAGGCCCTAATCTGTTTCCAGCAGGGCACACTGAGCCTTTGTTTAATTCCTCTTCCTGGTGGGCAATGAGCGTTACATTTGCCCGTGCAGACACCTACAGCTAGTCTCTCATTGGTTCTCCCTATTCCTGTTCATCTTGCACAGAAATTGCAAGCTGTGCCAAAGAGGAGGTTAAAGGCACTGACTCTCTAAGCGGGGAGAGTGTTAGTAAAGCATCTGGAATGGTGAACCCGAGGACCAGGATACGAAAACTGAGATGCATTTTAAATCGTTTCCCAATCACACGGTGGACGATACTCTGGGTTTCCCATGCATGTTTTAGCTGGAGGAAGAATGCCTTGAACCTGGAGAGTTGGGACCCATGGAATGGGTACCATGCAGTATGACTTCAAAGGGTCTGCATTTGCTCACCGAAACTCACCAATGCTATCAGCCTGAAGTGTCCAGCCTTATGTCTCAACCAGCTCTGGGTGTAGATGTGGTCAATCCCGGTTGCATCACATGCCCTGAGTGAATTATTTAAGAATTGCTCTCTATTTCACTGTCTTTGTGTTTTGTTTTCGAAATTTATTTTGATAATGGGATTTATCGGATTTTCACTGCTGCGTTTCGGCCGCTGTACACACGCTTGATTCTCTTACGGAGACATATATATCCATGGGTTTTAAGATTCTTCCTAGTCAGGTATATTCCTAGGCGTTGAATATGTGGTGTTGGGTCCATTTCGTTGAGCAAGGAGTAGGTCTTGTCTATTACATATTTGGCTTATGGAAAGTTATCTGTGCTAATTTCAGTCTCTGGTTTTATGCAGCACCCCAAGGCACCTTTCCCCATAAGCAAGCACTAGTTGGTTTTCTAAATTTGAGACCCTGTTCTGTTTTGTAATTCAGTTCATGTGTAGTCAAGTTTACATTCCGTGTACTAGTGATATCTTATGATGTTTCTTTTTCTGTGTGACGTAGTTCACGTAGAATCACCGTACCTGCATCCACTCACTATGCCGCTACGGGCCTGATGACACAGATTTCATTGCTGAGTGATATTGCATTGTACGTACGTGCCACAACTTCTTTATCCATTTTTTGCTTTCTGGGATATTTACCTGATACTGTAGACGAGCTTCTTGTGAACACAGCCGTCCCAAATATTGGGGTGGCTGTCTGTTTTTGATTTTAATTTCCGTAAGCTATAGGACCATAAGTGGAAGTGCCATAGGCTGTGTTGCTTTGTTTCTTACGTGTTTCAGGAAACACCATACACTTCTCCAGGGTGGCTGCTGGCAATTTACATCCTGCCAATCGTCATAACAAGGCTCCCTGTTCTCCATATCCTGTCCTACCTTTCTGGATTTTACACTTTTTTCAGATGGCCCTTTTGCCCGGGGGGGCAGTGAGATTTTATTGTAGTGCAGATTTCCTTTACAGGCTTGCTTGGTTGGCCAATAAGGGCGTATGCGTTTTTTCCTGAATATATTCAGGAAAAAACGCATACGCCCTTTTTGGCCAAGTGCATCATTGTCGACATTGTGCCTCTTTTCCTATGCTTTCAGGGCAATTCCAGTCTACCCCCTGCTATCGTTTTCCTGAAATTCAGCCCCGCTTTCAAGTCCCCTTCGCAGGCTTACTTCAATATATTTTTGGAGGATAGCTGTCATTTATAACTCTGCAGGTTTGTGAAGTACAGTGCCCCTGAGCTCCTTTCTTCACCTCGCTTTCTTGTGAGCTGGGCACAAAACCGCAGGATTGCTTCAGGCCCTAATCTGTTTCCAGCAGGGCACACTGAGCCTTTGTTTAATTCCTCTTCCTGGTGGGCAATGAGCGTTACATTTGCCCGTGCAGACACCTACAGCTAGTCTCTCATTGGTTCTCCCTATTCCTGTTCATCTTGCACAGAAATTGCAAGCTGTGCCAAACAGGAGGTTAAAGGCACTGACTCTCCAAGCGGGGAGAGTGTTAGTAAAGCATCTGGAATGGTGAACCCGAGGACCAGGATACGAAAACTGAGATGCATTTTAAATCGTTTCCCAATCACACGGTGGACGATACTCTGGGTTTCCCATGCATGTTTTAGCTGGAGGAAGAATGCCTTGAACCTAGAGAGTTGGGACCCATGGAATGGGTACCATGCAGTATGACTTCAAAGGGTCTGCATTTGCTCACCGAAACTCACCAGTGCTATCAGCCTGAAGTGTCCAGCCTTATGTCTCAACCAGCTCTGGGTGTAGATGTGGTCAATCCCGGTTGCATCACATGCCCTGAGTGAATTATTTAAGAATTGCTCTCTATTTCACTGTCTTTGTGTTTTGTTTTCGAAATTTATTTTGATAATGGGATTTATCGGATTTTCACTGCTGCGTTTCGGCCGCTGTACACACGCTTGATTCTCTTACGGAGACATATATATCCATGGGTTTTAAGATTCTTCCTAGTCAGGTATATTCCTAGGCGTTGAATATGTGGTGTTGGGTCCATTTCGTTGAGCAAGGAGTAGGTCTTGTCTATTATATATTTGGCTTATGGAAAGTTATCTGTGCTAATTTCAGTCTCTGGTTTTATGCAGCACCCCAAGGCACCTTTCCCCATAAGCAAGCACTAGTTGGTTTTCTAAATTTGAGACCCTGTTCTGTTTTGTAATTCAGTTCATGTGTAGTCAAGTTTACATTCCGTGTATTAGTGATATCTTATGATGTTTCTTTTTCTGTGTGACGTAGTTCACGTAGAATAACCGTACCTGCATCCACTCACTATGCCGCTACGGGCCTGATGACACAGATTTCATTGCTGAGTGATATTGCATTGCACGTACGTGCCACAACTTCTTTATCCATTTTTTGCTTTCTGGGATATTTACCTGGTCCTGTAGACGAGCTTCTTTGGAACACAGCCGTCCCAAACTTTGGGGTGGCTCTGTGTTTTTGATTTTAATTTCCCTAAGGAATAGGACCATAAGTGCAATTGCCATAGGCTGTGTTGCTTTATTTCTTACGTGTTTCAGGAAACACCATACACTTCTCCAGGGTGGCTGTTGGCAATTTACATCCTGCCAATCAGCAAAACAAGGCTCCCTGTTCTCCATATCGTGTCCTACCTTTCTGGATTTTCCACTTTTTTCAGATGGCCCTCTTGCCCGGGGGGCATTGAGACTTCATTGTAGTGCAGATTTCCTTTACAGGCTTGCTTGGTTGGCCAAAAAGGGCTTATGCGTTTTTTCCTGAATATATTCAGGAAAAAACGCATACGCCCTTTCTGGCCAAGTGCATCATTGTCGACGTTGTGCCTCTTTTCCTATGCTTTCAGGGCAATTCCAGTCTACCCCCTGCAATCGTTTTCCTGAAATTCTGCCCCGCTTTCAAGTCCCCTTCGCAGGCTTACTTCAATATATTTTTGGAGGATAGCTGTCATTTATAACTCTGCAGGTTTGTGAATTACAGTGCCCCTGAGCTCCTTTCTTCAACTCGCTTTCTTGTGAGCTGGGCACAAAACCGCAGGATTGCTTCAGGCCCTAATCTGTTTCTGGCAGGGCACGCTGAGCCTTTGGTTAATTCCTCTTCCTGGTGGGAAATGAGCCTTACATTTGTCCGTGCAGACACCTATAGCTAGTCTCTCATTGGTTCTCCCTATTCCTGTTCATCTTGCGCAGAAATTGCGAGCTGTGCCAAACAGGAGGTTAAAGGCACTGACTCTCCAAGCGGGGAGAGTGTTAGTAAACCGTCTGGAATGGTGAACCCGAGGACCAGGATACGAAAACTGAGATGCATTTTAAATCGTTTCCTAATCACACGGTGGACCATACTCGCCGTTTCCCACGCATGTTTTAGCTGAAGAAAGAATCCCTTGAACCTGGAGAGTTGGGACCCTTGGATTGTGTACCATGCAGTATGACTTCAAAGGATCTGCATTTGTTCACCGAAACTCACCAATGCTATCAGCCTGAAGTGTCCAGCCTTATGTCTCAACCAGCTCTGGGTGTAGATGTGGTAAATCCAGGTTGCATCACATGCCCTGAGTGAATTATTTAAGAATTGCTTCCTATTTCACTGTCATTGTGTTTTGTTTTTGAAATTTATTTTAATAATGGGATTTATCGGATTTTCACTGCTTCGTTTATGCCGCTGTACACGCGCTTGATTCTGTTACGGAGACATATAAGTCCATGGGTTTTAAGATTCTTACTAATCCGGTATATTCTTCGGCATTGAATATGGCGTGTGGAGTCCATTTCGTTGAGCAAGGAGTAGGTCTTGACTATTACATATTTGGCTTATGGAATGGTATCTGTGCTAATTTCAATCTCTGGTTTTATGCAGCACCCCAACTCACCTTTCCCCTTAAGGAAGCATAAGTTGGTTTTCTTAATTTGAAACCCTCTTCTCTTTTGTAATTCAGTTCATGTGTAGCCATGTTAACATTCCATGTATTAGTGATATCTTATGTCTTTTTCTTTTTGAATTATGTGACTTCGAATGATCACACGTAACTCCTCTTGAGTTGTTATAACTGGCCGTATTTCTTTGATTTCCAGGCTGAGTAATATTCCACTCTACATAAGCACCACATCTCTGTCCGTTTTTTCTCTGCAGATACTTTAAGTTATATCCTAGTCGAGGATCTTTTAAACAGAGAGGTGGTAAACATTGGGGTGCCTGTGTCCTCTCGATTTTTGTTTTTCCCAAGATATACGTCCATGAGTGCAAGTGCCCTGTGCTCGGTAGCTCATTTTTTAGATGCTTTAGTAAACACAACAGACTTATCCAGAGTGACCGTTGGCAATATACATTTCCACTATAAGACTCACAGGGCTCCCTTTTCTCCTTGCCCTGTCCTGCATTTCTGGTGTTTACACTTTATGAGGACGGCTCTTCTGACTGATGCAAAGTGATATGTTTTGTAGTATTGATTTCCAGTGCCCACCTGTTTGGTTGGCTAAAAAAGTGTATGCCCTTTTCTTGAATATATACAGAAAAAGACGCATACACCCTTTTTGGCCAACTGCAATGTTGGCAATGTTCAGCCCCTTTTCTTGTGCTTAATGGCGAGTCCTTTCTACCTCTTCCAATCCCTTTCTTGCCATTCTCCGTTGCTTACAAGTCCTTTTCTCTGACTTTCCTCAAGACATTTTTCAGTGATAGATATTTTCAATTCTGCAGTTTCGTGAATTTTAGTGCCCCTGAGTTCCATTTTCCAACTTGTGTTTATGGGAACTGGCCACAAAGCATCAGGATTCCTCAAGCCCTATTCTGTTTCCATGGGCAACCCTAGCCTTTGGTCAATTCGTCTTCCTGATTGGAAATTAGAGTGGCATGTGCCTGTCCGAACACCTAGGACTTGTCTCTCATTGTTCCTCCTCCTTCTGCTTCATCCTCTGGACAAATTCCAAACTGTATGCAACAGGATGTTGACAGTGCTGACATCTCCAAGTGGGGAGACTGTTAGTAAAGACGCTGGAGTGGTGAACCCTAGCACCAAGAGATGAGGAGATGAGATGCCTTTTCCAAACTTTTCCCGATCAGACGGTATACCATCCTCTGGGTGTGACAGGCATGTTTTAGGTGTAGGAAGGGTCCCATTCATGTGAGGAGAACACCAGGGGATTTTAAATATCAGTGTCTCTCCGCAACCCAAACTGGGGAATTTTTTAAGCTACGGCTACACATATGTTCATTAAGGGCCTTGGGAAGTAGGCAGAGTCCAAACTTTAGATGATTGAAGTCTTCAGGGTCAGAAGCACTCACCACTGTCTTCCCTTAGATTCCATTTTTACTGTCATTGATGGATGATGTCAATAAAAATATCTATTCTTTTTCAGATCATTTCCCCTTATAGGTTATTGCAAAATATTGAGTGTAGTTCCCTGTGCTATACAGTAGTTCCTTGCTGATGATTTCATACATAGCAGTGTGTATGTGTTAATCCCAAACTGTTAATTTATCCCTCCTCCTACCATTTCCCTTTGGTAATAATAAATTATAAGATTTTATGCTTCTCAGAAATGGGGGAGCTGAAAGAGAGGTATCATTTTCAATGCAAAAGCATTTAAAACAAGATTGAAGCTTTAACCAAGATTATTAGATGTACATCCTTGGAAAGAAATCACTTTGTTTCTCTAATATTGACCTGACAAAGAAGACAAACCTTTTCACTGAACTTGCTTATAAGAAAGTGATGGAAATATCAAATGGAAGTGTTAGAAACATCTTATTTTACCCGAGCCTTATACACTGTTCTATGTTAATTACAGTTTGGCTCACACATCTGTTCATTGAAGTTACAATGTTCTCAATTTCTGTTACTGATCCTCCAGAGTGGACGCCAACAAGTGTCCCCCTGCCCAGTGTCATTGGAGCCAATAGATCGAGACTGAGTTTGGTTCAAAAGCAAAGGAAACTTTATATTTTGATCAGAGAATGGAGAGGTGAGAGCATGTGCTACCCTGTGGGCTGTGGGCTGGGCTGCTGTGTAGAGATCCTGTCAGAGTCACTGGGAGGGAGGGGGCTGAGCTCTCGAGGACCTGGTTGGCTGCAGCTCAGGCTCTATGTCACGGAGTCTGAACTGGGCCCCAGGAGCTGAAGTGTCATCGAGCCATTCTGCTCTAGGAAATCTGGTCTGAAGTGCCGGGTGTGGAACCTCTGTATGCGGGACACTAGGAGCACCTGAAATTAGACAAAGCACAAAGGATAAAAATGGTTAGACTTTATTTTATTGCCCAGATTCTATTTTTATCTCCCAGGCATTTTTAAGGGGCTTTGCCTGGGACAAACTTCTCTTCTGCCTTTTGTCCCTTTCCTCATTCTTGGAGTGCTGCGGGTGCAGACCCTTCTTCTGTAACTGCTGAGTGCTGAGTTAGGAGGCTTCATACCCGTGGGCGAGGGTCAGAACTTCTCCCCAGCAGCCTCCAGGTGACGTTGATTGTCCCCAGGCCTCCTGCCTCCCTGCTCGTCCACCTGAGCACCAGTATTGGAAGTGTTATAGATTCTAATGACCTTTAAGGGTCCAGAAAGGAGATGTGCAGTGGCGCTGTGAGGTCCAGTTTCACTCCGCCCCACATTTGTTCGGCCACCTTAGGCTGACCGTTTCTGCCAGCCTAGATGCTCTGACTGACCGTTTCTGCCAGCCTAGATGCTCTGACCAACAGTCTGCGCTTTCTTCCATTAGGCCCCTGAATTAACGTAAAAACAGCACCAGGTGTCAGGATCCTGCCCGCTCAGCTCCCAGACAGTCCAGGGTCAGTGGTGATGAAGGATCATGATGGTCACTGAGTCAAGAGCCTTTGGAAGTAAACAGGAGTCCAGCCGGTCTTATTGGCCACCATCATCAGGGTGTCTGTAGGCTTTTCTATGGTGACAGCATGATATACGGTTCCCCCGCCAAGATTATTAGCTCCCCTCTGGGTACAGTAAGTACTGCAAGCAGTAGTCTACTCTTTTGGGACACACTCTTGTTGTTTTATGAGAGAAACTCCAGGTCAAGTGATGGTCACACGAGTCGTCATGGTGCCCCGTTGCCCCCGGTTATCTCTCTGGAGGTTGGAGTTGGAGGGCCTCCTCAATCGAGGTCAGTGTGCCCACGGAGCAAACCCTGCAACTTCAGGGCATGGTTGGGGGTTAGGATCACCACGTGGGGTCCGTTTCCCTTAGAAGGGAGGTGGCCTTTTGGGCTGCTGATTTCCAGGTTTTCAGATACCACCAGTATCTTGGCCAGATGTGGCGGTGGGCCAAGCCCCTTGGTGACCATAGTTTATCCTACCTGGATGGCATTCTTGCATTGTTCCATTTCAAGTGGTCCCAGTTTTTGCACTAATACTCCAATGGCGATTCACCTTTCACCAGGAATGTAAAGGTCAAAGGGTTTAGCTAAATTAGGGAGTTCCAGGGCAAGGGTCTGAATTGACTGCTCTTTCCATTCTTGAAAGGCCACTTCTGGATTCTATTCAAAAGGATCATCATCTTTTCCTTTCAGTGTTTCATATAGAGGCCCAGCTAGTAGACTGTAGTTAGCGATCCAGAGGCAGGAAACCCTGGCTTCCCCAGGAACCCCTAAGCTGTCTTCTAGTTTCAGAAAGGGGTAAGGCTGTAAATTGTTTCTTCCCTTTCCTGGGATGGGCTTCTCCGACCTTCTGTGAGAATGAAGCCCAGGCAGGTCACCGTAGTCTGTGATACTTGAGCTTTTTCGTGGACAACTTCTATCCTTTATTGGCTTGGTAGTTCTGAGGCCTCCTTAGTAGGGCTGGCGATCAGAATGTCGTCTGAATATTGAAGGAGTGTTTCCTTTTCCAGAGGTAGAACTTTTAGGTCTTTAGCTGAGCTTTCCCCAAAGATGGTGTGGGAATTTTTGAACCCTTGGGGCAAGACAGCCTGGAAGTATTGTTTTAGTTGTATGTTGAGTCCTGTCACTCACAAGCCAAAATTTCTTGTGACTCTGGGACTAATGGAATACAAAAGAAGGCATCAGTGAAGACTAATACAGAATACCAAGTCCTGGTGGTTGGTAGAATGACCAGCAGGGTGTAGGATTTAGGAACTACTGGAGGTATATCCTCAGTGGCTTCACTGACTGTCCTGACATCCTTTACCAGGACTCCAGCAGCCCATGGGGCTCTCGAGGTCAGGCCAATCCCAGGATATGGAGCTCACCTGGGCAGGTACCCTACCCCCACCCCAGCCCACGGGGCTCTCGTGTTCAGGCCCCTCCCAGGATATGGGATTCCCTGGGCAGGTCCTCTGCAGTCCATGGGGCTCCCGTGGTCAGGCCCCTCCCAGGATACAGAGCTACCCTTGCAGGTACCTTGGCAGGGCTGGGCACACAGGAACCGTGCACATAGCCCTCATTGCAGAGCACTCCCAGCTCACCTGTCGCTCAGATCTGACACAGAGCACCTCAGAGCAGGACTTGAACTAACAAACAGCAGCTCTGACAGGTCTGTGACCCTGGGCATCACTCTGTGCGGCCTCCTCCACCTGGTCTTCCAGAGACTTCCACTGCACCCGGGGCACCAGGCCTCTGTCTCCAACCACCACCCACCCCTCCTCTCCCTGACTCCTGGGTTCCTCTCATTAGGAGAGGGTTTTCTTGAAGTTGTCTCCCACTCATGGGCCAGATAATATAATTAGAAAACAAGCCAGAGCTGCAGCCCCTTGTCTATCCTGACTCTCAGGAGCCCACACCTGTTCCTTGGACCTGGCCAATTCAGCAAGTTCCATTTTCAGCAACTGTGAGCCCCTGAGGGGTGATTATTGGCTGGCTTGGGAAGCCTGACCGTGCCGGCCAGCCCTCCCCAGGTGTGCCTGGGTTGAGATCAATATAAACACCGCTCCAGGCAGCAAGAGCCCCTGCAGCTGTGCCTGACGCCATTTTCTCTGCCCTGTCAGCAGTCTCGGGGCTGGGCTGGTGGGAGGGAGTGAGAGGCCACGGCTTTGTGGGTGTCCCAGTGTGAGTGGGGCTCTGCTGGACTTTCTGCAGCAGTTGCCAAGATGCTACCTGCTAAAGAAGAGGATGTGTCACCCACACCTGCCGCTGGAATTTCTCCCTGGGCACAGGTGAGGAAGGAAGAAAGCAGTGGGGGTCGGGACAGCAGGGGTATCTCAGGCAGGGAAATGGAGAGCTTCCAGAAGAGCACCCAGGGCCAGGACCATCCTGGCTGGCCTGCAGGCACCAAGTCGGCTGGCATGCTGTCCCTCATGTGGCTCCATGGCCCTTCCTCTAGGTTTTCAAGTCCTTGTACATATTCAGGTGTTTAGCCTTGGAAGGGTGGGAACATTTCAGCAGCAGCTGGCCTGGGGCTCGGCCCACGTTTACTCACAGATACCTCGGCACGGTCCACCAGCTTTGCAGTGAGGACGCTTGTTGCGAGGAGCATGCTGGCTGAATGGGAGATGATTCCCCACCACTGACCAACTTCAGAATTGTTTGCAATTGGAGCAAGTGCCCTGAAACGGTTTTCCTCTGTGTAACTGGTGGGTTCTGTTCTTTTTTATCTTTTTTTCGTTTTTGGTTCAAGGTAGATTTTATTCCTCTTTTGTGTATTTACAGATATAAGCATGGAAATAATTTATTCATATAAATACATGTATGTGAAGGGAAGAATATTTTTCTGTTTTACTTTTTTTAATTTTATTTTTTTATTTTGAATTTAATTTTATATTTTTATACAGCAGGTTGTTTTTGGTTATCTACTTTATACATATAAATGTATACATACCAATCCCAATATCTCAACTCCTCCCACCACCATCCCCAACAGCTTTCCCCCCTTGTTGTCCATACGTTTGTTGTATACATGTATTGCTCTATTTCTGCCTTGCAAAACGGTTCATCTGTACAATTTTTCTAGGTTCCACATATATGCATTAATATACAAGATTTGTTTTTCTCTTTCTGACTTACTTCACTCTGTATGACAGTCTCTAGATCCATCAACGTCTCTACAAATGTCCCAATTTCATTCCTTTTTATGGCTTAGTAATATTCCATTTTATATATGTACCACATCTTTATGCATTCGTCTGTCTGTGGGCATTTAGGTTGCTTCCATTTCCTGGATAGTGTAAATAGTGATGCAATGAACATTGTGGTGAATGTCTCTTTTTGATTTATGGTTTTGTCTGGGTATATGCCCAGTAGAGGGATTGCTGTATCATATGGTAATTCTATTCTTAGTTTTATAAGAAACTCCATAATGTTCTCCACAGTGACTGTATCAATTTACGTTCCCAACAATAGTGGAAGAGGATTCCTTATCTCCACACCGTTTCCAGCATTTGTTGTTTGTAGATTTTCTGATGATGCCCATTCTAATAGGTGTGAGGTGATACACCATGGATGAGTCTATTTCGTTGAGCAAAGAGTAGGTCTTGTTTATTACGTATTTGGCTTATGGAATGGTATGTGTGCTAATTTCAATCTGTTTTTATACAGCAGCCCAACTCAACTTTCCCCTTAAGCAAGCATAAGGTTTTTATCTAAATGTGAGACTCTGTTCAGTTTTGTAATTCAGTTTATGTGTAGCCACGTTTACACTCCCTCTATTAGTGATATCTTATGATAATTATCTTTCTTTGTGTGATATATTTCTCTTAGAATCATCATAATTAAATCCACTCAATTTGCTGCTACAGGCCTGATGACATTGATTTCACTGCTGAGTGATATTCCGTTGTACGTAAGTAGCACAACTTCTTTATCCATTTTTTTCTTTCTGGGATATTTAATTTGTACTGGACTCGAGGTTCTTGTAAACACAGCAGCCCTAAATTTTGTGTTGGCTGTGTCTTGTTGATTTTAATTTTCCTAAGCTATAGGGCCAAAAGTGGAAGTGCCCTAGGCTCTGTAGCTTTGTTTTTTAGATGTTTCAGGATACACCATGAACATCTCCAGAGTGTCTGTTGGCAATTTACATCCCGCCCATCAGCATAACACGGCTCCCTGTTCTCCATGGCCTGTCCTGTGTTTCTGGTTTTTACACTTTATTCAGATGGCCTTTTTGACGAATGGGAAATGTGACTTCATTGTAGTGTGGATTTCCATTGCTGGAGTGCTTGGTTGGCCAAAATGTTCATATGCGTTTTTTCCTGAATATATTCAGGAAAAATGTATACGCACTTTTTGTCCATGTGCATCACTGTCAAAGATCTGCCGCTTTTCATATGCTTTAAATGCAATTCCAATCTACCTCTTGAAATATGATTCCTGCAATTCTGCCTCGTTTTCAAGTCCTCTTTGCAGACTTACTTCGATATATTTTTGCCAATAGCTGTCATTTATCTCTGCAGGTTTGTGAATTACAGTGCCCCTGAGCTCCTTTCTTAACTCGCTTCCTTGTAAGCTGGCCACAAAACTGCAGGTTTGCTTCAGGCCATAATCAGGGTCCAGCACGGCACTCTGAGCCTTTGGTTAATTCCTCTTCCTGGTGGGAAATTAGAGTTAAATGTGCCCCTCCAGATACCTGCCTCACTCCCAGCCACATGGTGATGTATGTCCTCAGGTTTGAGGCCATATGTGATGGGTTCCTCATCTTTTGATGATGTGGCCCCACTGGTGTGTGGACACTCCTGCCTGGTTCCCATCCCCTTGGTGATGTGGGCCCTCTGGTGAGACTCTGATCCTGGTTGGGTTCCTCACACATCCGTGAGGTGAGCCCTCTTCTCTGAGGTCACTCCTGCCTGGCTGGCACAACCCGCCTTGTTGACTTCGGCACCCTGGTGGCAGTTGGAGCCTGCTGGGAGCCTCCTTCCCGCGGTGATGAGGCCCTCTGGCGTCAGACCCTAATGGCGGGGTTCCCACATTTTCTGATACGTGCTAAGTGGTACGAGGGCACTCCTGCCAGGTTCCCATCCTCATGAGCGTGTGGGCCTTCTGTTCTGAGGTCCTAACGGCTGGGTTGCTCACACTTTCATGATGTGGGCCCTCTGCTGTGAGGTCAATCCTGCCTGGCTGGCGCACGTCGCCTTGGCGATGTGGACCCTCTGGTGGCAGTTGGAGTGTGCTGGGGCCTCCTCCCCTCAGTGATGAGGGCCTTCTGGTGTCAGGCCCTAAGTGCTGGGCTCCACACATTTTCTGATGTGTGCCCAGTGGTGCGAGTCACTCCTGCCAGGTTCCCATCCCCATGGGCATGTGGGACTTCTGTTCTGTGGTCCCAACTGCTGGGTTGCTCACAGTTTCATGATGTGGGCCCTTTGCTGTGTGTTCACTCTGGCCTGTATCCCATAGTGTCAGTGCTCTGGGCCTCCAGCTTGGAGTTTCCAACTTCTCGATTCCTCACCTTTTTTATTCTATGGGCCCTCGGTTGTGCGTCTCCTCCTGCATGCCTCACTCCCAGCCCCTTCGTGATGTGTGTCCCCTTGTTTGAGGCCACATGTGCTGTGTTCCTCACCTTTCTATAATGTGGCCACACTGGTGTGAGGACACTCTTGCCTGGTTCCCATTCCCTTGGTGATGTTGGCCCCACTGCTGTTAGGACAGTCTTGCCTGGTTCCCATCACCTTGGTGATGTTGGCCCTCTGGTGAGAGTCTGATCCTGGTTAGGTTCCTCACCCTTCTGTGAGTTGGGCCCTCTGCTCTGAGCTCACTCCTGCCTGGCTGGCACACCCCGCCTTGGCAACGTCGGCCATATGGTGGCAGTTGGAGCCTGCTGGGAGCCTCCTCCCCTCAGTGATGAGGGCCCTCTGGCCTCAGGCCCTAACTGCTGGGTTCCCACATTTTCTGATTCGTGCTAAGTGGTGCAAGGACACTCCTGCCAGGTTCCCATCCCCATGGGGATGTGAGCCTTCTGCTCTGAGGTCCCAACGGCTGTGTTGCTCACAGTTTCATGATGAGGGCCCTCTGGTGTGAGTTCACTCCTGCCTAGATCCCATAGCCTCGCTGCTCCTGGCTGCCTGCCGGAGGTTCCAACTGTGGGATTCCTCACCTTTTTTATTCTATGGTCCCTCTGTTTTGAGGATCCTCTGGCCTGCCTCACTCCCAGCCCCTTGGTGATGTGTGTCCTCAGGTTTGAGGCCACGTGTGCTGGGTCCCTCAAATTATGGTGATGTAGCCCCACTGGTGTGAGGACACTCCTGCCTGGTTCCCATTCCCTTGGTGATGTTGGCCCTCTGGTGACAGTCTGATCCTTGTTGGGTTCCTCACACTTCTGTGAGGTGGGCTTTCTGCTCTGAGGTCACTCCTGCCTGGTTGGCACACCCCGCCTTGGTGACATCGGCCTTATGGTGGCAGTTAGAGCCTGCTGGGAGCCTCCTCCCCTCGGTGATGAGGGTCCTCTGGCCTCAGGTCCTAACTGCTGGGTTCCCACATTTTCTGATTCGTGGAAGTGGGCCGAGGACACTCCTGTCAGGTTCCCATCCCCATAGGGATGTGGGCCTTCTGCTCTGAGGTCCCATCCGCTGGGTTGCTCACAGTTTCATGATGTGGGACCTCTGCTGTGAGTTTGCTGTGGCCTGGATCCCATAGACTCTGTGCTCTGGGCGGCCTACTGGCCGGTTCCAACTGCTGGATTCCTCACAACTTTTATTCTGTGGGCTCTGTTTTGTGAGGATACTCCTGCTTGCCTCACTCCTAGCCCCTTGGAGATGTGGGTCCCCTGTTTTAGGCCACATGTTCTGGGTTCCTCACCTTTCTATAATGTGGCCACACTGGTGTGAGGACCCTCCTGCCTGGTTCCGATCCCCTTGGTGATGTGGGCCCTCTGGTGAGAGTCTTATCCTGGCTGGTTTCCTCACCCTTCTGTGAGGTAGGCCCTCTGCGGTGAGGTCACTCCTGCCTGGCTGGCACACATCACCTTGGTGACGTGGGCCCTCAGTTGGGAGTTGGTGTCTGCTGCGAGTCTCCGTCCCTCGGTAATGAGGGCCCTCTTGCGTCAGACCCTAACTCCTGGGCTCCCAAAATTTGCAGATGTGCGACCTGTGGTGCGAGTACACTCCTGTCAGGTTCCCAACCCCATGGGAATTTGGGCCTTCTGCTCTGAGGTCCCAACGGCTGGGGTGCTCACAGTTTCATGATGAGGGCCCTCTGATGTGCGTTCATTCCGGCCTAGATCCCATAGGCTTGCTGCTCCTGGGCGCCTGCTGGGAGGTTCCAACTGCGGGATTCCTCACCTTTTTTATTCTATGGGCCCTCTGTTTTGAGGCTCCTCCTGCCTGCCTCAATCCCAGCCCCGTTGTGATGTGTGTCCTCTGGTGTGAGGCCACGTGTGCTGGGTCCCTCACCTTTCGATGATGTGGCCCCAATGGTGTGAGGACACTCGTGCCTGTTTCCCAGCCCCTTGGTGATGTGGCCCCTCTGGTGAGAGTCTGATCCTGGCTGGGTTCCTTACCGTTCTGTGAGGTGGGCCCTGTGCTCTGAGGTAACTCCTGCCTGGCTTGCTCCCATTGCCTTGGTGACGTCGGCCCTCTGGTGGCAGTTGGATCCTTTTGGAGACTCCTGTCCTCGGTGATGAGGTCCCTCTGGCGTCAGGCTCTAACTGCTGGGCTCCCCAGGTTTTCTGATGTGAGCCCAGTGATGCCAGGACACTCGTGAAATGTTCCCATCCCCATGGCGATATGGGCCTTCTGCTCTGAGGTTCCAACGACTGGGTTGCTCACAGTTTCCTGATGTTAGCTCTCTGGTGTTAGTTCACTCATTCCTAGATCCCATAGCCTCTGTACTCTGGGCTGCCTGCTGGGAAGTTCCTACTGCTGGGTTCCTCACCTTTTTTATTCTTTGGGCCCTGTGTTGGGAGGCTCCTCCTGCCTGTGTCACTCCCAGCCCCTTGGTGATGTAGGTCCTCTGGTTTGTGGCCACATGTGCCAGTTTCCTCATCTTTTAGTGATGTGGCCCCACTGGTGTGAGGACACTCGTGCCTGGTTCCCGTCCCCTTGGTGATATGGGCCCTCTGGTGAGAGTCTGATCCTGGTTGGGTTCCTCACACTTCTTTGAGGTGGGCCGTCTGCTGTGAGGTCACTCCTGCCTGGCTGGCACACCCCGCCTTGGCGACGTGGGCCCTCTTGTGGTAGTTGGAACATGCTGGGAGCCTCCTCCCCTCAGTGATGAGGGCCCTCTGGCGTCAGGCCCTAACTGCTGGGTACCCACATTTTCTGATATGTGCTAAGTGGTGCGAGGACACTCCTGCCATGTTCCCAACACCTTGGGGATGTGGACCTTCTGCTCTGAGGTCCAAATGGCTGGGTTGCTCGCAGTTTCATGATGTGGACCCTCTGCTGTGAGTTTACTGCGGCCTGAATCGCATAGACTTGGTGCTCTTGGCCGCCTGCTGGGAGGTTCCCATTGCTGGATTCCTCAGCTTTTTTATTCTATGGGCCCTGTGTTGTGAGGCTACTCCTGCCTGCCTCATTCCGAGCCCCTTGGAGATGTGGGTCTTCTGGTTTAGGCCACATGTGCTGGGTTCCTCACCTTTCTATGATGTGGCCACACTGGTGTGAAGACTCTCCTGCCTGGTTCTGATCACCTTGGTGATGTGGGCCCTCTGGTGAGAGTCTTATCCTGGCTGTGTTCCTCACCCTTCTGTGAGGTAGGCCCTCTGCGGTGAGGTCACTCCTACCTGGCTGTCACACGTCACCTTGGCGACGTGGGACCTCAGTTGGGTGTTGGTGCCTGATTGGAGTCTCCTCCCCTTGGTAATGAGGGCCCTCTGGCGTCAGGCCCTAACTCCTGGGTTCCCTAAATTCTCTGATGTGTGCCCTGTGGTGCGAGTACACTTCTGACAGGTTCCCAACCCCATGGGAATGTGGGCCTTCTGCTCTGAGATCCCAACGCCTAGGTTGCTCACAGTTTCATGATGACGGCCCTCTGGTGTGAGATCACTCCGGCCTGGATCCCATAGTCTCGCTGCTCCTGGCCGCCTGCTGGGAGGTTCCAACTGCGGGATTCTTCACCTCTTTAATTCTATGGTCCCTCTGTTTTGAGGCTCCTCCTGCCTGCCTCAATCCCAGCTCCCTTGTGATGTGTGTCCTCTGGTTTGAGGCCACGTGTGCTGGGTCCCTCACTTTTCGGTGATGTGGCCCCACTAGTGTGAGGACACTCCTGCCTGGTTCCCATTCCCTTGGTGATGTGGGCCCTCTGGTGAGAATCTGATCCTCTTTAGTTCTTCACACTTCTGTGAGGTTGACCCTCTGCTCTGAGGTCACTCCTGCCTGGTTGTCGCACTCCGCATTGGTGACGTCGCCCCTCTGGTAGCAGTCGGAGCTGGCTGGGAGCCACCGCCCCTCGGTGATGAGGGCCCTCTGGCATCAGGCACTAATTGCTGGGCTCCCCACATTTTTTCATGTGTGCCCACTCTTGCGATGACACTCCTGCTTGTTTCCCTTCCCCATGGGGATGTGGGCCTTCTGCTCTGAGGTCACAACGGCTGGGTTGCTTACAGAATCACAATGAGGGCCCTCTGTTGTGAGTTCATGCCGGCCTGGATCTCATAGCCTCAGTGCTCTGGGCCGCCTGCTAGGAAGATCCAACTGCTGGTTTCCACACCTTTTGTATACAATGGGACATGTGTTGTGAGGTTAATCCTGCCTGCCTCACTCCGAAACCCATGGTGATGTGGGTCCTCTGGTTTGAGGCCACATGTGCTGGGTACCTCAACTTTTGATGATGTGGCCCCACGGGTGTGAGGACACTCCTGCCTGGTTCCCATCACCTTGGTGATGTGGGCCCTCTGGGGAGAGTCTGATCCTGGCTGGGTTCCCTACCATTCTGTGAGGTGGGCCCTCTGATGTCAGGTCACTCCTGCCTGGCTAGCTCACATCGCCTTGGCGACGTGGGCCCTCTGTTGGCCACTGGAGCATGCTGGGAGCCTCCTACTCCCGTGAATGATGGCCCTGGAAAAAAGGCATATGCCCTTTTTGGCCAAGTGCTTCATTGACGAGGTTCTGCCACTTCTCTTATGCTTTCAGAGCAATTCACGTCTACCTCCTGAAATCGGATTCCAGCAATTCTGCCCCACTTTCAAGTCCTCTTCGCAGCCTTAATTCAATATATTTTTGTACGATTTCTGTCATTTATAAGTCTGCAGGTATGTGAATGACAGTGCCCCTGAGCTCCTTTCCTCAACTCGCTTTCTTGTGAGCTGGCCACAAAACCGCAGGATTGCTTCAGGCCCTAATCTTGTTCCAGCACGGCATGCTGAGCCTTTGGTTAATTCCTTTTCCTGTTGGGAAATGAGTGTTAAAATTGCCCGTGCATACTGGGCATATACCCTGAGAAAACCAAAATTCAAAAAGAGTCATGTACCAAAATGTTCATTGCAGCTCTATTTACAATAGCCCGGAGATGGAAAGAACCTAAGCGCCCATCATCGGACGAATGGATAAAGAAGATGTGGCACATATACACAATGGAATATTACTCAGCCTTAAAAAGAAATGAAACTGAGTTATTTGTAATGAGATGGATAGACCTAGAGTCTGTCATACAGAGTGAAGTAAGTCAGAAAGAAAAAGACAAATAGCGTATGCTAACACATATATATGGAATTTAAAGGAAAAAAATGTAATGAAGAACCTAGGGATAAGACAGGAATAGAGGCGCAGACCTACTGGAGAACGGAATTGAGGATATGGGGAGGGGGAATGGTGAGTTTTGACAGGGCGAGAGAGAGTCATGGACATATACACACTAACAAATGTAGTAAGGTAGATAGCAAGGGGGAAGCAGCCGCAAGGCACAGGGATATTAGCTCGGGGCGTTGGGACAGCCTGGAGGGGTGGAAGGGGGAGAGAGGGAGGGAGGGAGACACAAGAGGGAAGACACAGGGAGCATATGTATATGTATAGCTGATTCACTTTGTTATAAAGCAAAAACTAACACACCATTGTAAAGCAATTATACCCCAATAAAGATGTTAAAAAAAATATTTGCCCGTGCACACACCTACAGATAGTCTCCCATTGGTTCTCCTTATTCCTGTTCATCTTGCGCAGAAATTGCAAACAGTGCCAAACAGGAGGTTAAAGGCACTGACTCTCCAAATGGGGAGAGTGTAAGAAAAGGGTCTGGAATGGTGAACCTGAGTACCAGGGGACGAAAACAGACATGCATATAAAAAGGTTTCCCAGTCACACGGTGGAGCATACTCTGGGTTTCCCATGCAAATTTTAGCAGAAGGAAGAATCCCTTGAACCTGGAGAGTTGGGAACCATGGAATGGGTACCAGGCAGTATGACATCAAAGGGTCTGCATTTGCTCACTGAACCTCACCAATGCTATCAGCCCAAAGGGTCAAGCCTTATCTCTCACCCAGCTCTGGGTGTAGATGTGGTAAACCAGGTTGCATCACATGCCCTGTGTGAGTTATTTAAGAATTGCTCTCTATTTCACTGTCATTGTGTTTTTTTTTTGAAATTTTTTTTGACACTGGGATTTATCGGATTTTCACTGCTGCGTTAATGCCGCTGTACACACTCTTGATTCTCTTACGGAGACATAAATATCCACGGGTTTTAAGATTCTTCCTAGTCAGGTATATTCCTAGGCGTTGAATATGTGGTGTTGAGTCCATTTCGTTGAGCAAGGAGTAGGTCTTGTCTATTACATATTTGGCTTATGGAACGGTATCTGTGCTAATTTCAATCTCTGGTTTTATGCAGCACTCCAACGCACCTTTCTCCATAAGAAAGCACAAGTTGGTTTTCTAAATTTGAGACTGTTCTGTTTTGTAATTCAGTTCATGTGTAGTCAAGTTTACATACTGTGTATTAGTGATATTTTATGATGTTTCTTTTTATGTGTGACTTATTTCACGTAGAATCACCATACCTGTATCCACTCACTATGCCACTACGGGCCTGATGACACAGATTTCATTGCTGAGTGATATTCCATTGTACGTACGTACCACAACTTCTTTATCCATTGTTTGCTCTCTGAGATATTTACCTGGTACTGTAAACGAGGTTCTTGTGAACAGAGAGGTCCCAAACTTTGAGGTGGCTGGGTGTTTTTGATTTTAATTTCCCTAAGCTGTAGGACCATAAGTGGAAGTGCCATAGGCTGTGTTGCTTTGTTTCTTACGTGTTTCAGGAAACACATAACACTTCTCCAGAATGGCTGTCGGCAATTTACATCATATGCATCAGCATAATAAGGATCCCTGTTTTCCATTGCCGGTCCTCCGTTTCTGGATTTTACAATTTTTTTAAATGGCCGTTTTGCCCTGGGGGGCACTGAGATTTCATTGTAGTGCAGGTTTATTTACAAGCTTCTTGGTTGGCCAAAAAGTGCGTATGCGGTTTTTCCTGAATATATTTAGGGAAAAAAGCATCCGCACTTTTTGGACAAGTGCATCATTATCGACGTTCTGCCTCTTTTCCTATTCTTTAAGTGCAATTCCAGTTTAACCCTTCAATCGTTTTCCTGAATTTCTGCCCCGCTTTCAAGTCCCCTTTGCAGGCTTACTTCAATATATTTTTGGAGGATAGCTGTCATTTATAACTCTGCAGGTTTGTGAATTACAGTGCCCCTGAGCTCCTTTCTTCAACTCGCTTTCTTGTGAGCTGGGCACAAAACCGCAGGATTGCTTCAGGCACTAATCTCTTTCCAGCAGGGCACGCTGAGCGTTTGGTTAATTCCTCTTCCTGGTGGGAAATGAGCATTACATTTGCCCGTGCAGACACCTACAGCTAGTCTCTCATTGGTTCTCCCTATTCCTGTTCATCTTGCACAGAAATTGCAAGCTGTGCCAAAGAGGAGGTTAAAGGCACTGACTCTCCAAGCGGGGAGAGTGTTAGTAAAGCATCTGGAATGGTGAACCCGAGGACCAGGATACGAAAACTGAGCTGCATTTTAAATCGTTTCCCAATCACACGGTGGACGATACTCTGGGTTTCCCATGCATGTTTTAGCTGGAGGAAGAATCCCTTGAACCTGGAGAGTTGGGACCCATGGAATGGGTACCATGCAGTATGACTTCAAAGGGTCTGCATTTGCTCACCAAAACTCACCAATGCTTTCAGCCTGAAGTGTCCAGCCTTATGTCTCAACCAGCTGTGGGTGTAGATGTGGTCAATCCCGGTTGCATCACATGCCCTGAGTGAATTGTTTAAGAATTGCTCTCTATTTCACTGTCTTTGTGTTTTGTTTTTGAAATTTATTTTGATAATGGGATTTATCGGATTTTCACTGCTGCGTTTATGCCGCTGTACACACGCTTGATTCTCTTACGGAGACATATAAATCCATGGGTTTTAAGATTCTTCGTAGTCAGGTATATTCCTAGGCATTGAATATGTGGTGTTGAGTCCATTTCGTTGAGCAAGGAGTAGGTCTTGTCTATTACATATTTGGCTTATGGAAAGTTATCTGTGCTAATTTCAGTCTCTGGTTTTATGCAGCATCCCAACGCACATTTCCCCATAAGCAAGCACTAGTTGGTTTTCAAAATTTGAGACCCTGTTCTGTTTTGTAATTCAGTTCATGTGTAGTTAAATTTACATTCCGTGTATTAGTGATATCTTATGATGTTTCTTTTTCTGTGTGACGTAGTTCACGTAGAATCACTGTACCTGCATCCACTTACTATGCCGCTACGGGCCTGATGACACAGATTTCATTGCTGAGTGATATTGCATTGTACGTACGTGCCACAACTTCTTTATCCATTTTTTGCTTTCTGGGATATTTACCTGATACTGTAGACGAGCTTCTTGTGAACACAGCCGTCCCAAATATTGGGGTGGCTGTCTGTTTTTGATTTTAATTTCCGTAAGCTATAGGACCATAAGTGGAAGTGCCATAGGCTGTGTTGCTTTGTTTCTTACGTGTTTCAGGAAACACCATACACTTCTCCAGGGTGGCTGCTGGCAATTTACATCCTGCCAATCAGCATAACAAGGCTCCCTGTTCTCCATATCCTGTCCTACCTTTCTGGATTTTACACTTTTTTCAGATGGCCCTTTTGCCCGGGGGGCAGTGAGACTTCATTGTAGTGCAGATTTCCTTTACAGGCTTGCTTGGTTGGCCAAAAAGGGCGTATGCGTTTTTTCCTGAATATATTCAGGAAAAAACGCATACGCCCTTTTTGGCCAAGTGCATCATTGTCGACGTTGTGCCTCTTTTCCTATGCTTTCAGGGCAATTCCAGTCTACCCCCTGCAATCGTTTTCCTGAAATTCAGCCCCGCTTTCAAGTCCCCTTCGCAGGCTTACTTCAATATATTTTTGGAGGATAGCTGTCATTTATAACTCTGCAGGTTTGTGAAGTACAGTGCCCCTGAGCTCCTTTCTTCAACTCGCTTTCTTGTGAGCTGGGCACAAAACCGCAGGATTGCTTCAGGCCCTAATCTGTTTCCAGCAGGGCACACTGAGCCTTTGTTTAATTCCTCTTCCTGGTGGGCAATGAGCGTTACATTTGCCCGTGCAGACACCTACAGCTAGTCTCTCACTGGTTCTCCCTATTCCTGTTCATCTTGCACAGAAATGGCAGGCTGTGCCAAACAGGAGGTTAAAGGCACTGACTCTCCAAGCGGGGAGAGTGTTAGTAAAGCATCTGGAATGGTGAACCCGAGGACCAGGATACGAAAACTGAGATGCATTTTAAATCGTTTCCCAATCACACGGTGGACGATACTCTGGGTTTCCCATGCATGTTTTAGCTGGAGGAAGAATGCCTTGAACCTGGAGAGTTGGGACCCATGGAATGGGTACCATGCAGTATGACTTCAAAGGGTCTGCATTTGCTCACCGAAACTCACCAGTGCTATCAGCCTGAAGTGTCCAGCCTTATGTGTCAACCAGCTCTGGGTGTAGATGTGGTCAGTCCCGGTTGCATCACATGCCCTGAGTGAATTAGTTAAGAATTGCTCTCTATTTCACTGTCTTTGTGTTTTGTTTTCGAAATTTATTTTGATAATGGGATTTATCGGATTTTCACTGCTGCGTTACGGCCACTGTACACACGCTTGATTCTCTTACGGAGACATATATATCCATGGGTTTTAATATTCTTCCTAGTCAGGTATATTCCTAGGCGTTGAATATGTGGTGTTGAGTCCATTTCGTTGAGCAAGGAGTAGGTCTTGTCTATTACATATTTGGCTTATGGAATGTTATCTGTGCTAATTTCAGTCTCTGGTTTTATGCAGCACCCCAACGCACCTTTCCCCATAAGCAAGCACTAGTTGGTTTTCTAAATTTGAGACCCTGTTCTGTTTTGTAATTCAGTTCATGTGTAGTCAAGTTTACATTCCGTGTAGTAGTGACATCTTATGATGTTTCTTTTTCTGTGTGACGTAGTTCACGTAGAATCACCGTACCTGCATCCACTCACTATGCCGCTACGGGCCTGATGACACAGATTTCATTGCTGAGTGATATTGCATTGTACGTACGTGCCACAACTTCTTTATCCATTTTTTGCTTTCTGGGATATTTACCTGATACTGTAGACGAGCTTCTTGTGAACACAGCCGTTCCAAATATTCGGGTGGCTGTCTGTTTTTGATTTTAATTTCCGGAAGCTATAGGACCATAAGTGGAAGTGCCATAGGCTGTGTTGCTTTGTTTCTTACGTGTTTCAGGAAACACCATACACTTCTCCAGGGTGGCTGCTGGCAATTTACATCCTGCCAATCAGCATAACAAGGCTCCCTGTTCTCCATATCCTGTCCTACCTTTCTGGATTTTACACTTTTTTCAGATGGCCCTTTTGCCCGGGGGGGCAGTGAGATTTCATTGTAGTGCAGATTTCCTTTACAGGCTTGCTTGGTTGGCCAAAAAGGGCGTATGCGTTTTTTCCTGAATATATTCAGGAAAAAACGCATACGCCCTTTTTGGCCAAGTGCATCATTGTCGACGTTGTGCCTCTTTTCCTATGCTTTCAGGGCAATTCCAGTCTACCCCCTGCAATCGTTTTCCTGAAATTCTGCCCCGCTTTCAAGTCCCCTTCGCAGGCTTACTTCAATATATTTTTGGAGGATAGCTGTCATTTATAACTCTGCAGGTTTGTGAAGTACAGTGCCCCTGAGCTCCTTTCTTCAACTCGCTTTCTTGTGAGCTGGGCACAAAACCGCAGGATTGCTTCAGGCCCTAATCTGTTTCCAGCAGGGAACACTGAGCCTTTGTTTAATTCCTCTTCCTGGTGGGCAATGAGCGTTACATTTGCCCGTGCAGACACCTACAGCTAGTCTCTCATTGGTTCTCCCTATTCCTGTTCATCTTGCACAGAAATTGCAAGCTGTGCCAAAGAAGAGGTTAAAGGCACTGACTCTCCAAGCGGGGAGAGTGTTAGTAAAGCATCTGGAAGGGTGAACACGAGGACCAGGATACGAAAACTGAGATGCATTTTAAATCGTTTCCCAATCACACGGTAGACGATACTCTGTGTTTCCCATGCATGTTTTAGGTGGAGGAAGAATGCCTTAAACCTGTAGAGTTGGGACCCATGGAATGGGTACCATGCAGTATGACCTCAAAGGGTCTGCATTTGCTCACCGAAACTCACCAATGCTATCAGCCTGAAGTGTCCAGCCTTATGTCTCAACCAGCTCTGGGTGTAGATGTGGTCAATCCCGGTTGCATCACATGCTCTGAGTGAATTATTCAAGAATTGCTCTCTATTTCACTGTCTTTGTTTTCGAAATTTATTTTGATAATGGGATTTATCGGATTTTCACTGCTGCGTTTCGGCCGCTGTACACACGCTTGATTCTCTTACGGAGACATATATATCCATGGGTTTTAAGATTCTTCCTAGTCAGGTATATTCCTAGGCGTTGAATATGTGGTGTTGGGTCCATTTCGTTGAGCAAGGAGTAGGTCTTGTCTATTACATATTTGGCTTATGGAAAGTTATCTGTGCTAATTTCAGTCTCTGGTTTTATGCAGCCCCCCAAGGCACCTTTCCCCATAAGCAAGCACTAGTTGGTTTTCTAAATTTGAGACCCTGTTCTTTTTTGTAATTCAGTTCATGTGTAGTCAAGTTTACATTCCGTGTATTAGTGATATCTTATGATGTTTCTTTTTCTGTGTGACGTAGTTCACGTAGAATCACCGTACCTGCATCCACTCACTATGCCGCTACGGGCCTGATGACACAGATTTCATTGCTGAGTGATATTGCATTGTACGTACGTGCCACAACTTCTTTATCCATTTTTTGCTTTCTGGGATATTTACCTGATACTGTAGACGAGCTTCTTGTGAACACAGCCGTTCCAAATATTGGGGTGGCTGTCTGTTTTTGATTTTAATTTCCGTAAGCTATAGGACCATAAGTGGAAGTGCCATAGGCTGTGTTGCTTTGTTTCTTACGTGTTTCAGGAAACACCATACACTTCTCCAGGGTGGCTGCTGGCAATTTACATCCTGCCAATCAGCATAACAAGGCTCCCTGTTCTCCATATCCTGTCCTACCTTTCTGGATTTTACACTTTTTTCAGATGGCCCTTTTGCCCCGGGGGGGGGGGGGGCAGTGAGATTTCATTGTAGTGCAGATTTCCTTTACAGGCTTGCTTGGTTGGCCAAAAAGGGCGTATGCGTTTTTTCCTGAATATATTCAGGAAAAAACGCATACGCCCTTTTTGGCCAAGTGCATCATTGTCGACGTTGTGCCTCTTTTCCTATGCTTTCAGGGCAATTCCAGTCTACCCCCTGCAATCGTATTCCTGAAATTCTGCCCCGCTTTCAAGTCCCCTTCGCAGGCTTACTTCAATATATTTTTGGAGGATAGCTGTCATTTATAGCTCTGCAGGTTTGTGAAGTACAGTGCCCCTGAGCTCCTTTCTTCAACTCTCTTTCTTGTGAGCTGGGCACAAAACCGCAGGATTGCTTCAGGCCCTAATCTGTTTCCAGCAGGGCACACTGAGCCTTTGTTTAATTCCTCTTCCTGGTGGGCAATGAGCGTTACATTTGCCCGTGCAGACACCTACAGCTAGTCTCTCATTGGTTCTCCCTATTCCTGTTCATCTTGCACAGAAATGGCAAGCTGTGCCAAACAGGAGGTTAAAGGCACTGACTCTCCAAGCGGGGAGAGTGTTAGTAAAGCATCTGGAATGGTGAACCCGAGGACCAGGATACGAAAACCGAGATGCATTTTAAATCGTTTCTCAATCACACGGTGGACGATACTCTGGGTTTCCCATGCATGTTTTAGCTGGAGGAAGAATGCCTTGAACCTGGAGAGTTGGGACCCATGGAATGGGTACCATGCAGTATGACTTCAAAGGGTCTGCATTTGCTCACCGAAACTCACCAGTGCTATCAGCCTGAAGTGTCCAGCCTTATGTCTCAACCAGCTCTGGGTGTAGATGTGGTCAATCCCGGTTGCATCACATGACCTGAGTGAATTATTTAAGAATTGCTCTCTATTTCACTGTCTTTGTGTTTTGTTTTCGAAATTTATTTTGATAATGGGATTTATCGGATTTTCACTGCTGCATTTCCGCTGCTGTACACACGCTTGATTCTCTTACGGAGACATATATATCCATGGGTTTTAAGATTCTTCCTAGTCAGGTATATTCCTAGGCGTTGAATATGTGGTGTTTAGTCCATTTCGTTGAGCAAGGAGTAGGTCTTGTCTATTACATATTTGGCTTATGGAATGTTATCTGTGCTAATTTCAGTCTCTGGTTTTATGCAGCACCCCAACGCACCTTTCCCCATAAGCAAGCACTAGTTGGTTTTCTAAATTTGAGACCCTGTTCTGTTTTGTAATTCAGTTCATGTGTAGTCAAGTTTACATTCCGTGTATTAGTGATATCTTATGATGTTTCTTTTTCTGTGTGACGTAGTTCACGTAGAATCACCGTACCTGCATCCACTCACTATGCCGCTACGGGCCTGATGACACAGATTTCATTGCTGAGTGATATTGCATTGTACGTACGTGCCACAACTTCTTTATCCATTTTTTGCTTTCTGGGATATTTACCTGATACTGTAGACGAGCTTCTTGTGAACACAGCCGTTCCAAATATTGGGGTGGCTGTCTGTTTTTGATTTTAATTTCCGTGAGCTATAGGACCATAAGTGGAAGTGCCATAGGCTGTGTTGCTTTGTTTCTTACGTGTTTCAGGAAACACCATACACTTCTCCAGGGTGGCTGCTGGCAATTTACATCCTGCCAATCAGCATAACAAGGCTCCCTGTTCTCCATATCCTGTCCTACCTTTCTGGATTTTACACTTTTTTCAGATGGCCCTTTTGCCCCGGGGGGGGGGGGGCAGTGAGATTTCATTGTAGTGCAGATTTCCTTTACAGGCTTGCTTGGTTGGCCAAAAAGGGCGTATGCGTTTTTTCCTGAATATATTCAGGAAAAAACGCATACGCCCTTTTTGGCCAAGTGCATCATTGTCGACGTTGTGCCTCTTTTCCTATGCTTTCAGGGCAATTCCAGTCTACCCCCTGCAATCGTTTTCCTGAAATTCAGCCCCGCTTTCAAGTCCCCTTCGCAGACTTACTTCAATATATTTTTGGAGGATAGCTGTCATTTATAACTCTGCAGGTTTGTGAAGTACAGTGCCCCTGAGCTCCTTTCTTCAACTCGCTTTCTTGTGAGCTGGGCACAAAACCGCAGGATTGCTTCAGGCCCTAATCTGTTTCCAGCAGGGCACACTGAGCCTTTGTTTAATTAATCTTCCTGATGGGCAATGAGCGTTACATTTGCCCGTGCAGACACCTACAGCTAGTCTCTCATTGGTTCTCCCTATTCCTGTTCATCTTGCACAGAAATTGCAAGCTGTGCGAAACAGGAGGTTAAAGGCACTGACTCTCCAAGCGGGGAGAGTGTTAGTAAAGCATCTGGAATGGTGAACCCGAGGACCTGGAAACGAAAACTGAGATGCATTTTAAATCGTTTCCCAATCACACGGTGGACGATACTCTGGGTTTCCCATGCATGTTTTAGCTGGAGGAAGAATGCCTTGAACCTGGAGAGTTGGGACCCATGGAATGGGTACCATGCAGTATGACTTCAAAGGGTCTGCATTTGCTCACCGAAACTCACCAGTGCTATCAGCCTGAAGTGTCCAGCCTTATGTGTCAACCAGCTCTGGGTGTAGATGTGGTCAATCCCGGTTGCATCACATGCCCTGAGTGAATTATTTAAGAATTGCTCTCTATTTCACTGTCTTTGTGTTTTGTTTTCGAAATTTATTTTGATAATGGGATTTATTGGATTTTCACTGCTGCATTTCCGCTGCTGTACACACGCTTGATTCTCTTACGGAGACATATATATCCATGGGTTTTAAGATTCTTCCTAGTCAGGTATATTCCTAGGCGTTGAATATGTGGTGTTTAGTCCATTTCGTTGAGCAAGGAGTAGGTCTTGTCTATTACATATTTGGCTTATGGAATGTTATCTGTGCTAATTTCAGTCTCTGGTTTTATGCAGCACCCCAACGCACCTTTCCCCATAAGCAAGCACTAGTTGGTTTTCTAAATTTGAGACCCTGTTCTGTTTTGTAATTCAGTTCATGTGTAGTCAAGTTTACATTCCGTGTATTAGTGATATCTTATGATGTTTCTTTTTCTGTGTGACGTAGTTCACGTAGAATCACCGTACCTGCATCCACTCACTATGCCGCTACGGGCCTGATGACACAGATTTCATTGCTGAGTGATATTGCATTGTACGTACGTGCCACAACTTCTTTATCCATTTTTTGCTTTCTGGGATATTTACCTGATCCTGTAGACGAGCTTCTTGTGAACACAGCCGTCCCAAATATTGGGGTGGCTGTCTGTTTTTGATTTTAATTTCCGTAAGCTATAGGACCATAAGTGGAAGTGCCATAGGCTGTGTTGATTTGTTTCTTACGTGTTTCAGGAAACACCATACACTTCTCCAGGGTGGCTGCTGGCAATTTACATCCTGCCAATCAGCATAACAAGGCTCCCTGTTCTCCATATCCTGTCCTACCTTTCTGGATTTTACACTTTTTTCAGATGGCCCTTTTGCCCAGGGGGGGGGCAGTGAGATTTCATTGTAGTGCAGATTTCCTTTACAGGCTTGCTTGGTTGGCCAAAAAGGGCGTATGCGTTTTTTCCTGAATATATTCAGGAAAAAACGCATACGCCCTTTTTGGCCAAGTGCATCATTGTCGACGTTGTGCCTCTTTTCCTATGCTTTCAGGGCAATTCCAGTCTACCCCCTGCAATCGTTTTCCTGAAATTCAGCCCCGCTTTCAAGTCCCCTTCGCAGGCTTACTTCAATATATTTTTGGAGGATAGCTGTCATTTATAACTCTGCAGGTTTGTGAAGTACAGTGCCCCTGAGCTCCTTTCTTCAACTCGCTTTCTTGTGAGCTGGGCACAAAACCGCAGGATTGCTTCAGGCCCTAATCTGTTTCCAGCAGGGCACGCTGAGCCTTTGTTTAATTCCTCTTCCTGGTGGGCAATGAGCGTTACATTTGCCCGTGCAGACACCTACAGCTAATCTCTCATTGGTTCTCCCTATTCCTGTTCATCTTGCACAGAAATGGCAGGCTGTGCCAAACAGGAGGTTAAAGGCACTGACTCTCCAAGCGGGGAGAGTGTTAGTAAAGCATCTGGAATGGTGAACCCGAGGGCCAGGATACGAAAACTGAGATGCATTTTAAATCGTTTCCCAATCACACGGTGGACGATACTCTGGGTTTCCCATGCATGTTTTAGCTGGAGGAAGAATGCCTTGAACCTGGAGAGTTGGGACCCATGGAATGGGTACCATGCAGTATGACTTCAAAGGGTCTGCATTTGCTCACCGAAACTCACCAGTGCTATCAGCCTGAAGTGTCCAGCCTTATGTGTCAACCAGCTCTGGGTGTAGATGTGGTCAATCCCGGTTGCATCACATGCCCTGAGTGAATTATTTAAGAATTGCTCTCTATTTCACTGTCTTTGTGTTTTGTTTTCGAAATTTATTTTGATAATGGGATTTATCGGATTTTCACTGCTGCATTTCCGCCGCTGTACACACGCTTGATTCTCTTACGGAGACATATATATCCATGGGTTTTAAGATTCTTCCTAGTCAGGTATATTCCTAGGCGTTGAATATGTGGTGTTGGGTCCATTTCGTTGAGCAAGGAGTAGGTCTTGTCTATTACATATTTGGCTTATGGAAAGTTATCTGTGCTAATTTCCGTCTCTTGTTTTATGCAGCACCCCAAGGCACCTTTCCCCATAAGCAAGCACTAGTTGGTTTTCTAAATTTGAGACCCTGTTCTGTTTTGTAATTCAGTTTATGTGTAGTCATGTTTACATTCCGTGTATTAGTGATATCTTATGATGTTTCTTTTTCTGTGTGACGTAGTTCACGTTGAATCTCCGTACCTGCATCCACTCACTATGCCGCTACGGGCCTGATGACACAGATTTCATTGCTGAGTGATATTGCATTGTACGTACGTGCCACAACTTCTTTATCCATATTTTGCTTTCTGGGATATTTACCTGATACTGTAGACGAGCTTCTTGTGAACACAGCCGTTCCAAATATTCGGGTGGCTGTCTGTTTTTGATTTTAATTTCCGTAAGCTATAGGACCATAAGTGGAAGTGCCATAGGCTGTGTTGCTTTGTTTCTTACGTGTTTCAGGAAACACCATACACTTCTCCAGGGTGGCTGCTGGCAATTTACATCCTGCCAATCAGCATAACAAGGCTCCCTGTTCTCCATATCCTGTCCTACCTTTCTGGATTTTACACTTTTTTCAGATGGCCCTTTTGCCCGGGGGGGCAGTGAGATTTCATTGTAGTGCAGATTTCCTTTACAGGCTTGCTTGGTTGGCCAAAAAGGGCGTATGCGTTTTTTCCTGAATATATTCAGGAAAAAACGCATACGCCCTTTTTGGCCAAGTGCATCATTGTCGACGTTGTGCCTCTTTTCCTATGCTTTCAGGGCAATTCCAGTCTACCCCCTGCAATCGTTTTCCTGAAATTCTGCCCCGCTTTCAAGTCCCCTTCGCAGGCTTACTTCAATATATTTTTGGAGGATAGCTGTCATTTATAACTCTGCAGGTTTGTGAAGTACAGTGCCCCTGAGCTCCTTTCTTCAACTCGCTTTCTTGTGAGCTGGGCACAAAACCGCAGGATTGCTTCAGGCCCTAATCTGTTTCCAGCAGGGCACACTGAGCCTTTGTTTAATTCCTCTTCCTGGTGGGCAATGAGCGTTACATTTGCCCGTGCAGACACCTACAGCTAGTCTCTCATTGGTTCTCCCTATTCCTGTTCATCTTGCACAGAAATTGCAAGCTGTGCCAAAGAGGAGGTTAAAGGCACTGACTCTCCAAGCGGGGAGAGTGTTAGTAAAGCATCTGGAAGGGTGAACACGAGGACCAGGATACGAAAACTGAGATGCATTTTAAATCGTTTCCCAATCACACGGTAGACGATACTCTGTGTTTCCCATGCATGTTTTAGGTGGAGGAAAAATGCCTTAAACCTGTAGAGTTGGGACCCATGGAATGGGTACCATGCAGTATGACCTCAAAGGGTCTGCATTTGCTCACCGAAACTCACCAATGCTATCAGCCTGAAGTGTCCAGCCTTATGTCTCAACCAGCTCTGGGTGTAGATGTGGTCAATCCCGGTTGCATCACATGCTCTGAGTGAATTATTCAAGAATTGCTCTCTATTTCACTGTCTTTGTTTTCGAAATTTATTTTGATAATGGGATTTATCGGATTTTCACTGCTGCGTTTCGGCCGCTGTACACACGCTTGATTCTCTTACGGAGACATATATATCCATGGGTTTTAAGATTCTTCCTAGTCAGGTATATTCCTAGGCGTTGAATATGTGGTGTTGGGTCCATTTCGTTGAGCAAGGAGTAGGTCTTTTTTATTACATATTTGACTTATGGAAAGTTATCTGTGCTAATTTCAGTCTCTGGTTTTATGCAGCACCCCAAGGCACCTTTCACCATAAGCAAGCACTAGTCGGTTTTCTAAATTTGAGACCCTGTTCTGTTTTGTAATTCAGTTCATGTGTAGTCAAGTTTACTTTCCGTGTATTAGTGATATCTTATGATGTTTCTTTTTCTGTGTGACGTAGTTCACGTAGAATCACCGTACCTGCATCCACTCACTATGCCGCTACGGGCCTGATGACACAGATTTCATTGCTGAGTGATATTGCATTGTACGTACGTGCCACAACTTCTTTATCCATTTTTTGCTTTCTGGGATATTTACCTGATACTGTAGACGAGCTTCTTGTGAACACAGCCGTCCCAAATATTGGGGTGGCTGTCTGTTTTTGATTTTAATTTCCGTAAGCTATAGGACCATAAGTGGAAGTGCCATAGGCTGTGTTGCTTTGTTTCTTACGTGTTTCAGGAAACACCATACACTTCTCCAGGGTGGCTGCTGGCAATTTACATCCTGCCAATCAGCATAACAAGGCTCCCTGTTCTCCATATCCTGTCCTACCTTTCTGGATTTTACACTTTTTTCAGATGGCCCTTTTTCCCGGGGGGCAGTGAGACTTCATTGTAGTGCAGATTTCCTTTACAAGCTTGCTTGGTTGGCCAAAAAGGGCATATGCGTTTTTTCCTGAATATATTCAGGAAACAACGCATACGCACTTTTTGGCCAAGTGCATCATTCTCGACGTTCTGCCTCTTTTCCTATGCTTTCAGGGCAATTCCAGTCTACCCCCTGCAATCGTTTTCCTGAAATTCAGCCCCGCTTTCAAGTCCCCTTCGCAGACTTACTTCAATATATTTTTGGAGGATAGCTGTCATTTATAACTCTGCAGGTTTGTGAAGTACAGTGCCCCTGAGCTCCTTTCTTCAACTCGCTTTCTTGTGAGCTGGGCACAAAACCGCAGGATTGCTTCAGGCCCTAATCTGTTTCCAGCAGGGCACACTGAGCCTTTGTTTAATTAATCTTCCTGGTGGGCAATGAGCGTTACATTTGCCCGTGCAGACACCTACAGCTAGTCTCTCATTGGTTCTCCCTATTCCTGTTCATCTTGCACAGAAATTGCAAGCTGTGCGAAACAGGAGGTTAAAGGCACTGACTCTCCAAGCGGGGAGAGTGTTAGTAAAGCATCTGGAATGGTGAACCCGAGGACCAGGAAACGAAAACTGAGATGCATTTTAAATCATTTCCCAATCACACGGTGGACGATACTCTGGGTTTCCCATGCATGTTTTAGCTGGAGGAAGAATCCCTTGAACCTGGAGAGTTGGGACCCATGGAATGGGTACCATGCAGTATGACTTCAAAGGGTCTGCATTTGCTCACCGAAACTCACCAATGCTATCAGCCTGAAGTGTCCAGCCTTATGTCTAAACCAGCTCTGGGTGTAGATGTGGTCAATCCCGGTTGCATCACATGCCCTGAGTGAATTAGTTAAGAATTGCTCTCTATTTCACTGTCTTTGTGTTTTGTTTTCGAAATTTATTTTGATAATGGGATTTATCGGATTTTCACTGCTGCGTTTCGGCCACTGTACACACGCTTGATTCTCTTACGGAGACATATATATCCAAGGGTTTTAAGATTCTTCCTAGTCAGGTATATTCCTAGGCGTTGAATATGTGGTGTTGAGTCCATTTCGTTGAGCAAGGAGTAGGTCTTGTCTATTACATATTTGGCTTATGGAATGTTATCTGTGCTAATTTCAGTCTCTGGTTTTATGCAGCACCCCAACGCACCTTTCCCCATAAGCAAGCACTAGTTGGTTTTCTAAATTTGAGACCCTGTTCTGTTTTGTAATTCAGTTCATGTGTAGTCAAGTTTACATTCCGTGTAGTAGTGACATCTTATGATGTTTCTTTTTCTGTGTGACGTAGTTCACGTAGAATCACCGTACCTGCATCCACTCACTATGCCGCTACGGGCCTGATGACACAGATTTCATTGCTGAGTGATATTGCATTGTACGTACGTGCCACAACTTCTTTATCCATTTTTTGCTTTCTGGGATATTTACCTGATACTGTAGACGAGCTTCTTGTGAACACAGCCGTTCCAAATATTCGGGTGGCTGTCTGTTTTTGATTTTAATTTCCGTAAGCTATAGGACCATAAGTGGAAGTGCCATAGGCTGTGTTGCTTTGTTTCTTACGTGTTTCAGGAAACACCATACACTTCTCCAGGGTGGCTGCTGGCAATTTACATCCTGCCAATCAGCATAACAAGGCTCCCTGTTCTCCATATCCTGTCCTACCTTTCTGGATTTTACACTTTTTTCAGATGGCCCTTTTGCCCGGGGGGGGGGGGGCAGTGAGATGTCACTGTAGTGCAGATTTCCTTTACAGGCTCGCTTGGTTGGCCAAAAAGGGCGTATGCGTTTTTTCTTGAATATATTCAGGAAAAAACGCATATGCCCTTTTTGGCCAAGTGCATCATTGTCGAAGTTGTGCCTCTTTTCCTATGCTTTCAGGGCAATTCCAGTCTACCCCCTGCAATCGTTTTCCTGAAATTCTGCCCCGCTTTCAAGTCCCCTTCGCAGGCTTACTTCAATATATTTTTGTAGGATAGCTGTCATTTATAACTCTGCAGGTTTGTGAAGTACAGTGCCCCTGAGCTCCTTTCTTCAACTCGCTTTCTTGTGAGCTGGGCACAAAACCGCAGGATTGCTTCAGGCCCTAATCTGTTTCCAGCAGGGCACACTGAGCCTTTGTTTAATTCCTCTTCCTGGTGGGCAATGAGCGTTACATTTGCCCGTGCAGACACCTACAGCTAGTCTCTCATTGGTTCTCCCTATTCCTGTTCATCTTGCACAGAAATGGCAAGCTGTGCCAAACAGGAGGTTAAAGGCAATGACTCTCCAAGCGGGGAGAGTGTTAGTAAAGCATCTGGAATGGTGAACCCGAGGACCAGGATGCGAAAACTGAGATGCATTTTAAATCGTTTCCCAATCACACGGTGGACGATACTCTGGGTTTCCCATGCATGTTTTAGCTGGAGGAAGAATGCCTTGAACCTGGAGAGTTGGGACCCATGGAATGGGTACCATGCAGTATGACTTCAAAGGGTCTGCATTTGCTCACCGAAACTCACCAGTGCTATCAGCCTGAACTGTCCAGCCTTATGTCTCAACCAGCTCTGGGTGTAGATGTGGTCAATCCCGGTTGCATCACATGACCTGAGTGAATTATTTAAGAATTGCTCTCTATTTCACTGTCTTTGTGTTTTGTTTTCGAAATTTATTTTGATAATGGGATTTATCGGATTTTCACTGCTGCATTTCCGCCGCTGTACACACGCTTGATTCTCTTACGGAGACATATATATCCATGGGTTTTAAGATTCTTCCTAGTCAGGTATATTCCTAGGCGTTGAATATGTGGTGTTGAGTCCATTTCGTTGAGCAAGGAGTAGGTCTTGTCTATTACATATTTGGCTTATGGAATGTTATCTGTGCTAATTTCAGTCTCTGGTTTTATGCAGCACCCCAACGCACCTTTCCCCATAAGCAAGCACTAGTTGGTTTTCTAAATTTGAGACCCTGTTCTGTTTTGTAATTCAGTTCATGTGTAGTCAAGTTTACATTCCGTGTATTAGTGATATCTTATGATGTTTCTTTTTCTGTGTGACGTAGTTCACGTAGAATCACCGTACCTGCATCCACTTACTATGCCGCTACGGGCCTGATGACACAGATTTCATTGCTGAGTGATATTGCATTGCACGTACGTGCCACAACTTCTTTATCCATTTTTTGCTTTCTGGGATATTTACCTGATACTGTAGACGAGCTTCTTGTGAACACAGCCGTCCCAAATATTGGGGTGGCTGTCTGTTTTTGATTTTAATTTCCGTAAGCTATAGGACCATAAGTGGAAGTGCCATAGGCTGTGTTGATTTGTTTCTTACGTGTTTCAGGAAACACCATACACTTCTCCAGGGTGGCTGCTGGCAATTTACATCCTGCCAATCAGCATAACAAGGCTCCCTGTTCTCCATATCCTGTCCTACCTTTCTGGATTTTACACTTTTTTCAGATGGCCCTTTTGCCCGGGGGGGCAGTGAGATTTCATTGTAGTGCAGATTTCCTTTACAGGCTTGCTTGGTTGGCCAAAAAGTGCGTATGCGTTTTTTCCTGAATATATTCAGGAAAAAACGCATACGCCCTTTTTGGCCAAGTGCATCATTGTCGACGTTCTGCCTTTTTTCCTATGCTTTCAGGGCAATTCCAGTCTACCCCCTGCAATCGTTTTCCTGAAATTCAGCCCCGCTTTCAAGTCCCCTTCGCAGACTTACTTCAATATATTTTTGGAGGATAGCTGTCATTTATAACTCTGCAGGTTTGTGAAGTACAGTGCCCCTGAGCTCCTTTCTTCAACTCGCTTTCTTGTGAGCTGGGCACAAAACCGCAGGATTGCTTCAGGCCCTAATCTGTTTCCAGCAGGGCACACTGAGCCTTTGTTTAATTAATCTTCCTGGTGGGCAATGAGCGTTACATTTGCCCGTGCAGACACCTACAGCTAGTCTCTCATTGGTTCTCCCTATTCCTGTTCATCTTGCACAGAAATTGCAAGCTGTGCGAAACAGGAGGTTAAAGGCACTGACTCTCCAAGCGGGGAGAGTGTTAGTAAAGCATCTGGAATGGTGAACCCGAGGACCTGGAAACGAAAACTGAGATGCATTTTAAATCATTTCCCAATCACACGGTGGACGATACTCTGGGTTTCCCATGCATGTTTTAGCTGGAGGAAGAATCCCTTGAACCTGGAGAGTTGGGACCCATGGAATGGGTACCATGCAGTATGACTTCAAAGGGTCTGCATTTGCTCACCGAAACTCACCAATGCTATCAGCCTGAAGTGTCCAGCCTTATGTCTCAACCAGCTCTGGGTGTAGATGTGGTCAATCCCGGTTGCATCACATGCCCTGAGTGAATTAGTTAAGAATTGCTCTCTATTTCACTGTCTTTGTGTTTTGTTTTCGAAATTTATTTTGATAATGGGATTTATCGGATTTTCACTGCTGCGTTTCGGCCACTGTACACACGCTTGATTCTCTTACGGAGACATATATATCCATGGGTTTTAAGATTCTTCCTAGTCAGGTATATTCCTAGGCGTTGAATATGTGGTGTTGGGTCCATTTCGTTGAGCAAGGAGTAGGTCTTGTCTATTACATATTTGGCTTATGGTAAGTTATCTGTGCTAATTTCAGTCTCTGGTTTTATGCAGCCCCCCAAGGCACCTTTCCCCATAAGCAAGCACTAGTTGGTTTTCTAAATTTGAGACCCTGTTCTTTTTTGTAATTCAGTTCATGTGTAGTCAAGTTTACATTCCGTGTATTAGTGATATCTTATGATGTTTCTTTTTCTGTGTGACGTAGTTCACGTAGAATCACCGTACCTGCATCCACTTACTATGCCGCTACGGGCCTGATGACACAGATTTCATTGCTGAGTGATATTGCATTGTACGTACGTGCCACAACTTCTTTATCCATTTTTTGCTTTCTGGGATATTTACCTGATACTGTAGACGAGCTTCTTGTGAACACAGCCGTTACAAATATTGGGGTGGCTGTCTGTTTTTGATTTTAATTTCCGTAAGCTATAGGGCCATAAGTGGAAGTGCCATAGGCTGTGTTGCTTTGTTTCTTACGTGTTTCAGGAAACACCATACACTTCTCCAGGGTGGCTGCTGGCAATTTACATCCTGCCAATCAGCATAACAAGGCTCCCTGTTCTCCATATCCTGTCCTATCTTTCTGGATTTTACACTTTTTTCAGATGGCCCTTTTGCCCCGGGGGGGGGGGGCAGTGAGATTTCATTGTAGTGCAGATTTCCTTTACAGGCTTGCTTGGTTGGCCAAAAAGGGCGTATGCGTTTTTTCCTGAATATATTCAGGAAAAAACGCATACGCCCTTTTTGGCCAAGTGCATCATTGTCGACGTTGTGCCTCTTTTCCTATGCTTTCAGGGCAATTCCAGTCTACCCCCTGCAATCGTTTTCCTGAAATTCTGCCCCGCTTTCAAGTCCCCTTCGCAGGCTTACTTCAATATATTTTTGGAGGATAGCTGTCATTTATAACTCTGCAGGTTTGTGAAGTACAGTGCCCCTGAGCTCCTTTCTTCAACTCGCTTTCTTGTGAGCTGGGCACAAAACCGCAGGATTGCTTCAGGCCCTAATCTGTTTCCAGCAGGGCACACTGAGCCTTTGTTTAATTCCTCTTCCTGGTGGGCAATGAGCGTTACATTTGCCCGTGCAGACACCTACAGCTAGTCTCTCATTGGTTCTCCCTATTCCTGTTCATCCTGCACAGAAATGGCAAGCTGTGCCAAACAGGAGGTTAAAGGCACTGACTCTCCAAGCGGGGAGAGTGTTAGTAAAGCATCTGGAATGGTGAACCCGAGGACCAGGATACGAAAACTGAGATGCATTTTAAATCGTTTCCCAATCACACGGTGGACGATACTCTGGGTTTCCCATGCATGTTTTAGCTGGAGGAAGAATGCCTTGAACCTGGAGAGTTGGGACCCATGGAATGGGTACCATGCAGTATGACTTCAAAGGGTCTGCATTTGCTCACCGAAACTCACCAGTGCTATCAGCCTGAAGTGTCCAGCCTTATGTCTCAACCAGCTCTGGGTGTAGATGTGGTCAATCCCGGTTGCATCACATGACCTGAGTGAATTATTTAAGAATTGCTCTCTATTTCACTGTCTTTGTGTTTTGTTTTCGAAATTTATTTTGATAATGGGATTTATCGGATTTTCACTGCTGCATTTCCGCTGCTGTACACACGCTTGATTCTCTTACGGAGACATATATATCCATGGGTTTTAAGATTCTTCCTAGTCAGGTATATTCCTAGGCGTTGAATATGTGGTGTTTAGTCCATTTCGTTGAGCAAGGAGTAGGTCTTGTCTATTACATATTTGGCTTATGGAATGTTATCTGTGCTAATTTCAGTCTCTGGTTTTATGCAGCACCCCAACGCACCTTTCCCCATAAGCAAGCACTAGTTGGTTTTCTAAATTTGAGACCCTGTTCTGTTTTGTAATTCAGTTCATGTGTAGTCAAGTTTACATTCCGTGTATTAGTGATATCTTATGATGTTTCTTTTTCTGTGTGACGTAGTTCACGTAGAATCACCGTACCTGCATCCACTCACTATGCCGCTACGGGCCTGATGACACAGATTTCATTGCTGAGTGATATTGCATTGTACGTACGTGCCACAACTTCTTTATCCATTTTTTGCTTTCTGGGATATTTACCTGATACTGTAGACGAGCTTCTTGTGAACACAGCCGTCCCAAATATTGGGGTGGCTGTCTGTTTTTGATTTTAATTTCCGTAAGCTATAGGACCATAAGTGGAAGTGCCATAGGCTGTGTTGCTTTGTTTCTTACGTGTTTCAGGAAACACCATACACTTCTCCAGGGTGGCTGCTGGCAATTTACATCCTGCCAATCAGCATAACAAGGCTCCCTGTTCTCCATATCCTGTCCTACCTTTCTGGATTTTACACTTTTTTCAGATGGCCCTTTTGCCCGGGGGGGGGGGCAGTGAGATTTCATTGTAGTGCAGATTTCCTTTACAGGCTTGCTTGGTTGGCCAAAAAGGGCGTATGCGTTTTTTCCTGAATATATTCAGGAAAAAACGCATACGCCCTTTTTGGCCAAGTGCATCATTGTCGACGTTGTGCCTCTTTTCCTATGCTTTCAGGGCAATTCCAGTCTACCCCCTGCAATCGTTTTCCTGAAATTCAGCCCCGGTTTCAAGTCCCCTTCGCAGGCTTACTTCAATATATTTTTGGAGGATAGCTGTCATTTATAACTCTGCAGGTTTGTGAAGTACAGTGCCCCTGAGCTCCTTTCTTCAACTCGCTTTCTTGTGAGCTGGGCACAAAACCGCAGGATTGCTTCAGGCCCTAATCTGTTTCCAGCAGGGCACACTGAGCCTTTGTTTAATTAATCTTCCTGATGGGCAATGAGCGTTACATTTGCCCGTGCAGACACCTACAGCTAGTCTCTCATTGGTTCTCCCTATTCCTGTTCATCTTGCACAGAAATTGCAAGCTGTGCGAAACAGGAGGTTAAAGGCACTGACTCTCCAAGCGGGGAGAGTGTTAGTAAAGCATCTGGAATGGTGAACCCGAGGACCAGGAAACGAAAACTGAGATGCATTTTAAATCATTTCCCAATCACACGGTGGACGATACTCTGGGTTTCCCATGCATGTTTTAGCTGGAGGAAGAATCCCTTGAACCTGGAGAGTTGGGACCCATGGAATGGGTACCATGCAGTATGACTTCAAAGGGTCTGCATTTGCTCACCGAAACTCACCAATGCTATCAGCCTGAAGTGTCCAGCCTTATGTCTCAACCAGCTCTGGGTGTAGATGTGGTCAATCCCGGTTGCATCACATGCCCTGAGTGAATTAGTTAAGAATTGCTCTCTATTTCACTGTCTTTGTGTTTTGTTTTCGAAATTTATTTTGATAATGGGATTTATCGGATTTTCACTGCTGCGTTTCGGCCACTGTACACACGCTTGATTCTCTTACGGAGACATATATATCCATGGGTTTTAAGATTCTTCCTAGTCAGGTATATTCCTAGGCGTTGAATATGTGGTGTTGGGTCCATTTCGTTGAGCAAGGAGTAGGTCTTGTCTATTACATATTTGGCTTATGGAAAGTTATCTGTGCTAATTTCAGTCTCTGGTTTTATGCAGCCCCCCAAGGCACCTTTCCCCATAAGCAAGCACTAGTTGGTTTTCTAAATTTGAGACCCTGTTCTTTTTTGTAATTCAGTTCATGTGTAGTCAAGTTTACATTCCGTGTATTAGTGATATCTTATGATGTTTCTTTTTCTGTGTGACGTAGTTCACGTAGAATCACCGTACCTGCATCCACTCACTATGCCGCTACGGGCCTGATGACACAGATTTCATTGCTGAGTGATATTGCATTGTACGTACGTGCCACAACTTCTTTATCCATTTTTTGCTTTCTGGGATATTTACCTGATACTGTAGACGAGCTTCTTGTGAACACAGCCGTTCCATATATTGGGGTGGCTGTCTGTTTTTGATTTTAATTTCCGTAAGCTATAGGACCATAAGTGGAAGTGCCATAGGCTGTGTTGCTTTGTTTCTTACGTGTTTCAGGAAACACCATACACTTCTCCAGGGTGGCTGCTGGCAATTTACATCCTGCCAATCAGCATAACAAGGCTCCCTGTTCTCCATATCCTGTCCTACCTTTCTGGATTTCACACTTTTTTCAGATGGCCCTTTTGCCCGGGGGGCAGTGAGACTTCATTGTAGTGCAGATTTCCTTTACAGGCTTGCTTGGTTGGCCAAAAAGGGCGTATGCGTTTTTTCCTGAATATATTCAGGAAAAAACGCATACGCCCTTTTTGGCCAAGTGCATCATTGTCGACGTTGTGCCTCTTTTCCTATGCTTTCAGGGCAATTCCAGTCTACCCCCTGCAATCGTTTTCCTGAAATTCAGCCCCGCTTTCAAGTCCCCTTCGCAGGCTTACTTCAATATATTTTTGGAGGATAGCTGTCATTTATAACTCTGCAGGTTTGTGAAGTACAGTGCCCCTGAGCTCCTTTCTTCAACTCGCTTTCTTGTGAGCTGGGCACAAAACCGCAGGATTGCTTCAGGCCCTAATCTGTTTCCAGCAGGGCACGCTGAGCCTTTGTTTAATTCCTCTTCCTGGTGGGCAATGAGCGTTACATTTGCCCGTGCAGACACCTACAGCTAGTCTCTCATTGGTTCTCCCTATTCCTGTTCATCTTGCACAGAAATGGCAGGCTGTGCCAAACAGGAGGTTAAAGGCACTGACTCTCCAAGCGGGGAGAGTGTTAGTAAAGCATCTGGAATGGTGAACCCGAGGGCCAGGATACGAAAACTGAGATGCATTTTAAATCGTTTCCCAATCACACGGTGGACGATACTCTGGGTTTCCCATGCATGTTTTAGCTGGAGGAAGAATGCCTTGAACCTGGAGAGTTGGGACCCATGGAATGGGTACCATGCAGTATGACTTCAAAGGGTCTGCATTTGCTCACCGAAACTCACCAGTGCTATCAGCCTGAAGTGTCCAGCCTTATGTGTCAACCAGCTCTGGGTGTAGATGTGGTCAATCCCGGTTGCATCACATGCCCTGAGTGAATTATTTAAGAATTGCTCTCTATTTCACTGTCTTTGTGTTTTGTTTTCGAAATTTATTTTGATAATGGGATTTATCGGATTTTCACTGCTGCATTTCCGCCGCTGTACACACGCTTGATTTTCTTACGGAGACATATATATCCATGGGTTTTAAGATTCTTCCTAGTCAGGTATATTCCTAGGCGTTGAATATGTGGTGTTGGGTCCATTTCGTTGAGCAAGGAGTAGGTCTTGTCTATTACATATTTGGCTTATGGAAAGTTATCTGTGCTAATTTCCGTCTCTGGTTTTATGCAGCACCCCAAGGCACCTTTCCCCATAAGCAAGCACTAGTTGGTTTTCTAAATTTGAGACCCTGTTCTGTTTTGTAATTCAGTTTATGTGTAGTCAAGTTTACATTCCGTGTATTAGTGATATCTTATGATGTTTCTTTTTCTGTGTGACGTAGTTCACGTAGAATCACCGTACCTGCATCCACTCACTATGCCGCTACGGGCCTGATGACACAGATTTCATTGCTGAGTGATATTGCATTGTATGTACGTGCCACAACTTCTTTATCCATATTTTCCTTTCTGGGATATTTACCTGATACTGTAGACGAGCTTCTTGTGAACACAGCCGTCCCAAATATTGGGGTGGCTGTCTGTTTTTGATTTTAATTTCCGTAAGCTATAGGACCATAAGTGGAAGTGCCATAGGCTGTGTTGCTTTGTTTCTTACCTGTTTCAGGAAACACCATACACTTCTCCAGGGTGGCTGCTGGCAATTTACATCCTGCCAATCAGCATAACAAGGCTCCCTGTTCTCCATATCCTGTCCTACCTTTCTGGATTTTACACTTTTTTCAGATGGCCCTTTTGCCCGGGGGGGCAGTGAGATTTCATTGTAGTGCAGATTTCCTTTACAGGCTTGCTTGGTTGGCCAAAAAGGGCGTATGCGTTTTTTCCTGAATATATTCAGGGCAATTCCAGTCTACCCCCTGCAATCGTTTTCCTGAAATTCAGCCCCGCTTTCAAGTCCCCTTCGCAGGCTTACTTCAATATATTTTTGGAGGATAGCTGTCATTTATAACTCTGCAGGTTTGTGAAGTACAGTGCCCCTGAGCTCCTTTCTTCAACTCGCTTTCTTGTGAGCTGGGCACAAAACCGCAGGATTGCTTCAGGCCCTAATCTGTTTCCAGCAGGGCACACTGAGCCTTTGTTTAATTAATCTTCCTGGTGGGCAATGAGCGTTACATTTGCCCGTGCAGACACCTACAGCTAGTCTCTCATTGGTTCTCCCTATTCCTGTTCATCTTGCACAGAAATTGCAAGCTGTGCGAAACAGAAGGTTAAAGGCACTGACTCTCCAAGCGGGGAGAGTGTTAGTAAAGCATCTGGAATGGTGAACCCGAGGACCAGGAAACGAAAACTGAGATGCATTTTAAATCATTTCCCAATCACACGGTGGACGATACTCTGGGTTTCCCATGCATGTTTTAGCTGGAGGAAGAATCCCTTGAACCTGGAGTGTTGGGACCCATGGAATGGGTACCATGCAGTATGACTTCAAAGGGTCTGCATTTGCTCACCGAAACTCACCAATGCTATCAGCCTGAAGTGTCCAGCCTTATGTCTCAACCAGCTCTGGGTGTAGATGTGGTCAATCCCGGTTGCATCACATGCCCTGAGTGAATTAGTTAAGAATTGCTCTCTATTTCACTGTCTTTGTGTTTTGTTTTCGAAATTTATTTTGATAATGGGATTTATCGGATTTTCACTGCTACGTTTCGGCCACTGTACACACGCTTGATTCTCTTACGGAGACATATATATCCATGGGTTTTAAGATTCTTCCTAGTCAGGTATATTCCTAGGCGTTGAATATGTGGTGTTGGGTCCATTTCGTTGAGCAAGGAGTAGGTCTTGTCTATTACATATTTGGCTTATGGAAAGTTATCTGTGCTAATTTCAGTCTCTGGTTTTATGCAGCCCCCCAAGGCACCTTTCCCCATAAGCAAGCACTAGTTGGTTTTCTAAATTTGAGACCCTGTTCTTTTTTGTAATTCAGTTCATGTGTAGTCAAGTTTACATTCCGTGTATTAGTGATATCTTATGATGTTTCTTTTTCTGTGTGACGTAGTTCACGTAGAATCACCGTACCTGCATCCACTCACTATGCCGCTACGGGCCTGATGACACAGATTTCATTGCTGAGTGATATTGCATTGTACGTACGAGCCACAACTTCTTTATCCATTTTTTGCTTTCTGGGATATTTACCTTATACTGTAGACGAGCTTCTTGTGAACACAGCCGTTCCAAATATTGGGGTGGCTGTCTGTTTTTGATTTTAATTTCCGTAAGCTATAGGACCATAAGTGGAAGTGCCATAGGCTGTGTTGCTTTGTTTCTTACGTGTTTCAGGAAACACCATACACTTCTCCAGGGTGGCTGCTGGCAATTTACATCCTGCCAATCAGCATAACAAGGCTCCCTGTTCTCCATATCCTGTCCTACCTTTCTGGATTTTACACTTTTTTCAGATGGCCCTTTTGCCCCGGGGGGGGGGGGGGAGGCAGTGAGATTTCATTGTAGTGCAGATTTCCTTTACAGGCTTGCTTGGTTGGCCAAAAAGGGTGTATGCGTTTTTTCCTGAATATATTCAGGAAAAAACGCATACGCCCTTTTTGGCCAAGTGCATCATTGTCGACGTTGTGCCTCTTTTCCTATGCTTTCAGGGCAATTCCAGTCTACCCCCTGCAATCGTATTCCTGAAATTCTGCCCCGCTTTCAAGTCCCCTTCGCAGGCTTACTTCAATATATTTTTGGAGGATAGCTGTCATTTATAACTCTGCAGGTTTGTGAAGTACAGTGCCCCTGAGCTCCTTTCTTCAACTCGCTTTCTTGTGAGCTGGGCACAAAACCGCAGGATTGCTTCAGGCCCTAATCTGTTTCCAGCAGGGCACACTGAGCCTTTGTTTAATTCCTCTTCCGGGTGGGCAATGAGCGTTACATTTGCCCGTGCAGACACCTACAGCTAGTCTCTCATTGGTTCTCCCTATTCCTGTTCATCTTGCACAGAAATGGCAAGCTGTGCCAAACAGGAGGTTAAAGGCACTGACTCTCCAAGCGGGGAGAGTGTTAGTAAAGCATCTGGAATGGTGAACCCGAGGACCAGGATACGAAAACTGAGATGCATTTTAAATCGTTTCTCAATCACACGGTGGACGATACTCTGGGTTTCCCATGCATGTTTTAGCTGGAGGAAGAATGCCTTGAACCTGGAGAGTTGGGACCCATGGAATGGGTACCATGCAGTATGACTTCAAAGGGTCTGCATTTGCTCACCGAAACTCACTAGTGCTATCAGCCTGAAGTGTCCAGCCTTATGTCTCAACCAGCTCTGGGTGTAGATGTGGTCAATCCCGGTTGCATCACATGACCTGAGTGAATTATTTAAGAATTGCTCTCTATTTCACTGTCTTTGTGTTTTGTTTTCGAAATTTATTTTGATAATGGGATTTATCGGATTTTCACTGCTGCATTTCCGCTGCTGTACACACGCTTGATTCTCTTACGGAGACATATATATCCATGGGTTTTAAGATTCTTCCTAGTCAGGTATATTCCTAGGCGTTGAATATGTGGTGTTTAGTCCATTTCGTTGAGCAAGGAGTAGGTCTTGTCTATTACATATTTGGCTTATGGAATGTTATCTGTGCTAATTTCAGTCTCTGGTTTTATGCAGCACCCCAACGCACCTTTCCCCATAAGCAAGCACTAGTTGGTTTTCTAAATTTGAGACCCTGTTCTGTTTTGTAATTCAGTTCATGTGTAGTCAAGTTTACATTCCGTGTATTAGTGATATCTTATGATGTTTCTTTTTCTGTGTGACGTAGTTCACGTAGAATCACCGTACCTGCATCCACTCACTATGCCGCTACGGGCCTGATGACACAGATTTCATTGCTGAGTGATATTGCATTGTACGTACGTGCCACAACTTCTTTATCCATTTTTTGCTTTCTGGGATATTTACCTGATACTGTAGACGAGCTTCTTGTGAACACAGCCGTCCCAAATATTGGGGTGGCTGTCTGTTTTTGATTTTAATTTCCGTAAGCTATAGGACCATAAGTGGAAGTGCCATAGGCTGTGTTGCTTTGTTTCTTACGTGTTTCAGGAAACACCATACACTTCTCCAGGGTGGCTGCTGGCAATTTACATCCTGCCAATCAGCATAACAAGGCTCCCTGTTCTCCATATCCTGTCCTACCTTTCTGGATTTTACACTTTTTTCAGATGGCCCTTTTGCCCGGGGGGCAGTGAGACTTCATTGTAGTGCAGATTTCCTTTACAGGCTTGCTTGGTTGGCCAAAAAGGGCGTATGTGTTTTTTCCTGAATATATTCAGGAAAAAACGCATACGCCCTTTTTCGCCAAGTGCATCATTGTCGACGTTGTGCCTCTTTTCCTATGCTTCCAGGGCAATTCCAGTCTACCCCCTGCAATCGTTTTCCTGAAATTCAGCCCCGCTTTCAAGTCCCCTTCGCAGGCTTACTTCAATATATTTTTGGAGGATAGCTGTCATTTATAACTCTGCAGGTTTGTGAAGTACAGTGCCCCTGAGCTCCTTTCTTCAACTCGCTTTCTTGTGAGCTGGGCACAAAACCGCAGGATTGCTTCAGGCCCTAATCTGTTTCCAGCAGGGCACGCTGAGCCTTTGTTTAATTCCTCTTCCTGGTGGGCAATGAGCGTTACATTTGCCCGTGCAGACACCTACAGCTAGTCTCTCATTGGTTCTCCCTATTCCTGTTCATCTTGCACAGAAATGGCAGGCTGTGCCAAACAGGAGGTTAAAGGCACTGACTCTCCAAGCGGGGAGAGTGTTAGTAAAGCATCTGGAATGGTGAACCCGAGGACCAGGATACGAAAACTGAGATGCATTTTAAATCGTTTCCCAATCACACGGTGGACGATACTCTGGGATTCCCATGCATGTTTTAGCTGGAGGAAGAATGCCTTGAACCTGGAGAGTTGGGACCCATGGAATGGGTACCATGCAGTATGACTTCAAAGGGTCTGCATTTGCTCACCGAAACTCACCAGTGCTATCAGCCTGAAGTGTCCAGCCTTATGTGTCAACCAGCTCTGGGTGTAGATGTGGTCAATCCCGGTTGCATCACATGCCCTGAGTGAATTAGTTAAGAATTGCTCTCTATTTCACTGTCTTTGTGTTTTGTTTTCGAAATTTATTTTGATAATGGGATTTATCGGATTTTCACTGCTGCGTTACGGCCACTGTACACACGCTTGATTCTCTTACGGAGACATATATATCCATGGGTTTTAAGATTCTTCCTAGTCAGGTATATTCCTAGGCGTTGAATATGTGGTGTTGGGTCCATTTCGTTGAGCAAGGAGTAGGTCTTGTCTATTACATATTTGGCTTATGGAAAGTTATCTGTGCTAATTTCCGTCTCTGGTTTTATGCAGCACCCCAAGGCACCTTTCCCCATAAGCAAGCACTAGTTGGTTTTCTAAATTTGAGACCCTGTTCTGTTTTGTAATTCAGTTTATGTGTAGTCAAGTTTACATTCCGTGTATTAGTGATATCTTATGATGTTTCTTTTTCTGTGTGACGTAGTTCACGTAGAATCACCGTACCTGCATCCACTCACTATGCCGCTACGGGCCTGATGACACAGATTTCATGGCTGAGTGATATTGCATTGTACGTACGTGCCACAACTTCTTTATCCATATTTTGCTTTCTGGGATATTTACCTGATACTGTAGACGAGCTTCTTGTGAACACAGCCGTCCCAAATATTGGGGTGGCTGTCTGTTTTTGATTTTAATTTCCGTAAGCTATAGGACCATAAGTGGAAGTGCAATAGGCTGTGTTGCTTTGTTTCTTACCTGTTTCAGGAAACACCATACACTTCTCCAGGGTGGCTGCTGGCAATTTACATCCTGCCAATCAGCATAACAAGGCTCCCTGTTCTCCATATCCTGTCCTACCTTTCTGGATTTTACACTTTTTTCAGATGGCCCTTTTGCCCGGGGGGGCAGTGAGATTTCATTGTAGTGCAGATTTCCTTTACAGGCTTGCTTGGTTGGCCAAAAAGGGCGTATGCGTTTTTTTCTGAATATATTCAGGGCAATTCCAGTCTACCCCCTGCAATCGTATTCCTGAAATTCTGCCCCGCTTTCAAGTCCCCTTCGCAGGCTTACTTCAATATATTTTTGGAGGATAGCTGTCATTTATAACTCTGCAGGTTTGTGAAGTACAGTGCCCCTGAGCTCCTTTCTTCAACTCGCTTTCTTGTGAGCTGGGCACAAAACCGCAGGATTGCTTCAGGCCCTAATCTGTTTCCAGCAGGGCACACTGAGCCTTTGTTTAATTCCTCTTCCGGGTGGGCAATGAGCGTTACATTTGCCCGTGCAGACACCTACAGCTAGTCTCTCATTGGTTCTCCCTATTCCTGTTCATCTTGCACAGAAATGGCAAGCTGTGCCAAACAGGAGGTTAAAGGCACTGACTCTCCAAGCGGGGAGAGTGTTAGTAAAGCATCTGGAATGGTGAACCCGAGGACCAGGATACGAAAACTGAGATGCATTTTAAATCGTTTCTCAATCACACGGTGGACGATACTCTGGGTTTCCCATGCATGTTTTAGCTGGAGGAAGAATGCCTTGAACCTGGAGAGTTGGGACCCATGGAATGGGTACCATGCAGTATGACTTCAAAGGGTCTGCATTTGCTCACCGAAACTCACTAGTGCTATCAGCCTGAAGTGTCCAGCCTTATGTCTCAACCAGCTCTGGGTGTAGATGTGGTCAATCCCGGTTGCATCACATGACCTGAGTGAATTATTTAAGAATTGCTCTCTATTTCACTGTCTTTGTGTTTTGTTTTCGAAATTTATTTTGATAATGGGATTTATCGGATTTTCACTGCTGCATTTCCGCTGCTGTACACACGCTTGATTCTCTTACGGAGACATATATATCCATGGGTTTTAAGATTCTTCCTAGTCAGGTATATTCCTAGGCGTTGAATATGTGGTGTTTAGTCCATTTCGTTGAGCAAGGAGTAGGTCTTGTCTATTACATATTTGGCTTATGGAATGTTATCTGTGCTAATTTCAGTCTCTGGTTTTATGCAGCACCCCAACGCACCTTTCCCCATAAGCAAGCACTAGTTGGTTTTCTAAATTTGAGACCCTGTTCTGTTTTGTAATTCAGTTCATGTGTAGTCAAGTTTACATTCCGTGTATTAGTGATATCTTATGATGTTTCTTTTTCTGTGTGACGTAGTTCACGTAGAATCACCGTACCTGCATCCACTCACTATGCCGCTACGGGCCTGATGACACAGATTTCATTGCTGAGTGATATTGCATTGTACGTACGTGCCACAACTTCTTTATCCATTTTTTGCTTTCTGGGATATTTACCTGATACTGTAGACGAGCTTCTTGTGAACACAGCCGTCCCAAATATTGGGGTGGCTGTCTGTTTTTGATTTTAATTTCCGTAAGCTATAGGACCATAAGTGGAAGTGCCATAGGCTGTGTTGCTTTGTTTCTTACGTGTTTCAGGAAACACCATACACTTCTCCAGGGTGGCTGCTGGCAATTTACATCCTGCCAATCAGCATAACAAGGCTCCCTGTTCTCCATATCCTGTCCTACCTTTCTGGATTTTACACTTTTTTCAGATGGCCCTTTTGCCCGGGGGGCAGTGAGACTTCATTGTAGTGCAGATTTCCTTTACAGGCTTGCTTGGTTGGCCAAAAAGGGCGTATGTGTTTTTTCCTGAATATATTCAGGAAAAAACGCATACGCCCTTTTTCGCCAAGTGCATCATTGTCGACGTTGTGCCTCTTTTCCTATGCTTCCAGGGCAATTCCAGTCTACCCCCTGCAATCGTTTTCCTGAAATTCAGCCCCGCTTTCAAGTCCCCTTCGCAGGCTTACTTCAATATATTTTTGGAGGATAGCTGTCATTTATAACTCTGCAGGTTTGTGAAGTACAGTGCCCCTGAGCTCCTTTCTTCAACTCGCTTTCTTGTGAGCTGGGCACAAAACCGCAGGATTGCTTCAGGCCCTAATCTGTTTCCAGCAGGGCACGCTGAGCCTTTGTTTAATTCCTCTTCCTGGTGGGCAATGAGCGTTACATTTGCCCGTGCAGACACCTACAGCTAGTCTCTCATTGGTTCTCCCTATTCCTGTTCATCTTGCACAGAAATGGCAGGCTGTGCCAAACAGGAGGTTAAAGGCACTGACTCTCCAAGCGGGGAGAGTGTTAGTAAAGCATCTGGAATGGTGAACCCGAGGACCAGGATACGAAAACTGAGATGCATTTTAAATCGTTTCCCAATCACACGGTGGACGATACTCTGGGATTCCCATGCATGTTTTAGCTGGAGGAAGAATGCCTTGAACCTGGAGAGTTGGGACCCATGGAATGGGTACCATGCAGTATGACTTCAAAGGGTCTGCATTTGCTCACCGAAACTCACCAGTGCTATCAGCCTGAAGTGTCCAGCCTTATGTGTCAACCAGCTCTGGGTGTAGATGTGGTCAATCCCGGTTGCATCACATGCCCTGAGTGAATTAGTTAAGAATTGCTCTCTATTTCACTGTCTTTGTGTTTTGTTTTCGAAATTTATTTTGATAATGGGATTTATCGGATTTTCACTGCTGCATTACGGCCACTGTACACACGCTTGATTCTCTTACGGAGACATATATATCCATGGGTTTTAAGATTCTTCCTAGTCAGGTATATTCCTAGGCGTTGAATATATGGTGTTGGGTCCATTTCGTTGAGCAAGGAGTAGGTCTTGTCTATTACATATTTGGCTTATGGAAAGTTATCTGTGCTAATTTCCGTCTCTGGTTTTATGCAGCACCCCAAGGCACCTTTCCCCATAAGCAAGCACTAGTTGGTTTTCTAAATTTGAGACCCTGTTCTGTTTTGTAATTCAGTTTATGTGTAGTCAAGTTTACATTCCGTGTATTAGTGATATCTTATGATGTTTCTTTTTCTGTGTGACGTAGTTCACGTAGAATCACCGTACCTGCATCCACTCACTATGCCGCTACGGGCCTGATGACACAGATTTCATGGCTGAGTGATATTGCATTGTACGTACGTGCCACAACTTCTTTATCCATATTTTGCTTTCTGGGATATTTACCTGATACTGTAGACGAGCTTCTTGTGAACACAGCCGTCCCAAATATTGGGGTGGCTGTCTGTTTTTGATTTTAATTTCCGTAAGCTATAGGACCATAAGTGGAAGTGCCATAGGCTGTGTTGCTTTGTTTCTTACCTGTTTCAGGAAACACCATACACTTCTCCAGGGTGGCTGCTGGCAATTTACATCCTGCCAATCAGCATAACAAGGCTCCCTGTTCTCCATATCCTGTCCTACCTTTCTGGATTTTACACTTTTTTCAGATGGCCCTTTTGCCCGGGGGGGCAGTGAGATTTCATTGTAGTGCAGATTTCCTTTACAGGCTTGCTTGGTTGGCCAAAAAGGGCGTATGCGTTTTTTTCTGAATATATTCAGGGCAATTCCAGTCTACCCCCTGCAATCGTTTTCCTGAAATTCAGCCCCGCTTTCAAGTCCCCTTCGCCGACTTACTTCAATATATTTTTGGAGGATAGCTGTCATTTATAACTCTGCAGGTTTGTGAAGTACAGTGCCCCTGAGCTCCTTTCTTCAACTCGCTTTCTTGTGAGCTGGGCACAAAACCGCAGGATTGCTTCAGGCCCTAATCTGTTTCCAGCAGGGCACACTGAGCCTTTGTTTAATTAATCTTCCTGGTGGGCAATGAGCGTTACATTTGCCCGTGCAGACACCTACAGCTAGTCTCTCATTGGTTCTCCCTATTCCTGTTCATCTTGCACAGAAATTGCAAGCTGTGCGAAACAGAAGGTTAAAGGCACTGACTCTCCAAGCGGTGAGAGTGTTAGTAAAGCATCTGGAATGGTGAACCCGAGGACCAGGAAACGAAAACTGAGATGCATTTTAAATCATTTCCCAATCACACGGTGGACGATACTCTGGGTTTCCCATGCATGTTTTAGCTGGAGGAAGAATCCCTTGAACCTGGAGAGTTGGGACCCATGGAATGGGTACCATGCAGTATGACTTCAAAGGGTCTGCATTTGCTCACCGAAACTCACCAATGCTATCAGCCTGAAGTGTCCAGCCTTATGTCTCAACCAGCTCTGGGTGTAGATGTGGTCAATCCCGGTTGCATCACATGCCCTGAGTGAATTAGTTAAGAATTGCTCTCTATTTCACTGTCTTTGTGTTTTGTTTTCGAAATTTATTTTGATAATGGGATTTATCGGATTTTCACTGCTGCGTTTTGGCCACTGTACACACGCTTGATTCTCTTACGGAGACATATATATCCATGGGTTTTAAGATTCTTCCTAGTCAGGTATATTCCTAGGCATTGAATATGTGGTGTTGGGTCCATTTCGTTGAGCAAGGAGTAGGTCTTGTCTATTACATATTTGGCTTATGGAAAGTTATCTGTGCTAATTTCAGTCTCTGGTTTTATGCAGCCCCCCAAGGCACCTTTCCCCATAAGCAAGCACTAGTTGGTTTTCTAAATTTGAGACCCTGTTCTTTTTTGTAATTCAGTTCATGTGTAGTCAAGTTTACATTCCGTGTATTAGTGATATCTTATGATGTTTCTTTTTCTGTGTGACGTAGTTCACGTAGAATCACCGTACCTGCATCCACTCACTATGCCGCTACGGGCCTGATGACACAGATTTCATTGCTGAGTGATATTGCATTGTACGTACGTGCCACAACTTCTTTATCCATTTTTTGCTTTCTGGGATATTTACCTTATACTGTAGACGAGCTTCTTGTGAACACAGCCGTTCCAAATATTGGGGTGGCTGTCTGTTTTTGATTTTAATTTCCGTAAGCTATAGGACCATAAGTGGAAGTGCCATAGGCTGTGTTGCTTTGTTTCTTACGTGTTTCAGGAAACACCATACACTTCTCCAGGGTGGCTGCTGGCAATTTACATCCTGCCAATCAGCATAACAAGGCTCCCTGTTCTCCATATCCTGTCCTACCTTTCTGGATTTTACACTTTTTTCAGATGGCCCTTTTGCCCCGGGGAGGGGGGGAGGCAGTGAGATTTCATTGTAGTGCAGATTTCCTTTACAGGCTTGCTTGGTTGGCCAAAAAGGGCGTATGCGTTTTTTCCTGAATATATTCAGGAAAAAACGCATACGCCCTTTTTGGCCAAGTGCATCATTGTCGACGTTGTGCCTCTTTTCCTATGCTTTCAGGGCAATTCCAGTCTACCCCCTGCAATCGTATTCCTGAAATTCTGCCCCGCTTTCAAGTCCCCTTCGCAGGCTTACTTCAATATATTTTTGGAGGATAGCTGTCATTTATAACTCTGCAGGTTTGTGAAGTACAGTGCCCCTGAGCTCCTTTCTTCAACTCGCTTTCTTGTGAGCTGGGCACAAAACCGCAGGATTGCTTCAGGCCCTAATCTGTTTCCAGGAGGGCACACTGAGCCTTTGTTTTATTCCTCTTCCTGGTGGGCAATGAGCGTTACATTTGCCCGTGCAGACACCTACAGCTAGTCTCTCATTGGTTCTCCCTATTCCTGTTCATCTTGCACAGAAATGGCAAGCTGTGCCAAACAGGAGGTTAAAGGCACTGACTCTCCAAGCGGGGAGAGTGTTAGTAAAGCATCTGGAATGGTGAACCCGAGGACCAGGATACGAAAACCGAGATGCATTTTAAATCGTTTCTCAATCACACGGTGGACGATACTCTGGGTTTCCCATGCATGTTTTAGCTGGAGGAAGAATGCCTTGAACCTGGAGAGTTGGGACCCATGGAATGGGTACCATGCAGTATGACTTCAAAGGGTCTGCATTTGCTCACCGAAACTCACCAGTGCTATCAGCCTGAAGTGTCCAGCCTTATGTCTCAACCAGCTCTGGGTGTAGATGTGGTCAATCCCGGTTGCATCACATGACCTGAGTGAATTATTTAAGAATTGCTCTCTATTTCACTGTCTTTGTGTTTTGTTTTCGAAATTTATTTTGATAATGGGATTTATCGGATTTTCACTGCTGCGTTTCGGCCGCTGTACACACGCTTGATTCTCTTACGGAGACATATATATCCATGGGTTTTAAGATTCTTCCTAGTCAGGTATATTCCTAGGCGTTGAATATGTGGTTTTGGGTCCATTTCGTTGAGCAAGGAGTAGGTCTTGTCTATTACATATTTGGCTTATGGAAAGTTATCTGTGCTAATTTCAGTCTCTGGTTTTATGCAGCACCCCAAGGCACCTTTCCCCATAAGCAAGCACTAGTTGGTTTTCTAAATTTGAGACCGTGTTCTGTTTGGTAATTCAGTTCATGTGTAGTCAAGTTTACATTCCGTGTATTAGTGATATCTTATGATGTTTCTTTTTCTGTGTGACGTTGTTCACGTACAATCACCGTACCTGCATCCACTCACTATGCTGCTACGGGCCTGATGACACAGATTTCATTGCTGAGTGATATTGCATTGTACGTACGTGCCACAACTTCTTTATCCATTTTTTGCTTTCTGGGATATTTACCTGATACTGTAGACGAGCTTCTTGTGAACACAGCCGTCCCAAATATTGGGGTGGCTGTCTGTTTTTGATTTTAATTTCCGTAAGCTATAGGACCATAAGTGGAAGTGCCATAGGATGTGTTGCTTTGTTTCTTACGTGTTTCAGGAAACACCATACACTTCTCCAGGGTGGCTGCTGGCAATTTACATCCTGCCAATCAGCATAACAAGGCTCCCTGTTCTCCATATCCTGTCCTACCTTTCTGGATTTTACACTTTTTTCAGATGGCCCTTTTGCCCGGGGGGCAGTGAGACTTCATTGTAGTGCAGATTTCCTTTACAGGCTTGCTTGGTTGGCCAAAAAGCGCGTATGCGTTTTTTCCTGAATATATTCAGGAAAAAACGCATACGCCCTTTTTGGCCAAGTGCATCATTGTCGACGTTCTGCCTCTTTTCCTATGCTTTCACGGCAATTCCAGTCTACCCCCTGCAATAGTTTTCCTGAAATTCTGCCCCGGTTTCAAGTCCCCTACGCAGGGTTACTTCAATATACTTTTGGAAGATAGCTGTCATTTATAACTCTGCAGGTTTGTGAATTACAGTGCCCCTGAGCTCCTTTCTTCAACTCGCTTTCTTGTGAGCTGGGCACAAAACCGCAGGATTGCTTCAGGCCCTAATCTGTTTCCAGCAGGGCACACTGAGCCTTTGTTTAATTCCTCTTCCTGGTGGGCAATGAGCGTTACATTTGCCCGTGCAGACACCTACAGCTAGTCTCTCATTGGTTCTCCCTATTCCTGTTCATCTTGCACAGAAATTGCAATCTGTGCCAAAGAGGAGGTTAAAGGCACTGACTCTCTAAGCGGGGAGAGTGTTAGTAAAGCATCTGGAATGGTGAACCCGAGGACCAGGATACGAAAACTGAGATGCATTTTAAATCGTTTCCCAATCACACGGTGGACGATACTCTGGGTTTCCCATGCATGTTTTAGCTGGAGGAAGAATGCCTTGAACCTGGAGAGTTGGGACCCATGGAATGGGTACCATGCAGTATGACTTCAAAGGGTCTGCATTTGCTCACCGAAACTCACCAATGCTATCAGCCTGAAGTGTCCAGCCTTATGTCTCAACCAGCTCTGGGTGTAGATGTGGTCAATCCCGGTTGCAATACATGCCCTGAGTGAATTATTTAAGAATTGCTCTCTATTTCACTGTCTTTGTGTTTTGTTTTCGAAATTTATTTTGATAATGGGATTTATCGGATTTTCACTGCTGCGTTTCGGCCGCTGTACACACGCTTGATTCTCTTACGGAGACATATATATCCATGGGTTTTAAGATTCTTCCTAGTCAGGTATATTCCTAGGCGTTGAATATGTGGTGTTGGGTCCATTTCGTTGAGCAAGGAGTAGGTCTTGTCTATTACATATTTGGCTTATGGAAAGTTATCTGTGCTAATTTCAGTCTCTGGTTTTATGCAGCACCCCAAGGCACCTTTCCCCATAAGCAAGCACTAGTTGGTTTTCTAAATTTGAGACCCTGTTCTGTTTTGTAATTCAGTTCATGTGTAGTCAAGTTTACATTCCGTGTACTAGTGATATCTTATGATGTTTCTTTTTCTGTGTGACGTAGTTCACGTAGAATCACCGTACCTGCATCCACTCACTATGCCGCTACGGGCCTGATGACACAGATTTCATTGCTGAGTGATATTGCATTGTACGTACGTGCCACAACTTCTTTATCCATTTTTTGCTTTCTGGGATATTTACCTGATACTGTAGACGAGCTTCTTGTGAACACAGCCGTCCCAAATATTGGGGTGGCTGTCTGTTTTTGATTTTAATTTCCGTAAGCTATAGGACCATAAGTGGAAGTGCCATAGGCTGTGTTGCTTTGTTTCTTACGTGTTTCAAGAAACACCATACACTTCTCCAGGGTGGCTGCTGGCAATTTACATCCTGCCAATCAGCATAACAAGGCTCCCTGTTCTCCATATCCTGTCCTACCTTTCTGGATTTTACACTTTTTTCAGATGGCCCTTTTGCCCGGGGGGGCAGTGAGATTTCATTGTAGTGCAGATTTCCTTTACAGGCTTGCTTGGTTGGCCAATAAGGGCGTATGCGTTTTTTCCTGAATATATTCAGGAAAAAACGCATACGCCCTTTTTGGCCAAGTGCATCATTGTCGACATTGTGCCTCTTTTCCTATGCTTTCAGGGCAATTCCAGTCTACCCCCTGCAATCGTTTTCCTGAAATTCAGCCCCGCTTTCAAGTCCCCTTCGCAGGCTTACTTCAATATATTTTTGGAGGATAGCTGTCATTTATAACTCTGCAGGTTTGTGAAGTACAGTGCCCCTGAGCTCCTTTCTTCACCTCGCTTTCTTGTGAGCTGGGCACAAAACCGCAGGATTGCTTCAGGCCCTAATCTGTTTCCAGCAGGGCACACTGAGCCTTTGTTTAATTCCTCTTCCTGGTGGGCAATGAGCGTTACATTTGCCCGTGCAGACACCTACAGCTAGTCTCTCATTGGTTCTCCCTATTCCTGTTCATCTTGCACAGAAATGGCAAGCTGTGCCAAACAGGAGGTTAAAGGCACTGACTCTCCAAGCGGGGAGAGTGTTAGTAAAGCATCTGGAATGGTGAACCCGAGGACCAGGATACGAAAACTGAGATGCATTTTAAATCGTTTCCCAATCACACGGTGGACGATACTCTGGGTTTCCCATGCATGTTTTAGCTGGAGGAAGAATGCCTTGAACCTAGAGAGTTGGGACCCATGGAATGGGTACCATGCAGTATGACTTCAAAGGGTCTGCATTTGCTCACCGAAACTCACCAGTGCTATCAGCCTGAAGTGTCCAGCCTTATGTCTCAACCAGCTCTGGGTGTAGATGTGGTCAATCCCGGTTGCATCACATGCCCTGAGTGAATTATTTAAGAATTGCTCTCTATTTCACTGTCTTTGTGTTTTGTTTTCGAAATTTATTTTGATAATGGGATTTATCGGATTTTCACTGCTGCGTTTCGGCCGCTGTACACACGCTTGATTCTCTTACGGAGACATATATATCCATGGGTTTTAAGATTCTTCCTAGTCAGGTATATTCCTAGGCGTTGAATATGTGGTGTTGGGTCCATTTCGTTGAGCAAGGAGTAGGTCTTGTCTATTATATATTTGGCTTATGGAAAGTTATCTGTGCTAATTTCAGTCTCTGGTTTTATGCAGCACCCCAAGGCACCTTTCCCCATAAGCAAGCACTAGTTGGTTTTCTAAATTTGAGACCCTGTTCTGTTTTGTAATTCAGTTCATGTGTAGTCAAGTTTACATTCCGTGTATTAGTGATATCTTATGATGTTTCTTTTTCTGTGTGACGTAGTTCACGTAGAATAACCGTACCTGCATCCACTCACTATGCCGCTACGGGCCTGATGACACAGATTTCATTGCTGAGTGATATTGCATTGCACGTACGTGCCACAACTTCTTTATCCATTTTTTGCTTTCTGGGATATTTACCTGGTCCTGTAGACGAGCTTCTTTGGAACACAGCCGTCCCAAACTTTGGGGTGGCTCTGTGTTTTTGATTTTAATTTCCCTAAGGAATAGGACCATAAGTGCAATTGCCATAGGCTGTGTTGCTTTATTTCTTACGTGTTTCAGGAAACACCATACACTTCTCCAGGGTGGCTGTTGGCAATTTACATCCTGCCAATCAGCAAAACAAGGCTCCCTGTTCTCCATATCGTGTCCTACCTTTCTGGATTTTCCACTTTTTTCAGATGGCCCTCTTGCCCGGGGGGCATTGAGACTTCATTGTAGTGCAGATTTCCTTTACAGGCTTGCTTGGTTGGCCAAAAAGGGCTTATGCGTTTTTTCCTGAATATATTCAGGAAAAAACGCATACGCCCTTTCTGGCCAAGTGCATCATTGTCGACGTTGTGCCTCTTTTCCTATGCTTTCAGGGCAATTCCAGTCTACCCCCTGCAATCGTTTTCCTGAAATTCTGCCCCGCTTTCAAGTCCCCTTCGCAGGCTTACTTCAATATATTTTTGGAGGATAGCTGTCATTTATAACTCTGCAGGTTTGTGAATTACAGTGCCCCTGAGCTCCTTTCTTCATCTCGCTTTCTTGTGAGCTGGGCACAAAACCGCAGGATTGCTTCAGGCCCTAATCTGTTTCTGGCAGGGCACGCTGAGCCTTTGGTTAATTCCTCTTCCTGGTGGGAAATGAGCCTTACATTTGTCCGTGCAGACACCTATAGCTAGTCTCTCATTGGTTCTCCCTATTCCTGTTCATCTTGCGCAGAAATTGCGAGCTGTGCCAAACAGGAGGTTAAAGGCACTGACTCTCCAAGCGGGGAGAGTGTTAGTAAACCGTCTGGAATGGTGAACCCGAGGACCAGGATACGAAAACTGAGATGCATTTTAAATCGTTTCCTAATCACACGGTGGACCATACTCGCCGTTTCCCACGCATGTTTTAGCTGAAGAAAGAATCCCTTGAACCTGGAGAGTTGGGACCCTTGGATTGTGTACCATGCAGTATGACTTCAAAGGATCTGCATTTGTTCACCGAAACTCACCAATGCTATCAGCCTGAAGTGTCCAGCCTTATGTCTCAACCAGCTCTGGGTGTAGATGTGGTAAATCCAGGTTGCATCACATGCCCTGAGTGAATTATTTAAGAATTGCTTCCTATTTCACTGTCATTGTGTTTTGTTTTTGAAATTTATTTTAATAATGGGATTTATCGGATTTTCACTGCTTCGTTTATGCCGCTGTACACGCGCTTGATTCTGTTACGGAGACATATAAGTCCATGGGTTTTAAGATTCTTACTAATCCGGTATATTCTTCGGCATTGAATATGGCGTGTGGAGTCCATTTCGTTGAGCAAGGAGTAGGTCTTGACTATTACATATTTGGCTTATGGAATGGTATCTGTGCTAATTTCAATCTCTGGTTTTATGCAGCACCCCAACTCACCTTTCCCCTTAAGGAAGCATAAGTTGGTTTTCTTAATTTGAAACCCTCTTCTCTTTTGTAATTCAGTTCATGTGTAGCCATGTTAACATTCCATGTATTAGTGATATCTTATGTCTTTTTCTTTTTGAATTATGTGACTTCGAATGATCACACGTAACTCCTCTTGAGTTGTTATAACTGGCCGTATTTCTTTGATTTCCAGGCTGAGTAATATTCCACTCTACATAAGCACCACATCTCTGTCCGTTTTTTCTCTGCAGATACTTTAAGTTATATCCTAGTCGAGGATCTTTTAAACAGAGAGGTGGTAAACATTGGGGTGCCTGTGTCCTCTCGATTTTTGTTTTTCCCAAGATATACGTCCATGAGTGCAAGTGCCCTGTGCTCGGTAGCTCATTTTTTAGATGCTTTAGTAAACACAATAGACTTATCCAGAGTGACCGTTGGCAATATACATTTCCACTATAAGACTCACAGGGCTCCCTTTTCTCCTTGCCCTGTCCTGCATTTCTGGTGTTTACACTTTATGAGGACGGCTCTTCTGACTGATGCAAAGTGATATGTTTTGTAGTATTGATTTCCAGTGCCCACCTGTTTGGTTGGCTAAAAAAGTGTATGCCCTTTTCTTGAATATATACAGAAAAAGACGCATACACCCTTTTTGGCCAACTGCAATGTTGGCAATGTTCAGCCCCTTTTCTTGTGCTTAATGGCGAGTCCTTTCTACCTCTTCCAATCCCTTTCTTGCCATTCTCCGTTGCTTACAAGTCCTTTTCTCTGACTTTCCTCAAGACATTTTTCAGTGATAGATATTTTCAATTCTGCAGTTTCGTGAATTTTAGTGCCCCTGAGTTCCATTTTCCAACTTGTGTTTATGGGAACTGGCCACAAAGCATCAGGATTCCTCAAGCCCTATTCTGTTTCCATGGGCAACCCTAGCCTTTGGTCAATTCGTCTTCCTGATTGGAAATTAGAGTGGCATGTGCCTGTCCGAACACCTAGGACTTGTCTCTCATTGTTCCTCCTCCTTCTGCTTCATCCTCTGGACAAATTCCAAACTGTATGCAACAGGATGTTGACAGTGCTGACATCTCCAAGTGGGGAGACTGTTAGTAAAGACGCTGGAGTGGTGAACCCTAGCACCAAGAGATGAGGAGATGAGATGCCTTTTCCAAACTTTTCCCGATCAGACGGTATACCATCCTCTGGGTGTGACAGGCATGTTTTAGGTGTAGGAAGGGTCCCATTCATGTGAGGAGAACACCAGGGGATTTTAAATATCAGTGTCTCTCCGCAACCCAAACTGGGGAATTTTTTAAGCTACGGCTACACATATGTTCATTAAGGGCCTTGGGAAGTAGGCAGAGTCCAAACTTTAGATGATTGAAGTCTTCAGGGTCAGAAGCACTCACCACTGTCTTCCCTTAGATTCCATTTTTACTGTCATTGATGGATGATGTCAATAAAAATATCTATTCTTTTTCAGATCATTTCCCCTTATAGGTTATTGCAAAATATTGAGTGTAGTTCCCTGTGCTATACAGTAGTTCCTTGCTGATGATTTCATACATAGCAGTGTGTATGTGTTAATCCCAAACTGTTAATTTATCCCTCCTCCTACCATTTCCCTTTGGTAATAATAAATTATAAGATTTTATGCTTCTCAGAAATGGGGGAGCTGAAAGAGAGGTATCATTTTCAATGCAAAAGCATTTAAAACAAGATTGAAGCTTTAACCAAGATTATTAGATGTACATCCTTGGAAAGAAATCACTTTGTTTCTCTAATATTGACCTGACAAAGAAGACAAACCTTTTCACTGAACTTGCTTATAAGAAAGTGATGGAAATATCAAATGGAAGTGTTAGAAACATCTTATTTTACCCGAGCCTTATACACTGTTCTATGTTAATTACAGTTTGGCTCACACATCTGTTCATTGAAGTTACAATGTTCTCAATTTCTGTTACTGATCCTCCAGAGTGGACGCCAACAAGTGTCCCCCTGCCCAGTGTCATTGGAGCCAATAGATCGAGACTGAGTTTGGTTCAAAAGCAAAGGAAACTTTATATTTTGATCAGAGAATGGAGAGGTGAGAGCATGTGCTACCCTGTGGGCTGTGGGCTGGGCTGCTGTGTAGAGATCCTGTCAGAGTCACTGGGAGGGAGGGGGCTGAGCTCTCGAGGACCTGGTTGGCTGCAGCTCAGGCTCTATGTCACGGAGTCTGAACTGGGCCCCAGGAGCTGAAGTGTCATCGAGCCATTCTGCTCTAGGAAATCTGGTCTGAAGTGCCGGGTGTGGAACCTCTGTATGCGGGACACTAGGAGCACCTGAAATTAGACAAAGCACAAAGGATAAAAATGGTTAGACTTTATTTTATTGCCCAGATTCTATTTTTATCTCCCAGGCATTTTTAAGGGGCTTTGCCTGGGACAAACTTCTCTTCTGCCTTTTGTCCCTTTCCTCATTCTTGGAGTGCTGCGGGTGCAGACCCTTCTTCTGTAACTGCTGAGTGCTGAGTTAGGAGGCTTCATACCCGTGGGCGAGGGTCAGAACTTCTCCCCAGCAGCCTCCAGGTGACGTTGATTGTCCCCAGGCCTCCTGCCTCCCTGCTCGTCCACCTGAGCACCAGTATTGGAAGTGTTATAGATTCTAATGACCTTTAAGGGTCCAGAAAGGAGATGTGCAGTGGCGCTGTGAGGTCCAGTTTCACTCCGCCCCACATTTGTTCGGCCACCTTAGGCTGACCGTTTCTGCCAGCCTAGATGCTCTGACTGACCGTTTCTGCCAGCCTAGATGCTCTGACCAACAGTCTGCGCTTTCTTCCATTAGGCCCCTGAATTAACGTAAAAACAGCACCAGGTGTCAGGATCCTGCCCGCTCAGCTCCCAGACAGTCCAGGGTCAGTGGTGATGAAGGATCATGATGGTCACTGAGTCAAGAGCCTTTGGAAGTAAACAGGAGTCCAGCCGGTCTTATTGGCCACCATCATCAGGGTGTCTGTAGGCTTTTCTATGGTGACAGCATGATATACGGTTCCCCCGCCAAGATTATTAGCTCCCCTCTGGGTACAGTAAGTACTGCAAGCAGTAGTCTACTCTTTTGGGACACACTCTTGTTGTTTTATGAGAGAAACTCCAGGTCAAGTGATGGTCACACGAGTCGTCATGGTGCCCCGTTGCCCCCGGTTATCTCTCTGGAGGTTGGAGTTGGAGGGCCTCCTCAATCGAGGTCAGTGTGCCCACGGAGCAAACCCTGCAACTTCAGGGCATGGTTGGGGGTTAGGATCACCACGTGGGGTCCGTTTCCCTTAGAAGGGAGGTGGCCTTTTGGGCTGCTGATTTCCAGGTTTTCAGATACCACCAGTATCTTGGCCAGATGTGGCGGTGGGCCAAGCCCCTTGGTGACCATAGTTTATCCTACCTGGATGGCATTCTTGCATTGTTCCATTTCAAGTGGTCCCAGTTTTTGCACTAATACTCCAATGGCGATTCACCTTTCACCAGGAATGTAAAGGTCAAAGGGTTTAGCTAAATTAGGGAGTTCCAGGGCAAGGGTCTGAATTGACTGCTCTTTCCATTCTTGAAAGGCCACTTCTGGATTCTATTCAAAAGGATCATCATCTTTTCCTTTCAGTGTTTCATATAGAGGCCCAGCTAGTAGACTGTAGTTAGGGATCCAGAGGCAGGAAACCCTGGCTTCCCCAGGAACCCCTAAGCTGTCTTCTAGTTTCAGAAAGGGGTAAGGCTGTAAATTGTTTCTTCCCTTTCCTGGGATGGGCTTCTCCGACCTTCTGTGAGAATGAAGCCCAGGCAGGTCACCGTAGTCTGTGATACTTGAGCTTTTTCGTGGACAACTTCTATCCTTTATTGGCTTGGTAGTTCTGAGGCCTCCTTAGTAGGGCTGGCGATCAGAATGTCGTCTGAATATTGAAGGAGTGTTTCCTTTTCCAGAGGTAGAACTTTTAGGTCTTTAGCTGAGCTTTCCCCAAAGATGGTGTGGGAATTTTTGAACCCTTGGGGCAAGACAGCCTGGAAGTATTGTTTTAGTTGTATGTTGAGTCCTGTCACTCACAAGCCAAAATTTCTTGTGACTCTGGGACTAATGGAATACAAAAGAAGGCATCAGTGAAGACTAATACAGAATACCAAGTCCTGGTGGTTGGTAGAATGACCAGCAGGGTGTAGGATTTAGGAACTACTGGAGGTATATCCTCAGTGGCTTCACTGACTGTCCTGACATCCTTTACCAGGACTCCAGCAGCCCATGGGGCTCTCGAGGTCAGGCCAATCCCAGGATATGGAGCTCACCTGGGCAGGTACCCTACCCCCACCCCAGCCCACGGGGCTCTCGTGTTCAGGCCCCTCCCAGGATATGGGATTCCCTGGGCAGGTCCTCTGCAGTCCATGGGGCTCCCGTGGTCAGGCCCCTCCCAGGATACAGAGCTACCCTTGCAGGTACCTTGGCAGGGCTGGGCACACAGGAACCGTGCACATAGCCCTCATTGCAGAGCACTCCCAGCTCACCTGTCGCTCAGATCTGACACAGAGCACCTCAGAGCAGGACTTGAACTAACAAACAGCAGCTCTGACAGGTCTGTGACCCTGGGCATCACTCTGTGCGGCCTCCTCCACCTGGTCTTCCAGAGACTTCCACTGCACCCGGGGCACCAGGCCTCTGTCTCCAACCACCACCCACCCCTCCTCTCCCTGACTCCTGGGTTCCTCTCATTAGGAGAGGGTTTTCTTGAAGTTGTCTCCCACTCATGGGCCAGATAATATAATTAGAAAACAAGCCAGAGCTGCAGCCCCTTGTCTATCCTGACTCTCAGGAGCCCACACCTGTTCCTTGGACCTGGCCAATTCAGCAAGTTCCATTTTCAGCAACTGTGAGCCCCTGAGGGGTGATTATTGGCTGGCTTGGGAAGCCTGACCGTGCCGGCCAGCCCTCCCCAGGTGTGCCTGGGTTGAGATCAATATAAACACCGCTCCAGGCAGCAAGAGCCCCTGCAGCTGTGCCTGACGCCATTTTCTCTGCCCTGTCAGCAGTCTCGGGGCTGGGCTGGTGGGAGGGAGTGAGAGGCCACGGCTTTGTGGGTGTCCCAGTGTGAGTGGGGCTCTGCTGGACTTTCTGCAGCAGTTGCCAAGATGCTACCTGCTAAAGAAGAGGATGTGTCACCCACACCTGCCGCTGGAATTTCTCCCTGGGCACAGGTGAGGAAGGAAGAAAGCAGTGGGGGCCGGGACAGCAGGGGTATCTCAGGCAGGGAAATGGAGAGCTTCCAGAAGAGCACCCAGGGCCAGGACCATCCTGGCTGGCCTGCAGGCACCAAGTCGGCTGGCATGCTGTCCCTCATGTGGCTCCATGGCCCTTCCTCTAGGTTTTCAAGTCCTTGTACATATTCAGGTGTTTAGCCTTGGAAGGGTGGGAACATTTCAGCAGCAGCTGGCCTGGGGCTCGGCCCACGTTTACTCACAGATACCTCGGCACGGTCCACCAGCTTTGCAGTGAGGACGCTTGTTGCGAGGAGCATGCTGGCTGAATGGGAGATGATTCCCCACCACTGACCAACTTCAGAATTGTTTGCAATTGGAGCAAGTGCCCTGAAACGGTTTTCCTCTGTGTAACTGGTGGGTTCTGTTCTTTTTTATCTTTTTTTCGTTTTTGGTTCAAGGTAGATTTTATTCCTCTTTTGTGTATTTACAGATATAAGCATGGAAATAATTTATTCATATAAATACATGTATGTGAAGGGAAGAATATTTTTCTGTTTTACTTTTTTTAATTTTATTTTTTTATTTTGAATTTAATTTTATATTTTTATACAGCAGGTTGTTTTTGGTTATCTACTTTATACATATAAATGTATACATACCAATCCCAATATCTCAACTCCTCCCACCACCATCCCCAACAGCTTTCCCCCCTTGTTGTCCATACGTTTGTTGTATACATGTATTGCTCTATTTCTGCCTTGCAAAACGGTTCATCTGTACAATTTTTCTAGGTTCCACATATATGCATTAATATACAAGATTTGTTTTTCTCTTTCTGACTTACTTCACTCTGTATGACAGTCTCTAGATCCATCAACGTCTCTACAAATGTCCCAATTTCATTCCTTTTTATGGCTTAGTAATATTCCATTTTATATATGTACCACATCTTTATGCATTCGTCTGTCTGTGGGCATTTAGGTTGCTTCCATTTCCTGGATAGTGTAAATAGTGATGCAATGAACATTGTGGTGAATGTCTCTTTTTGATTTATGGTTTTGTCTGGGTATATGCCCAGTAGAGGGATTGCTGTATCATATGGTAATTCTATTCTTAGTTTTATAAGAAACTCCATAATGTTCTCCACAGTGACTGTATCAATTTACGTTCCCAACAATAGTGGAAGAGGATTCCTTATCTCCACACCGTTTCCAGCATTTGTTGTTTGTAGATTTTCTGATGATGCCCATTCTAATAGGTGTGAGGTGATACACCATGGATGAGTCTATTTCGTTGAGCAAAGAGTAGGTCTTGTTTATTACGTATTTGGCTTATGGAATGGTATGTGTGCTAATTTCAATCTGTTTTTATACAGCAGCCCAACTCAACTTTCCCCTTAAGCAAGCATAAGGTTTTTATCTAAATGTGAGACTCTGTTCGGTTTTGTAATTCAGTTTATGTGTAGCCACGTTTACACTCCCTCTATTAGTGATATCTTATGATAATTATCTTTCTTTGTGTGATATATTTCTCTTAGAATCATCATAATTAAATCCACTCAATTTGCTGCTACAGGCCTGATGACATTGATTTCACTGCTGAGTGATATTCCGTTGTACGTAAGTAGCACAACTTCTTTATCCATTTTTTTCTTTCTGGGATATTTAATTTGTACTGGACTCGAGGTTCTTGTAAACACAGCAGCCCTAAATTTTGTGTTGGCTGTGTCTTGTTGATTTTAATTTTCCTAAGCTATAGGGCCAAAAGTGGAAGTGCCCTAGGCTCTGTAGCTTTGTTTTTTAGATGTTTCAGGATACACCATGAACATCTCCAGAGTGTCTGTTGGCAATTTACATCCCGCCCATCAGCATAACACGGCTCCCTGTTCTCCATGGCCTGTCCTGTGTTTCTGGTTTTTACACTTTATTCAGATGGCCTTTTTGACGAATGGGAAATGTGACTTCATTGTAGTGTGGATTTCCATTGCTGGAGTGCTTGGTTGGCCAAAATGTTCATATGCGTTTTTTCCTGAATATATTCAGGAAAAATGTATACGCACTTTTTGTCCATGTGCATCACTGTCAAAGATCTGCCGCTTTTCATATGCTTTAAATGCAATTCCAATCTACCTCTTGAAATATGATTCCTGCAATTCTGCCTCGTTTTCAAGTCCTCTTTGCAGACTTACTTCGATATATTTTTGCCAATAGCTGTCATTTATCTCTGCAGGTTTGTGAATTACAGTGCCCCTGAGCTCCTTTCTTAACTCGCTTCCTTGTAAGCTGGCCACAAAACTGCAGGTTTGCTTCAGGCCATAATCAGGGTCCAGCACGGCACTCTGAGCCTTTGGTTAATTCCTCTTCCTGGTGGGAAATTAGAGTTAAATGTGCCCCTCCAGATACCTGCCTCACTCCCAGCCACATGGTGATGTATGTCCTCAGGTTTGAGGCCATATGTGATGGGTTCCTCATCTTTTGATGATGTGGCCCCACTGGTGTGTGGACACTCCTGCCTGGTTCCCATCCCCTTGGTGATGTGGGCCCTCTGGTGAGACTCTGATCCTGGTTGGGTTCCTCACACATCCGTGAGGTGAGCCCTCTTCTCTGAGGTCACTCCTGCCTGGCTGGCACAACCCGCCTTGTTGACTTCGGCACCCTGGTGGCAGTTGGAGCCTGCTGGGAGCCTCCTTCCCGCGGTGATGAGGCCCTCTGGCGTCAGACCCTAATGGCGGGGTTCCCACATTTTCTGATACGTGCTAAGTGGTACGAGGGCACTCCTGCCAGGTTCCCATCCTCATGAGCGTGTGGGCCTTCTGTTCTGAGGTCCTAACGGCTGGGTTGCTCACACTTTCATGATGTGGGCCCTCTGCTGTGAGGTCAATCCTGCCTGGCTGGCGCACGTCGCCTTGGCGATGTGGACCCTCTGGTGGCAGTTGGAGTGTGCTGGGGCCTCCTCCCCTCAGTGATGAGGGCCTTCTGGTGTCAGGCCCTAAGTGCTGGGCTCCACACATTTTCTGATGTGTGCCCAGTGGTGCGAGTCACTCCTGCCAGGTTCCCATCCCCATGGGCATGTGGGACTTCTGTTCTGTGGTCCCAACTGCTGGGTTGCTCACAGTTTCATGATGTGGGCCCTTTGCTGTGTGTTCACTCTGGCCTGTATCCCATAGTGTCAGTGCTCTGGGCCTCCAGCTTGGAGTTTCCAACTTCTCGATTCCTCACCTTTTTTATTCTATGGGCCCTCGGTTGTGCGTCTCCTCCTGCATGCCTCACTCCCAGCCCCTTCGTGATGTGTGTCCCCTTGTTTGAGGCCACATGTGCTGTGTTCCTCACCTTTCTATAATGTGGCCACACTGGTGTGAGGACACTCTTGCCTGGTTCCCATTCCCTTGGTGATGTTGGCCCCACTGCTGTTAGGACAGTCTTGCCTGGTTCCCATCACCTTGGTGATGTTGGCCCTCTGGTGAGAGTCTGATCCTGGTTAGGTTCCTCACCCTTCTGTGAGGTGGGCCCTCTGCTCTGAGCTCACTCCTGCCTGGCTGGCACACCCCGCCTTGGCAACGTCGGCCATATGGTGGCAGTTGGAGCCTGCTGGGAGCCTCCTCCCCTCAGTGATGAGGGCCCTCTGGCCTCAGGCCCTAACTGCTGGGTTCCCACATTTTCTGATTCGTGCTAAGTGGTGCAAGGACACTCCTGCCAGGTTCCCATCCCCATGGGGATGTGAGCCTTCTGCTCTGAGGTCCCAACGGCTGTGTTGCTCACAGTTTCATGATGAGGGCCCTCTGGTGTGAGTTCACTCCTGCCTAGATCCCATAGCCTCGCTGCTCCTGGCTGCCTGCCGGAGGTTCCAACTGTGGGATTCCTCACCTTTTTTATTCTATGGTCCCTCTGTTTTGAGGATCCTCTGGCCTGCCTCACTCCCAGCCCCTTGGTGATGTGTGTCCTCAGGTTTGAGGCCACGTGTGCTGGGTCCCTCAAATTATGGTGATGTAGCCCCACTGGTGTGAGGACACTCCTGCCTGGTTCCCATTCCCTTGGTGATGTTGGCCCTCTGGTGACAGTCTGATCCTTGTTGGGTTCCTCACACTTCTGTGAGGTGGGCTTTCTGCTCTGAGGTCACTCCTGCCTGGTTGGCACACCCCGCCTTGGTGACATCGGCCTTATGGTGGCAGTTAGAGCCTGCTGGGAGCCTCCTCCCCTCGGTGATGAGGGTCCTCTGGCCTCAGGTCCTAACTGCTGGGTTCCCACATTTTCTGATTCGTGGAAGTGGGCCGAGGACACTCCTGTCAGGTTCCCATCCCCATAGGGATGTGGGCCTTCTGCTCTGAGGTCCCATCCGCTGGGTTGCTCACAGTTTCATGATGTGGGACCTCTGCTGTGAGTTTGCTGTGGCCTGGATCCCATAGACTCTGTGCTCTGGGCGGCCTACTGGCCGGTTCCAACTGCTGGATTCCTCACAACTTTTATTCTGTGGGCTCTGTTTTGTGAGGATACTCCTGCTTGCCTCACTCCTAGCCCCTTGGAGATGTGGGTCCCCTGTTTTAGGCCACATGTTCTGGGTTCCTCACCTTTCTATAATGTGGCCACACTGGTGTGAGGACCCTCCTGCCTGGTTCCGATCCCCTTGGTGATGTGGGCCCTCTGGTGAGAGTCTTATCCTGGCTGGTTTCCTCACCCTTCTGTGAGGTAGGCCCTCTGCGGTGAGGTCACTCCTGCCTGGCTGGCACACATCACCTTGGTGACGTGGGCCCTCAGTTGGGAGTTGGTGTCTGCTGCGAGTCTCCGTCCCTCGGTAATGAGGGCCCTCTTGCGTCAGACCCTAACTCCTGGGCTCCCAAAATTTGCAGATGTGCGACCTGTGGTGCGAGTACACTCCTGTCAGGTTCCCAACCCCATGGGAATTTGGGCCTTCTGCTCTGAGGTCCCAACGGCTGGGGTGCTCACAGTTTCATGATGAGGGCCCTCTGATGTGCGTTCATTCCGGCCTAGATCCCATAGGCTTGCTGCTCCTGGGCGCCTGCTGGGAGGTTCCAACTGCGGGATTCCTCACCTTTTTTATTCTATGGGCCCTCTGTTTTGAGGCTCCTCCTGCCTGCCTCAATCCCAGCCCCGTTGTGATGTGTGTCCTCTGGTGTGAGGCCACGTGTGCTGGGTCCCTCACCTTTCGATGATGTGGCCCCAATGGTGTGAGGACACTCGTGCCTGTTTCCCAGCCCCTTGGTGATGTGGCCCCTCTGGTGAGAGTCTGATCCTGGCTGGGTTCCTTACCGTTCTGTGAGGTGGGCCCTGTGCTCTGAGGTAACTCCTGCCTGGCTTGCTCCCATTGCCTTGGTGACGTCGGCCCTCTGGTGGCAGTTGGATCCTTTTGGAGACTCCTGTCCTCGGTGATGAGGTCCCTCTGGCGTCAGGCTCTAACTGCTGGGCTCCCCAGGTTTTCTGATGTGAGCCCAGTGATGCCAGGACACTCGTGAAATGTTCCCATCCCCATGGCGATATGGGCCTTCTGCTCTGAGGTTCCAACGACTGGGTTGCTCACAGTTTCCTGATGTTAGCTCTCTGGTGTTAGTTCACTCATTCCTAGATCCCATAGCCTCTGTACTCTGGGCCGCCTGCTGGGAAGTTCCTACTGCTGGGTTCCTCACCTTTTTTATTCTTTGGGCCCTGTGTTGGGAGGCTCCTCCTGCCTGTGTCACTCCCAGCCCCTTGGTGATGTAGGTCCTCTGGTTTGTGGCCACATGTGCCAGTTTCCTCATCTTTTAGTGATGTGGCCCCACTGGTGTGAGGACACTCGTGCCTGGTTCCCGTCCCCTTGGTGATATGGGCCCTCTGGTGAGAGTCTGATCCTGGTTGGGTTCCTCACACTTCTTTGAGGTGGGCCGTCTGCTGTGAGGTCACTCCTGCCTGGCTGGCACACCCCGCCTTGGCGACGTGGGCCCTCTTGTGGTAGTTGGAACATGCTGGGAGCCTCCTCCCCTCAGTGATGAGGGCCCTCTGGTGTCAGGCCCTAACTGCTGGGTACCCACATTTTCTGATATGTGCTAAGTGGTGCGAGGACACTCCTGCCATGCTCCCAACACCTTGGGGATGTGGACCTTCTGCTCTGAGGTCCAAATGGCTGGGTTGCTCGCAGTTTCATGATGTGGACCCTCTGCTGTGAGTTTACTGCGGCCTGAATCGCATAGACTTGGTGCTCTTGGCCGCCTGCTGGGAGGTTCCCATTGCTGGATTCCTCAGCTTTTTTATTCTATGGGCCCTGTGTTGTGAGGCTACTCCTGCCTGCCTCATTCCGAGCCCCTTGGAGATGTGGGTCTTCTGGTTTAGGCCACATGTGCTGGGTTCCTCACCTTTCTATGATGTGGCCACACTGGTGTGAAGACTCTCCTGCCTGGTTCTGATCACCTTGGTGATGTGGGCCCTCTGGTGAGAGTCTTATCCTGGCTGTGTTCCTCACCCTTCTGTGAGGTAGGCCCTCTGCGGTGAGGTCACTCCTACCTGGCTGTCACACGTCACCTTGGCGACGTGGGACCTCAGTTGGGTGTTGGTGCCTGATTGGAGTCTCCTCCCCTTGGTAATGAGGGCCCTCTGGCGTCAGGCCCTAACTCCTGGGTTCCCTAAATTCTCTGATGTGTGCCCTGTGGTGCGAGTACACTTCTGACAGGTTCCCAACCCCATGGGAATGTGGGCCTTCTGCTCTGAGATCCCAACGCCTAGGTTGCCCACAGTTTCATGATGACGGCCCTCTGGTGTGAGATCACTCCGGCCTGGATCCCATAGTCTCGCTGCTCCTGGCCGCCTGCTGGGAGGTTCCAACTGCGGGATTCTTCACCTCTTTAATTCTATGGTCCCTCTGTTTTGAGGCTCCTCCTGCCTGCCTCAATCCCAGCTCCCTTGTGATGTGTGTCCTCTGGTTTGAGGCCACGTGTGCTGGGTCCCTCACTTTTCGGTGATGTGGCCCCACTAGTGTGAGGACACTCCTGCCTGGTTCCCATTCCCTTGGTGATGTGGGCCCTCTGGTGAGAATCTGATCCTCTTTAGTTCTTCACACTTCTGTGAGGTTGACCCTCTGCTCTGAGGTCACTCCTGCCTGGTTGTCGCACTCCGCATTGGTGACGTCGCCCCTCTGGTAGCAGTCGGAGCTGGCTGGGAGCCACCGCCCCTCGGTGATGAGGGCCCTCTGGCATCAGGCACTAATTGCTGGGCTCCCCACATTTTTTCATGTGTGCCCACTCTTGCGATGACACTCCTGCTTGTTTCCCTTCCCCATGGGGATGTGGGCCTTCTGCTCTGAGGTCACAACGGCTGGGTTGCTTACAGAATCACAATGAGGGCCCTCTGTTGTGAGTTCATGCCGGCCTGGATCTCATAGCCTCAGTGCTCTGGGCCGCCTGCTAGGAAGATCCAACTGCTGGTTTCCACACCTTTTGTATACAATGGGACATGTGTTGTGAGGTTAATCCTGCCTGCCTCACTCCGAAACCCATGGTGATGTGGGTCCTCTGGTTTGAGGCCACATGTGCTGGGTACCTCAACTTTTGATGATGTGGCCCCACGGGTGTGAGGACACTCCTGCCTGGTTCCCATCACCTTGGTGATGTGGGCCCTCTGGGGAGAGTCTGATCCTGGCTGGGTTCCCTACCATTCTGTGAGGTGGGCCCTCTGATGTCAGGTCACTCCTGCCTGGCTAGCTCACATCGCCTTGGCGACGTGGGCCCTCTGTTGGCCACTGGAGCATGCTGGGAGCCTCCTACTCCCATGAATGATGGCCCTGGAAAAAAGGCATATGCCCTTTTTGGCCAAGTGCTTCATTGACGAGGTTCTGCCACTTCTCTTATGCTTTCAGAGCAATTCACGTCTACCTCCTGAAATCGGATTCCAGCAATTCTGCCCCACTTTCAAGTCCTCTTCGCAGCCTTAATTCAATATATTTTTGTACGATTTCTGTCATTTATAAGTCTGCAGGTATGTGAATGACAGTGCCCCTGAGCTCCTTTCCTCAACTCGCTTTCTTGTGAGCTGGCCACAAAACCGCAGGATTGCTTCAGGCCCTAATCTTGTTCCAGCACGGCATGCTGAGCCTTTGGTTAATTCCTTTTCCTGTTGGGAAATGAGTGTTAAAATTGCCCGTGCATACTGGGCATATACCCTGAGAAAACCAAAATTCAAAAAGAGTCATGTACCAAAATGTTCATTGCAGCTCTATTTACAATAGCCCGGAGATGGAAAGAACCTAAGCGCCCATCATCGGACGAATGGATAAAGAAGATGTGGCACATATACACAATGGAATATTACTCAGCCTTAAAAAGAAATGAAACTGAGTTATTTGTAATGAGATGGATAGACCTAGAGTCTGTCATACAGAGTGAAGTAAGTCAGAAAGAAAAAGACAAATAGCGTATGCTAACACATATATATGGAATTTAAAGGAAAAAAATGTAATGAAGAACCTAGGGATAAGACAGGAATAGAGGCGCAGACCTACTGGAGAACGGAATTGAGGATATGGGGAGGGGGAATGGTGAGTTTTGACAGGGCGAGAGAGAGTCATGGACATATACACACTAACAAATGTAGTAAGGTAGATAGCAAGGGGGAAGCAGCCGCAAGGCACAGGGATATTAGCTCGGGGCGTTGGGACAGCCTGGAGGGGTGGAAGGGGGAGAGAGGGAGGGAGGGAGACACAAGAGGGAAGACACAGGGAGCATATGTATATGTATAGCTGATTCACTTTGTTATAAAGCAAAAACTAACACACCATTGTAAAGCAATTATACCCCAATAAAGATGTTAAAAAAAATATTTGCCCGTGCACACACCTACAGATAGTCTCCCATTGGTTCTCCTTATTCCTGTTCATCTTGCGCAGAAATTGCAAACAGTGCCAAACAGGAGGTTAAAGGCACTGACTCTCCAAATGGGGAGAGTGTAAGAAAAGGGTCTGGAATGGTGAACCTGAGTACCAGGGGACGAAAACAGACATGCATGTAAAAAGGTTTCCCAGTCACACGGTGGAGCATACTCTGGGTTTCCCATGCAAATTTTAGCAGAAGGAAGAATCCCTTGAACCTGGAGAGTTGGGAACCATGGAATGGGTACCAGGCAGTATGACATCAAAGGGTCTGCATTTGCTCACTGAACCTCACCAATGCTATCAGCCCAAAGGGTCAAGCCTTATCTCTCACCCAGCTCTGGGTGTAGATGTGGTAAACCAGGTTGCATCACATGCCCGGTGTGAGTTATTTAAGAATTGCTCTCTATTTCACTGTCATTGTGTTTTTTTTTTGAAATTTTTTTTGACACTGGGATTTATCGGATTTTCACTGCTGCGTTAATGCCGCTGTACACACTCTTGATTCTCTTACGGAGACATAAATATCCACGGGTTTTAAGATTCTTCCTAGTCAGGTATATTCCTAGGCGTTGAATATGTGGTGTTGAGTCCATTTCGTTGAGCAAGGAGTAGGTCTTGTCTATTACATATTTGGCTTATGGAACGGTATCTGTGCTAATTTCAATCTCTGGTTTTATGCAGCACTCCAACGCACCTTTCTCCATAAGAAAGCACAAGTTGGTTTTCTAAATTTGAGACTGTTCTGTTTTGTAATTCAGTTCATGTGTAGTCAAGTTTACATACTGTGTATTAGTGATATTTTATGATGTTTCTTTTTATGTGTGACTTATTTCACGTAGAATCACCATACCTGTATCCACTCACTATGCCACTACGGGCCTGATGACACAGATTTCATTGCTGAGTGATATTCCATTGTACGTACGTACCACAACTTCTTTATCCATTGTTTGCTCTCTGAGATATTTACCTGGTACTGTAAACGAGGTTCTTGTGAACAGAGAGGTCCCAAACTTTGAGGTGGCTGGGTGTTTTTGATTTTAATTTCCCTAAGCTGTAGGACCATAAGTGGAAGTGCCATAGGCTGTGTTGCTTTGTTTCTTATGTGTTTCAGGAAACACATAACACTTCTCCAGAATGGCTGTCGGCAATTTACATCATATGCATCAGCATAATAAGGATCCCTGTTTTCCATTGCCGGTCCTCCGTTTCTGGATTTTACAATTTTTTTAAATGGCCGTTTTGCCCTGGGGGGCACTGAGATTTCATTGTAGTGCAGGTTTATTTACAAGCTTCTTGGTTGGCCAAAAAGTGCGTATGCGGTTTTTCCTGAATATATTTAGGGAAAAAAGCATCCGCACTTTTTGGACAAGTGCATCATTATCGACGTTCTGCCTCTTTTCCTATTCTTTAAGTGCAATTCCAGTTTAACCCTTCAATCGTTTTCCTGAATTTCTGCCCCGCTTTCAAGTCCCCTTTGCAGGCTTACTTCAATATATTTTTGGAGGATAGCTGTCATTTATAACTCTGCAGGTTTGTGAATTACAGTGCCCCTGAGCTCCTTTCTTCAACTCGCTTTCTTGTGAGCTGGGCACAAAACCGCAGGATTGCTTCAGGCACTAATCTCTTTCCAGCAGGGCACGCTGAGCGTTTGGTTAATTCCTCTTCCTGGTGGGAAATGAGCATTACATTTGCCCGTGCAGACACCTACAGCTAGTCTCTCATTGGTTCTCCCTATTCCTGTTCATCTTGCACAGAAATTGCAAGCTGTGCCAAAGAGGAGGTTAAAGGCACTGACTCTCCAAGCGGGGAGAGTGTTAGTAAAGCATCTGGAATGGTGAACCCGAGGACCAGGATACGAAAACTGAGATGCATTTTAAATCGTTTCCCAATCACACGGTGGACGATACTCTGGGTTTCCCATGCATGTTTTAGCTGGAGGAAGAATCCCTTGAACCTGGAGAGTTGGGACCCATGGAATGGGTACCATGCAGTATGACTTCAAAGGGTCTGCATTTGCTCACCAAAACTCACCAATGCTTTCAGCCTGAAGTGTCCAGCCTTATGTCTCAACCAGCTGTGGGTGTAGATGTGGTCAATCCCGGTTGCATCACATGCCCTGAGTGAATTGTTTAAGAATTGCTCTCTATTTCACTGTCTTTGTGTTTTGTTTTTGAAATTTATTTTGATAATGGGATTTATCGGATTTTCACTGCTGCGTTTATGCCGCTGTACACACGCTTGATTCTCTTACGGAGACATATAAATCCATGGGTTTTAAGATTCTTCGTAGTCAGGTATATTCCTAGGCATTGAATATGTGGTGTTGAGTCCATTTCGTTGAGCAAGGAGTAGGTCTTGTCTATTACATATTTGGCTTATGGAAAGTTATCTGTGCTAATTTCAGTCTCTGGTTTTATGCAGCATCCCAACGCACATTTCCCCATAAGCAAGCACTAGTTGGTTTTCAAAATTTGAGACCCTGTTCTGTTTTGTAATTCAGTTCATGTGTAGTTAAATTTACATTCCGTGTATTAGTGATATCTTATGATGTTTCTTTTTCTGTGTGACGTAGTTCACGTAGAATCACTGTACCTGCATCCACTTACTATGCCGCTACGGGCCTGATGACACAGATTTCATTGCTGAGTGATATTGCATTGTACGTACGTGCCACAACTTCTTTATCCATTTTTTGCTTTCTGGGATATTTACCTGATACTGTAGACGAGCTTCTTGTGAACACAGCCGTCCCAAATATTGGGGTGGCTGTCTGTTTTTGATTTTAATTTCCGTAAGCTATAGGACCATAAGTGGAAGTGCCATAGGCTGTGTTGCTTTGTTTCTTACGTGTTTCAGGAAACACCATACACTTCTCCAGGGTGGCTGCTGGCAATTTACATCCTGCCAATCAGCATAACAAGGCTCCCTGTTCTCCATATCCTGTCCTACCTTTCTGGATTTTACACTTTTTTCAGATGGCCCTTTTGCCCGGGGGGCAGTGAGACTTCATTGTAGTGCAGATTTCCTTTACAGGCTTGCTTGGTTGGCCAAAAAGGGCGTATGCGTTTTTTCCTGAATATATTCAGGAAAAAACGCATACGCCCTTTTTGGCCAAGTGCATCATTGTCGACGTTGTGCCTCTTTTCCTATGCTTTCAGGGCAATTCCAGTCTACCCCCTGCAATCGTTTTCCTGAAATTCAGCCCCGCTTTCAAGTCCCCTTCGCAGACTTACTTCAATATATTTTTGGAGGATAGCTGTCATTTATAACTCTGCAGGTTTGTGAAGTACAGTGCCCCTGAGCTCCTTTCTTCAACTCGCTTTCTTGTGAGCTGGGCACAAAACCGCAGGATTGCTTCAGGCCCTAATCTGTTTCCAGCAGGGCACACTGAGCCTTTGTTTAATTCCTCTTCCTGGTGGGCAATGAGCGTTACATTTGCCCGTGCAGACACCTACAGCTAGTCTCTCATTGGTTCTCCCTATTCCTGTTCATCTTGCACAGAAATGGCAGGCTGTGCCAAACAGGAGGTTAAAGGCACTGACTCTCCAAGCGGGGAGAGTGTTAGTAAAGCATCTGGAATGGTGAACCCGAGGACCAGGATACGAAAACTGAGATGCATTTTAAATCGTTTCCCAATCACACGGTGGACGATACTCTGGGTTTCCCATGCATGTTTTAGCTGGAGGAAGAATGCCTTGAACCTGGAGAGTTGGGACCCATGGAATGGGTACCATGCAGTATGACTTCAAAGGGTCTGCATTTGCTCACCGAAACTCACCAGTGCTATCAGCCTGAAGTGTCCAGCCTTATGTGTCAACCAGCTCTGGGTGTAGATGTGGTCAATCCCGGTTGCATCACATGCCCTGAGTGAATTAGTTAAGAATTGCTCTCTATTTCACTGTCTTTGTGTTTTGTTTTCGAAATTTATTTTGATAATGGGATTTATCGGATTTTCACTGCTGCGTTACGGCCACTGTACACACGCTTGATTCTCTTACGGAGACATATATATCCATGGGTTTTAATATTCTTCCTAGTCAGGTATATTCCTAGGCGTTGAATATGTGGTGTTGAGTCCATTTCGTTGAGCAAGGAGTAGGTCTTGTCTATTACATATTTGGCTTATGGAATGTTATCTGTGCTAATTTCAGTCTCTGGTTTTATGCAGCACCCCAACGCACCTTTCCCCATAAGCAAGCACTAGTTGGTTTTCTAAATTTGAGACCCTGTTCTGTTTTGTAATTCAGTTCATGTGTAGTCAAGTTTACATTCCGTGTAGTAGTGACATCTTATGATGTTTCTTTTTCTGTGTGACGTAGTTCACGTAGAATCACCGTACCTGCATCCACTCACTATGCCGCTACGGGCCTGATGACACAGATTTCATTGCTGAGTGATATTGCATTGTACGTACGTGCCACAACTTCTTTATCCATTTTTTGCTTTCTGGGATATTTACCTGATACTGTAGACGAGCTTCTTGTGAACACAGCCGTTCCAAATATTCGGGTGGCTGTCTGTTTTTGATTTTAATTTCCGTAAGCTATAGGACCATAAGTGGAAGTGCCATAGGCTGTGTTGCTTTGTTTCTTACGTGTTTCAGGAAACACCATACACTTCTCCAGGGTGGCTGCTGGCAATTTACATCCTGCCAATCAGCATAACAAGGCTCCCTGTTCTCCATATCCTGTCCTACCTTTCTGGATTTTACACTTTTTTCAGATGGCCCTTTTGCCCGGGGGGGCAGTGAGATTTCATTGTAGTGCAGATTTCCTTTACAGGCTTGCTTGGTTGGCCAAAAAGGGCGTATGCGTTTTTTCCTGAATATATTCAGGAAAAAACGCATACGCCCTTTTTGGCCAAGTGCATCATTGTCGACGTTGTGCCTCTTTTCCTATGCTTTCAGGGCAATTCCAGTCTACCCCCTGCAATCGTTTTCCTGAAATTCTGCCCCGCTTTCAAGTCCCCTTCGCAGGCTTACTTCAATATATTTTTGGAGGATAGCTGTCATTTATAACTCTGCAGGTTTGTGAAGTACAGTGCCCCTGAGCTCCTTTCTTCAACTCGCTTTCTTGTGAGCTGGGCACAAAACCGCAGGATTGCTTCAGGCCCTAATCTGTTTCCAGCAGGGCACACTGAGCCTTTGTTTAATTCCTCTTCCTGGTGGGCAATGAGCGTTACATTTGCCCGTGCAGACACCTACAGCTAGTCTCTCATTGGTTCTCCCTATTCCTGTTCATCTTGCACAGAAATTGCAAGCTGTGCCAAAGAGGAGGTTAAAGGCACTGACTCTCCAAGCGGGGAGAGTGTTAGTAAAGCATCTGGAAGGGTGAACACGAGGACCAGGATACGAAAACTGAGATGCATTTTAAATCGTTTCCCAATCACACGGTAGACGATACTCTGTGTTTCCCATGCATGTTTTAGGTGGAGGAAGAATGCCTTAAACCTGTAGAGTTGGGACCCATGGAATGGGTACCATGCAGTATGACCTCAAAGGGTCTGCATTTGCTCACCGAAACTCACCAATGCTATCAGCCTGAAGTGTCCAGCCTTATGTCTCAACCAGCTCTGGGTGTAGATGTGGTCAATCCCGGTTGCATCACATGCTCTGAGTGAATTATTCAAGAATTGCTCTCTATTTCACTGTCTTTGTTTTCGAAATTTATTTTGATAATGGGATTTATCGGATTTTCACTGCTGCGTTTCGGCCGCGGTACACACGCTTGATTCTCTTACGGAGACATATATATCCATGGGTTTTAAGATTCTTCCTAGTCAGGTATATTCCTAGGCGTTGAATATGTGGTGTTGGGTCCATTTCGTTGAGCAAGGAGTAGGTCTTGTCTATTACATATTTGGCTTATGGAAAGTTATCTGTGCTAATTTCAGTCTCTGGTTTTATGCAGCCCCCCAAGGCACCTTTCCCCATAAGCAAGCACTAGTTGGTTTTCTAAATTTGAGACCCTGTTCTTTTTTGTAATTCAGTTCATGTGTAGTCAAGTTTACATTCCGTGTATTAGTGATATCTTATGATGTTTCTTTTTCTGTGTGACGTAGTTCACGTAGAATCACCGTACCTGCATCCACTCACTATGCCGCTACGGGCCTGATGACACAGATTTCATTGCTGAGTGATATTGCATTGTACGTACGTGCCACAACTTCTTTATCCATTTTTTGCTTTCTGGGATATTTACCTGATACTGTAGACGAGCTTCTTGTGAACACAGCCGTTCCAAATATTGGGGTGGCTGTCTGTTTTTGATTTTAATTTCCGTAAGCTATAGGACCATAAGTGGAAGTGCCATAGGCTGTGTTGCTTTGTTTCTTACCTGTTTCAGGAAACACCATACACTTCTCCAGGGTGGCTGCTGGCAATTTACATCCTGCCAATCAGCATAACAAGGCTCCCTGTTCTCCATATCCTGTCCTACCTTTCTGGATTTTACACTTTTTTCAGATGGCCCTTTTGCCCGGGGGGCAGTGAGACTTCATTGTAGTGCAGATTTCCTTTACAGGCTTGCTTGGTTGGCCAAAAAGGGCGTATGCGTTTTTTCCTGAATATATTCAGGAAAAAACGCATACGCCCTTTTTGGCCAAGTGCATCATTGTCGACGTTGTGCCTCTTTTCCTATGCTTTCAGGGCAATTCCAGTCTACCCCCTGCAATCGTTTTCCTGAAATTCAGCCCCGCTTTCAAGTCCCCTTCGCAGGCTTACTTCAATATATTTTTGGAGGATAGCTGTCATTTATAACTCTGCAGGTTTGTGAAGTACAGTGCCCCTGAGCTCCTTTCTTCAACTCGCTTTCTTGTGAGCTGGGCACAAAACCGCAGGATTGCTTCAGGCCCTAATCTGTTTCCAGCAGGGCACACTGAGCCTTTGTTTAATTCCTCTTCCTGGTGGGCAATGAGCGTTACATTTGCCCGTGCAGACACCTACAGCTAGTCTCTCATTGGTTCTCCCTATTCCTGTTCATCTTGCACAGAAATGGCAGGCTGTGCCAAACAGGAGGTTAAAGGCACTGACTCTCCAAGCGGGGAGAGTGTTAGTAAAGCATCTGGAATGGTGAACCCGAGGACCAGGATACGAAAACTGAGATGCATTTTAAATCGTTTCCCAATCACACGGTGGACGATACTCTGGGTTTCCCATGCATGTTTTAGCTGGAGGAAGAATGCCTTGAACCTGGAGAGTTGGGACCCATGGAATGGGTACCATGCAGTATGACTTCAAAGGGTCTGCATTTGCTCACCGAAACTCACCAGTGCTATCAGCCTGAAGTGTCCAGCCTTATGTGTCAACCAGCTCTGGGTGTAGATGTGGTCAATCCCGGTTGCATCACATGCCCTGAGTGAATTAGTTAAGAATTGCTCTCTATTTCACTGTCTTTGTGTTTTGTTTTCGAAATTTATTTTGATAATGGGATTTATCGGATTTTCACTGCTGCGTTACGGCCACTGTACACACGCTTGATTCTCTTACGGAGACATATATATCCATGGGTTTTAATATTCTTCCTAGTCAGGTATATTCCTAGGCGTTGAATATGTGGTGTTGAGTCCATTTCGTTGAGCAAGGAGTAGGTCTTGTCTATTACATATTTGGCTTATGGAATGTTATCTGTGCTAATTTCAGTCTCTGGTTTTATGCAGCACCCCAACGCACCTTTCCCCATAAGCAAGCATTAGTTGGTTTTCTAAATTTGAGACCCTGTTCTGTTTTGTAATTCAGTTCATGTGTAGTCAAGTTTACATTCCGTGTAGTAGTGACATCTTATGATGTTTCTTTTTCTGTGTGACGTAGTTCACGTAGAATCACCGTACCTGCATCCACTCACTATGCCGCTACGGGCCTGATGACACAGATTTCATTGCTGAGTGATATTGCATTGTACGTACGTGCCACAACTTCTTTATCCATTTTTTGCTTTCTGGGATATTTACCTGATACTGTAGACGAGCTTCTTGTGAACACAGCCGTTCCAAATATTCGGGTGGCTGTCTGTTTTTGATTTTAATTTCCGTAAGCTATAGGACCATAAGTGGAAGTGCCATAGGCTGTGTTGCTTTGTTTCTTACGTGTTTCAGGAAACACCATACACTTCTCCAGGGTGGCTGCTGGCAATTTACATCCTGCCAATCAGCATAACAAGGCTCCCTGTTCTCCATATCCTGTCCTACCTTTCTGGATTTTACACTTTTTTCAGATGGCCCTTTTGCCCGGGGGGGCAGTGAGATTTCATTGTAGTGCAGATTTCCTTTACAGGCTTGCTTGGTTGGCCAAAAAGGGCGTATGCGTTTTTTCCTGAATATATTCAGGAAAAAACGCATACGCCCTTTTTGGCCAAGTGCATCATTGTCGACGTTGTGCCTCTTTTCCTATGCTTTCAGGGCAATTCCAGTCTACCCCCTGCAATCGTTTTCCTGAAATTCTGCCCCGCTTTCAAGTCCCCTTCGCAGGCTTACTTCAATATATTTTTGGAGGATAGCTGTCATTTATAACTCTGCAGGTTTGTGAAGTACAGTGCCCCTGAGCTCCTTTCTTCAACTCGCTTTCTTGTGAGCTGGGCACAAAACCGCAGGATTGCTTCAGGCCCTAATCTGTTTCCAGCAGGGCACACTGAGCCTTTGTTTAATTCCTCTTCCTGGTGGGCAATGAGCGTTACATTTGCCCGTGCAGACACCTACAGCTAGTCTCTCATTGGTTCTCCCTATTCCTGTTCATCTTGCACAGAAATTGCAAGCTGTGCCAAAGAGGAGGTTAAAGGCACTGACTCTCCAAGCGGGGAGAGTGTTAGTAAAGCATCTGGAAGGGTGAACACGAGGACCAGGATACGAAAACTGAGATGCATTTTAAATCGTTTCCCAATCACACGGTAGACGATACTCTGTGTTTCCCATGCATGTTTTAGGTGGAGGAAGAATGCCTTAAACCTGTAGAGTTGGGACCCATGGAATGGGTACCATGCAGTATGACCTCAAAGGGTCTGCATTTGCTCACCGAAACTCACCAATGCTATCAGCCTGAAGTGTCCAGCCTTATGTCTCAACCAGCTCTGGGTGTAGATGTGGTCAATCCCGGTTGCATCACATGCTCTGAGTGAATTATTCAAGAATTGCTCTCTATTTCACTGTCTTTGTTTTCGAAATTTATTTTGATAATGGGATTTATCGGATTTTCACTGCTGCGTTTCGGCCGCTGTACACACGCTTGATTCTCTTACGGAGACATATATATCCATGGGTTTTAAGATTCTTCCTAGTCAGGTGTATTCCTAGGCGTTGAATATGTGGTGTTGGGTCCATTTCGTTGAGCAAGGAGTAGGTCTTGTCTATTACATATTTGGCTTATGGTAAGTTATCTGTGCTAATTTCAGTCTCTGGTTTTATGCAGCCCCCCAAGGCACCTTTCCCCATAAGCAAGCACTAGTTGGTTTTCTAAATTTGAGACCCTGTTCTTTTTTGTAATTCAGTTCATGTGTAGTCAAGTTTACATTCCGTGTATTAGTGATATCTTATGATGTTTATTTTTCTGTGTGACGTAGTTCACGTAGAATCACTGTACCTGCATCCACTCACTATGCCGCTACGGGCCTGATGACACAGATTTCATTGCTGAGTGATATTGCATTGTACGTACGTGCCACAACTTCTTTATCCATTTTTTGCTTTCTGGGATATTTACCTGATACTGTAGACGAGCTTCTTGTGAACACAGCCGTTCCAAATATTGGGGTGGCTGTCTGTTTTTGATTTTAATTTCCGTAAGCTATAGGACCATATGTGGAAGTGCCATAGGCTGTGTTGCTTTGTTTCTTACGTGTTTCAGGAAACACCATACACTTCTCCAGGGTGGCTGCTGGCAATTTACATCCTGCCAATCAGCATAACAAGGCTCCCTGTTCTCCATACCCTGTCCTACCTTTCTGGATTTTACACTTCTTTCAGATGGCCCTTTTGCCCCGGGGGGGGGGGCAGTGAGATTTCATTGTAGTGCAGATTTCCTTTACAGGCTTGCTTGGTTGGCCAAAAAGGGCGTATGCGTTTTTTCCTGAATATATTCAGGAAAAAACGCATACGCCCTTTTTGGCCAAGTGCATCATTGTCGACGTTGTGCCTCTTTTCCTATGCTTTCAGGGCAATTCCAGTCTACCCCCTGCAATCGTTTTCCTGAAATTCTGCCCCGCTTTCAAGTCCCCTTCGCAGGCTTACTTCAATATATTTTTGGAGGATAGCTGTCATTTATAACTCTGCAGGTTTGTGAAGTACAGTGCCCCTGAGCTCCTTTCTTCAACTCGCTTTCTTGTGAGCTGGGCACAAAACCGCAGGATTGCTTCAGGCCCTAATCTGTTTCCAGCAGGGCACACTGAGCCTTTGTTTAATTCCTCTTCCTGGTGGGCAATGAGCGTTACATTTGCCCGTGCAGACACCTACAGCTAGTCTCTCATTGGTTCTCCCTATTCCTGTTCATCCTGCACAGAAATGGCAAGCTGTGCCAAACAGGAGGTTAAAGGCACTGACTCTCCAAGCGGGGAGAGTGTTAGTAAAGCATCTGGAATGGTGAACCCGAGGACCAGGATACGAAAACTGAGATGCATTTTAAATCGTTTCCCAATCACACGGTGGACGATACTCTGGGTTTCCCATGCATGTTTTAGCTGGAGGAAGAATGCCTTGAACCTGGAGAGTTGGGACCCATGGAATGGGTACCATGCAGTATGACTTCAAAGGGTCTGCATTTGCTCACCGAAACTCACCAGTGCTATCAGCCTGAACTGTCCAGCCTTATGTCTCAACCAGCTCTGGGTGTAGATGTGGTCAATCCCGGTTGCATCACATGACCTGAGTGAATTATTTAAGAATTGCTCTCTATTTCACTGTCTTTGTGTTTTGTTTTCGAAATTTATTTTGATAATGGGATTTATCGGATTTTCACTGCTGCATTTCCGCTGCTGTACACACGCTTGATTCTCTTACGGAGACATATATATCCATGGGTTTTAAGATTCTTCCTAGTCAGGTATATTCCTAGGCGTTGAATATGTGGTGTTTAGTCCAATTCGTTGAGCAAGGAGTAGGTCTTGTCTATTACATATTTGGCTTATGGAATGTTATCTGTGCTAATTTCAGTCTCTGGTTTTATGCAGCACCCCAACGCACCTTTCCCCATAAGCAAGCACTAGTTGGTTTTCTAAATTTGAGACCCTGTTCTGTTTTGTAATTCAGTTCATGTGTAGTCAAGTTTACATTCCGTGTATTAGTGATATCTTATGATGTTTCTTTTTCTGTGTGACGTAGTTCACGTAGAATCACCGTACCTGCATCCACTCACTATGCCGCTACAGGCCTGATGACACAGATTTCATTGCTGAGTGATATTGCATTGTACGTACGTGCCACAACTTCTTTATCCATTTTTTGCTTTCTGGGATATTTACCTGATCCTGTAGACGAGCTTCTTGTGAACACAGCCGTCCCAAATATTGGGGTGGCTGTCTGTTTTTGATTTTAATTTCCGTAAGCTATAGGACCATAAGTGGAAGTGCCATAGGCTGTGTTGCTTTGTTTCTTACGTGTTTCAGGAAACACCATACACTTCTCCAGGGTGGCTGCTGGCAATTTACATCCTGCCAATCAGCATAACAAGGCTCCCTGTTCTCCATATCCTGTCCTACCTTTCTGGATTTTACACTTTTTTCAGATGGCCCTTTTGCCCGGGGGGGGGGGGCAGTGAGATTTCATTGTAGTGCAGATTTCCTTTACAGGCTTGCTTGGTTGGCCAAAAAGGGCGTATGCGTTTTTTCCTGAATATATTCAGGAAAAAACGCATACGCCCTTTTTGGCCAAGTGCATCATTGTCGACGTTGTGCCTCTTTTCCTATGCTTTCAGGGCAATTCCAGTCTACCCCCTGCAATCGTTTTCCTGAAATTCAGCCCCGCTTTCAAGTCCCCTTCGCAGGCTTACTTCAATATATTTTTGGAGGATAGCTGTCATTTATAACTCTGCAGGTTTGTGAAGTACAGTGCCCCTGAGCTCCTTTCTTCAACTCGCTTTCTTGTGAGCTGGGCACAAAACCGCAGGATTGCTTCAGGCCCTAATCTGTTTCCAGCAGGGCACGCTGAGCCTTTGTTTAATTCCTCTTCCTGGTGGGCAATGAGCGTTACATTTGCCCGTGCAGACACCTACAGCTAATCTCTCATTGGTTCTCCCTATTCCTGTTCATCTTGCACAGAAATGGCAGGCTGTGCCAAACAGGAGGTTAAAGGCACTGACTCTCCAAGCGGGGAGAGTGTTAGTAAAGCATCTGGAATGGTGAACCCGAGGACCAGGATACGAAAACTGAGATGCATTTTAAATCGTTTCCCAATCACACGGTGGACGATACTCTGGGTTTCCCATGCATGTTTTAGCTGGAGGAAGAATGCGTTGAACCTGGAGAGTTGGGACCCATGGAATGGGTACCATGCAGTATGACTTCAAAGGGTCTGCATTTGCTCACCGAAACTCACCAGTGCTATCAGCCTGAAGTGTCCAGCCTTATGTCTCAACCAGCTCTGGGTGTAGATGTGGTCAATCCCGGTTGCATCACATGCCCTGAGTGAATTATTTAAGAATTGCTCTCTATTTCACTGTCTTTGTGTTTTGTTTTCGAAATTTATTTTGATAATGGGATTTATTGGATTTTCACTGCTGCATTTCCGCTGCTGTACACACGCTTGATTCTCTTACGGAGACATATATATCCATGGGTTTTAAGATTCTTCCTAGTCAGGTATATTCCTAGGCGTTGAATATGTGGTGTTTAGTCCATTTCGTTGAGCAAGGAGTAGGTCTTGTCTATTACATATTTGGCTTATGGAATGTTATCTGTGCTAATTTCAGTCTCTGGTTTTATGCAGCACCCCAACGCACCTTTCCCCATAAGCAAGCACTAGTTGGTTTTCTAAATTTGAGACCCTGTTCTGTTTTGTAATTCAGTTCATGTGTAGTCAAGTTTACATTCCGTGTATTAGTGATATCTTATGATGTTTCTTTTTCTGTGTGACGTAGTTCACGTAGAATCACCGTACCTGCATCCACTCACTATGCCGCTACGGGCCTGATGACACAGATTTCATTGCTGAGTGATATTGCATTGTACGTACGTGCCACAACTTCTTTATCCATTTTTTGCTTTCTGGGATATTTACCTGATCCTGTAGACGAGCTTCTTGTGAACACAGCCGTCCCAAATATTGGGGTGGCTGTCTGTTTTTGATTTTAATTTCCGTAAGCTATAGGACCATAAGTGGAAGTGCCATAGGCTGTGTTGCTTTGTTTCTTACGTGTTTCAGGAAACACCATACACTTCTCCAGGGTGGCTGCTGGCAATTTACATCCTGCCAATCAGCATAACAAGGCTCCCTGTTCTCCATATCCTGTCCTACCTTTCTGGATTTTACACTTTTTTCAGATGGCCCTTTTGCCCAGGGGGGGGGCAGTGAGATTTCATTGTAGTGCAGATTTCCTTTACAGGCTTGCTTGGTTGGCCAAAAAGGGCGTATGCGTTTTTTCCTGAATATATTCAGGAAAAAACGCATACGCCCTTTTTGGCCAAGTGCATCATTGTCGACGTTGTGCCTCTTTTCCTATGCTTTCAGGGCAATTCCAGTCTACCCCCTGCAATCGTTTTCCTGAAATTCAGCCCCGCTTTCAAGTCCCCTTCGCAGGCTTACTTCAATATATTTTTGGAGGATAGCTGTCATTTATAACTCTGCAGGTTTGTGAAGTACAGTGCCCCTGAGCTCCTTTCTTCAACTCGCTTTCTTGTGAGCTGGGCACAAAACCGCAGGATTGCTTCAGGCCCTAATCTGTTTCCAGCAGGGCACGCTGAGCCTTTGTTTAATTCCTCTTCCTGGTGGGCAATGAGCGTTACATTTGCCCGTGCAGACACCTACAGCTAATCTCTCATTGGTTCTCCCTATTCCTGTTCATCTTGCACAGAAATGGCAGGCTGTGCCAAACAGGAGGTTAAAGGCACTGACTCTCCAAGCGGGGAGAGTGTTAGTAAAGCATCTGGAATGGTGAACCCGAGGACCAGGATACGAAAACTGAGATGCATTTTAAATCGTTTCCCAATCACACGGTGGACGATACTCTGGGTTTCCCATGCATGTTTTAGCTGGAGGAAGAATGCCTTGAACCTGGAGAGTTGGGACCCATGGAATGGGTACCATGCAGTATGACTTCAAAGGGTCTGCATTTGCTCACCGAAACTCACCAGTGCTATCAGCCTGAAGTGTCCAGCCTTATGTGTCAACCAGCTCTGGGTGTAGATGTGGTCAATCCCGGTTGCATCACATGCCCTGAGTGAATTATTTAAGAATTGCTCTCTATTTCACTGTCTTTGTGTTTTGTTTTCGAAATTTATTTTGATAATGGGATTTATCGGATTTTCACTGCTGCATTTCCGCCGCTGTACACACGCTTGATTCTCTTACGGAGACATATATATCCATGGGTTTTAAGATTCTTCCTAGTCAGGTATATTCCTAGGCGTTGAATATGTGGTGTTGGGTCCATTTCGTTGAGCAAGGAGTAGGTCTTGTCTATTACATATTTGGCTTATGGAAAGTTATCTGTGCTAATTTCCGTCTCTGGTTTTATGCAGCACCCCAAGGCACCTTTCCCCATAAGCAAGCACTAGTTGGTTTTCTAAATTTGAGACCCTGTTCTGTTTTGTAATTCAGTTTATGTGTAGTCATGTTTACATTCCGTGTATTAGTGATATCTTATGATGTTTCTTTTTCTGTGTGACGTAGTTCACGTAGAATCACCGTACCTGCATCCACTCACTATGCCGCTACGGGCCTGATGACACAGATTTCATTGCTGAGTGATATTGCATTGTACGTACGTGCCACAACTTCTTTATCCATTTTTTGCTTTCTGGGATATTTACCTGATACTGTAGACGAGCTTCTTGTGAACACAGCCGTTCCAAATATTCGGGTGGCTGTCTGTTTTTGATTTTAATTTCCGTAAGCTATAGGACCATAAGTGGAAGTGCCATAGGCTGTGTTGCTTTGTTTCTTACGTGTTTCAGGAAACACCATACACTTCTCCAGGGTGGCTGCTGGCAATTTACATCCTGCCAATCAGCATAACAAGGCTCCCTGTTCTCCATATCCTGTCCTACCTTTCTGGATTTTACACTTTTTTCAGATGGCCCTTTTGCCCGGGGGGGCAGTGAGATTTCATTGTAGTGCAGATTTCCTTTACAGGCTTGCTTGTTTGACCAAAAAGGGCGTATGCGTTTTTTCCTGAATATATTCAGGAAAAAACGCATACGCCCTTTTTGGCCAAGTGCATCATTGTCGACGTTGTGCCTCTTTTCCTATGCTTTCAGGGCAATTCCAGTCTACCCCCTGCAATCGTTTTCCTGAAATTCTGCCCCGCTTTCAAGTCCCCTTCGCAGGCTTACTTCAATATATTTTTGGAGGATAGCTGTCATTTATAACTCTGCAGGTTTGTGAAGTACAGTGCCCCTGAGCTCCTTTCTTCAACTCGCTTTCTTGTGAGCTGGGCACAAAACCGCAGGATTGCTTCAGGCCCTAATCTGTTTCCAGCAGGGCACGCTGAGCCTTTGTTTAATTCCTCTTCCTGGTGGGCAATGAGCGTTACATTTGCCCGTGCAGACACCTACAGCTAATCTCTCATTGGTTCTCCCTATTCCTGTTCATCTTGCACAGAAATGGCAGGCTGTGCCAAACAGGAGGTTAAAGGCACTGACTCTCCAAGCGGGGAGAGTGTTAGTAAAGCATCTGGAATGGTGAACCCGAGGACCAGGATACGAAAACTGAGATGCATTTTAAATCGTTTCCCAATCACACGGTGGACGATACTCTGGGTTTCCCATGCATGTTTTAGCTGGAGGAAGAATGCCTTGAACCTGGAGAGTTGGGACCCATGGAATGGGTACCATGCAGTATGACTTCAAAGGGTCTGCATTTGCTCACCGAAACTCACCAGTGCTATCAGCCTGAAGTGTCCAGCCTTATGTGTCAACCAGCTCTGGGTGTAGATGTGGTCAATCCCGGTTGCATCACATGCCCTGAGTGAATTATTTAAGAATTGCTCTCTATTTCACTGTCTTTGTGTTTTGTTTTCGAAATTTATTTTGATAATGGGATTTATCGGATTTTCACTGCTGCATTTCCGCCGCTGTACACACGCTTGATTCTCTTACGGAGACATATATATCCATGGGTTTTAAGATTCTTCCTAGTCAGGTATATTCCTAGGCGTTGAATATGTGGTGTTGGGTCCATTTCGTTGAGCAAGGAGTAGGTCTTGTCTATTACATATTTGGCTTATGGAAAGTTATCTGTGCTAATTTCCGTCTCTGGTTTTATGCAGCACCCCAAGGCACCTTTCCCCATAAGCAAGCACTAGTTGGTTTTCTAAATTTGAGACCCTGTTCTGTTTTGTAATTCAGTTTATGTGTAGTCATGTTTACATTCCGTGTATTAGTGATATCTTATGATGTTTCTTTTTCTGTGTGACGTAGTTCACGTAGAATCACCGTACCTGCATCCACTCACTATGCCGCTACGGGCCTGATGACACAGATTTCATTGCTGAGTGATATTGCATTGTACGTACGTGCCACAACTTCTTTATCCATATTTTGCTTTCTGGGATATTTACCTGATACTGTAGACGAGCTTCTTGTGAACACAGCCGTTCCAAATATTCGGGTGGCTGTCTGTTTTTGATTTTAATTTCCGTAAGCTATAGGACCATAAGTGGAAGTGCCATAGGCTGTGTTGCTTTGTTTCTTAAGTGTTTCAGGAAACACCATACACTTCTCCAGGGTGGCTGCTGGCAATTTACATCCTGCCAATCAGCATAACAAGGCTCCCTGTTCTCCATATCCTGTCCTACCTTTCTGGATTTTACACTTTTTTCAGATGGCCCTTTTGCCCGGGGGGGCAGTGAGATTTCATTGTAGTGCAGATTTCCTTTACAGGCTTGCTTGTTTGACCAAAAAGGGCGTATGCGTTTTTTCCTGAATATATTCAGGAAAAAACGCATACGCCCTTTTTGGCCAAGTGCATCATTGTCGACGTTGTGCCTCTTTTCCTATGCTTTCAGGGCAATTCCAGTCTACCCCCTGCAATCGTTTTCCTGAAATTCTGCCCCGCTTTCAAGTCCCCTTCGCAGGCTTACTTCAATATATTTTTGGAGGATAGCTGTCATTTATAACTCTGCAGGTTTGTGAAGTACAGTGCCCCTGAGCTCCTTTCTTCAACTCGCTTTCTTGTGAGCTGGGCACAAAACCGCAGGATTGCTTCAGGCCCTAATCTGTTTCCAGCAGGGCACACTGAGCCTTTGTTTAATTCCTCTTCCTGGTGGGCAATGAGCGTTACATTTGCCCGTGCAGACACCTACAGCTAGTCTCTCATTGGTTCTCCCTATTCCTGTTCATCTTGCACAGAAATTGCAAGCTGTGCCAAAGAGGAGGTTAAAGGCACTGACTCTCCAAGCGGGGAGAGTGTTAGTAAAGCATCTGGAAGGGTGAACACGAGGACCAGGATACGAAAACTGAGATGCATTTTAAATCGTTTCCCAATCACACGGTAGACGATACTCTGTGTTTCCCATGCATGTTTTAGGTGGAGGAAGAATGCCTTAAACCTGTAGAGTTGGGACCCATGGAATGGGTACCATGCAGTATGACCTCAAAGGGTCTGCATTTGCTCACCGAAACTCACCAATGCTATCAGCCTGAAGTGTCCAGCCTTATGTCTCAACCAGCTCTGGGTGTAGATGTGGTCAATCCCGGTTGCATCACATGCTCTGAGTGAATTATTCAAGAATTGCTCTCTATTTCACTGTCTTTGTTTTCGAAATTTATTTTGATAATGGGATTTATCGGATTTTCACTGCTGCGTTTCGGCCGCTGTACACACGCTTGATTCTCTTACGGAGACATATATATCCATGGGTTTTAAGATTCTTCCTAGTCAGGTATATTCCTAGGCGTTGAATATGTGGTGTTGGGTCCATTTCGTTGAGCAAGGAGTAGGTCTTTTTTATTACATATTTGACTTATGGAAAGTTATCTGTGCTAATTTCAGTCTCTGGTTTTATGCAGCACCCCAAGGCACCTTTCACCATAAGCAAGCACTAGTCGGTTTTCTAAATTTGAGACCCTGTTCTGTTTTGTAATTCAGTTCATGTGTAGTCAAGTTTACTTTCCGTGTATTAGTGATATCTTATGATGTTTCTTTTTCTGTGTGACGTAGTTCACGTAGAATCACCGTACCTGCATCCACTCACTATGCCGCTACGGGCCTGATGACACAGATTTCATTGCTGAGTGATATTGCATTGTACGTACGTGCCACAACTTCTTTATCCATTTTTTGCTTTCTGGGATATTTACCTGATACTGTAGACGAGCTTCTTGTGAACACAGCCGTCCCAAATATTGGGGTGGCTGTCTGTTTTTGATTTTAATTTCCGTAAGCTATAGGACCATAAGTGGAAGTGCCATAGGCTGTGTTGCTTTGTTTCTTACGTGTTTCAGGAAACACCATACACTTCTCCAGGGTGGCTGCTGGCAATTTACATCCTGCCAATCAGCATAACAAGGCTCCCTGTTCTCCATATCCTGTCCTACCTTTCTGGATTTTACACTTTTTTCAGATGGCCCTTTTTCCCGGGGGGCAGTGAGACTTCATTGTAGTGCAGATTTCCTTTACAGGCTTGCTTGGTTGGCCAAAAAGGGCATATGCGTTTTTTCCTGAATATATTCAGGAAAAAACGCATACGCACTTTTTGGCCAAGTGCATCATTCTCGACGTTCTGCCTCTTTTCCTATGCTTTCAGGGCAATTCCAGTCTACCCCCTGCAATCGTTTTCCTGAAATTCAGCCCCGCTTTCAAGTCCCCTTCGCAGACTTACTTCAATATATTTTTGGAGGATAGCTGTCATTTATAACTCTGCAGGTTTGTGAAGTACAGTGCCCCTGAGCTCCTTTCTTCAACTCGCTTTCTTGTGAGCTGGGCACAAAACCGCAGGATTGCTTCAGGCCCTAATCTGTTTCCAGCAGGGCACACTGAGCCTTTGTTTAATTAATCTTCCTGGTGGGCAATGAGCGTTACATTTGCCCGTGCAGACACCTACAGCTAGTCTCTCATTGGTTCTCCCTATTCCTGTTCATCTTGCACAGAAATTGCAAGCTGTGCGAAACAGGAGGTTAAAGGCACTGACTCTCCAAGCGGGGAGAGTGTTAGTAAAGCATCTGGAATGGTGAACCCGAGGACCAGGAAACGAAAACTGAGATGCATTTTAAATCATTTCCCAATCACACGGTGGACGATACTCTGGGTTTCCCATGCATGTTTTAGCTGGAGGAAGAATCCCTTGAACCTGGAGAGTTGGGACCCATGGAATGGGTACCATGCAGTATGACTTCAAAGGGTCTGCATTTGCTCACCGAAACTCACCAATGCTATCAGCCTGAAGTGTCCAGCCTTATGTCTAAACCAGCTCTGGGTGTAGATGTGGTCAATCCCGGTTGCATCACATGCCCTGAGTGAATTAGTTAAGAATTGCTCTCTATTTCACTGTCTTTGTGTTTTGTTTTCGAAATTTATTTTGATAATGGGATTTATCGGATTTTCACTGCTGCGTTTCGGCCACTGTACACACGCTTGATTCTCTTACGGAGACATATATATCCAAGGGTTTTAAGATTCTTCCTAGTCAGGTATATTCCTAGGCGTTGAATATGTGGTGTTGAGTCCATTTCGTTGAGCAAGGAGTAGGTCTTGTCTATTACATATTTGGCTTATGGAATGTTATCTGTGCTAATTTCAGTCTCTGGTTTTATGCAGCACCCCAACGCACCTTTCCCCATAAGCAAGCACTAGTTGGTTTTCTAAATTGGAGACCCTGTTCTGTTTTGTAATTCAGTTCATGTGTAGTCAAGTTTACATTCCGTGTAGTAGTGACATCTTATGATGTTTCTTTTTCTGTGTGACGTAGTTCACGTAGAATCACCGTACCTGCATCCACTCACTATGCCGCTACGGGCCTGATGACACAGATTTCATTGCTGAGTGATATTGCATTGTACGTACGTGCCACAACTTCTTTATCCATTTTTTGCTTTCTGGGATATTTACCTGATACTGTAGACGAGCTTCTTGTGAACACAGCCGTTCCAAATATTCGGGTGGCTGTCTGTTTTTGATTTTAATTTCCGTAAGCTATAGGACCATAAGTGGAAGTGCCATAGGCTGTGTTGCTTTGTTTCTTACGTGTTTCAGGAAACACCATACACTTCTCCAGGGTGGCTGCTGGCAATTTACATCCTGCCAATCAGCATAACAAGGCTCCCTGTTCTCCATATCCTGTCCTACCTTTCTGGATTTTACACTTTTTTCAGATGGCCCTTTTGCCCCGGGGGGGGGGGCAGTGAGATATCACTGTAGTGCAGATTTCCTTTACAGGCTCGCTTGGTTGGCCAAAAAGGGCGTATGCGTTTTTTCTTGAATATATTCAGGAAAAAACGCATATGCCCTTTTTGGCCAAGTGCATCATTGTCGAAGTTGTGCCTCTTTTCCTATGCTTTCAGGGCAATTCCAGTCTACCCCCTGCAATCGTTTTCCTGAAATTCTGCCCCGCTTTCAAGTCCCCTTCGCAGGCTTACTTCAATATATTTTTGTAGGATAGCTGTCATTTATAACTCTGCAGGTTTGTGAAGTACAGTGCCCCTGAGCTCCTTTCTTCAACTCGCTTTCTTGTGAGCTGGGCACAAAACCGCAGGATTGCTTCAGGCCCTAATCTGTTTCCAGCAGGGCACACTGAGCCTTTGTTTAATTCCTCTTCCTGGTGGGCAATGAGCGTTACATTTGCCCGTGCAGACACCTACAGCTAGTCTCTCATTGGTGCTCCCTATTCCTGTTCATCTTGCACAGAAATGGCAAGCTGTGCCAAACAGGAGGTTAAAGGCACTGACTCTCCAAGCGGGGCGAGTGTTAGTAAAGCATCTGGAATGGTGAACCCGAGGACCAGGATGCGAAAACTGAGATGCATTTTAAATCGTTTCCCAATCACACGGTGGACGATACTCTGGGTTTCCCATGCATGTTTTAGCTGGAGGAAGAATGCCTTGAACCTGGAGAGTTGGGACCCATGGAATGGGTACCATGCAGTATGACTTCAAAGGGTCTGCATTTGCTCACCGAAACTCACCAATGCTATCAGCCTGAAGTGTCCAGCCTTATGTCTAAACCAGCTCTGGGTGTAGATGTGGTCAATCCCGGTTGCATCACATGCCCTGAGTGAATTAGTTAAGAATTGCTCTCTATTTCACTGTCTTTGTGTTTTGTTTTCGAAATTTATTTTGATAATGGGATTTATCGGATTTTCACTGCTGCGTTTCGGCCACTGTACACACGCTTGATTCTCTTACGGAGACATATATATCCAAGGGTTTTAAGATTCTTCCTAGTCAGGTATATTCCTAGGCGTTGAATATGTGGTGTTGAGTCCATTTCGTTGAGCAAGGAGTAGGTCTTGTCTATTACATATTTGGCTTATGGAATGTTATCTGTGCTAATTTCAGTCTCTGGTTTTATGCAGCACCCCAACGCACCTTTCCCCATAAGCAAGCACTAGTTGGTTTTCTAAATTTGAGACCCTGTTCTGTTTTGTAATTCAGTTCATGTGTAGTCAAGTTTACATTCCGTGTAGTAGTGACATCTTATGATGTTTCTTTTTCTGTGTGACGTAGTTCACGTAGAATCACCGTACCTGCATCCACTCACTATGCCGCTACGGGCCTGATGACACAGATTTCATTGCTGAGTGATATTGCATTGTACGTACGTGCCACAACTTCTTTATCCATTTTTTGCTTTCTGGGATATTTACCTGATACTGTAGACGAGCTTCTTGTGAACACAGCCGTTCCAAATATACGGGTGGCTGTCTGTTTTTGATTTTAATTTCCGTAAGCTATAGGACCATAAGTGGAAGTGCCATAGGCTGTGTTGCTTTGTTTCTTACGTGTTTCAGGAAACACCATACACTTCTCCAGGGTGGCTGCTGGCAATTTACATCCTGCCAATCAGCATAACAAGGCTCCCTGTTCTCCATATCCTGTCCTACCTTTCTGGATTTTACACTTTTTTCAGATGGCCCTTTTGCCCGGGGGGGGGGGGCAGTGAGATGTCACTGTAGTGCAGATTTCCTTTACAGGCTCGCTTGGTTGGCCAAAAAGGGCGTATGCGTTTTTTCTTGAATATATTCAGGAAAAAACGCATATGCCCTTTTTGGCCAAGTGCATCATTGTCGAAGTTGTGCCTCTTTTCCTATGCTTTCAGGGCAATTCCAGTCTACCCCCTGCAATCGTTTTCCTGAAATTCTGCCCCGCTTTCAAGTCCCCTTCGCAGGCTTACTTCAATATATTTTTGTAGGATAGCTGTCATTTATAACTCTGCAGGTTTGTGAAGTACAGTGCCCCTGAGCTCCTTTCTTCAACTCGCTTTCTTGTGAGCTGGGCACAAAACCGCAGGATTGCTTCAGGCCCTAATCTGTTTCAAGCAGGGCACACTGAGCCTTTGTTTAATTCCTCTTCCTGGTGGGCAATGAGCGTTACATTTGCCCGTGCAGACACCTACAGCTAGTCTCTCATTGGTTCTCCCTATTCCTGTTCATCCTGCACAGAAATGGCAAGCTGTGCCAAACAGGAGGTTAAAGGCACTGACTCTCCAAGCGGGGAGAGTGTTAGTAAAGCATCTGGAATGGTGAACCCGAGGACCAGGATGCGAAAACTGAGATGCATTTTAAATCGTTTCCCAATCACACGGTGGACGATACTCTGGGTTTCCCATGCATGTTTTAGCTGGAGGAAGAATGCCTTGAACCTGGAGAGTTGGGACCCATGGAATGGGTACCATGCAGTATGACTTCAAAGGGTCTGCATTTGCTCACCGAAACTCACCAGTGCTATCAGCCTGAACTGTCCAGCCTTATGTCTCAACCAGCTCTGGGTGTAGATGTGGTCAATCCCGGTTGCATCACATGCCCTGAGTGAATTATTTAAGAATTGCTCTCTATTTCACTGTCTTTGTGTTTTCTTTTCGAAATTTATTTTGATAATGGGATTTATCGGATTTTCACTGCTGCATTTCCGCCGCTGTACACACGCTTGATTCTCTTACGGAGACATATATATCCATGGGTTTTAAGATTCTTCCTAGTCAGGTATATTCCTAGGCGTTGAATATGTGGTGTTGAGTCCATTTCGTTGAGCAAGGAGTAGGTCTTGTCTATTACATATTTGGCTTATGGAATGTTATCTGTGCTAATTTCAGTCTCTGGTTTTATGCAGCACCCCAACGCACCTTTCCCCATAAGCAAGCACTAGTTGGTTTTCTAAATTTGAGACCCTGTTCTGTTTTGTAATTCAGTTCATGTGTAGTCAAGTTTACATTCCGTGTATTAGTGATATCTTATGATGTTTCTTTTTCTGTGTGACGTAGTTCACGTAGAATCACCGTACCTGCATCCACTTACTATGCCGCTACGGGCCTGATGACACAGATTTCATTGCTGAGTGATATTGCATTGCACGTACGTGCCACAACTTCTTTATCCATTTTTTGCTTTCTGGGATATTTACCTGATACTGTAGACGAGCTTCTTGTGAACACAGCCGTCCCAAATATTGGGGTGGCTGTCTGTTTTTGATTTTAATTTCCGTAAGCTATAGGACCATAAGTGGAAGTGCCATAGGCTGTGTTGATTTGTTTCTTACGTGTTTCAGGAAACACCATACACTTCTCCAGGGTGGCTGCTGGCAATTTACATCCTGCCAATCAGCATAACAAGGCTCCCTGTTCTCCATATCCTGTCCTACCTTTCTGGATTTTACACTTTTTTCAGATGGCCCTTTTGCCCGGGGGGGCAGTGAGATTTCATTGTAGTGCAGATTTCCTTTACAGGCTTGCTTGGTTGGCCAAAAAGGGCGTATGCGTTTTTTCCTGAATATATTCAGGAAAAAACGCATACGCCCTTTTTGGCCAAGTGCATCATTGTCGACGTTCTGCCTTTTTTCCTATGCTTTCAGGGCAATTCCAGTCTACCCCCTGCAATCGTTTTCCTGAAATTCAGCCCCGCTTTCAAGTCCCCTTCGCAGACTTACTTCAATATATTTTTGGAGGATAGCTGTCATTTATAACTCTGCAGGTTTGTGAAGTACAGTGCCCCTGAGCTCCTTTCTTCAACTCGCTTTCTTGTGAGCTGGGCACAAAACCGCAGGATTGCTTCAGGCCCTAATCTGTTTCCAGCAGGGCACACTGAGCCTTTGTTTAATTAATCTTCCTGGTGGGCAATGAGCGTTACATTTGCCCGTGCAGACACCTACAGCTAGTCTCTCATTGGTTCTCCCTATTCCTGTTCATCTTGCACAGAAATTGCAAGCTGTGCGAAACAGGAGGTTAAAGGCACTGACTCTCCAAGCGGGGAGAGTGTTAGTAAAGCATCTGGAATGGTGAACCCGAGGACCTGGAAACGAAAACTGAGATGCATTTTAAATCATTTCCCAATCACACGGTGGACGATACTCTGGGTTTCCCATGCATGTTTTAGCTGGAGGAAGAATCCCTTGAACCTGGAGAGTTGGGACCCATGGAATGGGTACCATGCAGTATGACTTCAAAGGGTCTGCATTTGCTCACCGAAACTCACCAATGCTATCAGCCTGAAGTGTCCAGCCTTATGTCTCAACCAGCTCTGGGTGTAGATGTGGTCAATCCCGGTTGCATCACATGCCCTGAGTGAATTAGTTAAGAATTGCTCTCTATTTCACTGTCTTTGTGTTTTGTTTTCGAAATTTATTTTGATAATGGGATTTATCGGATTTTCACTGCTGCGTTTCGGCCACTGTACACACGCTTGATTCTCTTACGGAGACATATATATCCATGGGTTTTAAGATTCTTCCTAGTCAGGTATATTCCTAGGCGTTGAATATGTGGTGTTGGGTCCATTTCGTTGAGCAAGGAGTAGGTCTTGTCTATTACATATTTGGCTTATGGTAAGTTATCTGTGCTAATTTCAGTCTCTGGTTTTATGCAGCCCCCCAAGGCACCTTTCCCCATAAGCAAGCACTAGTTGGTTTTCTAAATTTGAGACCCTGTTCTTTTTTGTAATTCAGTTCATGTGTAGTCAAGTTTACATTCCGTGTATTAGTGATATCTTATGATGTTTCTTTTTCTGTGTGACGTAGTTCACGTAGAATCACCGTACCTGCATCCACTTACTATGCCGCTACGGGCCTGATGACACAGATTTCATTGCTGAGTGATATTGCATTGTACGTACGTGCCACAACTTCTTTATCCATTTTTTGCTTTCTGGGATATTTACCTGATACTGTAGACGAGCTTCTTGTGAACACAGCCGTTCCAAATATTGGGGTGGCTGTCTGTTTTTGATTTTAATTTCCGTAAGCTATAGGGCCATAAGTGGAAGTGCCATAGGCTGTGTTGCTTTGTTTCTTACGTGTTTCAGGAAACACCATACACTTCTCCAGGGTGGCTGCTGGCAATTTACATCCTGCCAATCAGCATAACAAGGCTCCCTGTTCTCCATATCCTGTCCTATCTTTCTGGATTTTACACTTTTTTCAGATGGCCCTTTTGCCCCGGGGGGGGGGGGGCAGTGAGATTTCATTGTAGTGCAGATTTCCTTTACAGGCTTGCTTGGTTGGCCAAAAAGGGCGTATGCGTTTTTTCCTGAATATATTCAGGAAAAAACGCATACGCCCTTTTTGGCCAAGTGCATCATTGTCGACGTTGTGCCTCTTTTCCTATGCTTTCAGGGCAATTCCAGTCTACCCCCTGCAATCGTTTTCCTGAAATTCTGCCCCGCTTTCAAGTCCCCTTCGCAGGCTTACTTCAATATATTTTTGGAGGATAGCTGTCATTTATAACTCTGCAGGTTTGTGAAGTACAGTGCCCCTGAGCTCCTTTCTTCAACTCGCTTTCTTGTGAGCTGGGCACAAAACCGCAGGATTGCTTCAGGCCCTAATCTGTTTCCAGCAGGGCACACTGAGCCTTTGTTTAATTCCTCTTCCTGGTGGGCAATGAGCGTTACATTTGCCCGTGCAGACACCTACAGCTAGTCTCTCATTGGTTCTCCCTATTCCTGTTCATCCTGCACAGAAATGGCAAGCTGTGCCAAACAGGAGGTTAAAGGCACTGACTCTCCAAGCGGGGAGAGTGTTAGTAAAGCATCTGGAATGGTGAACCCGAGGACCAGGATACGAAAACTGAGATGCATTTTAAATCGTTTCCCAATCACACGGTGGACGATACTCTGGGTTTCCCATGCATGTTTTAGCTGGAGGAAGAATGCCTTGAACCTGGAGAGTTGGGACCCATGGAATGGGTACCATGCAGTATGACTTCAAAGGGTCTGCATTTGCTCACCGAAACTCACCAGTGCTATCAGCCTGAAGTGTCCAGCCTTATGTCTCAACCAGCTCTGGGTGTAGATGTGGTCAATCCCGGTTGCATCACATGACCTGAGTGAATTATTTAAGAATTGCTCTCTATTTCACTGTCTTTGTGTTTTGTTTTCGAAATTTATTTTGATAATGGGATTTATCGGATTTTCACTGCTGCATTTCCGCTGCTGTACACACGCTTGATTCTCTTACGGAGACATATATATCCATGGGTTTTAAGATTCTTCCTAGTCAGTTATATTCCTAGGCGTTGAATATGTGGTGTTTAGTCCATTTCGTTGAGCAAGGAGTAGGTCTTGTCTATTACATATTTGGCTTATGGAATGTTATCTGTGCTAATTTCAGTCTCTGGTTTTATGCAGCACCCCAACGCACCTTTCCCCATAAGCAAGCACTAGTTGGTTTTCTAAATTTGAGACCCTGTTCTGTTTTGTAATTCAGTTCATGTGTAGTCAAGTTTACATTCCGTGTATTAGTGATATCTTATGATGTTTCTTTTTCTGTGTGACGTAGTTCACGTAGAATCACCGTACCTGCATCCACTCACTATGCCGCTACGGGCCTGATGACACAGATTTCATTGCTGAGTGATATTGCATTGTACGTACGTGCCACAACTTCTTTATCCATTTTTTGCTTTCTGGGATATTTACCTGATACTGTAGACGAGCTTCTTGTGAACACAGCCGTCCCAAATATTGGGGTGGCTGTCTGTTTTTGATTTTAATTTCCGTAAGCTATAGGACCATAAGTGGAAGTGCCATAGGCTGTGTTGCTTTGTTTCTTACGTGTTTCAGGAAACACCATACACTTCTCCAGGGTGGCTGCTGGCAATTTACATCCTGCCAATCAGCATAACAAGGCTCCCTGTTCTCCATATCCTGTCCTACCTTTCTGGATTTTACACTTTTTTCAGATGGCCCTTTTGCCCGGGGGGGGGGCAGTGAGATTTCATTGTAGTGCAGATTTCCTTTACAGGCTTGCTTGGTTGGCCAAAAAGGGCGTATGCGTTTTTTCCTGAATATATTCAGGAAAAAACGCATACGCCCTTTTTGGCCAAGTGCATCATTGTCGACGTTGTGCCTCTTTTCCTATGCTTTCAGGGCAATTCCAGTCTACCCCCTGCAATCGTTTTCCTGAAATTCAGCCCCGCTTTCAAGTCCCCTTCGCAGGCTTACTTCAATATATTTTTGGAGGATAGCTGTCATTTATAACTCTGCAGGTTTGTGAAGTACAGTGCCCCTGAGCTCCTTTCTTCAACTCGCTTTCTTGTGAGCTGGGCACAAAACCGCAGGATTGCTTCAGGCCCTAATCTGTTTCCAGCAGGGCACACTGAGCCTTTGTTTAATTAATCTTCCTGATGGGCAATGAGCGTTACATTTGCCCGTGCAGACACCTACAGCTAGTCTCTCATTGGTTCTCCCTATTCCTGTTCATCTTGCACAGAAATTGCAAGCTGTGCGAAACAGGAGGTTAAAGGCACTGACTCTCCAAGCGGGGAGAGTGTTAGTAAAGCATCTGGAATGGTGAACCCGAGGACCAGGAAACGAAAACTGAGATGCATTTTAAATCATTTCCCAATCACACGGTGGACGATACTCTGGGTTTCCCATGCATGTTTTAGCTGGAGGAAGAATCCCTTGAACCTGGAGAGTTGGGACCCATGGAATGGGTACCATGCAGTATGACTTCAAAGGGTCTGCATTTGCTCACCGAAACTCACCAATGCTATCAGCCTGAAGTGTCCAGCCTTATGTCTCAACCAGCTCTGGGTGTAGATGTGGTCAATCCCGGTTGCATCACATGCCCTGAGTGAATTAGTTAAGAATTGCTCTCTATTTCACTGTCTTTGTGTTTTGTTTTCGAAATTTATTTTGATAATGGGATTTATCGGATTTTCACTGCTGCGTTTCGGCCACTGTACACACGCTTGATTCTCTTACGGAGACATATATATCCATGGGTTTTAAGATTCTTCCTAGTCAGGTATATTCCTAGGCGTTGAATATGTGGTGTTGGGTCCATTTCGTTGAGCAAGGAGTAGGTCTTGTCTATTACATATTTGGCTTATGGAAAGTTATCTGTGCTAATTTCAGTCTCTGGTTTTATGCAGCCCCCCAAGGCACCTTTCCCCATAAGCAAGCACTAGTTGGTTTTCTAAATTTGAGACCCTGTTCTTTTTTGTAATTCAGTTCATGTGTAGTCAAGTTTACATTCCGTGTATTAGTGATATCTTATGATGTTTCTTTTTCTGTGTGACGTAGTTCACGTAGAATCACCGTACCTGCATCCACTCACTATGCCGCTACGGGCCTGATGACACAGATTTCATTGCTGAGTGATATTGCATTGTACGTACGTGCCACAACTTCTTTATCCATTTTTTGCTTTCTGGGATATTTACCTGATACTGTAGACGAGCTTCTTGTGAACACAGCCGTTCCAAATATTGGGGTGGCTGTCTGTTTTTGATTTTAATTTCCGTAAGCTATAGGACCATAAGTGGAAGTGCCATAGGCTGTGTTGCTTTGTTTCTTACGTGTTTCAGGAAACACCATACACTTCTCCAGGGTGGCTGCTGGCAATTTACATCCTGCCAATCAGCATAACAAGGCTCCCTGTTCTCCATATCCTGTCCTACCTTTCTGGATTTCACACTTTTTTCAGATGGCCCTTTTGCCCGGGGGGCAGTGAGACTTCATTGTAGTGCAGATTTCCTTTACAGGCTTGCTTGGTTGGCCAAAAAGGGCGTATGCGTTTTTTCCTGAATATATTCAGGAAAAAACGCATACGCCCTTTTTGGCCAAGTGCATCATTGTCGACGTTGTGCCTCTTTTCCTATGCTTTCAGGGCAATTCCAGTCTACCCCCTGCAATCGTTTTCCTGAAATTCAGCCCCGCTTTCAAGTCCCCTTCGCAGGCTTACTTCAATATATTTTTGGAGGATAGCTGTCATTTATAACTCTGCAGGTTTGTGAAGTACAGTGCCCCTGAGCTCCTTTCTTCAACTCGCTTTCTTGTGAGCTGGGCACAAAACCGCAGGATTGCTTCAGGCCCTAATCTGTTTCCAGCAGGGCACACTGAGCCTTTGTTTAATTCCTCTTCCTGGTGGGCAATGAGCGTTACATTTGCCCGTGCAGACACCTACAGCTAGTCTCTCATTGGTTCTCCCTATTCCTGTTCATCCTGCACAGAAATGGCAAGCTGTGCCAAACAGGAGGTTAAAGGCACTGACTCTCCAAGCGGGGAGAGTGTTAGTAAAGCATCTGGAATGGTGAACCCGAGGACCAGGATACGAAAACTGAGATGCATTTTAAATCGTTTCCCAATCACACGGTGGACGATACTCTGGGTTTCCCATGCATGTTTTAGCTGGAGGAAGAATGCCTTGAACCTGGAGAGTTGGGACCCATGGAATGGGTACCATGCAGTATGACTTCAAAGGGTCTGCATTTGCTCACCGAAACTCACCAGTGCTATCAGCCTGAAGTGTCCAGCCTTATGTCTCAACCAGCTCTGGGTGTAGATGTGGTCAATCCCGGTTGCATCACATGACCTGAGTGAATTATTTAAGAATTGCTCTCTATTTCACTGTCTTTGTGTTTTGTTTTCGAAATTTATTTTGATAATGGGATTTATCGGATTTTCACTGCTGCATTTCCGCTGCTGTACACACGCTTGATTCTCTTACGGAGACATATATATCCATGGGTTTTAAGATTCTTCCTAGTCAGTTATATTCCTAGGCGTTGAATATGTGGTGTTTAGTCCATTTCGTTGAGCAAGGAGTAGGTCTTGTCTATTACATATTTGGCTTATGGAATGTTATCTGTGCTAATTTCAGTCTCTGGTTTTATGCAGCACCCCAACGCACCTTTCCCCATAAGCAAGCACTAGTTGGTTTTCTAAATTTGAGACCCTGTTCTGTTTTGTAATTCAGTTCATGTGTAGTCAAGTTTACATTCCGTGTATTAGTGATATCTTATGATGTTTCTTTTTCTGTGTGACGTAGTTCACGTAGAATCACCGTACCTGCATCCACTCACTATGCCGCTACGGGCCTGATGACACAGATTTCATTGCTGAGTGATATTGCATTGTACGTACGTGCCACAACTTCTTTATCCATTTTTTGCTTTCTGGGATATTTACCTGATACTGTAGACGAGCTTCTTGTGAACACAGCCGTCCCAAATATTGGGGTGGCTGTCTGTTTTTGATTTTAATTTCCGTAAGCTATAGGACCATAAGTGGAAGTGCCATAGGCTGTGTTGCTTTGTTTCTTACGTGTTTCAGGAAACACCATACACTTCTCCAGGGTGGCTGCTGGCAATTTACATCCTGCCAATCAGCATAACAAGGCTCCCTGTTCTCCATATCCTGTCCTACCTTTCTGGATTTTACACTTTTTTCAGATGGCCCTTTTGCCCGGGGGGGGGGCAGTGAGATTTCATTGTAGTGCAGATTTCCTTTACAGGCTTGCTTGGTTGGCCAAAAAGGGCGTATGCGTTTTTTCCTGAATATATTCAGGAAAAAACGCATACGCCCTTTTTGGCCAAGTGCATCATTGTCGACGTTGTGCCTCTTTTCCTATGCTTTCAGGGCAATTCCAGTCTACCCCCTGCAATCGTTTTCCTGAAATTCAGCCCCGCTTTCAAGTCCCCTTCGCAGGCTTACTTCAATATATTTTTGGAGGATAGCTGTCATTTATAACTCTGCAGGTTTGTGAAGTACAGTGCCCCTGAGCTCCTTTCTTCAACTCGCTTTCTTGTGAGCTGGGCACAAAACCGCAGGATTGCTTCAGGCCCTAATCTGTTTCCAGCAGGGCACACTGAGCCTTTGTTTAATTAATCTTCCTGATGGGCAATGAGCGTTACATTTGCCCGTGCAGACACCTACAGCTAGTCTCTCATTGGTTCTCCCTATTCCTGTTCATCTTGCACAGAAATTGCAAGCTGTGCGAAACAGGAGGTTAAAGGCACTGACTCTCCAAGCGGGGAGAGTGTTAGTAAAGCATCTGGAATGGTGAACCCGAGGACCAGGAAACGAAAACTGAGATGCATTTTAAATCATTTCCCAATCACACGGTGGACGATACTCTGGGTTTCCCATGCATGTTTTAGCTGGAGGAAGAATCCCTTGAACCTGGAGAGTTGGGACCCATGGAATGGGTACCATGCAGTATGACTTCAAAGGGTCTGCATTTGCTCACCGAAACTCACCAATGCTATCAGCCTGAAGTGTCCAGCCTTATGTCTCAACCAGCTCTGGGTGTAGATGTGGTCAATCCCGGTTGCATCACATGCCCTGAGTGAATTAGTTAAGAATTGCTCTCTATTTCACTGTCTTTGTGTTTTGTTTTCGAAATTTATTTTGATAATGGGATTTATCGGATTTTCACTGCTGCGTTTCGGCCACTGTACACACGCTTGATTCTCTTACGGAGACATATATATCCATGGGTTTTAAGATTCTTCCTAGTCAGGTATATTCCTAGGCGTTGAATATGTGGTGTTGGGTCCATTTCGTTGAGCAAGGAGTAGGTCTTGTCTATTACATATTTGGCTTATGGAAAGTTATCTGTGCTAATTTCAGTCTCTGGTTTTATGCAGCCCCCCAAGGCACCTTTCCCCATAAGCAAGCACTAGTTGGTTTTCTAAATTTGAGACCCTGTTCTTTTTTGTAATTCAGTTCATGTGTAGTCAAGTTTACATTCCGTGTATTAGTGATATCTTATGATGTTTCTTTTTCTGTGTGACGTAGTTCACGTAGAATCACCGTACCTGCATCCACTCACTATGCCGCTACGGGCCTGATGACACAGATTTCATTGCTGAGTGATATTGCATTGTACGTACGTGCCACAACTTCTTTATCCATTTTTTGCTTTCTGGGATATTTACCTGATACTGTAGACGAGCTTCTTGTGAACACAGCCGTTCCAAATATTGGGGTGGCTGTCTGTTTTTGATTTTAATTTCCGTAAGCTATAGGACCATAAGTGGAAGTGCCATAGGCTGTGTTGCTTTGTTTCTTACGTGTTTCAGGAAACACCATACACTTCTCCAGGGTGGCTGCTGGCAATTTACATCCTGCCAATCAGCATAACAAGGCTCCCTGTTCTCCATATCCTGTCCTACCTTTCTGGATTTCACACTTTTTTCAGATGGCCCTTTTGCCCGGGGGGCAGTGAGACTTCATTGTAGTGCAGATTTCCTTTACAGGCTTGCTTGGTTGGCCAAAAAGGGCGTATGCGTTTTTTCCTGAATATATTCAGGAAAAAACGCATACGCCCTTTTTGGCCAAGTGCATCATTGTCGACGTTGTGCCTCTTTTCCTATGCTTTCAGGGCAATTCCAGTCTACCCCCTGCAATCGTTTTCCTGAAATTCAGCCCCGCTTTCAAGTCCCCTTCGCAGGCTTACTTCAATATATTTTTGGAAAATAGCTGTCATTTATAACTCTGCAGGTTTGTGAAGTACAGTGCCCCTGAGCTCCTTTCTTCAACTCGCTTTCTTGTGAGCTGGGCACAAAACCGCAGGATTGCTTCAGGCCCTAATCTGTTTCCAGCAGGGCACACTGAGCCTTTGTTTAATTCCTCTTCCTGGTGGGCAATGAGCGTTACATTTGCCCGTGCAGACACCTACAGCTAGTCTCTCATTGGTTCTCCCTATTCCTGTTCATCTTGCACAGAAATGGCAGGCTGTGCCAAACAGGAGGTTAAAGGCACTGACTCTCCAAGCGGGGAGAGTGTTAGTAAAGCATCTGGAATGGTGAACCCGAGGGCCAGGATACGAAAACTGAGATGCATTTTAAATCGTTTCCCAATCACACGGTGGACGATACTCTGGGTTTCCCATGCATGTTTTAGCTGGAGGAAGAATGCCTTGAACCTGGAGAGTTGGGACCCATGGAATGGGTACCATGCAGTATGACTTCAAAGGGTCTGCATTTGCTCACCGAAACTCACCAGTGCTATCAGCCTGAAGTGTCCAGCCTTATGTGTCAACCAGCTCTGGGTGTAGATGTGGTCAATCCCGGTTGCATCACATGCCCTGAGTGAATTATTTAAGAATTGCTCTCTATTTCACTGTCTTTGTGTTTTGTTTTCGAAATTTATTTTGATAATGGGATTTATCGGATTTTCACTGCTGCATTTCCGCCGCTGTACACACGCTTGATTCTCTTACGGAGACATATATATCCATGGGTTTTAAGATTCTTCCTAGTCAGGTATATTCCTAGGCGTTGAATATGTGGTGTTGGGTCCATTTCGTTGAGCAAGGAGTAGGTCTTGTCTATTACATATTTGGCTTATGGAAAGTTATCTGTGCTAATTTCCGTCTCTGGTTTTATGCAGCACCCCAAGGCACCTTTCCCCATAAGCAAGCACTAGTTGGTTTTCTAAATTTGAGACCCTGTTCTGTTTTGTAATTCAGTTTATGTGTAGTCAAGTTTACATTCCGTGTATTAGTGATATCTTATGATGTTTCTTTTTCTGTGTGACGTAGTTCACGTAGAATCACCGTACCTGCATCCACTCACTATGCCGCTACGGGCCTGATGACACAGATTTCATTGCTGAGTGATATTGCATTGTATGTACGTGCCACAACTTCTTTATCCATATTTTCCTTTCTGGGATATTTACCTGATACTGTAGACGAGCTTCTTGTGAACACAGCCGTCCCAAATATTGGGGTGGCTGTCTGTTTTTGATTTTAATTTCCGTAAGCTATAGGACCATAAGTGGAAGTGCCATAGGCTGTGTTGCTTTGTTTCTTACCTGTTTCAGGAAACACCATACACTTCTCCAGGGTGGCTGCTGGCAATTTACATCCTGCCAATCAGCATAACAAGGCTCCCTGTTCTCCATATCCTGTCCTACCTTTCTGGATTTTACACTTTTTTCAGATGGCCCTTTTGCCCGGGGGGGCAGTGAGATTTCATTGTAGTGCAGATTTCCTTTACAGGCTTGCTTGGTTGGCCAAAAAGGGCGTATGCGTTTTTTCCTGAATATATTCAGGGCAATTCCAGTCTACCCCCTGCAATCGTTTTCCTGAAATTCAGCCCCGCTTTCAAGTCCCCTTCGCAGGCTTACTTCAATATATTTTTGGAGGATAGCTGTCATTTATAACTCTGCAGGTTTGTGAAGTACAGTGCCCCTGAGCTCCTTTCTTCAACTCGCTTTCTTGTGAGCTGGGCACAAAACCGCAGGATTGCTTCAGGCCCTAATCTGTTTCCAGCAGGGCACACTGAGCCTTTGTTTAATTAATCTTCCTGGTGGGCAATGAGCGTTACATTTGCCCGTGCAGACACCTACAGCTAGTCTCTCATTGGTTCTCCCTATTCCTGTTCATCTTGCACAGAAATTGCAAGCTGTGCGAAACAGAAGGTTAAAGGCACTGACTCTCCAAGCGGGGAGAGTGTTAGTAAAGCATCTGGAATGGTGAACCCGAGGACCAGGAAACGAAAACTGAGATGCATTTTAAATCATTTCCCAATCACACGGTGGACGATACTCTGGGTTTCCCATGCATGTTTTAGCTGGAGGAAGAATCCCTTGAACCTGGAGTGTTGGGACCCATGGAATGGGTACCATGCAGTATGACTTCAAAGGGTCTGCATTTGCTCACCGAAACTCACCAATGCTATCAGCCTAAAGTGTCCAGCCTTATGTCTCAACCAGCTCTGGGTGTAGATGTGGTCAATCCCGGTTGCATCACATGCCCTGAGTGAATTAGTTAAGAATTGCTCTCTATTTCACTGTCTTTGTGTTTTGTTTTCGAAATTTATTTTGATAATGGGATTTATCGGATTTTCACTGCTGCGTTTCGGCCACTGTACACACGCTTGATTCTCTTACGGAGACATATATATCCATGGGTTTTAAGATTCTTCCTAGTCAGGTATATTCCTAGGCGTTGAATATGTGGTGTTGGGTCCATTTCGTTGAGCAAGGAGTAGGTCTTGTCTATTACATATTTGGCTTATGGAAAGTTATCTGTGCTAATTTCAGTCTCTGGTTTTATGCAGCCCCCCAAGGCACCTTTCCCCATAAGCAAGCACTAGTTGGTTTTCTAAATTTGAGACCCTGTTCTTTTTTGTAATTCAGTTCATGTGTAGTCAAGTTTACATTCCGTGTATTAGTGATATCTTATGATGTTTCTTTTTCTGTGTGACGTAGTTCACGTAGAATCACCGTACCTGCATCGACTCACTATGCCGCTACGGGCCTGATGACACAGATTTCATTGCTGAGTGATATTGCATTGTACGTACGTGCCACAACTTCTTTATCCATTTTTTGCTTTCTGGGATATTTACCTGATACTGTAGACGAGCTTCTTGTGAACACAGCCGTTCCAAATATTGGGGTGGCTGTCTGTTTTTGATTTTAATTTCCGTAAGCTATAGGACCATAAGTGGAAGTGCCATAGGCTGTGTTGCTTTGTTTCTTACGTGTTTCAGGAAACACCATACACTTCTCCAGGGTGGCTGCTGGCAATTTACATCCTGCCAATCAGCATAACAAGGCTCCCTGTTCTCCATATCCTGTCCTACCTTTCTGGATTTTACACTTTTTTCAGATGGCCCTTTTGCCCCGGGGGGGGGGGGGAGGCAGTGAGATTTCATTGTAGTGCAGATTTCCTTTACAGGCTTGCTTGGTTGGCCAAAAAGGGTGTATGCGTTTTTTCCTGAATATATTCAGGAAAAAACGCATACGCCCTTTTTGGCCAAGTGCATCATTGTCGACGTTGTGCCTCTTTTCCTATGCTTTCAGGGCAATTCCAGTCTACCCCCTGCAATCGTATTCCTGAAATTCTGCCCCGCTTTCAAGTCCCCTTCGCAGGCTTACTTCAATATATTTTTGGAGGATAGCTGTCATTTATAACTCTGCAGGTTTGTGAAGTACAGTGCCCCTGAGCTCCTTTCTTCAACTCGCTTTCTTGTGAGCTGGGCACAAAACCGCAGGATTGCTTCAGGCCCTAATCTGTTTCCAGCAGGGCACACTGAGCCTTTGTTTAATTCCTCTTCCTGGTGGGCAATGAGCGTTACATTTGCCCGTGCAGACACCTACAGCTAGTCTCTCATTGGTTCTCCCTATTCCTGTTCATCTTGCACAGAAATGGCAAGCTGTGCCAAACAGGAGGTTAAAGGCACTGACTCTCCAAGCGGGGAGAGTGTTAGTAAAGCATCTGGAATGGTGAACCCGAGGACCAGGATACGAAAACTGAGATGCATTTTAAATCGTTTCTCAATCACACGGTGGACGATACTCTGGGTTTCCCATGCATGTTTTAGCTGGAGGAAGAATGCCTTGAACCTGGAGAGTTGGGACCCATGGAATGGGTACCATGCAGTATGACTTCAAAGGGTCTGCATTTGCTCACCGAAACTCACTAGTGCTATCAGCCTGAAGTGTCCAGCCTTATGTCTCAACCAGCTCTGGGTGTAGATGTGGTCAATCCCGGTTGCATCACATGACCTGAGTGAATTATTTAAGAATTGCTCTCTATTTCACTGTCTTTGTGTTTTGTTTTCGAAATTTATTTTGATAATGGGATTTATCGGATTTTCACTGCTGCATTTCCGCTGCTGTACACACGCTTGATTCTCTTACGGAGACATATATATCCATGGGTTTTAAGATTCTTCCTAGTCAGGTATATTCCTAGGCGTTGAATATGTGGTGTTTAGTCCATTTCGTTGAGCAAGGAGTAGGTCTTGTCTATTACATATTTGGCTTATGGAATGTTATCTGTGCTAATTTCAGTCTCTGGTTTTATGCAGCACCCCAACGCACCTTTCCCCATAAGCAAGCACTAGTTGGTTTTCTAAATTTGAGACCCTGTTCTGTTTTGTAATTCAGTTCATGTGTAGTCAAGTTTACATTCCGTGTATTAGTGATATCTTATGATGTTTCTTTTTCTGTGTGACGTAGTTCACGTAGAATCACCGTACCTGCATCCACTCACTATGCCGCTACGGGCCTGATGACACAGATTTCATTGCTGAGTGATATTGCATTGTACGTACGTGCCACAACTTCTTTATCCATTTTTTGCTTTCTGGGATATTTACCTGATACTGTAGACGAGCTTCTTGTGAACACAGCCGTCCCAAATATTGGGGTGGCTGTCTGTTTTTGATTTTAATTTCCGTAAGCTATAGGACCATAAGTGGAAGTGCCATAGGCTGTGTTGCTTTGTTTCTTACGTGTTTCAGGAAACACCATACACTTCTCCAGGGTGGCTGCTGGCAATTTACATCCTGCCAATCAGCATAACAAGGCTCCCTGTTCTCCATATCCTGTCCTACCTTTCTGGATTTTACACTTTTTTCAGATGGCCCTTTTGCCCGGGGGGCAGTGAGACTTCATTGTAGTGCAGATTTCCTTTACAGGCTTGCTTGGTTGGCCAAAAAGGGCGTATGTGTTTTTTCCTGAATATATTCAGGAAAAAACGCATACGCCCTTTTTCGCCAAGTGCATCATTGTCGACGTTGTGCCTCTTTTCCTATGCTTCCAGGGCAATTCCAGTCTACCCCCTGCAATCGTTTTCCTGAAATTCAGCCCCGCTTTCAAGTCCCCTTCGCAGGCTTACTTCAATATATTTTTGGAGGATAGCTGTCATTTATAACTCTGCAGGTTTGTGAAGTACAGTGCCCCTGAGCTCCTTTCTTCAACTCGCTTTCTTGTGAGCTGGGCACAAAACCGCAGGATTGCTTCAGGCCCTAATCTGTTTCCAGCAGGGCACGCTGAGCCTTTGTTTAATTCCTCTTCCTGGTGGGCAATGAGCGTTACATTTGCCCGTGCAGACACCTACAGCTAGTCTCTCATTGGTTCTCCCTATTCCTGTTCATCTTGCACAGAAATGGCAGGCTGTGCCAAACAGGAGGTTAAAGGCACTGACTCTCCAAGCGGGGAGAGTGTTAGTAAAGCATCTGGAATGGTGAACCCGAGGACCAGGATACGAAAACTGAGATGCATTTTAAATCGTTTCCCAATCACACGGTGGACGATACTCTGGGTTTCCCATGCATGTTTTAGCTGGAGGAAGAATGCCTTGAACCTGGAGAGTTGGGACCCATGGAATGGGTACCATGCAGTATGACTTCAAAGGGTCTGCATTTGCTCACCGAAACTCACCAGTGCTATCAGCCTGAAGTGTCCAGCCTTATGTGTCAACCAGCTCTGGGTGTAGATGTGGTCAATCCCGGTTGCATCACATGCCCTGAGTGAATTATTTAAGAATTGCTCTCTATTTCACTGTCTTTGTGTTTTGTTTGCGAAATTTATTTTGATAATGGGATTTATCGGATTTTCACTGCTGCATTTCCGCCGCTGTACACACGCTTGATTCTCTTACGGAGACATATATATCCATGGGTTTTAAGATTCTTCCTAGTCAGGTATATTCCTAGGCGTTGAATATGTGGTGTTGGGTCCATTTCGTTGAGCAAGGAGTAGGTCTTGTCTATTACATATTTGGCTTATGGAAAGTTATCTGTGCTAATTTCCGTCTCTGGTTTTATGCAGCACCCCAAGGCACCTTTCCCCATAAGCAAGCACTAGTTGGTTTTCTAAATTTGAGACCCTGTTCTGTTTTGTAATTCAGTTTATGTGTAGTCAAGTTTACATTCCGTGTATTAGTGATATCTTATGATGTTTCTTTTTCTGTGTGACGTAGTTCACGTAGAATCACCGTACCTGCATCCACTCACTATGCCGCTACGGGCCTGATGACACAGATTTCATGGCTGAGTGATATTGCATTGTACGTACGTGCCACAACTTCTTTATCCATATTTTGCTTTCTGGGATATTTACCTGATACTGTAGACGAGCTTCTTGTGAACACAGCCGTCCCAAATATTGGGGTGGCTGTCTGTTTTTGATTTTAATTTCCGTAAGCTATAGGACCATAAGTGGAAGTGCCATAGGCTGTGTTGCTTTGTTTCTTACCTGTTTCAGGAAACACCATACACTTCTCCAGGGTGGCTGCTGGCAATTTACATCCTGCCAATCAGCATAACAAGGCTCCCTGTTCTCCATATCCTGTCCTACCTTTCTGGATTTTACACTTTTTTCAGATGGCCCTTTTGCCCGGGGGGGCAGTGAGATTTCATTGTAGTGCAGATTTCCTTTACAGGCTTGCTTGGTTGGCCAAAAAGGGCGTATGCGTTTTTTTCTGAATATATTCAGGGCAATTCCAGTCTACCCCCTGCAATCGTTTTCCTGAAATTCAGCCCCGCTTTCAAGTCCCCTTCGCAGACTTACTTCAATATATTTTTGGAGGATAGCTGTCATTTATAACTCTGCAGGTTTGTGAAGTACAGTGCCCCTGAGCTCCTTTCTTCAACTCGCTTTCTTGTGAGCTGGGCACAAAACCGCAGGATTGCTTCAGGCCCTAATCTGTTTCCAGCAGGGCACACTGAGCCTTTGTTTAATTAATCTTCCTGGTGGGCAATGAGCGTTACATTTGCCCGTGCAGACACCTACAGCTAGTCTCTCATTGGTTCTCCCTATTCCTGTTCATCTTGCACAGAAATTGCAAGCTGTGCGAAACAGAAGGTTAAAGGCACTGACTCTCCAAGCGGGGAGAGTGTTAGTAAAGCATCTGGAATGGTGAACCCGAGGACCAGGAAACGAAAACTGAGATGCATTTTAAATCATTTCCCAATCACACGGTGGACGATACTCTGGGTTTCCCATGCATGTTTTAGCTGGAGGAAGAATCCCTTGAACCTGGAGAGTTGGGACCCATGGAATGGGTACCATGCAGTATGACTTCAAAGGGTCTGCATTTGCTCACCGAAACTCACCAATGCTATCAGCCTGAAGTGTCCAGCCTTATGTCTCAACCAGCTCTGGGTGTAGATGTGGTCAATCCCGGTTGCATCACATGCCCTGAGTGAATTAGTTAAGAATTGCTCTCTATTTCACTGTCTTTGTGTTTTGTTTTCGAAATTTATTTTGATAATGGGATTTATCGGATTTTCACTGCTGCGTTTCGGCCACTGTACACACGCTTGATTCTCTTACGGAGACATATATATCCATGGGTTTTAAGATTCTTCCTAGTCAGGTATATTCCTAGGCGTTGAATATGTGGTGTTGGGTCCATTTCGTTGAGCAAGGAGTAGGTCTTGTCTATTACATATTTGGCTTATGGAAAGTTATCTGTGCTAATTTCAGTCTCTGGTTTTATGCAGCCCCCCAAGGCACCTTTCCCCATAAGCAAGCACTAGTTGGTTTTCTAAATTTGAGACCCTGTTCTTTTTTGTAATTCAGTTCATGTGTAGTCAAGTTTACATTCCGTGTATTAGTGATATCTTATGATGTTTCTTTTTCTGTGTGACGTAGTTCACGTAGAATCACCGTACCTGCATCCACTCACTATGCCGCTACGGGCCTGATGACACAGATTTCATTGCTGAGTGATATTGCATTGTACGTACGTGCCACAACTTCTTTATCCATTTTTTGCTTTCTGGGATATTTACCTGATACTGTAGACGAGCTTCTTGTGAACACAGCCGTTCCAAATATTGGGGTGGCTGTCTGTTTTTGATTTTAATTTCCGTAAGCTATAGGACCATAAGTGGAAGTGCCATAGGCTGTGTTGCTTTGTTTCTTACGTGTTTCAGGAAACACCATACACTTCTCCAGGGTGGCTGCTGGCAATTTACATCCTGCCAATCAGCATAACAAGGCTCCCTGTTCTACATATCCTGTCCTACCTTTCTGGATTTCACACTTTTTTCAGATGGCCCTTTTGCCCGGGGGGCAGTGAGACTTCATTGTAGTGCAGATTTCCTTTACAGGCTTGCTTGGTTGGCCAAAAAGGGCGTATGCGTTTTTTCCTGAATATATTCAGGAAAAAACGCATACGCCCTTTTTGGCCAAGTGCATCATTGTCGACGTTGTGCCTCTTTTCCTATGCTTTCAGGGCAATTCCAGTCTACCCCCTGCAATCTTTTTCCTGAAATTCAGCCCCGCTTTCAAGTCCCCTTCGCAGGCTTACTTCAATATATTTTTGGAGGATAGCTGTCATTTATAACTCTGCAGGTTTGTGAAGTACAGTGCCCCTGAGCTCCTTTCTTCAACTCGCTTTCTTGTGAGCTGGGCACAAAACCGCAGGATTGCTTCAGGCCCTAATCTGTTTCCAGCAGGGCACGCTGAGCCTTTGCTTAATTCCTCTTCCTGGTGGGCAATGAGCGTTACATTTGCCCGTGCAGACACCTACAGCTAGTCTCTCATTGGTTCTCCCTATTCCTGTTCATCTTGCACAGAAATGGCAGGCTGTGCCAAACAGGAGGTTAAAGGCACTGACTCTCCAAGCGGGGAGAGTGTTAGTAAAGCATCTGGAATGGTGAACCCGAGGGCCAGGATACGAAAACTGAGATGCATTTTAAATCGTTTCCCAATCACACGGTGGACGATACTCTGGGTTTCCCATGCATGTTTTAGCTGGAGGAAGAATGCCTTGAACCTGGAGAGTTGGGACCCATGGAATGGGTACCATGCAGTATGACTTCAAAGGGTCTGCATTTGCTCACCGAAACTCACCAGTGCTATCAGCCTGAAGTGTCCAGCCTTATGTGTCAACCAGCTCTGGGTGTAGATGTGGTCAATCCCGGTTGCATCACATGCCCTGAGTGAATTATTTAAGAATTGCTCTCTATTTCACTGTCTTTGTGTTTTGTTTTCGAAATTTATTTTGATAATGGGATTTATCGGATTTTCACTGCTGCATTTCCGCCGCTGTACACACGCTTGATTCTCTTACGGAGACATATATATCCATGGGTTTTAAGATTCTTCCTAGTCAGGTATATTCCTAGGCGTTGAATATGTGGTGTTGGGTCCATTTCGTTGAGCAAGGAGTAGGTCTTGTCTATTACATATTTGGCTTATGGAAAGTTATCTGTGCTAATTTCCGTCTCTGGTTTTATGCAGCACCCCAAGGCACCTTTCCCCATAAGCAAGCACTAGTTGGTTTTCTAAATTTGAGACCCTGTTCTGTTTTGTAATTCAGTTTATGTGTAGTCAAGTTTACATTCCGTGTATTAGTGATATCTTATGATGTTTCTTTTTCTGTGTGATGTAGTTCACGTAGAATCACCGTACCTGCATCCACTCACTATGCCGCTACGGGCCTGATGACACAGATTTCATTGCTGAGTGATATTGCATTGTATGTACGTGCCACAACTTCTTTATCCATATTTTCCTTTCTGGGATATTTACCTGATACTGTAGACGAGCTTCTTGTGAACACAGCCGTCCCAAATATTGGGGTGGCTGTCTGTTTTTGATTTTAATTTCCGTAAGCTATAGGACCATAAGTGGAAGTGCCATAGGCTGTGTTGCTTTGTTTCTTACGTGTTTCAGGAAACACCATACACTTCTCCAGGGTGGCTGCTGGCAATTTACATCCTGCCAATCAGCATAACAAGGCTCCCTGTTCTCCATATCCTGTCCTACCTTTCTGGATTTTACACTTTTTTCAGATGGCCCTTTTGCCCCGGGGGGGGGGAGGCAGTGAGATTTCATTGTAGTGCAGATTTCCTTTACAGGCTTGCTTGGTTGGCCAAAAAGGGCGTATGCGTTTTTTCCTGAATATATTCAGGAAAAAACGCATACGCCCTTTTTGGCCAAGTGCATCATTGTCGACGTTGTGCCTCTTTTCCTATGCTTTCAGGGCAATTCCAGTCTACCCCCTTCAATCGTATTCCTGAAATTCTGCCCCGCTTTCAAGTCCCCTTCGCAGGCTTACTTCAATATATTTTTGGAGGATAGCTGTCATTTATAACTCTGCAGGTTTGTGAAGTCCAGTGCCCCTGAGCTCCTTTCTTCAACTCGCTTTCTTGTGAGCTGGGCACAAAACCGCAGGATTGCTTCAGGCCCTAATCTGTTTCCAGCAGGGCACACTGAGCCTTTGTTTAATTAATCTTCCTGATGGGCAATGAGCGTTACATTTGCCCGTGCAGACACCTACAGCTAGTCTCTCATTGGTTCTCCCTATTCCTGTTCATCTTGCACAGAAATTGCAAGCTGTGCGAAACAGGAGGTTAAAGGCACTGACTCTCCAAGCGGGGAGAGTGTTAGTAAAGCATCTGGAATGGTGAACCCGAGGACCTGGAAACGAAAACTGAGATGCATTTTAAATCATTTCCCAATCACACGGTGGACGATACTCTGGGTTTCCCATGCATGTTTTAGCTGGAGGAAGAATCCCTTGAACCTGGAGAGTTGGGACCCATGGAATGGGTACCATGCAGTATGACTTCAAAGGGTCTGCATTTGCTCACCGAAACTCACCAATGCTATCAGCCTGAAGTGTCCAGCCTTATGTCTCAACCAGCTCTGGGTGTAGATGTGGTCAATCCCGGTTGCATCACATGCCCTGAGTGAATTAGTTAAGAATTGCTCTCTATTTCACTGTCTTTGTGTTTTGTTTTCGAAATTTATTTTGATAATGGGATTTATCGGATTTTCACTGCTGCGTTTCGGCCACTGTACACACGCTTGATTCTCTTACGGAGACATATATATCCATGGGTTTTAAGATTCTTCCTAGTCAGGTATATTCCTAGGCGTTGAATATGTGGTGTTGGGTCCATTTCGTTGAGCAAGGAGTAGGTCTTGTCTATTACATATTTGGCTTATGGAAAGTTATCTGTGCTAATTTCAGTCTCTGGTTTTATGCAGCCCCCCAAGGCACCTTTACCCATAAGCAAGCACTAGTTGGTTTTCTAAATTTGAGACCCTGTTCTTTTTTGTAATTCAGTTCATGTGTAGTCAAGTTTACATTCCGTGTATTAGTGATATCTTATGATGTTTCTTTTTCTGTGTGACGTAGTTCACGTAGAATCACCGTACCTGCATCCACTCACTATGCCGCTAAGGGCCTGATGACACAGATTTCATTGCTGAGTGATATTGCATTGTACGTACGTGCCACAACTTCTTTATCCATTTTTTGCTTTCTGGGATATTTACCTGATACTGTAGACGAGCTTCTTGTGAACACAGCCGTTCCAAATATTGGGGTGGCTGTCTGTTTTTGATTTTAATTTCCGTAAGCTATAGGACCATAAGTGGAAGTGCCATAGGCTGTGTTGCTTTGTTTCTTACGTGTTTCAGGAAACACCATACACTTCTCCAGGGTGGCTGCTGGCAATTTACATCCTGCCAATCAGCATAACAAGGCTCCCTGTTCTCCATATCCTGTCCTACCTTTCTGGATTTTACACTTTTTTCAGATGGCCCTTTTGCCCCGGGGGGGGGGGGGAGGCAGTGAGATTTCATTGTAGTGCAGATTTCCTTTACAGGCTTGCTTGGTTGGCCAAAAAGGGTGTATGCGTTTTTTCCTGAATATATTCAGGAAAAAACGCATACGCCCTTTTTGGCCAAGTGCATCATTGTCGACGTTGTGCCTCTTTTCCTATGCTTTCAGGGCAATTCCAGTCTACCCCCTGCAATCGTATTCCTGAAATTCTGCCCCGCTTTCAAGTCCCCTTCGCAGGCTTACTTCAATATATTTTTGGAGGATAGCTGTCATTTATAACTCTGCAGGTTTGTGAAGTACAGTGCCCCTGAGCTCCTTTCTTCAACTCGCTTTCTTGTGAGCTGGGCACAAAACCGCAGGATTGCTTCAGGCCCTAATCTGTTTCCAGCAGGGCACACTGAGCCTTTGTTTAATTCCTCTTCCTGGTGGGCAATGAGCGTTACATTTGCCCGTGCAGACACCTACAGCTAGTCTCTCATTGGTTCTCCCTATTCCTGTTCATCTTGCACAGAAATGGCAAGCTGTGCCAAACAGGAGGTTAAAGGCACTGACTCTCCAAGCGGGGAGAGTGTTAGTAAAGCATCTGGAATGGTGAACCCGAGGACCAGGATACGAAAACTGAGATGCATTTTAAATCGTTTCTCAATCACACGGTGGACGATACTCTGGGTTTCCCATGCATGTTTTAGCTGGAGGAAGAATGCCTTGAACCTGGAGACTTGGGACCCATGGAATGGGTACCATGCAGTATGACTTCAAAGGGTCTGCATTTGCTCACCGAAACTCACCAGTGCTATCAGCCTGAAGTGTCCAGCCTTATGTCTCAACCAGCTCTGGGTGTAGATGTGGTCAATCCCGGTTGCATCACATGACCTGAGTGAATTATTTAAGAATTGCTCTCTATTTCACTGTCTTTGTGTTTTGTTTTCGAAATTTATTTTGATAATGGGATTTATCGGATTTTCACTGCTGCATTTCCGCTGCTGTACACACGCTTGATTCTCTTACGGAGACATATATATCCATGGGTTTTAAGATTCTTCCTAGTCAGGTATATTCCTAGGCGTTGAATATGTGGTGTTTAGTCCATTTCGTTGAGCAAGGAGTAGGTCTTGTCTATTACATATTTGGCTTATGGAATGTTATCTGTGCTAATTTCAGTCTCTGGTTTTATGCAGCACCCCAACGCACCTTTCCCCATAAGCAAGCACTAGTTGGTTTTCTAAATTTGAGACCCTGTTCTGTTTTGTAATTCAGTTCATGTGTAGTCAAGTTTACATTCCGTGTATTAGTGATATCTTATGATGTTTCTTTTTCTGTGTGACGTAGTTCACGTAGAATCACCGTACCTGCATCCACTCACTATGCCGCTACGGGCCTGATGACACAGATTTCATTGCTGAGTGATATTGCATTGTACGTACGTGCCACAACTTCTTTATCCATTTTTTGCTTTCTGGGATATTTACCTGATACTGTAGACGAGCTTCTTGTGAACACAGCCGTCCCAAATATTGGGGTGGCTGTCTGTTTTTGATTTTAATTTCCGTAAGCTATAGGACCATAAGTGGAAGTGCCATAGGCTGTGTTGCTTTGTTTCTTACGTGTTTCAGGAAACACCATACACTTCTCCAGGGTGGCTGCTGGCAATTTACATCCTGCCAATCAGCATAACAAGGCTCCCTGTTCTCCATATCCTGTCCTACCTTTCTGGATTTTACACTTTTTTCAGATGGCCCTTTTGCCCGGGGGGCAGTGAGACTTCATTGTAGTGCAGATTTCCTTTACAGGCTTGCTTGGTTGGCCAAAAAGGGCGTATGTGTTTTTTCCTGAATATATTCAGGAAAAAACGCATACGCCCTTTTTCGCCAAGTGCATCATTGTCGACGTTGTGCCTCTTTTCCTATGCTTCCAGGGCAATTCCAGTCTACCCCCTGCAATCGTTTTCCTGAAATTCAGCCCCGCTTTCAAGTCCCCTTCGCAGGCTTACTTCAATATATTTTTGGAGGATAGCTGTCATTTATAACTCTGCAGGTTTGTGAAGTACAGTGCCCCTGAGCTCCTTTCTTCAACTCGCTTTCTTGTGAGCTGGGCACAAAACCGCAGGATTGCTTCAGGCCCTAATCTGTTTCCAGCAGGGCACGCTGAGCCTTTGTTTAATTCCTCTTCCTGGTGGGCAATGAGCGTTACATTTGCCCGTGCAGACACCTACAGCTAGTCTCTCATTGGTTCTCCCTATTCCTGTTCATCTTGCACAGAAATGGCAGGCTGTGCCAAACAGGAGGTTAAAGGCACTGACTCTCCAAGCGGGGAGAGTGTTAGTAAAGCATCTGGAATGGTGAACCCGAGGACCAGGATACGAAAACTGAGATGCATTTTAAATCGTTTCCCAATCACACGGTGGACGATACTCTGGGTTTCCCATGCATGTTTTAGCTGGAGGAAGAATGCCTTGAACCTGGAGAGTTGGGACCCATGGAATGGGTACAATGCAGTATGACTTCAAAGGGTCTGCATTTGCTCACCGAAACTCACCAGTGCTATCAGCCTGAAGTGTCCAGCCTTATGTGTCAACCAGCTCTGGGTGTAGATGTGGTCAATCCCGGTTGCATCACATGCCCTGAGTGAATTATTTAAGAATTGCTCTCTATTTCACTGTCTTTGTGTTTTGTTTGCGAAATTTATTTTGATAATGGGATTTATCGGATTTTCACTGCTGCATTTCCGCCGCTGTACACACGCTTGATTCTCTTACGGAGACATATATATCCATGGGTTTTAAGATTCTTCCTAGTCAGGTATATTCCTAGGCGTTGAATATGTGGTGTTGGGTCCATTTCGTTGAGCAAGGAGTAGGTCTTGTCTATTACATATTTGGCTTATGGAAAGTTATCTGTGCTAATTTCCGTCTCTGGTTTTATGCAGCACCCCAAGGCACCTTTCCCCATAAGCAAGCACTAGTTGGTTTTCTAAATTTGAGACCCTGTTCTGTTTTGTAATTCAGTTTATGTGTAGTCAAGTTTACATTCCGTGTATTAGTGATATCTTATGATGTTTCTTTTTCTGTGTGACGTAGTTCACGTAGAATCACCGTACCTGCATCCACTCACTATGCCGCTACGGGCCTGATGACACAGATTTCATTGCTGAGTGATATTGCATTGTACGTACGTGCCACAACTTCTTTATCCATATTTTGCTTTCTGGGATATTTACCTGATACTGTAGACGAGCTTCTTGTGAACACAGCCGTCCCAAATATTGGGGTGGCTGTCTGTTTTTGATTTTAATTTCCGTAAGCTATAGGACCATAAGTGGAAGTGCCATAGGCTGTGTTGCTTTGTTTCTTACCTGTTTCAGGAAACACCATACACTTCTCCAGGGTGGCTGCTGGCAATTTACATCCTGCCAATCAGCATAACAAGGCTCCCTGTTCTCCATATCCTGTCCTACCTTTCTGGATTTTACACTTTTTTCAGATGGCCCTTTTGCCCGGGGGGGCAGTGAGATTTCATTGTAGTGCAGATTTCCTTTACAGGCTTGCTTGGTTGGCCAAAAAGGGCGTATGCATTTTTTTCTGAATATATTCAGGGCAATTCCAGTCTACCCCCTGCAATCGTTTTCCTGAAATTCAGCCCCGCTTTCAAGTCCCCTTCGCAGACTTACTTCAATATATTTTTGGAGGATAGCTGTCATTTATAACTCTGCAGGTTTGTGAAGTACAGTGCCCCTGAGCTCCTTTCTTCAACTCGCTTTCTTGTGAGCTGGGCACAAAACCGCAGGATTGCTTCAGGCCCTAATCTGTTTCCAGCAGGGCACACTGAGCCTTTGTTTAATTAATCTTCCTGATGGGCAATGAGCGTTACATTTGCCCGTGCAGACACCTACAGCTAGTCTCTCATTGGTTCTCCCTATTCCTGTTCATCTTGCACAGAAATTGCAAGCTGTGCGAAACAGGAGGTTAAAGGCACTGACTCTCCAAGCGGGGAGAGTGTTAGTAAAGCATCTGGAATGGTGAACCCGAGGACCAGGAAACGAAAACTGAGATGCATTTTAAATCATTTCCCAATCACACGGTGGACGATACTCTGGGTTTCCCATGCATGTTTTAGCTGGAGGAAGAATCCCTTGAACCTGGAGAGTTGGGACCCATGGAATGGGTACCATGCTGTATGACTTCAAAGGGTCTGCATTTGCTCACCGAAACTCACCAATGCTATCAGCCTGAAGTGTCCAGCCTTATGTCTCAACCAGCTCTGGGTGTAGATGTGGTCAATCCCGGTTGCATCACATGCCCTGAGTGAATTAGTTAAGAATTGCTCTCTATTTCACTGTCTTTGTGTTTTGTTTTCGAAATTTATTTTGATAATGGGATTTATCGGATTTTCACTGCTGCGTTTCGGCCACTGTACACACGCTTGATTCTCTTACGGAGACATATATATCCATGGGTTTTAAGATTCTTCCTAGTCAGGTATATTCCTAGGCGTTGAATATGTGGTGTTGGGTCCATTTCGTTGAGCAAGGAGTAGGTCTTGTCTATTACATATTTGGCTTATGGAAAGTTATCTGTGCTAATTTCAGTCTCTGGTTTTATGCAGCCCCCCAAGGCACCTTTCCCCATAAGCAAGCACTAGTTGGTTTTCTAAATTTGAGACCCTGTTCTTTTTTGTAATTCAGTTCATGTGTAGTCAAGTTTACATTCCGTGTATTAGTGATATCTTATGATGTTTCTTTTTCTGTGTGACGTAGTTCACGTAGAATCACCGTACCTGCATCCACTCACTATGCCGCTACGGGCCTGATGACACAGATTTCATTGCTGAGTGATATTGCATTGTACGTACGTGCCACAACTTCTTTATCCATATTTTGCTTTCTGGGATATTTACCTAATACTGTAGACGAGCTTCTTGTGAACACAGCCGTTCCAAATATTGGGGTGGCTGTCTGTTTTTGATTTTAATTTCCGTAAGCTATAGGACCATAAGTGGAAGTGCCATAGGCTGTGTTGCTTTGTTTCTTACGTGTTTCAGGAAACACCATACACTTCTCCAGGGTGGCTGCTGGCAATTTACATCCTGCCAATCAGCATAACAAGGCTCCCTGTTCTCCATATCCTGTCCTACCTTTCTGGATTTTACACTTTTTTCAGATGCCCCTTTTGCCCCGGGGGGGGGGGGAGACAGTGAGATTTCATTGTAGTGCAGATTTCCTTTACAGGCTTGCTTGGTTGGCCAAAAAGGGCGTATGCGTTTTTTCCTGAATATATTCAGGAAAAAACGCATACGCCCTTTTTGGCCAAGTGCATCATTGTCGACGTTGTGCCTCTTTTCCTATGCTTTCAGGGCAATTCCAGTCTACCCCCTGCAATCGTATTCCTGAAATTCTGCCCCGCTTTCAAGTCCCCTTCGCAGGCTTACTTCAATATATTTTTGGAGGATAGCTGTCATTTATAACTCTGCAGGTTTGTGAAGTACAGTGCCCCTGAGCTCCTTTCTTCAACTCGCTTTCTTGTGAGCTGGGCACAAAACCGCAGGATTGCTTCAGGCCCTAATCTGTTTCCAGCAGGGCACACTGAGCCTTTGTTTAATTCCTCTTCCTGGTGGGCAATGAGCGTTACATTTGCCCGTGCAGACACCTACAGCTAGTCTCTCATTGGTTCTCCCTATTCCTGTTCATCTTGCACAGAAATGGCAAGCTGTGCCAAACAGGAGGTTAAAGGCACTGACTCTCCAAGCGGGGAGAGTGTTAGTAAAGCATCTGGAATGGTGAACCCGAGGACCAGGATACGAAAACTGAGATGCATTTTAAATCGTTTCTCAATCACACGGTGGACGATACTCTGGGTTTCCCATGCATGTTTTAGCTGGAGGAAGAATGCCTTGAACCTGGAGAGTTGGGACCCATGGAATGGGTACCATGCAGTATGACTTCAAAGGGTCTGCATTTGCTCACCGAAACTCACCAGTGCTATCAGCCTGAAGTGTCCAGCCTTATGTCTCAACCAGCTCTGGGTGTAGATGTGGTCAATCCCGGTTGCATCACATGACCTGAGTGAATTATTTAAGAATTGCTCTCTATTTCACTGTCTTTGTGTTTTGTTTTCGAAATTTATTTTGATAATGGGATTTATCGGATTTTCACTGCTGCATTTCCGCTGCTGTACACACGCTTGATTCTCTTACGGAGACATATATATCCATGGGTTTTAAGATTCTTCCTAGTCAGGTATATTCCTAGGCGTTGAATATGTGGTGTTTAGTCCATTTCGTTGAGCAAGGAGTAGGTCTTGTCTATTACATATTTGGCTTATGGAATGTTATCTGTGCTAATTTCAGTCTCTGGTTTTATGCAGCACCCCAACGCACCTTTCCCCATAAGCAAGCACTAGTTGGTTTTCTAAATTTGAGACCGTGTTCTGTTTTGTAATTCAGTTCATGTGTAGTCAAGTTTACATTCCGTGTATTAGTGATATCTTATGATGTTTCTTTTTCTGTGTGACGTAGTTCACGTAGAATCACCGTACCTGCATCCACTTCCTATGCCGCTACGGGCCTGATGACACAGATTTCATTGCTGAGTGATATTGCATTGCACGTACGTGCCACAACTTCTTTATCCATTTTTTGCTTTCTGGGATATTTACCTGATACTGTAGACGAGCTTCTTGTGAACACAGCCGTCCCAAATATTGGGGTGGCTGTCTGTTTTTGATTTTAATTTCCGTAAGCTATAGGACCATAAGTGGAAGTGCCATAGGCTGTGTTGCTTTGTTTCTTACGTGTTTCAGGAAACACCATACACTTCTCCAGGGTGGCTGCTGGCAATTTACATCCTGCCAATCAGCATAACAAGGCTCCCTGTTCTCCATATCCTGTCCTACCTTTCTGGATTTTACACTTTTTTCAGATGGCCCTTTTGCCCGGGGGGGCAGTGAGATTTCATTGTAGTGCAGATTTCCTTTACAGGCTTGCTTGGTTGGCCAAAAAGGGCGTATGCGTTTTTTCCTGAATATATTCAGGAAAAAACGCATACGCCCTTTTTGGCCAAGTGCATCATTGTCGACGTTGTGCCTCTTTTCCTATGCTTTCAGGGCAATTCCAGTCTACCCCCTGCAATCGTTTTCCTGAAATTCAGCCCCGCTTTCAAGTCCCCTTCGCAGGCTTACTTCAATATATTTTTGGAGGATAGCTGTCATTTATAACTCTGCAGGTTTGTGAAGTACAGTGCCCCTGAGCTCCTTTCTTCAACTCGCTTTCTTGTGAGCTGGGCACAAAACCGCAGGATTGCTTCAGGCCCTAATCTGTTTCCAGCAGGGCACACTGAGCCTTTGTTTAATTCCTCTTCCTGGTGGGCAATGAGCGTTACATTTGCCCGTGCAGACACCTACCGCTAGTCTCTCATTGGTTCTCCCTATTCCTGTTCATCTTGCACAGAAATTGCAAGCTGTGCCAAACAGGAGGTTAAAGGCACTGACTCTCCAAGCGGGGAGAGTGTTAGTAAAGCATCTGGAATGGTGAACCCGAGGACCAGGATACGAAAACTGAGATGCATTTTAAATCGTTTCCCAATCACACGGTGGACGATACTCTGGGTTTCCCATGCATGTTTTAGCTGGAGGAAGAATGCCTTGAACCTGGAGAGTTGGGACCCATGGAATGGGTACCATGCAGTATGACTTCAAAGGGTCTGCATATGCTCACCAAAACTCACAAGTGCTATCAGCCTGAAGTGTCCAGCCTTATGTGTCAACCAGCTCTGGGTGTAGATGTGGTCGATCCCGGTTGCATCACATGCCCTGAGTGAATTATTTAAGAATTGCTCTCTATTTCACTGTCTTTGTGTTTTGTTTTCGAAATTTATTTTGATAATGGGATTTATCGGATTTTCACTGCTGCATTTCCGCCGCTGTACACACGCTTGATTCTCTTACGGAGACATATATATCCATGGGTTTTAAGATTCTTCCTAGTCAGGTATATTCCTAGGCGTTGAATATGTGGTGTTGAGTCCATTTCGTTGAGCAAGGAGTAGGTCTTGTCTATTACATATTTGGCTTATGGAATGTTATCTGTGCTAATTTCAGTCTCTGGTTTTATGCAGCACCCCAACGCACCTTTCCCCATAAGCAAGCACTAGTTGGTTTTCTAAATTTGAGACCCTGTTCTGTTTTGTAATTCAGTTCATGTGTAGTCAAGTTTACATTCCGTGTATTAGTGACATCTTATGATGTTTCTTTTTCTGTGTGACGTAGTTCACGTAGAATCACCGTACCTGCATCCACTCACTATGCCGCTACGGGCCTGATGACACAGATTTCATTGCTGAGTGATATTGCATTGTACGTACGTGCCACAACTTCTTTATCCATTTTTTGCTTTCTGGGATATTTACCTGATACTGTAGACGAGCTTCTTGTGAACACAGCCGTCCCAAATATTGGGGTGGCTGTCTGTTTTTGATTTTAATTTCCGTAAGCTATAGGACCATAAGTGGAAGTGCCATAGGCTGTGTTGCTTTGTTTCTTACGTGTTTCAGGAAACACCATACACTTCTCCAGGGTGGCTGCTGGCAATTTACATCCTGCCAATCAGCATAACAAGGCTCCCTGTTCTCCATATCCTGTCCTACCTTTCTGGATTTTACACTTTTTTCAGATGGCCCTTTTGCCCGGGGGGGGGGGGCAGTGAGATTTCATTGTAGTGCAGATTTCCTTTACAGGCTTGCTTGGTTGGCCAAAAAGGGCGTATGCGTTTTTTCCTGAATATATTCAGGAAAAAACGCATACGCCCTTTTTGGCCAAGTGCATCATTGTCGACGTTGTGCCTCTTTTCCTATGCTTTCAGGGCAATTCCAGTCTACCCCCTGCAATCGTTTTCCTGAAATTCAGCCCCGCTTTCAAGTCCCCTTCGCAGGCTTACTTCAATATATTTTTGGAGGATAGCTGTCATTTATAACTCTGCAGGTTTGTGAAGTACAGTGCCCCTGAGCTCCTTTCTTCAACTCGCTTTCTTGTGAGCTGGGCACAAAACCGCAGGATTGCTTCAGGCCCTAATCTGTTTCCAGCAGGGCACGCTGAGCCTTTGTTTAATTCCTCTTCCTGGTGGGCAATGAGCGTTACATTTGCCCGTGCAGACACCTACAGCTAGTCTCTCATTGGTTCTCCCTATTCCTGTTCATCTTGCACAGAAATGGCAGGCTGTGCCAAACAGGAGGTTAAAGGCACTGACTCTCCAAGCGGGGAGAGTGTTAGTAAAGCATCTGGAATGGTGAACCCGAGGACCAGGATACGAAAACTGAGATGCATTTTAAATCGTTTCCCAATCACACAGTGGACGATACTCTGGGTTTCCCATGCATGTTTTAGCTGGAGGAAGAATGCCTTGAACCTGGAGAGTTGGGACCCATGGAATGGGTACCATGCAGTATGACTTCAAAGGGTCTGCATTTGCTCACCGAAACTCACCAGTGCTATCAGCCTGAAGTGTCCAGCCTTATGTGTCAACCAGCTCTGGGTGTAGATGTGGTCAATCCCGGTTGCATCACATGCCCTGAGTGAATTATTTAAGAATTGCTCTCTATTTCACTGTCTTTGTGTTTTGTTTTCGAAATTTATTTTGATAATGGGATTTATCGGATTTTCACTGCTGCATTTCCGCCGCTGTACACACGCTTGATTCTCTTACGGAGACATATATATCCATGGGTTATAAGATTCTTCCTAGTCAGGTATATTCCTAGGCATTGAATATGTGGTGTTGGGTCCATTTCGTTGAGCAAGGAGTAGGTCTTGTCTATTACATATTTGGCTTATGGAAAGTTATCTGTGCTAATTTCCGTCTCTGGTTTTATGCAGCACCCCAAGGCACCTTTCCCCATAAGCAAGCACTAGTTGGTTTTCTAAATTTGAGACCCTGTTCTGTTTTGTAATTCAGTTTATGTGTAGTCATGCTTACATTCCGTGTATTAGTGATATCTTATGATGTTTCTTTTTCTGTGTGACGTAGTTCACGTAGAATCACCGTACCTGCATCCACTCACTATGCCGCTACGGGCCTGATGACACAGATTTCATTGCTGAGTGATATTGCATTGTACGTACGTGCCACAACTTCTTTATCCATATTTTGCTTTCTGGGATATTTACCTGATACTGTAGACGAGCTTCTTGTGAACACAGCCGTCCCAAATATTGGGGTGGCTGTCTGTTTTTGATTTTAATTTCCGTAAGCTATAGGACCATAAGTGGAAGTGCCATAGGCTGTGTTGCTTTGTTTCTTACCTGTTTCAGGAAACACCATACACTTCTCCAGGGTGGCTGCTGGCAATTTACATCCTGCCAATCAGCATAACAAGGCTCCCTGTTCTCCATATCCTGTCCTACCTTTCTGGATTTTACACTTTTTTCAGATGGCCCTTTTGCCCGGGGGGGCAGTGAGATTTCATTGTAGTGCAGATTTCCTTTACAGGCTTGCTTGGTTGGCCAAAAAGGGCGTATGCGTTTTTTCCTGAATATATTCAGGGCAATTCCAGTCTACCCCCTGCAATCGTTTTCCTGAAATTCAGCCCCGCTTTCAAGTCCCCTTCGCAGACTTACTTCAATATATTTTTGGAGGATAGCTGTCATTTATAACTCTGCAGGTTTGTGAAGTACAGTGCCCCTGAGCTCCTTTCTTCAACTCGCTTTCTTGTGAGCTGGGCACAAAACCGCAGGATTGCTTCAGGCCCTAATCTGTTTCCAGCAGGGCACTCTGAGCCTTTGTTAATTAATCTTCCTGATGGGCAATGAGCGTTACATTTGCCCGTGCAGACACCTACAGCTAGTCTCTCATTGGTTCTCCCTATTCCTCTTCATCTTGCACAGAAATTGCAAGCTGTGCGAAACAGGAGGTTAAAGGCACTGACTCTCCAAGCGGGGAGAGTGTTAGTAAAGCATCTGGAATGGTGAACCCGAGGACCTGGAAATGAAAACTGAGATGCATTTTAAATCATTTCCCAATCACACGGTGGACGATACTCTGGGTTTCCCATGCATGTTTTAGCTGGAGGAAGAATCCCTTGAACCTGGAGAGTTGGGACCCATGGAATGGGTACCATGCAGTATGACTTCAAAGGGTCTGCATTTGCTCACCGAAACTCACCAATGCTATCAGCCTGAAGTGTCCAGCCTTATGTCTCAACCAGCTCTGGGTGTAGATGTGGTCAATCCCGGTTGCATCACATGCCCTGAGTGAATTAGTTAAGAATTGCTCTCTATTTCACTGTCTTTGTGTTTTGTTTTCGAAATTTATTTTGATAATGGGATTTATCGGATTTTCACTGCTGCGTTTCGGCCACTGTACACACGCTTGATTCTCTTACGGAGACATATATATCCATGGGTTTTAAGATTCTTCCTAGTCAGGTATATTCCTAGGCGTTGAATATGTGGTGTTGGGTCCATTTCGTTGAGCAAGGAGTAGGTCTTGTCTATTACATATTTGGCTTATGGAAAGTTATCTGTGCTAATTTCAGTCTCTGGTTTTATGCAGCCCCCCAAGGCACCTTTCCCCATAAGCAAGCACTAGTTGGTTTTCTAAATTTGAGACCCTGTTCTTTTTTGTAATTCAGTTCATGTGTAGTCAAGTTTACATTCCGTGTATTAGTGATATCTTATGATGTTTCTTTTTCTGTGTGACGTAGTTCACGTAGAATCACCGTACCTGCATCCACTCACTATGCCGCTACGGGCCTGATGACACAGATTTCATTGCTGAGTGATATTGCATTGTACGTACGTGCCACAACTTCTTTATCCATTTTTTGCTTTCTGGGATATTTACCTTATACTGTAGACGAGCTTCTTGTGAACACAGCCGTTCCAAATATTGGGGTGGCTGTCTGTTTTTGATTTTAATTTCCGTAAGCTATAGGACCATAAGTGGAAGTGCCATAGGCTGTGTTGCTTTGTTTCTTACGTGTTTCAGGAAACACCATACACTTCTCCAGGGTGGCTGCTGGCAATTTACATCCTGCCAATCAGCATAACAAGGCTCCCTGTTCTCCATATCCTGTCCTACCTTTCTGGATTTTACACTTTTTTCAGATGGCCCTTTTGCCCCGGGGGGGGGGAGGCAGTGAGATTTCATTGTAGTGCAGATTTCCTTTACAGGCTTGCTTGGTTGGCCAAAAAGGGCGTATGCGTTTTTTCCTGAATATATTCAGGAAAAAACGCATACGCCCTTTTTGGCCAAGTGCATCATTGTCGACGTTGTGCCTCTTTTCCTATGCTTTCAGGGCAATTCCAGTCTACCCCCTGCAATCGTATTCCTGAAATTCTGCCCCGCTTTCAAGTCCCCTTCGCAGGCTTACTTCAATATATTTTTGGAGGATAGCTGTCATTTATAACTCTGCAGGTTTGTGAAGTACAGTGCCCCTGAGCTCCTTTCTTCAACTCGCTTTCTTGTGAGCTGGGCACAAAACCGCAGGATTGCTTCAGGCCCTAATCTGTTTCCAGCAGGGCACACTGAGCCTTTGTTTAATTAATCTTCCTGATGGGCAATGAGCGTTACATTTGCCCGTGCAGACACCTACAGCTAGTCTCTCATTGGTTCTCCCTATTCCTGTTCATCTTGCACAGAAATTGCAAGCTGTGCGAAACAGGAGGTTAAAGGCACTGACTCTCCAAGCGGGGAGAGTGTTAGTAAAGCATCTGGAATGGTGAACCCGAGGACCTGGAAACGAAAACTGAGATGCATTTTAAATCATTTCCCAATCACACGGTGGACGATACTCTGGGTTTCCCATGCATGTTTTAGCTGGAGGAAGAATCCCTTGAACCTGGAGAGTTGGGACCCATGGAATGGGTACCATGCAGTATGACTTCAAAGGGTCTGCATTTGCTCACCGAAACTCACCAATGCTATCAGCCTGAAGTGTCCAGCCTTATGTCTCAACCAGCTCTGGGTGTAGATGTGGTCAATCCCGGTTGCATCACATGCCCTGAGTGAATTAGTTAAGAATTGCTCTCTATTTCACTGTCTTTGTGTTTTGTTTTCGAAATTTATTTTGATAATGGGATTTATCGGATTTTCACTGCTGCGTTTCGGCCACTGTACACACGCTTGATTCTCTTACGGAGACATATATATCCATGGGTTTTAAGATTCTTCCTAGTCAGGTATATTCCTAGGCGTTGAATATGTGGTGTTGGGTCCATTTCGTTGAGCAAGGAGTAGGTCTTGTCTATTACATATTTGGCTTATGGAAAGTTATCTGTGCTAATTTCAGTCTCTGGTTTTATGCAGCCCCCCAAGGCACCTTTCCCCATAAGCAAGCACTAGTTGGTTTTCTAAATTTGAGACCCTGTTCTTTTTTGTAATTCAGTTCATGTGTAGTCAAGTTTACATTCCGTGTATTAGTGATATCTTATGATGTTTCTTTTTCTGTGTGACGTAGTTCACGTAGAATCACCGTACCTGCATCCACTCACTATGCCGCTACGGGCCTGATGACACAGATTTCATTGCTGAGTGATATTGCATTGTACGTACGTGCCACAACTTCTTTATCCATTTTTTGCTTTCTGGGATATTTACCTGATACTGTAGACGAGCTTCTTGTGAACACAGCCGTTCCAAATATTGGGGTGGCTGTCTGTTTTTGATTTTAATTTCCGTAAGCTATAGAACCATAAGTGGAAGTGCCATAGGCTGTGTTGCTTTGTTTCTTACCTGTTTCAGGAAACACCATACACTTCTCCAGGGTGGCTGCTGGCAATTTACATCCTGCCAATCAGCATAACAAGGCTCCCTGTTCTCCATATCCTGTCCTACCTTTCTGGATTTTACACTTTTTTCAGATGGCCCTTTTGCCCCGGGGGGGGGGGGGCAGTGAGATTTCATTGTAGTGCAGATTTCCTTTACAGGCTTGCTTGGTTGGCCAAAAAGGGCGTATGCGTTTTTTCCTGAATATATTCAGGAAAAAACGCATACGCCCTTTTTGGCCAAGTGCATCATTGTCGACGTTGTGCCTCTTTTCCTATGCTTTCAGGGCAATTCCAGTCTACCCCCTGCAATCGTATTCCTGAAATTCTGCCCCGCTTTCAAGTCCCCTTCGCAGGCTTACTTCAATATATTTTTGGAGGATAGCTGTCATTTATAACTCTGCAGGTTTGTGAAGTACAGTGCCCCTGAGCTCCTTTCTTCAACTCGCTTTCTTGTGAGCTGGGCACAAAACCGCAGGATTGCTTCAGGCCCTAATCTGTTTCCAGCAGGGCACACTGAGCCTTTGTTTAATTCCTCTTCCTGGTGGGCAATGAGCGTTACATTTGCCCGTGCAGACACCTACAGCTAGTCTCTCATTGGTTCTCCCTATTCCTGTTCATCTTGCACAGAAATGGCAAGCTGTGCCAAACAGGAGGTTAAAGGCACTGACTCTCCAAGCGGGGAGAGTGTTAGTAAAGCATCTGGAATGGTGAACCCGAGGACCAGGATACGAAAACCGAGATGCATTTTAAATCGTTTCTCAATCACACGGTGGACGATACTCTGGGTTTCCCATGCATGTTTTAGCTGGAGGAAGAATGCCTTGAACCTGGAGAGTTGGGACCCATGGAATGGGTACCATGCAGTATGACTTCAAAGGGTCTGCATTTGCTCACCGAAACTCACCAGTGCTATCAGCCTGAAGTGTCCAGCCTTATGTCTCAACCAGCTCTGGGTGTAGATGTGGTCAATCCCGGTTGCATCACATGACCTGAGTGAATTATTTAAGAATTGCTCTCTATTTCACTGTCTTTGTGTTTTGTTTTCGAAATTTATTTTGATAATGGGATTTATCGGATTTTCACTGCTGCATTTCCGCTGCTGTACACACGCTTGATTCTCTTACGGAGACATATATATCCATGGGTTTTAAGATTCTTCCTAGTCAGGTATATTCCTAGGCGTTGAATATGTGGTGTTTAGTCCATTTCGTTGAGCAAGGAGTAGGTCTTGTCTATTACATATTTGGCTTATGGAATGTTATCTGTGCTAATTTCAGTCTCTGGTTTTATGCAGCACCCCAACGCACCTTTCCCCATAAGCAAGCACTAGTTGGTTTTCTAAATTTGAGACCCTGTTCTGTTTTGTAATTCAGTTCATGTGTAGTCAAGTTTACATTCCGTGTATTAGTGATATCTTATGATGTTTCTTTTTCTGTGTGACGTAGTTCACGTAGAATCACCGTACCTGCATCCACTCACTATGCCGCTATGGGCCTGATGACACAGATTTCATTGCTGAGTGATATTGCATTGTACGTACGTGCCACAACTTCTTTATCCATTTTTTGCTTTCTGTGATATTTACCTGATACTGTAGACGAGCTTCTTGTGAACACAGCCGTCCCAAATATTGGGGTGGCTGTCTGTTTTTGATTTTAATTTCCGTAAGCTATAGGACCATAAGTGGAAGTGCCATAGGCTGTGTTGCTTTGTTTCTTACGTGTTTCAGGAAACACCATACACTTCTCCAGGGTGGCTGCTGGCAATTTACATCCTGCCAATCAGCATAACAAGGCTCCCTGTTCTCCATATCCTGTCCTACCTTTCTGGATTTTACACTTTTTTCAGATGGCCCTTTTGCCCGGGGGGGGGGGGCAGTGAGATTTCATTGTAGTGCAGATTTCCTTTACAGGCTTGCTTGGTTGGCCAAAAAGGGCGTATGCGTTTTTTCCTGAATATATTCAGGAAAAAACGCATACGCCCTTTTTGGCCAAGTGCATCATTGTCGACGTTGTGCCTCTTTTCCTATGCTTTCAGGGCAATTCCAGTCTACCCCCTGCAATCGTTTTCCTGAAATTCAGCCCCGCTTTCAAGTCCCCTTCGCAGACTTACTTCAATATATTTTTGGAGGATAGCTGTCATTTATAACTCTGCAGGTTTGTGAAGTACAGTGCCCCTGAGCTCCTTTCTTCAACTCGCTTTCTTGTGAGCTGGGCACAAAACCGCAGGATTGCTTCAGGCCCTAATCTGTTTCCAGCAGGGCACACTGAGCCTTTGTTTAATTAATCTTCCTGATGGGCAATGAGCGTTACATTTGCCCGTGCAGACACCTACAGCTAGTCTCTCATTGGTTCTCCCTATTCCTGTTCATCTTGCACAGAAATGGCAAGCTGTGCGAAACAGGAGGTTAAAGGCACTGACTCTCCAAGCGGGGAGAGTGTTAGTAAAGCATCTGGAATGGTGAACCCGAGGACCAGGATACGAAAACTGAGATGCATTTTAAATCATTTCCCAATCACACGGTGGACGATACTCTGGGTTTCCCATGCATGTTTTAGCTGGAGGAAGAATCCCTTGAACCTGGAGAGTTGGGACCCATGGAATGGGTACCATGCAGTATGACTTCAAAGGGTCTGCATTTGCTCACCGAAACTCACCAATGCTATCAGCCTGAAGTGTCCAGCCTTATGTCTCAACCAGCTCTGGGTGTAGATGTGGTCAATCCCGGTTGCATCACATGCCCTGAGTGAATTAGTTAAGAATTGCTCTCTATTTCACTGTCTTTGTGTTTTGTTTTCGAAATTTATTTTGATAATGGGATTTATCGGATTTTCACTGCTGCGTTTCGGCCACTGTACACACGCTTGATTCTCTTACGGAGACATATATATCCATGGGTTTTAAGATTCTTCCTAGTCAGGTATATTCCTAGGCGTTGAATATGTGGTGTTGGGTCCATTTCGTTGAGCAAGGAGTAGGTCTTGTCTATTACATATTTGGCTTATGGAAAGTTATCTGTGCTAATTTCAGTCTCTGGTTTTATGCAGCCCCCCAAGGCACCTTTCCCCATAAGCAAGCACTAGTTGGTTTTCTAAATTTGAGACCCTGTTCTTTTTTGTAATTCAGTTCATGTGTAGTCAAGTTTACATTCCGTGTGTTAGTGATATCTTATGATGTTTATTTTTCTGTGTGACGTAGTTCACGTAGAATCACTGTACCTGCATCCACTCACTATGCCGCTACGGGCCTGATGACACAGATTTCATTGCTGAGTGATATTGCATTGTACGTACGTGCCACAACTTCTTTATCCATTTTTTGCTTTCTGGGATATTTACCTGATACTGTAGACGAGCTTCTTGTGAACACAGCCGTTCCAAATATTGGGGTGGCTGTCTGTTTTTGATTTTAATTTCCGTAAGCTATAGGACCATAAGTGGAAGTGCCATAGGCTGTGTTGCTTTGTTTCTTACGTGTTTCAGGAAACACCATACACTTCTCCAGGGTGGCTGCTGGCAATTTACATCCTGCCAATCAGCATAACAAGGCTCCCTGTTCTCCATACCCTGTCCTACCTTTCTGGATTTTACACTTTTTTCAGATGGCCCTTTTGCCCCGGGGGGTGGGGCAGTGAGATTTCATTGTAGTGCAGATTTCCTTTACAGGCTTGCTTGGTTGGCCAAAAAGGGCGTATGCGTTTTTTCCTGAATATATTCAGGAAAAAACGCATACGCCCTTTTTGGCCAAGTGCATCATTGTCGACGTTGTGCCTCTTTTCCTATGCTTTCAGGGCAATTCCAGTCTACCCCCTGCAATCGTTTTCCTGAAATTCTGCCCCGCTTTCAAGTCCCCTTCGCAGGCTTACTTCAATATATTTTTGGAGGATAGCTGTCATTTATAACTCTGCAGGTTTGTGAAGTACAGTGCCCCTGAGCTCCTTTCTTCAACTCGCTTTCTTGTGAGCTGGGCACAAAACCGCAGGATTGCTTCAGGCCCTAATCTGTTTCCAGCAGGGCACACTGAGCCTTTGTTTAATTCCTCTTCCTGGTGGGCAATGAGCGTTACATTTGCCCGTGCAAACACCTACAGCTAGTCTCTCATTGGTTCTCCCTATTCCTGTTCATCCTGCACAGAAATGGCAAGCTGTGCGAAACAGGAGGTTAAAGGCACTGACTCTCCAAGCGGGGAGAGTGTTAGTAAAGCATCTGGAATGGTGAACCCGAGGACCAGGATACGAAAACTGAGATGCATTTTAAATCGTTTCCCAATCACACGGTGGACGATACTCTGGGTTTCCCATGCATGTTTTAGCTGGAGGAAGAATGCCTTGAACCTGGAGAGTTGGGACCCATGGAATGGGTACCATGCAGTATGACTTCAAAGGGTCTGCATTTGCTCACCGAAACTCACCAGTGCTATCAGCCTGAAGTGTCCAGCCTTATGTCTCAACCAGCTCTGGGTGTAGATGTGGTCAATCCCGGTTGCATCACATGACCTGAGTGAATTATTTAAGAATTGCTCTCTATTTCACTGTCTTTGTGTTTTGTTTTCGAAATTTATTTTGATAATGGGATTTATCGGATTTTCACTGCTGCATTTCCGCTGCTGTACACACGCTTGATTCTCTTACGGAGACATATATATCCATGGGTTTTAAGATTCTTCCTAGTCAGGTATATTCCTAGGCGTTGAATATGTGGTGTTTAGTCCATTTCGTTGAGCAAGGAGTAGGTCTTGTCTATTACATATTTGGCTTATGGAATGTTATCTGTGCTAATTTCAGTCTCTGGTTTTATGCAGCACCCCAACGCACCTTTCCCCATAAGCAAGCACTAGTTGGTTTTCTAAATTTGAGACCCTGTTCTGTTTTGTAATTCAGTTCATGTGTAGTCAAGTTTACATTCCGTGTATTAGTGATATCTTATGATGTTTCTTTTTCTGTGTGACGTAGTTCACGTAGAATCACCGTACCTGCATCCACTCACTATGCCGCTACGGGCCTGATGACACAGATTTCATTGCTGAGTGATATTGCATTGTACGTACGTGTCACAACTTCTTTATCCATTTTTTGCTTTCTGGGATATTTACCTGATACTGTAGACGAGCTTCTTGTGAACACAGCCGTCCCAAATATTGGGGTGGCTGTCTGTTTCTGATTTTAATTTCCGTAAGCTATAGGACCATAAGTGGAAGTGCCATAGGCTGTGTTGCTTTGTTTCTTACGTGTTTCAGGAAACACCATACACTTCTCCAGGGTGGCTGCTGGCAATTTACATCCTGCCAATCAGCATAACAAGGCTCCCTGTTCTCCATATCCTGTCCTACCTTTCTGGATTTTACACTTTTTTCAGATGGCCCTTTTGCCCGGGGGGGGGGGGGGGGCAGTGAGATTTCATTGTAGTGCAGATTTCCTTTACAGGCTTGCTTGGTTGGCCAAAAAGGGCGTATGCGTTTTTTCCTGAATATATTCAGGAAAAAACGCATACGCCCATTTTGGCCAAGTGCATCATTGTCGATGTTGTGCCTCTTTTCCTATGCTTTCAGGGCAATTCCTGTCTACCCCCTGCAATCGTTTTCCTGAAATTCAGCCCCGCTTTCAAGTCCCCTTCGCAGGCTTACTTCAATATATTTTTGGAGGATAGCTGTCATTTATAACTCTGCAGGTTTGTGAAGTACAGTGCCCCTGAGCTCCTTTCTTCAACTCGCTTTCTTGTGAGCTGGGCACAAAACCGCAGGATTGCTTCAGGCCCTAATCTGTTTCCAGCAGGGCACGCTGAGCCTTTGTTTAATTCCTCTTCCTGGTGGGCAATGAGCGTTACATTTGCCCGTGCAGACACCTACAGCTAGTCTCTCATTGGTTCTCCCTATTCCTGTTCATCTTGCACAGAAATGGCAAGCTGTGCCAAACAGGAGGTTAAAGGCACTGACTCTCCAAGCGGGGAGAGTGTTAGTAAAGCATCTGGAATGGTGAACCCGAGGACCAGGATAGGAAAACTGAGATGCATTTTAAATCGTTTCCCAATCACACGGTGGACGATACTCTGGGTTTCCCATGCATGTTTTAGCTGGAGGAAGAATGCCTTGAACCTGGAGAGTTGGGACCCATGGAATGGGTACCATGCAGTATGACTTCAAAGGGTCTGCATTTGCTCACCGAAACTCACCAGTGCTATCAGCCTGAAGTGTCCAGCCTTATGTGTCAACCAGCTCTGGGTGTAGATGTGGTCAATCCCGGTTGCATCACATGCCCTGAGTGAATTATTTAAGAATTGCTCTCTATTTCACTGTCTTTGTGTTTTGTTTTCGAAATTTATTTTGATAATGGGATTTATCGGATTTTCACTGCTGCATTTCCGCCGCTGTACACACGCTTGATTCTCTTACGGAGACATATATATCCATGGGTTTTAAGATTCTTCCTAGTCAGGTATATTCCTAGGCGTTGAATATGTGGTGTTGGGTCCATTTCGTTGAGCAAGGAGTAGGTCTTGTCTATTACATATTTGGCTTATGGAAAGTTATCTGTGCTAATTTCCGTCTCTGGTTTTATGCAGCACCCCAACGCACCTTTCCCCATAAGCAAGCACTAGTTGGTTTTCTAAATTTGAGACCCTGTTCTTTTTTGTAATTCAGTTCATGTGTAGTCAAGTTTACATTCCGTGTATTAGTGATATCTTATGATGTTTCTTTTTCTGTGTGACGTAGTTCACGTAGAATCACCGTACCTGCATCCACTTACTATGCCGCTACGGGCCTGATGACACAGATTTCATTGCTGAGTGATATTGCATTGTACGTACGTGCCACAACTTCTTTATCCATTTTTTGCTTTCTGGGATATTTACCTGATACTGTAGACGAGCTTCTTGTGAACACAGCCGTCCCAAATATTGGGGTGGCTGTCTGTTTTTGATTTTAATTTCCGTAAGCTATAGGACCATAAGTGGAAGTGCCATAGGCTGTGTTGCTTTGTTTCTTACGTGTTTCAGGAAACACCATACACTTCTCCAGGGTGGCTGCTGGCAATTTACATCCTGCCAATCAGCATAACAAGGCTCCCTGTTCTCCATATCCTGTCCTACCTTTCTGGATTTTACACTTTTTTCAGATGGCCCTTTTGCCCGGGGGGGCAGTGAGATTTCATTGTAGTGCAGATTTCCTTTACAGGCTTGCTTGGTTGGCCAAAAAGGGCGTATGCGTTTTTTCCTGAATATATTCAGGGCAATTCCAGTCTACCCCCTGCAATCGTTTTCCTGAAATTCAGCCCCGCTTTCAAGTCCCCTTCGCAGACTTACTTCAATATATTTTTGGAGGATAGCTGTCATTTATAACTCTGCAGGTTTTTGAAGTACAGTGCCCCTGAGCTCCTTTCTTCAACTCGCTTTCTTGTGAGCTGGGCACAAAACCGCAGGATTGCTTCAGGCCCTAATCTGTTTCCAGCAGGGCACACTGAGCCTTTGTGTAATTAATCTTCCTGGTGGGCAATGAGCGTTACATTTGCCCGTGCAGACACCTACAGCTAGTCTCTCATTGGTTCTCCCTATTCCTGTTCATCTTGCACAGAAATTGCAAGCTGTGCGAAACAGGAGGTTAAAGGCACTGACTCTCCAAGCGGGGAGAGTGTTAGGAAAGCATCTGGAATGGTGAACCCGAGGACCAGGAAACGAAAACTGAGATGCATTTTAAATCATTTCCCAATCACACGGTGGACGATACTCTGGGTTTCCCATGCATGTTTTAGCTGGAGGAAGAATCCCTTGAACCTGGAGAGTTGGGACCCATGGAATGGGTACCATGCAGTATGACTTCAAAGGGTCTGCATTTGCTCACCGAAACTCACCAATGCTATCAGCCTGAAGTGTCCAGCCTTATGTCTCAACCAGCTCTGGGTGTAGATGTGGTCAATCCCGGTTGCATCACATGCCCTGAGTGAATTAGTTAAGAATTGCTCTCTATTTCACTGTCTTTGTGTTTTGTTTTCGAAATTTATTTTGATAATGGGATTTATCGGATTTTCACTGCTGCGTTTCGGCCACTGTACACACGCTTGATTCTCTTACGGAGACATATATATCCATGGGTTTTAAGATTCTTCCTAGTCAGGTATATTCCTAGGCGTTGAATATGTGGTGTTTAGTCCATTTCGTTGAGCAAGGAGTAGGTCTTGTCTATTACATATTTGGCTTATGGAATGTTATCTGTGCTAATTTCAGTCTCTGGTTTTATGCAGCACCCCAACGCACCTTTCCCCATAAGCAAGCACTAGTTGGTTTTCTAAATTTGAGACCCTGTTCTGTTTTGTAATTCAGTTCATGTGTAGTCAAGTTTACATTCCGTGTATTAGTGATATCTTATGATGTTTCTTTTTCTGTGTGACGTAGTTCACGTAGAATCACCGTACCTGCATCCACTCACTATGCCGCTACGGGCCTGATGACACAGATTTCATTGCTGAGTGATATTGCATTGTACGTACGTGCCACAACTTCTTTATCCATTTTTTGCTTTCTGGGATATTTACCTGATACTGTAGACGAGCTTCTTGTGAACACAGCCGTCCCAAATATTGGGGTGGCTGTCTGTTTTTGATTTTAATTTCCGTAAGCTATAGGACCATAAGTGGAAGTGCCATAGGCTGTGTTGCTTTGTTTCTTACGTGTTTCAGGAAACACCATACACTTCTCCAGGGTGGCTGCTGGCAATTTACATCCTGCCAATCAGCATAACAAGGCTCCCTGTTCTCCATATCCTGTCCTACCTTTCTGGATTTTACACTTTTTTCAGATGGCCCTTTTGCCCGGGGGGGGGCAGTGAGATTTCATTGTAGTGCAGATTTCCTTTACAGGCTTGCTTGGTTGGCCAAAAAGGGCGTATGCGTTTTTTCCTGAATATATTCAGGAAAAAACGCATACGCCCTTTTTGGCCAAGTGCATCATTGTCGACGTTGTGCCTCTTTTCCTATGCTTTCAGGGCAATTCCAGTCTACCCCCTGCAATCGTTTTCCTGAAATTCAGCCCCGCTTTCAAGTCCCCTTCGCAGACTTACTTCAATATATTTTTGGAGGATAGCTGTCATTTATAACTCTGCAGGTTTGTGAAGTACAGTGCCCCTGAGCTCCTTTCTTCAACTCGCTTTCTTGTGAGCTGGGCACAAAACCGCAGGATTGCTTCAGGCCCTAATCTGTTTCCAGCAGGGCACACTGAGCCTTTGTTTAATTCCTCTTCCTGGTGGGCAATGAGCGTTACATTTGCCCGTGCAGACACCTACAGCTAGTCTCTCATTGGTTCTCCCTATTCCTGTTCATCTTGCACAGAAATGGCAAGCTGTGCCAAACAGGAGGTTAAAGGCACTGACTCTCCAAGCGGGGAGAGTGTTAGTAAAGCATCTGGAATGGTGAACCCGAGGACCAGGATACGAAAACTGAGATGCATTTTAAATCGTTTCTCAATCACACGGTGGACGATACTCTGGGTTTCCCATGCATGTTTTAGCTGGAGGAAGAATGCCTTGAACCTGGAGAGTTGGGACCCATGGAATGGGTACCATGCAGTATGACTTCAAAGGGTCTGCATTTGCTCACCGAAACTCACCAGTGCTATCAGCCTGAAGTGTCCAGCCTTATGTCTCAACCAGCTCTGGGTGTAGATGTGGTCAATCCCGGTTGCATCACATGACCTGAGTGAATTATTTAAGAATTGCTCTCTATTTCACTGTCTTTGTGTTTTGTTTTCGAAATTTATTTTGATAATGGGATTTATCGGATTTTCACTGCTGCATTTCCGCTGCTGTACACACGCTTGATTCTCTTACGGAGACATATATATCCATGGGTTTTAAGATTCTTCCTAGTCAGGTATATTCCTAGGCGTTGAATATGTGGTGTTTAGTCCATTTCGTTGAGCAAGGAGTAGGTCTTGTCTATTACATATTTGGCTTATGGAATGTTATCTGTGCTAATTTCAGTCTCTGGTTTTATGCAGCACCCCAACGCACCTTTCCCCATAAGCAAGCACTAGTTGGTTTTCTAAATTTGAGACCCTGTTCTGTTTTGTAATTCAGTTCATGTGTAGTCAAGTTTACATTCCGTGTATTAGTGATATCTTATGATGTTTCTTTTTCTGTGTGACGTAGTTCACGTAGAATCACCGTACCTGCATCCACTCACTATGCCGCTACGGGCCTGATGACACAGATTTCATTGCTGAGTGATATTGCATTGTACGTACGTGCCACAACTTCTTTATCCATTTTTTGCTTTCTGGGATATTTACCTGATACTGTAGACGAGCTTCTTGTGAACACAGCCGTCCCAAATATTGGGGTGGCTGTCTGTTTTTGATTTTAATTTCCGTAAGCTATAGGACCATAAGTGGAAGTGCCATAGGCTGTGTTGCTTTGTTTCTTACGTGTTTCAGGAAACACCATACACTTCTCCAGGGTGGCTGCTGGCAATTTACATCCTGCCAATCAGCATAACAAGGCTCCCTGTTCTCCATATCCTGTCCTACCTTTCTGGATTTTACACTTTTTTCAGATGGCCCTTTTGCCCGGGGGGGGGCAGTGAGATTTCATTGTAGTGCAGATTTCCTTTACAGGCTTGCTTGGTTGGCCAAAAAGGGCGTATGCGTTTTTTCCTGAATATATTCAGGAAAAAACGCATACGCCCTTTTTGGCCAAGTGCATCATTGTCGACGTTGTGCCTCTTTTCCTATGCTTTCAGGGCAATTCCAGTCTACCCCCTGCAATCGTTTTCCTGAAATTCAGCCCCGCTTTCAAGTCCCCTTCGCAGACTTACTTCAATATATTTTTGGAGGATAGCTGTCATTTATAACTCTGCAGGTTTGTGAAGTACAGTGCCCCTGAGCTCCTTTCTTCAACTCGCTTTCTTGTGAGCTGGGCACAAAACCGCAGGATTGCTTCAGGCCCTAATCTGTTTCCAGCAGGGCACACTGAGCCTTTGTTTAATTAATCTTCCTGATGGGCAATGAGCGTTACATTTGCCCGTGCAGACACCTACAGCTAGTCTCTCATTGGTTCTCCCTATTCCTGTTCATCTTGCACAGAAATTGCAAGCTGTGCGAAACAGGAGGTTAAAGGCACTGACTCTCCAAGCGGGGAGAGTGTTAGTAAAGCATCTGGAATGGTGAACCCGAGGACCTGGAAACGAAAACTGAGATGCATTTTAAATCATTTCCCAATCACACGGTGGACGATACTCTGGGTTTCCCATGCATGTTTTAGCTGGAGGAAGAATCCCTTGAACCTGGAGAGTTGGGACCCATGGAATGGGTACCATGCAGTATGACTTCAAAGGGTCTGCATTTGCTCACCGAAACTCACCAATGCTATCAGCCTGAAGTGTCCAGCCTTATGTCTCAACCAGCTCTGGGTGTAGATGTGGTCAATCCCGGTTGCATCACATGCCCTGAGTGAATTAGTTAAGAATTGCTCTCTATTTCACTGTCTTTGTGTTTTGTTTTCGAAATTTATTTTGATAATGGGATTTATCGGATTTTCACTGCTGCGTTTCGGCCACTGTACACACGCTTGATTCTCTTACGGAGACATATATATCCATGGGTTTTAAGATTCTTCCTAGTCAGGTATATTCCTAGGCGTTGAATATGTGGTGTTGGGTCCATTTCGTTGAGCAAGGAGTAGGTCTTGTCTATTACATATTTGGCTTATGGAAAGTTATCTGTGCTAATTTCAGTCTCTGGTTTTATGCAGCCCCCCAAGGCACCTTTCCCCATAAGCAAGCACTAGTTGGTTTTCTAAATTTGAGACCCTGTTCTTTTTTGTAATTCAGTTCATGTGTAGTCAAGTTTACATTCCGTGTATTAGTGATATCTTATGATGTTTCTTTTTCTGTGTGACGTAGTTCACGTAGAATCACCGTACCTGCATCCACTCACTATGCCGCTACGGGCCTGATGACACAGATTTCATTGCTGAGTGATATTGCATTGTACGTACGTGCCACAACTTCTTTATCCATTTTTTGCTTTCTGGGATATTTACCTGATACTGTAGACGAGCTTCTTGTGAACACAGCCGTTCCAAATATTGGGGTGGCTGTCTGTTTTTGATTTTAATTTCCGTAAGCTATAGAACCATAAGTGGAAGTGCCATAGGCTGTGTTGCTTTGTTTCTTACCTGTTTCAGGAAACACCATACACTTCTCCAGGGTGGCTGCTGGCAATTTACATCCTGCCAATCAGCATAACAAGGCTCCCTGTTCTCCATATCCTGTCCTACCTTTCTGGATTTTACACTTTTTTCAGATGGCCCTTTTGCCCCGGGGGGGGGGGGCAGTGAGATTTCATTGTAGTGCAGATTTCCTTTACAGGCTTGCTTGGTTGGCCAAAAAGGGCGTATGCGTTTTTTCCTGAATATATTCAGGAAAAAACGCATACGCCCTTTTTGGCCAAGTGCATCATTGTCGACGTTGTGCCTCTTTTCCTATGCTTTCAGGGCAATTCCAGTCTACCCCCTGCAATCGTATTCCTGAAATTCTGCCCCGCTTTCAAGTCCCCTTCGCAGGCTTACTTCAATATATTTTTGGAGGATAGCTGTCATTTATAACTCTGCAGGTTTGTGAAGTACAGTGCCCCTGAGCTCCTTTCTTCAACTCGCTTTCTTGTGAGCTGGGCACAAAACCGCAGGATTGCTTCAGGCCCTAATCTGTTTCCAGCAGGGCACACTGAGCCTTTGTTTAATTCCTCTTCCTGGTGGGCAATGAGCGTTACATTTGCCCGTGCAGACACCTACAGCTAGTCTCTCATTGGTTCTCCCTATTCCTGTTCATCTTGCACAGAAATGGCAAGCTGTGCCAAACAGGAGGTTAAAGGCACTGACTCTCCAAGCGGGGAGAGTGTTAGTAAAGCATCTGGAATGGTGAACCCGAGGACCAGGATACGAAAACCGAGATGCATTTTAAATCGTTTCTCAATCACACGGTGGACGATACTCTGGGTTTCCCATGCATGTTTTAGCTGGAGGAAGAATGCCTTGAACCTGGAGAGTTGGGACCCATGGAATGGGTACCATGCAGTATGACTTCAAAGGGTCTGCATTTGCTCACCGAAACTCACCAGTGCTATCAGCCTGAAGTGTCCAGCCTTATGTCTCAACCAGCTCTGGGTGTAGATGTGGTCAATCCCGGTTGCATCACATGACCTGAGTGAATTATTTAAGAATTGCTCTCTATTTCACTGTCTTTGTGTTTTGTTTTCGAAATTTATTTTGATAATGGGATTTATCGGATTTTCACTGCTGCATTTCCGCTGCTGTACACACGCTTGATTCTCTTACGGAGACATATATATCCATGGGTTTTAAGATTCTTCCTAGTCAGGTATATTCCTAGGCGTTGAATATGTGGTGTTTAGTCCATTTCGTTGAGCAAGGAGTAGGTCTTGTCTATTACATATTTGGCTTATGGAATGTTATCTGTGCTAATTTCAGTCTCTGGTTTTATGCAGCACCCCAACGCACCTTTCCCCATAAGCAAGCACTAGTTGGTTTTCTAAATTTGAGACCCTGTTCTGTTTTGTAATTCAGTTCATGTGTAGTCAAGTTTACATTCCGTGTATTAGTGATATCTTATGATGTTTCTTTTTCTGTGTGACGTAGTTCACGTAGAATCACCGTACCTGCATCCACTCACTATGCCGCTACGGGCCTGATGACACAGATTTCATTGCTGAGTGATATTGCATTGTACGTACGTGCCACAACTTCTTTATCCATTTTTTGCTTTCTGGGATATTTACCTGATACTGTAGACGAGCTTCTTGTGAACACAGCCGTCCCAAATATTGGGGTGGCTGTCTGTTTTTGATTTTAATTTCCGTAAGCTATAGGACCATAAGTGGAAGTGCCATAGGCTGTGTTGCTTTGTTTCTTACGTGTTTCAGGAAACACCATACACTTCTCCAGGGTGGCTGCTGGCAATTTACATCCTGCCAATCAGCATAACAAGGCTCCCTGTTCTCCATATCCTGTCCTACCTTTCTGGATTTTACACTTTTTTCAGATGGCCCTTTTGCCCGGGGGGGGGGGCAGTGAGATTTCATTGTAGTGCAGATTTCCTTTACAGGCTTGCTTGGTTGGCCAAAAAGGGCGTATGCGTTTTTTCCTGAATATATTCAGGAAAAAACGCATACGCCCTTTTTGGCCAAGTGCATCATTGTCGACGTTGTGCCTCTTTTCCTATGCTTTCAGGGCAATTCCAGTCTACGCCCTGCAATCGTTTTCCTGAAATTCAGCCCCGCTTTCAAGTCCCCTTCGCAGACTTACTTCAATATATTTTTGGAGGATAGCTGTCATTTATAACTCTGCAGGTTTGTGAAGTACAGTGCCCCTGAGCTCCTTTCTTCAACTCGCTTTCTTGTGAGCTGGGCACAAAACCGCAGGATTGCTTCAGGCCCTAATCTGTTTCCAGCAGGGCACACTGAGCCTTTGTTTAATTAATCTTCCTGATGGGCAATGAGCGTTACATTTGCCCGTGCAGACACCTACAGCTAGTCTCTCATTGGTTCTCCCTATTCCTGTTCATCTTGCACAGAAATGGCAAGCTGTGCGAAACAGGAGGTTAAAGGCACTGACTCTCCAAGCGGGGAGAGTGTTAGTAAAGCATCTGGAATGGTGAACCCGAGGACCTGGAAACGAAAACTGAGATGCATTTTAAATCATTTCCCAATCACACGGTGGACGATACTCTGGGTTTCCCATGCATGTTTTAGCTGGAGGAAGAATCCCTTGAACCTGGAGAGTTGGGACCCATGGAATGGGTACCATGCAGTATGACTTCAAAGGGTCTGCATTTGCTCACCGAAACTCACCAATGCTATCAGCCTGAAGTGTCCAGCCTTATGTCTCAACCAGCTCTGGGTGTAGATGTGGTCAATCCCGGTTGCATCACATGCCCTGAGTGAATTAGTTAAGAATTGCTCTCTATTTCACTGTCTTTGTGTTTTGTTTTCGAAATTTATTTTGATAATGGGATTTATCGGATTTTCACTGCTGCATTTCCGCTGCTGTACACACGCTTGATTCTCTTACGGAGACATATATATCCATGGGTTTTAAGATTCTTCCTAGTCAGGTATATTCCTAGGCGTTGAATATGTGGTGTTTAGTCCATTTCGTTGAGCAAGGAGTAGGTCTTGTCTATTACATATTTGGCTTATGGAATGTTATCTGTGCTAATTTCAGTCTCTGGTTTTATGCAGCACCCCAACGCACCTTTCCCCATAAGCAAGCACTAGTTGGTTTTCTAAATTTGAGACCCTGTTCTGTTTTGTAATTCAGTTCATGTGTAGTCAAGTTTACATTCCGTGTATTAGTGATATCTTATGATGTTTCTTTTTCTGTGTGACGTAGTTCACGTAGAATCACCGTACCTGCATCCACTCACTATGCCGCTACGGGCCTGATGACACAGATTTCATTGCTGAGTGATATTGCATTGTACGTACGTGCCACAACTTCTTTATCCATTTTTTGCTTTCTGGGATATTTACCTGATACTGTAGACGAGCTTCTTGTGAACACAGCCGTCCCAAATATTGGGGTGGCTGTCTGTTTCTGATTTTAATTTCCGTAAGCTATAGGACCATAAGTGGAAGTGCCATAGGCTGTGTTGCTTTGTTTCTTACGTGTTTCAGGAAACACCATACACTTCTCCAGGGTGGCTGCTGGCAATTTACATCCTGCCAATCAGCATAACAAGGCTCCCTGTTCTCCATATCCTGTCCTAACTTTCTGGATTTTACACTTTTTTCAGATGGCCCTTTTGCCCGGGGGGGGGGGGGCAGTGAGATTTCATTGTAGTGCAGATTTCCTTTACAGGCTTGCTTGGTTGGCCAAAAAGGGCGTATGCGTTTTTTCCTGAATATATTCAGGAAAAAACGCATACGCCCTTTTTGGCCAAGTGCATCATTGTCGACGTTGTGCCTCTTTTCCTATGCTTTCAGGGCAATTCCTGTCTACCCCCTGCAATCGTTTTCCTGAAATTCAGCCCCGCTTTCAAGTCCCCTTCGCAGGCTTACTTCAATATATTTTTGGAGGATAGCTGTCATTTATAACTCTGCAGGTTTGTGAAGTACAGTGCCCCTGAGCTCCTTTCTTCAACTCGCTTTCTTGTGAGCTGGGCACAAAACCGCAGGATTGCTTCAGGCCCTAATCTGTTTCCAGCAGGGCACGCTGAGCCTTTGTTTAATTCCTCTTCCTGGTGGGCAATGAGCGTTACATTTGCCCGTGCAGACACCTACAGCTAGTCTCTCATTGGTTCTCCCTATTCCTGTTCATCTTGCACAGAAATGGCAAGCTGTGCCAAACAGGAGGTTAAAGGCACTGACTCTCCAAGCGGGGAGAGTGTTAGTAAAGCATCTGGAATGGTGAACCCGAGGACCAGGATAGGAAAACTGAGATGCATTTTAAATCGTTTCCCAATCACACGGTGGACGATACTCTGGGTTTCCCATGCATGTTTTAGCTGGAGGAAGAATGCCTTGAACCTGGAGAGTTGGGACCCATGGAATGGGTACCATGCAGTATGACTTCAAAGGGTCTGCATTTGCTCACCGAAACTCACCAGTGCTATCAGCCTGAAGTGTCCAGCCTATGTGTCAACCAGCTCTGGGTGTAGATGTGGTCAATCCCGGTTGCATCACATGCCCTGAGTGAATTATTTAAGAATTGCTCTCTATTTCACTGTCTTTGTGTTTTGTTTTCGAAATTTATTTTGATAATGGGATTTATCGGATTTTCACTGCTGCATTTCCGCCGCTGTACACACGCTTGATTCTCTTACGGAGACATATATATCCATGGGTTTTAAGATTCTTCCTAGTCAGGTATATTCCTAGGCGTTGAATATGTGGTGTTGGGTCCATTTCGTTGAGCAAGGAGTAGGTCTTGTCTATTACATATTTGGCTTATGGAAAGTTATCTGTGCTAATTTCCGTCTCTGGTTTTATGCAGCACCCCAAGGCACCTTTCCCCATAAGCAAGCACTAGTTGGTTTTCTAAATTTGAGACCCTGTTCTGTTTTGTAATTCAGTTTATGTGTAGTCAAGTTTACATTCCGTGTATTAGTGATATCTTATGATGTTTCTTTTTCTGTGTGACGTAGTTCACGTAGAATCACCGTACCTGCATCCACTCACTATGCCGCTACGGGCCTGATGACACAGATTTCATTGCTGAGTGATATTGCATTGTACGTACGTGCCACAACTTCTTTATCCATATTTTCCTTTCTGGGATATTTACCTGATACTGTAGACGAGCTTCTTGTGAACACAGCCGTCCCAAATATTGGGGTGGCTGTCTGTTTTTGATTTTAATTTCCGTAAGCTATAGGACCATAAGTGGAAGTGCCATAGGCTGTGTTGCTTTGTTTCTTACCTGTTTCAGGAAACACCATACACTTCTCCAGGGTGGCTGCTGGCAATTTACATCCTGCCAATCAGCATAACAAGGCTCCCTGTTCTCCATATCCTGTCCTACCTTTCTGGATTTTACACTTTTTTCAGATGGCCCTTTTGCCAGGGGGGGCAGTGAGATTTCATTGTAGTGCAGATTTCCTTTACAGGCTTGCTTGGTTGGCCAAAAAGGGCGTATGCGTTTTTTCCTGAATATATTCAGGGCAATTCCAGTCTACCCCCTGCAATCGTTTTCCTGAAATTCAGCCCCGCTTTCAAGTCCCCTTCGCAGACTTACTTCAATATATTTTTGGAGGATAGCTGTCATTTATAACTCTGCAGGTTTTTGAAGTACAGTGCCCCTGAGCTCCTTTCTTCAACTCGCTTTCTTGTGAGCTGGGCACAAAACCGCAGGATTGCTTCAGGCCCTAATCTGTTTCCAGCAGGGCACACTGAGCCTTTGTTTAATTAATCTTCCTGGTGGGCAATGAGCGTTACATTTGCCCGTGCAGACACCTACAGCTAGTCTCTCATTGGTTCTCCCTATTCCTGTTCATCTTGCACAGAAATTGCAAGCTGTGCGAAACAGGAGGTTAAAGGCACTGACTCTCCAAGCGGGGAGAGTGTTAGGAAAGCATCTGGAATGGTGAACCCGAGGACCAGGAAACGAAAACTGAGATGCATTTTAAATCATTTCCCAATCACACGGTGGACGATACTCTGGGTTTCCCATGCATGTTTTAGCTGGAGGAAGAATCCCTTGAACCTGGAGAGTTGGGACCCATGGAATGGGTACCATGCAGTATGACTTCAAAGGGTCTGCATTTGCTCACCGAAACTCACCAATGCTATCAGCCTGAAGTGTCCAGCCTTATGTCTCAACCAGCTCTGGGTGTAGATGTGGTCAATCCCGGTTGCATCACATGCCCTGAGTGAATTAGTTAAGAATTGCTCTCTATTTCACTGTCTTTGTGTTTTGTTTTCGAAATTTATTTTGATAATGGGATTTATCGGATTTTCACTGCTGCGTTTCGGCCACTGTACACACGCTTGATTCTCTTACGGAGACATATATATCCATGGGTTTTAAGATTCTTCCTAGTCAGGTATATTCCTAGGCGTTGAATATGTGGTGTTGGGTCCATTTCGTTGAGCAAGGAGTAGGTCTTGTCTATTACATATTTGGTTTATGGTAAGTTATCTGTGCTAATTTCAGTCTCTGGTTTTATGCAGCCCCCCAAGGCACCTTTCCCCATAAGCAAGCACTAGTTGGTTTTGTAAATTTGAGACCCTGTTCTTTTTTGTAATTCAGTTCATGTGTAGTCAAGTTTACATTCCGTGTATTAGTGATATCTTATGATGTTTCTTTTTCTGTGTGACGTAGTTCACGTAGAATCACCGTACCTGCATCCACTCACTATGCCGCTACGGGCCTGATGACACAGATTTCATTGCTGAGTGATATTGCATTGTACGTACGTGCCACAACTTCTTTATCCATTTTTTGCTTTCTGGGATATTTACCTGATACTGTAGACGAGCTTCTTGTGAACACAGCCGTTCCAAATATTGGGGTGGCTGTCTGTTTTTGATTTTAATTTCCGTAAGCTATAGGACCATAAGTGGAAGTGCCATAGGCTGTGTTGCTTTGTTTCTTACGTGTTTCAGGAAACACCATACACTTCTCCAGGGTGGCTGCTGGCAATTTACATCCTGCCAATCAGCATAACAAGGCTCCCTGTTCTCCATATCCTGTCCTACCTTTCTGGATTTTACACTTTTTTCAGATGGCCCTTTTGCCCCGGGGGGGGGGGGAGGCAGTGAGATTTCATTGTAGTGCAGATTTCCTTTACAGGCTTGCTTGGTTGGCCAAAAAGGGCGTATGCGTTTTTTCCTGAATATATTCAGGAAAAAACGCATACGCCCTTTTTGGCCAAGTGCATCATTGTCGACGTTGTGCCTCTTTTCCTATGCTTTCAGGGCAATTCCAGTCTACCCCCTGCAATCGTTTTCCTGAAATTCTGCCCCGCTTTCAAGTCCCCTTCGCAGGCTTACTTCAATATATTTTTGGAGGATAGCTGTCATTTATAACTCTGCAGGTTTGTGAAGTACAGTGCCCCTGAGCTCCTTTCTTCAACTCGCTTTCTTGTGAGCTGGGCACAAAACCGCAGGATTGCTTCAGGCCCTAATCTGTTTCCAGCAGGGCACACTGAGCCTTTGTTTAATTCCTCTTCCTGGTGGGCAATGAGCGTTACATTTGCCCGTGCAGACACCTACAGCTAGTCTCTCATTGGTTCTCCCTATTCCTGTTCATCTTGCACAGAAATGGCAAGCTGTGCCAAACAGGAGGTTAAAGGCACTGACTCTCCAAGCGGGGAGAGTGTTAGTAAAGCATCTGGAATGGTGAACCCGAGGACCAGGATACGAAAACTGAGATGCATTTTAAATCGTTTCCCAATCACACAGTGGACGATACTCTGGGTTTCCCATGCATGTTTTAGCTGGAGGAAGAATGCCTTGAACCTGGACAGTTGGGACCCATGGAATGGGTACCATGCAGTATGACTTCAAAGGGTCTGCATTTGCTCACCGAAACTCACCAGTGCTATCAGCCTGAAGTGTCCAGCCTTATGTCTCATCCAGCTCTGGGTGTAGATGTGGTCAATCCCGGTTGCATCACATGACCTGAGTGAATTATTTAAGAATTGCTCTCTATTTCACTGTCTTTGTGTTTTGTTTTCGAAATTTATTTTGATAATGGGATTTATCGGATTTTCACTGCTGCATTTCCGCCGCTGTACACACGCTTGATTCTCTTACGGAGACATATATATCCATGGGTTTTAAGATTCTTCCTAGTCAGGTATATTCCTAGGCGTTGAATATGTGGTGTTGCGTCCATTTCGTTGAGCAAGGAGTAGGTCTTGTCTATTACATATTTGGCTTATGGAATGTTATCTGTGCTAATTTCAGTCTCTGGTTTTATGCAGCACCCCAACGCACCTTTCCCCATAAGCAAGCACTAGTTGGTTTTCTAAATTTGAGACCCTGTTCTGTTTTGTAATTCAGTTCATGTGTAGTCAAGTTTACATTCCGTGTATTAGTGATATCTTATGATGTTTCTTTTTCTGTGTGACGTAGTTCACGTAGAATCACCGTACCTGCATCCACTTACTATGCCGCTACGGGCCTGATGACACAGATTTCATTGCTGAGTGATATTGCATTGCACGTACGTGCCACAACTTCTTTATCCATTTTTTGCTTTCTGGGATATTTACCTGATACTGTAGACGAGCTTCTTGTGAACACAGCCGTCCCAAATATTGGGGTGGCTGTCTGTTTTTGATTTTAATTTCCGTAAGCTATAGGACCATAAGTGGAAGTGCCATAGGCTGTGTTGCTTTGTTTCTTACGTGTTTCAGGAAACACCATACACTTCTCCAGGGTGGCTGCTGGCAATTTACATCCTGCCAATCAGCATAACAAGGCTCCCTGTTCTCCATATCCTGTCCTACCTTTCTGGATTTTACACTTTTTTCAGATGGCCCTTTTGCCCGGGGGGGCAGTGAGATTTCATTGTAGTGCAGATTTCCTTTACAGGCTTGCTTGGTTGGCCAAAAAGGGCGTATGCGTTTTTTCCTGAATATATTCAGGAAAAAACGCATACGCCCTTTTTGGCCAAGTGCATCATTGTCGACGTTGTGCCTCTTTTCCTATGCTTTCAGGGCAATTCCAGTCTACCCCCTGCAATCGTTTTCCTGAAATTCAGCCCCGCTTTCAAGTCCCCTTCGCAGGCTTACTTCAATATATTTTTGGAGGATAGCTGTCATTTATAACTCTGCAGGTTTGTGAAGTACAGTGCCCCTGAACTCCTTTCTTCAACTCGCTTTCTTGTGAGCTGGGCACAAAACCGCAGGATTTCTTCAGGCCCTAATCTGTTTCCAGCAGGGCACACTGAGCCTTTGTTTAATTCCTCTTCCTGGTGGGCAATGAGCGTTACATTTGCCCGTGCAGACACCTACAGCTAGTCTCTCATTGGTTCTCCCTATTCCTGTTCATCTTGCACAGAAATTGCAAGCTGTGCGAAACAGGAGGTTAAAGGCACTGACTCTCCAAGCGGGGAGAGTGATAGTAAATCATCTGGAATGGTGAACCCGAGTACCAGGATACGAAAACTGAGATGCATTTTAAATCATTTCCCAATCACACGGTGGACGATACTCTGGGTTTCCCATGCATGTTTTAGCTGGAGGAAGAATCCCTTGAACCTGGAGAGTTGGGACCCATGGAATGGGTACCATGCAGTATGACTTCAAAGGGTCTGCATTTGCTCACCGAAACTCACCAATGCTATCAGCCTGAAGTGTCCAGCCTTATGTCTCAACCAGCTCTGGGTGTAGATGTGGTCAATCCCGGTTGCATCACATGCCCTGAGTGAATTATTTAAGAATTGCTCTCTATTTCACTGTCTTTGTGTTTTGTTTTCGAAATTTATTTTGATAATGGGATTTATCGGATTTTCACTGCTGCGTTTCGGCCGCTGTACACACGCTTGATTCTCTTACGGAGACATATATATCCATGGGTTTTAAGATTCTTCCTAGTCAGGTATATTCCTAGGCATTGAATATGTGGTGTTGGGTCCATTTCGTTGAGCAAGGAGTAGGTCTTGTCTATTACATATTTGGCTTATGGAAAGTTATCTGTGCTAATTTCAGTCTCTGGTTTTATGCAGCACCCCAACGCACCTTTCCCCATAAGCAAGCACTAGTTGGTTTTGTAAATTTGAGACCCTGTTCTTTTTTGTAATTCAGTTCATGTGTAGTCAAGTTTACATTCCGTGTATTAGTGATATCTTATGATGTTTCTTTTTCTGTGTGACGTAGTTCACGTAGAATCACCGTACCTGCATCCACTCACTATGCCGCTACGGGCCTGATGACACAGATTTCATTGCTGAGTGATATTGCATTGTACGTACGTGCCACAACTTCTTTATCCATTTTTTGCTTTCTGGGATATTTACCTGATACTGTAGACGAGCTTCTTGTGAACACAGCCGTCCGAAATATTGGGGTGGCTGTCTGTTTTTGATTTTAATTTCCGTAAGCTATAGGACCATAAGTGGAAGTGCCATAGGCTGTGTTGCTTTGTTTCTTACGTGTTTCAGGAAACACCATACACTTCTCCAGGGTGGCTGCTGGCAATTTACATCCTGCCAATTAGCATAACAAGGCTCCCTGTTCTCCATATCCTGTCCTACCTTTCTGGATTTTACACTTTTTTCTGATGGCCCTTTTGCCTGGTGGGGCAGTGAGATTTCATTGTAGTGCAGATTTCCTTTACAGGCTTGCTTGGTTGGCCAAAAAGGGCGTATGCGTTTTTTCCTGAATATATTCAGGAAAAAACGCATACGCCCTTTTTGGCCAAGTGCATCATTGTCGACGTTGTGCCTCTTTTCCTATGCTTTCAGGGCAATTCCAGTCTACCCCCTGCAATCGTTTTCCTGAAATTCTGCCCCGCTTTCAAGTCCCCTTCGCAGGCTTACTTCAATATATTTTTGGAGGATAGCTGTCATTTATAACTCTGCAGGTTTGTGAAGTACAGTGCCCTGAGCTCCTTTCTTCAACTCGCTTTCTTGTGAGCTGGGCACAAAACCGCAGGATTGCTTCAGGCCCTAATCTGTTTCCAGCAGGGCACACTGAGCCTTTGTTTAATTCCTCTTCCTGGTGGGCAATGAGCGTTACATTTGCCCGTGCAGACACCTACAGCTAGTCTCTCATTGGTTCTCCCTATTCCTGTTCATCTTGCACAGAAATGGCAAGCTGTGCCAAACAGGAGGTTAAAGGCGCTGACTCTCCAAGCGGGGAGAGTCTTAGTAAAGCATCTGGAATGGTGAACCCGAGGACCTGGAAACGAAAACTGAGATGCATTTTAAATCATTTCCCAATCACACGGTGGACGATACTCTGGGTTTCCCATGCATGTTTTAGCTGGAGGAAGAATGCCTTGAACCTGGAGAGTTGGGACCCATGGAATGGGTACCATGCAGTATGACTTCAAAGGGTCTGCATTTGCTCACCGAAACTCACCAGTGCTATCAGCCTGAAGTGTCCAGCCTTATGTCTCAACCAGCTCTGGGTGTAGATGTGGTCAATCCCGGTTGCATCACATGACCTGAGTGAATTATTTAAGAATTGCTCTCTATTTCACTGTCTTTGTGTTTTGTTTTCGAAATTTATTTTGATAATGGGATTTATCGGATTTTCACTGCTGCATTTCCGCTGCTGTACACACGCTTGATTCTCTTACGGAGACATATATATCCATGGGTTTTAAGATTCTTCCTAGTCAAGTATATTCCTAGGCGTTGAATATGTGGTGTTTAGTCCATTTCGTTGAGCAAGGAGTAGGTCTTGTCTATTACATATTTGGCTTATGGAATGTTATCTGTGCTAATTTCAGTCTCTGGTTTTATGCAGCACCCCAACGCACCTTTCCCCATAAGCAAGCACTAGTTGGTTTTCTAAATTTGAGACCCTGTTCTGTTTTGTAATTCAGTTCATGTGTAGTCAAGTTTACATTCCGTGTATTAGTGATATCTTATGATGTTTCTTTTTCTGTGTGACGTAGTTCACGTAGAATCACCGTACCTGCATCCACTCACTATGCCGCTACGGGCCTGATGACACAGATTTCATTGCTGAGTGATATTGCATTGTACGTACGTGCCACAACTTCTTTATCCATTTTTTGCTTTCTGGGATATTTACCTGATACTGTAGACGAGCTTCTTGTGAACACAGCCGTCCCAAATATTGCGGTGGCTGTCTGTTTTTGATTTTAATTTCCGTAAGCTATAGGACCATAAGTGGAAGTGCCATAGGCTGTGTTGCTCTGTTTCTTACGTGTTTCAGGAAACACCATACACTTCTCCAGGGTGGCTGCTGGCAATTTACATCCTGCCAATCAGCATAACAAGGCTCCCTGTTCTCCATATCCTGTCCTACCTTTCTGGATTTTACACTTTTTTCAGATGGCCCTTTTGCCCGGGGGGGGGCAGTGAGATTTCATTGTAGTGCAGATTTCCTTTACAGGCTTGCTTGGTTGGCCAAAAAGGGCGTATGCGTTTTTTCCTGAATATATTCAGGAAAAAACGCATACGCCCTTTTTGGCCAAGTGCATCATTGTCGACGTTGTGCCTCTTTTCCTATGCTTTCAGGGCAATTCCAGTATACCCCCTGCAATCGTTTTCCTGAAATTCAGCCCCGCTTTCAAGTCCCCTTCGCAGACTTACTTCAATATATTTTTGGAGGATAGCTGTCATTTATAACTCTGCAGGTTTGTGAAGTACAGTGCCCCTGAGCTCCTTTCTTCAACTCGCTTTCTTGTGAGCTGGGCACAAAACCGCAGGATTGCTTCAGGCCCTAATCTGTTTCCAGCAGGGCACACTGAGCCTTTGTTTAATTAATCTTCCTGGTGGGCAATGAGCGTTACATTTGCCCGTGCAGACACCTACAGCTAGTCTCTCATTGGTTCTCCCTATTCCTGTTCATCTTGCACAGAAATTGCAAGCTGTGCGAAACAGGAGGTTAAAGGCACTGACTCTCCAAGCGGGGAGAGTGTTAGTAAAGCATCTGGAATGGTGAACCCGAGGACCTGGAAACGAAAACTGAGATGCATTTTAAATCATTTCCCAATCACACGGTGGACGATACTCTGGGTTTCCCATGCATGTTTTAGCTGGAGGAAGAATCCCTTGAACCTGGAGAGTTGGGACCCATGGAATGGGTACCATGCAGTATGACTTCAAAGGGTCTGCATTTGCTCACCGAAACTCACCAATGCTATCAGCCTGAAGTGTCCAGCCTTATGTCTCAACCAGCTCTGGGTGTAGATGTGGTCAATCCCGGTTGCATCACATGCCCTGAGTGAATTAGTTAAGAATTGCTCTCTATTTCACTGTCTTTGTGTTTTGTTTTCGAAATTTATTTTGATAATGGGATTTATCGGATTTTCACTGCTGCGTTCCGGCCACTGTACACACGCTTGATTCTCTTACGGAGACATATATATCCATGGGTTTTAAGATTCTTCCTAGTCAGGTATATTCCTAGGCGTTGAATATGTGGTGTTGGGTCCATGTCGTTGAGCAAGGAGTAGGTCTTGTCTATTACATATTTGGCTTATGGTAAGTTATCTGTGCTAATTTCAGTCTCTGGTTTTATGCAGCCCCCCAAGGCACCTTTCCCCATAAGCAAGCACTAGTTGGTTTTCTAAATTTGAGACCCTGTTCTTTTTTGTAATTCAGTTCATGTGTAGTCAAGTTTACATTCCGTGTATTAGTGATATCTTATGATGTTTCTTTTTCTGTGTGACGTAGTTCACGTAGAATCACCGTACCTGCATCCACTCACTATGCCGCTACGGGCCTGATGACACAGATTTCATTGCTGAGTGATATTGCATTGTACGTACGTGCCACAACTTCTTTATCCATTTTTTGCTTTCTGGGATATTTACCTGATACTGTAGACGAGCTTCTTGTGAACACAGCCGTTCCAAATATTGGGGTGGCTGTCTGTTTTTGATTTTAATTTCCGTAAGCTATAGGACCATAAGTGGAAGTGCCATAGGCTGTGTTGCTTTGTTTCTTACGTGTTTCAGGAAACACCATACACTTCTCCAGGGTGGCTGCTGGCAATTTACATCCTGCCAATCAGCATAACAAGGCTCCCTGTTCTCCATATCCTGTCCTACCTTTCTGGATTTCACACTTTTTTCAGATGGCCCTTTTGCCCGGGGGGGGGGGGCAGTGAGATTTCATTGTAGTGCAGATTTCCTTTACAGGCTTGCTTGGTTGGCCAAAAAGGGCGTATGCGTTTTTTCCTGAATATATTCAGGAAAAACGCATACGCCCTTTTTGGCCAAGTGCATCATTGTCGACGTTGTGCCTCTTTTCCTATGCTTTCAGGGCAATTCCAGTCTACCCCCTGCAATCGTTTTCCTGAAATTCTGCCCCGCTTTCAAGTCCCCTTCGCAGGCTTACTTCAATATATTTTTGGAGGATAGCTGTCATTTATAACTCTGCAGGTTTGTGAAGTACAGTGCCCCTGAGCTCCTTTCTTCAACTCGCTTTCTTGTGAGCTGGGCACAAAACCGCAGGATTGCTTCAGGCCCTAATCTGTTTCCAGCAGGGCACACTGAGCCTTTGTTTAATTCCTCTTCCTGGTGGGCAATGAGCGTTACATTTGCCCGTGCAGACACCTACAGCTAGTCTCTCATTGGTTCTCCCTATTCCTGTACATCTTGCACAGAAATGGCAAGCTGTGCCAAACAGGAGGTTAAAGGCACTGACTCTCCAAGCGGGGAGAGTGTTAGTAAAGCATCTGGAATGGTGAACCCGAGGACCAGGATACGAAAACTGAGATGCATTTTAAATCGTTTCCCAATCACACGGTGGACGATACTCTGGGTTTCCCATGCATGTTTTAGCTGGAGGAAGAATGCCTTGAACCTGGAGAGTTGGGACCCATGGAATGGGTACCATGCAGTTTGACTTCAAAGGGTCTGCATTTGCTCACCGAAACTCACCAGTGCTATCAGCCTGAAGTGTCCAGCCTTATGTCTCAACCAGCTCTGGGTGTAGATGTGGTCAATCCCGGTTGCATCACATGACCTGAGTGAATTATTTAAGAATTGCTCTCTATTTCACTGTCTTTGTGTTTTGTTTTCGAAATTTATTTTGATAATGGGATTTATCGGATTTTCACTGCTGCATTTCCGCTGCTGTACACACGCTTGATTCTCTTAGGGAGACATATATATCCATGGGTTTTAAGATTCTTCCTAGTCAGGTATATTCCTAGGCGTTGAATATGTGGTGTTGAGTCCATTTCGTTGAGCAAGGAGTAGGTCTTGTCTATTACATATTTGGCTTATGGAATGTTATCTGTGCTAATTTCCGTCTCTGGTTTTATGCAGCACCCCAAGGCACCTTTCCCCATAAGCAAGCACTAGTTGGTTTTCTAAATTTGAGACCCTGTTCTGTTTTGTAATTCAGTTCATGTGTAGTCAAGTTTACATTCCGTGTATTAGTGATATCTTATGATGTTTCTTTTTCTGTGTGACGTAGTTCACGTAGAATCACCGTACCTGCATCCACTTACTATGCCGCTACGGGCCTGATGACACAGATTTCATTGCTGAGTGATATTGCATTGCACGTACGTGCCACAACTTCTTTATCCATTTTTTGCTTTCTGGGATATTTACCTGATACTGTAGACGAGCTTCTTGTGAACACAGCCGTCCCAAATATTGGGGTGGCTGTCTGTTTTTGATTTTAATTTCCGTAAGCTATAGGACCATAAGTGGAAGTGCCATAGGCTGTGTTGCTTTGTTTCTTACGTGTTTCAGGAAACACCATACACTTCTCCAGGGTGGCTGCTGGCAATTTACATCCTGCCAATCAGCATAACAAGGCTCCCTGTTCTCCATATCCTGTCCTACCTTTCTGGATTTTACACTTTTTTCAGATGGCCCTTTTGCCCGGGGGGGCAGTGAGATTTCATTGTAGTGCAGATTTCCTTTACAGGCTTGCTTGGTTGGCCAAAAAGGGCGTATGCGTTTTTTCCTGAATATATTCAGGAAAAAACGCATACGCCCTTTTTGGCCAAGTGCATCATTGTCGACGTTGTGCCTCTTTTCCTATGCTTTCAGGGCAATTCCAGTCTACCCCCTGCAATCGTTTTCCTGAAATTCAGCCCCGCTTTCAAGTCCCCTTCGCAGGCTTACTTCAATATATTTTTGGAGGATAGCTGTCATTTATAACTCTGCAGGTTTGTGAAGTACACTGCCCCTGAACTCCTTTCTTCAACTCGCTTTCTTGTGAGCTGGGCACAAAACCGCAGGATTGCTTCAGGCCCTAATCTGTTTCCAGCAGGGCACACTGAGCCTTTGTTTAATTCCTCTTCCTGGTGGGCAACGAGCGTTACATTTGCCCGTGCAGACACCTACAGCTAGTCTCTCATTGGTTCTCCCTATTCCTGTTCATCTTGCACAGAAATGGCAAGCTGTGCCAAACAGGAGGTTAAAGGCACTGACTCTCCAAGCGGGGAGAGTGTTAGTAAAGCATCTGGAATGGTGAACCCGAGGACCAGGAAACGAAAACTGAGATGCATTTTAAATCATTTCCCAATCACACGGTGGACGATACTCTGGGTTTCCCATGCATGTTTTAGCTGGAGGAAGAATCCCTTGAACCTGGAGAGTTGGGACCCATGGAATGGGTACCATGCAGTATGACTTCAAAGGGTCTCCATTTGCTCACCGAAACTCACCAATGCTATCAGCCTGAAGTGTCCAGCCTTATGTCTCAACCAGCTCTGGGTGTAGATGTGGTCAATCCCGGTTGCATCACATGCCCTGAGTGAATTAGTTAAGAATTGCTCTCTATTTCACTGTCTTTGTGTTTTGTTTTCGAAATTTATTTTGATAATGGGATTTATCGGATTTTCACTGCTGCGTTTCGGCCGCTGTACACACGCTTGATTCTCTTACGGAGACATATATATCCATGGGTTTTAAGATTCTTCCTAGTCAGGTATATTCCTAGGCGTTGAATATGTGGTGTTGGGTCCATTTCGTTGAGCAAGGAGTAGGTCTTGTCTATTACATATTTGGCTTATGGAAAGTTATCTGTGCTAATTTCAGTCTCTGGTTTTATGCAGCACCCCAAGGCACCTTTCCCCATAAGCAAGCACTAGTTGGTTTTCTAAATTTGAGACCCTGTTCTTTTTTGTAATTCAGTTCATGTGTAGTCAAGTTTACATTCCGTGTATTAGTGATATCTTATGATGTTTCTTTTTCTGTGTGACGTAGTTCACGTAGAATCACCGTACCTGCATCCACTCACTATGCCGCTACGGGCCTGATGACACAGATTTCATTGCTGAGTGATATTGCATTGTACGTACGTGCCACAACTTCTTTATCCATTTTTTGCTTTCTGGGATATTTACCTGATAGTGTAGACGAGCTTCTTGTGAACACAGCCGTCCCAAATATTGGGGTGGCTGTCTGTTTTTGATTTTAATTTCCGTAAGCTATAGGACCATAAGTGGAAGTGCCATAGGCTGTGCTGCTTTGTTTCTTACGTGTTTCAAGAAACACCATACACTTCTCCAGGGTGGCTGCTGGCAATTTACATCCTGCCAATCAGCATAACAAGGCTCCCTGTTCTCCATATCCTGTCCTACCTTTCTGGATTTTACACTTTTTTCAGATGGCCCTTTTGCCCGGGGGGGCAGTGAGATTTCATTGTAGTGCAGATTTCCTTTACAGGCTTGCTTGGTTGGCAAAAAAGGGCGTATGCGTTTTTTCCTGAATATATTCAGGAAAAAACGCATACGCCCTTTTTGGCCAAGTGCATCATTGTCGACGTTGTGCCTCTTTTCCTATGCTTTCAGGGCAATTCCAGTCTACCCCCTGCAATCGTTTTCCTGAAATTCAGCCCCGCTTTCAAGTCCCCTTCGCAGGCTTACTTCAATATATTTTTGGAGGATAGCTGTCATTTATAACTCTGCAGGTTTGTGAAGTACAGTGCCCCTGAGCTCCTTTCTTCAACTCGCTTTCTTGTGAGCTGGGCACAAAACCGCAGGATTGCTTCAGGCCCTAATCTGTTTCCAGCAGGGCACACTGAGCCTTTGTTTAATTCCTCTTCCTGGTGGGCAATGAGCGTTACATTTGCCCGTGCAGACACCTACAGCTAGTCTCTCATTGGTTCTCCCTATTCCTGTTCATCTTGCACAGAAATGGCAAGCTGTGCCAAACAGGAGGTTAAAGGCACTGACTCTCCAAGCGGGGAGAGTGTTAGTAAAGCATCTGGAATGGTGAACCCGAGGACCAGGATACGAAAACTGAGATGCATTTTAAATCGTTTCCCAATCACACGGTGGACGATACTCTGGGTTTCCCATGCATGTTTTAGCTGGAGGAAGAATGCCTTGAACCTGGAGAGTTGGGACCCATGGAATGGGTACCATGCAGTTTGACTTCAAAGGGTCTGCATTTGCTCACCGAAACTCACCAGTGCTATCAGCCTGAAGTGTCCAGCCTTATGTCTCAACCAGCTCTGGGTGTAGATGTGGTCAATCCCGGTTGCATCACATGACCTGAGTGAATTATTTAAGAATTGCTCTCTATTTCACTGTCTTTGTGTTTTGTTTTCGAAATTTATTTTGATAATGGGATTTATCGGATTTTCACTGCTGCATTTCCGCTGCTGTACACACGCTTGATTCTCTTACGGAGACATATATATCCATGGGTTTTAAGATTCTTCCTAGTCAGGTATATTCCTAGGCGTTGAATATGTGGTGTTGAGTCCATTTCGTTGAGCAAGGAGTAGGTCTTGTCTATTACATATTTGGCTTATGGAATGTTATCTGTGCTAATTTCCGTCTCTGGTTTTATGCAGCACCCCAAGGCACCTTTCCCCATAAGCAAGCACTAGTTGGTTTTCTAAATTTGAGACCCTGTTCTGTTTTGTAATTCAGTTCATGTGTAGTCAAGTTTACATTCCGTGTATTAGTGATATCTTATGATGTTTCTTTTTCTGTGTGACGTAGTTCACGTAGAATCACCGTACCTGCATCCACTTACTATGCCGCTACGGGCCTGATGACACAGATTTCATTGCTGAGTGATATTGCATTGCACGTACGTGCCACAACTTCTTTATCCATTTTTTGCTTTCTGGGATATTTACCTGATACTGTAGACGAGCTTCTTGTGAACACAGCCGTCCCAAATATTGGGGTGGCTGTCTGTTTTTGATTTTAATTTCCGTAAGCTATAGGACCATAAGTGGAAGTGCCATAGGCTGTGTTGCTTTGTTTCTTACGTGTTTCAGGAAACACCATACACTTCTCCAGGGTGGCTGCTGGCAATTTACATCCTGCCAATCAGCATAACAAGGCTCCCTGTTCTCCATATCCTGTCCTACCTTTCTGGATTTTACACTTTTTTCAGATGGCCCTTTTGCCCGGGGGGGCAGTGAGATTTCATTGTAGTGCAGATTTCCTTTACAGGCTTGCTTGGTTGGCCAAAAAGGGCGTATGCGTTTTTTCCTGAATATATTCAGGAAAAAACGCATACGCCCTTTTTGGCCAAGTGCATCATTGTCGACGTTGTGCCTCTTTTCCTATGCTTTCAGGGCAATTCCAGTCTACCCCCTGCAATCGTTTTCCTGAAATTCAGCCCCGCTTTCAAGTCCCCTTCGCAGGCTTACTTCAATATATTTTTGGAGGATAGCTGTCATTTATAACTCTGCAGGTTTGTGAAGTACAGTGCCCCTGAGCTCCTTTCTTCAACTCGCTTTCTTGTGAGCTGGGCACAAAACCGCAGGATTGCTTCAGGCCCTAATCTGTTTCCAGCAGGGCACACTGAGCCTTTGTTTAATTCCTCTTCCTGGTGGGCAATGAGCGTTACATTTGCCCGTGCAGACACCTACAGCTAGTCTCTCATTGGTTCTCCCTATTCCTGTTCATCTTGCACAGAAATGGCAAGCTGTGCCAAACAGGAGGTTAAAGGCACTGACTCTCCAAGCGGGGAGAGTGTTAGTAAAGCATCTGGAATGGTGAACCCGAGGACCAGGAAACGAAAACTGAGATGCATTTTAAATCATTTCCCAATCACACGGTGGACGATACTCTGGGTTTCCCATGCATGTTTTAGCTGGAGGAAGAATCCCTTGAACCTGGAGAGTTGGGACCCATGGAATGGGTACCATGCAGTATGACTTCAAAGGGTCTGCATTTGCTCACCGAAACTCACCAATGCTATCAGCCTGAAGTGTCCAGCCTTATGTCTCAACCAGCTCTGGGTGTAGATGTGGTCAATCCCGGTTGCATCACATGCCCTGAGTGAATTAGTTAAGAATTGCTCTCTATTTCACTGTCTTTGTGTTTTGTTTTCGAAATTTATTTTGATAATGGGATTTATCGGATTTTCACTGCTGTGTTTCGGCCGCTGTACACACGCTTGATTCTCTTACGGAGACATATATATCCATGGGTTTTAAGATTCTTCCAAGTCAGGTATATTCCTAGGCGTTGAATATGTGGTGTTGGGTCCATTTCGTTGAGCAAGGAGTAGGTCTTGTCTATTACATATTTGGCTTATGGAAAGTTATCTGTGCTAATTTCAGTCTCTGGTTTTATGCAGCACCCCAAGGCACCTTTCCCCATAAGCAAGCACTAGTTGGTTTTCTAAATTTGAGACCCTGTTCTTTTTTGTAATTCAGTTCATGTGTAGTCAAGTTTACATTCCGTGTATTAGTGATATCTTATGATGTTTCTTTTTCTGTGTGACGTAGTTCACGTAGAATCACCGTACCTGCATCCACTCACTATGCCGCTACGGGCCTGATGACACAGATTTCATTGCTGAGTGATATTGCATTGTACGTACGTGCCACAACTTCTTTATCCATTTTTTGCTTTCTGGGATATTTACCTGATAGTGTAGACGAGCTTCTTGTGAACACAGCCGTCCCAAATATTGGGGTGGCTGTCTGTTTTTGATTTTAATTTCCGTAAGCTATAGGACCATAAGTGGAAGTGCCATAGGCTGTGTTGCTTTGTTTCTTACAAGTTTCAGGAAACACCATACACTTCTCCAGGGTGGCTGCTGGCAATTTACATCCTGCCAATCAGCATAACAAGGCTCCCTGTTCTCCATATCCTGTCCTACCTTTCTGGATTTTACACTTTTTTCAGATGGCCCTTTTGCCCGGGGGGGCAGTGAGATTTCATTGTAGTGCAGATTTCCTTTACAGGCTTGCTTGGTTGGCCAAAAAGGGCGTATGCGTTTTTTCCTGAATATATTCAGGAAAAAACGCATACGCCCTTTTTGGCCAAGTGCATCATTGTCGACGTTGTGCCTCTTTTCCTATGCTTTCAGGGCAATTCCAGTCTACCCCCTGCAATCGTTTTCCTGAAATTCAGCCCCGCTTTCAAGTCCCCTTCGCAGGCTTACTTCAATATATTTTTGGAGGATAGCTGTCATTTATAACTCTGCAGGTTTGTGAAGTACAGTGCCCCTGAGCTCCTTTCTTCAACTCGCTTTCTTGTGAGCTGGGCACAAAACCGCAGGATTGCTTCAGGCCCTAATCTGTTTCCAGCAGGGCACACTGAGCCTTTGTTTAATTCCTCTTCCTGGTGGGCAATGAGCGTTACATTTGCCCGTGCAGACACCTACAGCTAGTCTCTCATTGGTTCTCCCTATTCCTGTTCATCTTGCACAGAAATGGCAAGCTGTGCCAAACAGGAGGTTAAAGGCACTGACTCTCCAAGGGGGGAGAGTGTTAGTAAAGCATCTGGAATGGTGAACCCGAGGACCAGGATACGAAAACTGAGATGCATTTTAAATCGTTTCCCAATGACACGGTGGACGATACTCTGGGTTTCCCATGCATGTTTTAGCTGGAGGAAGAATGCCTTGAACCTGGAGAGTTGGGACCCATGGAATGGGTACCATGCAGTATGACTTCAAAGGGTCTGCATTTGCTCACCGAAACTCACCAGTGCTATCAGCCTGAAGTGTCCAGCCTTATGTCTCAACCAGCTCTGGGTGTAGATGTGGTCAATCCCGGTTGCATCACATGACCTGAGTGAATTATTTAAGAATTGCTCTCTATTTCACTGTCTTTGTGTTTTGTTTTCGAAATTTATTTTGATAATGGGATTTATCGGATTTTCACTGCCGCATTTCCGCCGCTGTACACACGCTTGATTCTCTTACGGAGACATATATATCCATGGGTTTTAAGATTCTTCCTAGTCAGGTATATTCCTAGGCGTTGAATATGTGGTGTTGAGTCCATTTCGTTGAGCAAGGGGTAGGTCTTGTCTATTACATATTTGGCTTATGGAATGTTATCTGTGCTAATTTCAGTCTCTGGTTTTATGCAGCACCCCAACGCACCTTTCCCCATAAGCAAGCACTAGTTGGTTTTCTAAATTTGAGACCCTGTTCTGTTTTGTAATTCAGTTCATGTGTAGTGAAGTTTACATTCCGTGTATTAGTGATATCTTATGATGTTTCTTTTTCTGTGTGACGTAGTTCACGTAGAATCACCGTACCTGCATCCACTCACTATGCCCCTACGGGCCTGATGACACAGATTTCATTGCTGAGTGATATTGCATTGCACGTACGTGCCACAACTTCTTTATCCATTTTTTGCTTTCTGGGATATTTACCTGATACTGTAGACGAGCTTCTTGTGAACACAGCCGTCCCAAATATTGGGGTGGCTGTCTGTTTTTGATTTTAATTTCCGTAAGCTATAGGACCATAAGTGGAAGTGCCATAGGCTGTGTTGCTTTGTTTCTTACGTGTTTCAAGAAACACCATACACTTCTCCAGGGTGGCTGCTGGCAATTTACATCCTGCCAATCAGCATAACAAGGCTCCCTGTTCTCCATATCCTGTCCTACCTTTCTGGATTTTACACTTTTTTCAGATGGCCCTTTTGCCCGGGGGGGCAGTGAGATTTCATTGTAGTGCAGATTTCATTTACAGGCTTGCTTGGTTGGCCAAAAAGGGCGTATGCGTTTTTTCCTGAATATATTCAGGAAAAAACGCATACGCCCTTTTTGGCCAAGTGCATCATTGTCGACGTTGTGCCTCTTTTCCTATGCTTTCAGGGCAATTCCAGTCTACCCCCTGCAATCGTTTTCCTGAAATTCAGCCCCGCTTTCAAGTCCCCTTCGCAGGCTTACTTCAATATATTTTTGGAGGATAGCTGTCATTTATAACTCTGCAGGTTTGTGAAGTACATTGCCCCTGAGCTCCTTTCTTCAACTCGCTTTCTTGTGAGCTGGGCACAAAACCGCAGGATTGCTTCAGGCCCTAATCTGTTTCCAGCAGGGCACACTGAGCCTTTGTTTAATTCCTCTTCCTGGTGGGCAATGAGCGTTACATTTGCCCGTGCAGACACCTACAGCTAGTCTCTCATTGGTTCTCCCTATTCCTGTTCATCTTGCACAGAAATGGCAAGCTGTGCCAAACAGGAGGTTAAAGGCACTGACTCTCCAAGCGGGGAGAGTGTTAGTAAAGCATCTGGAATGGTGAACCCGAGGACCAGGAAACGAAAACTGAGATGCATTTTAAATCATTTCCCAATCACACGGTGGACGATACTCTGGGTTTCCCATGCATGTTTTAGCTGGAGGAAGAATCCCTTGAACCTGGAGAGTTGGGACCCATGGAATGGGTACCATGCAGTATGACTTCAAAGGGTCTGCATTTGCTCACCGAAACTCACCAATGCTATCAGCCTGAAGTGTCCAGCCTTATGTCTCAACCAGCTCTGCGTGTAGATGTGGTCAATCCCGGTTGCATCACATGCCCTGAGTGAATTAGTTAAGAATTGCTCTCTATTTCACTGTCTTTGTGTTTTGTTTTCGAAATTTATTTTGATAATGGGATTTATCGGATTTTCACTGCTGCGTTTCGGCCGCTGTACACACGCTTGATTCTCTTACGGAGACATATATATCCATGGGTTTTAAGATTCTTCCTAGTCAGGTATATTCCTAGGCGTTGAATATATGGTGTTGGGTCCATTTCGTTGAGCAAGGAGTAGGTCTTGTCTATTACATATTTGGCTTATGGAAAGTTATCTGTGCTAATTTCAGTCTCTGGTTTTATGCAGCACCCCAAGGCACCTTTCCCCATAAGCAAGCACTAGTTGGTTTTCTAAATTTGAGACCCTGTTCTTTTTTGTAATTCAGTTCATGTGTAGTCAAGTTTACATTCCGTGTATTAGTGATATCTTATGATGTTTCTTTTTCTGTGTGACGTAGTTCACGTAGAATCACCGTACCTGCATCCACTCACTATGCCGCTACGGGCCTGATGACACAGATTTCATTGCTGAGTGATATTGCATTGTACGTACGTGCCACAACTTCTTTATCCATTTTTTGCTTTCTGGGATATTTACCTGATAGTGTAGACGAGCTTCTTGTGAACACAGCCGTCCCAAATATTGGGGTGGCTGTCTGTTTTTGATTTTAATTTCCGTAAGCTATAGGACCATAAGTGGAAGTGCCATAGGCTGTGTGGCTTTGTTTCTTACGTGTTTCAAGAAACACCATACATTTCTCCAGGGTGGCTGCTGGCAATTTACATCCTGCCAATCAGCATAACAAGGCTCCCTGTTCTCCATATCCTGTCCTACCTTTCTGGATTTTACACTTTTTTCAGATGGCCCTTTTGCCCGGGGGGGGCAGTGAGATTTCATTGTAGTGCAGATTTCCTTTACAGGCTTGCTTGGTTGGCCAAAAAGGGCGTATGCGTTTTTTCCTGAATATATTCAGGAAAAAACGCATACGCCCTTTTTGGCCAAGTGCATCATTGTCGACGTTGTGCCTCTTTTCCTATGCTTTCAGGGCAATTCCAGTCTACCCCCTGCAATCGTTTTCCTGAAATTCAGCCCCGCTTTCAAGTCCCCTTCGCAGGCTTACTTCAATATATTTTTGGAGGATAGCTGTCATTTATAACTCTGCAGGTTTGTGAAGTACAGTGCCCCTGAGCTCCTTTCTTCAACTCGCTTTCTTGTGAGCTGGGCACAAAACCGCAGGATTGCTTCAGGCCCTAATCTGTTTCCAGCAGGGCACACTGAGCCTTTGTTTAATTCCTCTTCCTGGTGGGCAATGAGCGTTACATTTGCCCGTGCAGACACCTACAGCTAGTCTCTCATTGGTTCTCCCTATTCCTGTTCATCTTGCACAGAAATGGCAAGCTGTGCCAAACAGGAGGTTAAAGGCACTGACTCTCCAAGGGGGGAGAGTGTTAGTAAAGCATCTGGAATGGTGAACCCGAGGACCAGGATACGAAAACTGAGATGCATTTTAAATCGTTTCCCAATCACACGGTGGACAATACTCTGGGTTTCCCATGCATGTTTTAGCTGGAGGAAGAATGCCTTGAACCTGGAGAGTTGGGACCCATGGAATGGGTACCATGCAGTATGACTTCAAAGGGTCTGCATTTGCTCACCGAAACTCACCAGTGCTATCAGCCTGAAGTGTCCAGCCTTATGTCTCAACCAGCTCTGGGTGTAGATGTGGTCAATCCCGGTTGCATCACATGACCTGAGTGAATTATTTAAGAATTGCTCTCTATTTCACTGTCTTTGTGTTTTGTTTTCGAAATTTATTTTGATAATGGGATTTATCGGATTTTCACTGCTGCATTTCCGCCGCTGTACACACGCTTGATTCTCTTACGGAGACATATATATCCATGGGTTTTAAGATTCTTCCTAGTCAGGTATATTCCTAGGCGTTGAATATGTGGTGTTGAGTCCATTTCGTTGAGCAAGGAGTAGGTCTTGTCTATTACATATTTGGCTTATGGAATGTTATCTGTGCTAATTTCAGTCTCTGGTTTTATGCAGCACCCCAACGCACCTTTCCCCATAAGCAAGCACTAGTTGGTTTTCTAAATTTGAGACCCTGTTCTGTTTTGTAATTCAGTTCATGTGTAGTCAAGTTTACATTCCGTGTATTAGTGATATCTTATGATGTTTCTTTTTCTGTGTGACGTAGTTCACGTAGAATCACCGTACCTGCATCCACTTACTATGCCGCTACGGGCCTGATGACACAGATTTCATTGCTGAGTGATATTGCATTGCACGTACGTGCCACAACTTCTTTATCCATTTTTTGCTTTCTGGGATATTTACCTGATACTGTAGACGAGCTTCTTGTGAACACAGCCGTCCCAAATATTGGGGTGGCTGTCTGTTTTTGATTTTAATTTCCGTAAGCTATAGGACCATAAGTGGAAGTGCCATAGGCTGTGTTGCTTTGTTTCTTACGTGTTTCAGGAAACACCATACACTTCTCCAGGGTGGCTGCTGGCAATTTACATCCTGCCAATCAGCATAACAAGGCTCCCTGTTCTCCATATCCTGTCCTACCTTTCTGGATTTTACACTTTTTTCAGATGGCCCTTTTGCCCGGGGGGGCAGTGAGATTTCATTGTAGTGCAGATTTCCTTTACAGGCTTGCTTGGTTGGCCAAAAAGGGCGTATGCGTTTTTTCCTGAATATATTCAGGAAAAAACGCATACGCCCTTTTTGGCCAAGTGCATCATTGTCGACGTTGTGCCTCTTTTCCTATGCTTTCAGGGCAATTCCAGTCTACCCCCTGCAATCGTTTTCCTGAAATTCAGCCCCGCTTTCAAGTCCCCTTCGCAGGCTTACTTCAATATATTTTTGGAGGATAGCTGTCATTTATAACTCTGCAGGTTTGTGAAGTACAGTGCCCCTGAACTCCTTTCTTCAACTCGCTTTCTTGTGAGCTGGGCACAAAACCGCAGGATTGCTTCAGGCCCTAATCTGTTTCCAGCAGGGCACACTGAGCCTTTGTTTAATTCCTCTTCCTGGTGGGCAACGAGCGTTACATTTGCCCGTGCAGACACCTACAGCTAGTCTCTCATTGGTTCTCCCTATTCCTGTTCATCTTGCACAGAAATTGCAAGTTGTGCGAAACAGGAGGTTAAAGGCACTGACTCTCCAAGCGGGGAGAGTGATAGTAAATCATCTGGAATGGTGAACCCGAGGACCAGGATACGAAAACTGAGATGCATTTTAAATCATTTCCCAATCACACGGTGGACGATACTCTGGGTTTCCCATGCATGTTTTAGCTGGAGGAAGAATGCCTTGAACCTGGAGAGTTGGGACCCATGGAATGGGTACCATGCAGTATGACTTCAAAGGGTCTGCATTTGCTCACCGAAACTCACCAGTGCTATCAGCCAGAAGTGTCCAGCCTTATGTCTCAACCAGCTCTGGGTGTAGATGTGGTCAATCCCGGTTGCATCACATGCCCTGAGTGAATTATTTAAGAATTGCTCTCTATTTCACTGTCTTTGTGTTTTGTTTTCGAAATTTATTTTGATAATGGGATTTATCGGATTTTCACTGCCGCATTTCCGCCGCTGTACACACGCTTGATTCTCTTACGGAGACATATATATCCATGGGTTTTAAGATTCTTCCTAGTCAGGTATATTCCTAGGCGTTGAATATGTGGTGTTGAGTCCATTTCGTTGAGCAAGGAGTAGGTCTTGTCTATTACATATTTGGCTTATGGAATGTTATCTGTGCTAATTTCAGTCTCTGGTTTTATGCAGCACCCCAACGCACCTTTCCCCATAAGCAAGCACTAGTTGGTTTTCTAAATTTGAGACCCTGTTCTGTTTTGTAATTCAGTTCATGTGTAGTGAAGTTTACATTCCGTGGATTAGTGATATCTTATGATGTTTCTTTTTCTGTGTGACGTAGTTCACGTAGAATCACCGTACCTGCATCCACTCACTATGCCGCTACGGGCCTGATGACACAGATTTCATTGCTGAGTGATATTGCATTGCACGTACGTGCCACAACTTCTTTATCCATTTTTTGCTTTCTGGGATATTTACCTGATACTGTAGACGAGCTTCTTGTGAACACAGCCGTCCCAAATATTGGGGTGGCTGTCTGTTTTTGATTTTAATTTCCGTAAGCTATAGGACCATAAGTGGAAGTGCCATAGGCTGTGTTGCTTTGTTTCTTACGTGTTTCAGGAAACACCATACACTTCTCCAGGGTGGCTGCTGGCAATTTACATCCTGCCAATCAGCATAACAAGGCTCCCTGTTCTCCATATCCTGTCCTACCTTTCTGGATTTTACACTTTTTTCAGATGGCCCTTTTGCCCGGGGGGGCAGTGAGATTTCATTGTAGTGCAGATTTCCTTTACAGGCTTGCTTGGTTGGCCAAAAAGGGCGTATGCGTTTTTTCCTGAATATATTCAGGAAAAAACGCAAACGCCCTTTTTGGCCAAGTGCATCATTGTCGACGTTGTGCCTCTTTTCCTATGCTTTCAGGGCAATTCCAGTCTACCCCCTGCAATCGTTTTCCTGAAATTCAGCCCCGCTTTCAAGTCCCCTTCGCAGGCTTACTTCAATATATTTTTGGAGGATAGCTGTCATTTATAACTCTGCAGGTTTGTGAAGTACAGTGCCCCTGAGCTCCTTTCTTCAACTCGCTTTCTTGTGAGCTGGGCACAAAACCGCAGGATTGCTTCAGGCCCTAATCTGTTTCCAGCAGGGCACACTGAGCCTTTGTTTAATTCCTCTTCCTGGTGGGCAATGAGCGTTACATTTGCCCGTGCAGACACCTACAGCTAGTCTCTCATTGGTTCTCCCTATTCCTGTTCATCTTGCACAGAAATTGCAAGCTGTGCGAAACAGGAGGTTAAAGGCACTGACTCTCCAAGCGGGGAGAGTGTTAGTAAAGCATCTGGAATGGTGAACCCGAGGACCAGGAAACGAAAACTGAGATGCATTTTAAATCATTTCCCAATCACACGGTGGACGATACTCTGGGTTTCCCATGCATGTTTTAGCTGGAGGAAGAATCCCTTGAACCTGGAGAGTTGGGACCCATGGAATGGGTACCATGCAGTATGACTTCAAAGGGTCTGCATTTGCTCACCGAAACTCACCAATGCTATCAGCCTGAAGTGTCCAGCCTTATGTCTCAACCAGCTCTGGGTGTAGATGTGGTCAATCCCGGTTGCATCACATGCCCTGAGTGAATTAGTTAAGAATTGCTCTCTATTTCACTGTCTTTGTGTTTTGTTTTCGAAATTTATTTTGATAATGGGATTTATCGGATTTTCACTGCTGCGTTTCGGCCGCTGTACACACGCTTGATTCTCTTACGGAGACATATATATCCATGGGTTTTAAGATTCTTCCTAGTCAGGTATATTCCTAGGCGTTGAATATGTGGTGTTGGGTCCATTTCGTTGAGCAAGGAGTAGGTCTTGTCTATTACATATTTGGCTTATGGAAAGTTATCTGTGCTAATTTCAGTCTCTGGTTTATGCAGCACCCCAAGGCACCTTTCCCCATAAGCAAGCACTAGTTGGTTTTCTAAATTTGAGACCCTGTTCTTTTTTGTAATTCAGTTCATGTGTAGTCAAGTTTACATTCCGTGTATTAGTGATATCTTATGATGTTTCTTTTTCTGTGTGACGTAGTTCACGTAGAATCACCGTACCTGCATCCACTCACTATGCCGCTACGGGCCTGATGACACAGATTTCATTGCTGAGTGATATTGCATTGTACGTACGTGCCACAACTTCTTTATCCATTTTTGCTTTCTGGGATATTTACCTGATACTGTAGACGAGCTTCTTGTGAACACAGCCGTCCCAAATATTGGGGTGGCTGTCTGTTTTTGATTTTAATTTCCGTAAGCTATAGGACCATAAGTGGAAGTGCCATAGGCTGTGTTGCTTTGTTTCTTACGTGTTTCAAGAAACACCATACACTTCTCCAGGGTGGCTGCTGGCAATTTACATCCTGCCAATCAGCATAACAAGGCTCCCTGTTCTCCATATCCTGTCCTACCTTTCTGGATTTTACACTTTTTTCAGATGGCCCTTTTGCCCGGGGGGGCAGTGAGATTTCATTGTAGTGCAGATTTCCTTTACAGGCTTGCTTGGTTGGCCAAAAAGGGCGTATGCGTTTTTTCCTGAATATATTCAGGAAAAAACGCATACGCCCTTTTTGGCCAAGTGCATCATTGTCGACGTTGTGCCTCTTTTCCTATGCTTTCAGGGCAATTCCAGTCTACACCCTGCAATCGTTTTCCTGAAATTCAGCCCCGCTTTCAAGTCCCCTTCGCAGGCTTACTTCAATATATTTTTGGAGGATAGCTGTCATTTATAACTCTGCAGGTTTGTGAAGTACAGTGCCCCTGAGCTCCTTTCTTCAACTCACTTTCTTGTGAGCTGGCCACAAAACCGCAGGATTGCTTCAGGCCCTAATCTGTTTCCAGCAGGGCACACTGAGCCTTTGTTTAATTCCTCTTCCTGGTGGGCAATGAGTGTTACATTTGCCCGTGCAGACACCTACAGCTAGTCTCTCATTGGTTCTCCCTATTCCTGTTCATCTTGCACAGAAATGGCAAGCTGTGCCAAACAGGAGGTTAAAGGCACTGACTCTCCAAGGGGGGAGAGTGTTAGTAAAGCATCTGGAATGGTGAACCCGAGGACCAGGATACGAAAACTGAGATGCATTTTAAATCGTTTCCCAATAACACGGTGGACGATACTCTGGGTTTCCCATGCATGTTTTAGCTGGAGGAAGAATGCCTTGAACCTGGAGAGTTGGGACCCATGGAATGGGTACCATGCAGTATGACTTCAAAGGGTCTGCATTTGCTCACCGAAACTCACCAGTGCTATCAGCCAGAAGTGTCCAGCCTTATGTCTCAACCAGCTCTGGGTGTAGATGTGGTCAATCCCGGTTGCATCACATGCCCTGAGTGAATTATTTAAGAATTGCTCTCTATTTCACTGTCTTTGTGTTTTGTTTTCGAAATTTATTTTGATAATGGGATTTATCGGATTTTCACTGCTGCATTTCCGCCGCTGTACACACGCTTGATTCTCTTACGGAGACATATATATCCATGGGTTTTAAGATTCTTCCTAGTCAGGTATATTCCTAGGCGTTGAATATGTGGTGTTGAGTCCATTTCGTTGAGCAAGGAGTAGGTCTTGTCTATTACATATTTGGCTTATGGAATGTTATCTGTGCTAATTTCAGTCTCTGGTTTTATGCAGCACCCCAACGCACCTTTCCCCATAAGCAAGCACTAGTTGGTTTTCTAAATTTGAGACCCTGTTCTGTTTTGTAATTCAGTTCATGTGTAGTGAAGTTTACATTCCGTGTATTAGTGATATCTTATGATGTTTCTTTTTCTGTGTGACGTAGTTCACGTAGAATCACCGTACCTGCATCCACTTACTATGCCGCTACGGGCCTGATGACACAGATTTCATTGCTGAGTGATATTGCATTGCACGTACGTGCCACAACTTCTTTATCCATTTTTTGCTTTCTGGGATATTTACCTGATACTGTAGACGAGCTTCTTGTGAACACAGCCGTCCCAAATATTGGGGTGGCTGTCTGTTTTTGATTTTAATTTCCGTAAGCTATAGGACCATAAGTGGAAGTGCCATAGGCTGTGTTGCTTTGTTTCTTACGTGTTTCAGGAAACACCATACACTTCTCCAGGGTGGCTGCTGGCAATTTACATCCTGCCAATCAGCATAACAAGGCTCCCTGTTCTCCATATCCTGTCCTACCTTTCTGGATTTTACACTTTTTTCTGATGGCCCTTTTGCCCGGGGGGGCAGTGAGATTTCATTGTAGTGCAGATTTCCTTTACAGGCTTGCTTGGTTGGCCAAAAAGGGCGTATGCGTTTTTTCCTGAATATATTCAGGAAAAAACGCATACGCCCTTTTTGGCCAAGTGCATCATTGTCGACGTTGTGCCTCTTTTCCTATGCTTTCAGGGCAATTCCAATCTACCCCCTGCAATCGTTTTCCTGAAATTCAGCCCCGCTTTCAAGTCCCCTTCGCAGGCTTACTTCAATATATTTTTGGAGGATAGCTGTCATTTATAACTCTGCAGGTTTGTGAAGTACAGTGCCCCTGAGCTCCTTTCTTCAACTCGCTTTCTTGTGAGCTGGGCACAAAACCGCAGGATTGCTTCAGGCCCTAATCTGTTTCCAGCAGGGCACACTGAGCCTTTGTTTAATTCCTCTTCCTGGTGGGCAATGAGCGTTACATTTGCCCGTGCAGACACCTACAGCTAGTCTCTCATTGGTTCTCCCTATTCCTGTTCATCTTGCACAGAAATTGCAAGCTGTGCCAAACAGGAGGTTAAAGGCACTGACTCTCCAAGCGGGGAGAGTGTTAGTAAAGCATCTGGAATGGTGAACCCGAGGACCAGGAAACGAAAACTGAGATGCATTTTAAATCATTTCCCAATCACACGGTGGACGATACTCTGGGTTTCCCATGCATGTTTTAGCTGGAGGAAGAATCCCTTGAACCTGGAGAGTTGGGACCCATGGAATGGGTACCATGCAGTATGACTTCAAAGGGTCTGCATTTGCTCACCGAAACTCACCAGTGCTATCAGCCTGAAGTGTCCAGCCTTATGTCTCAACCAGCTCTGGGTGTAGATGTGGTCAATCCCGGTTGCATCACATGCCCTGAGTGAATTAGTTAAGAATTGCTCTCTATTTCACTGTCTTTGTGTTTTGTTTTCGAAATTTATTTTGATAATGGGATTTATCGGATTTTCACTGCTGCGTTTCGGCCGCTGTACACACGCTTGATTCTCTTACGGAGACATATATATCCATGGGTTTTAAGATTCTTCCTAGTCAGGTATATTCCTAGGCGTTGAATATGTGGTGTTGGGTCCATTTCGTTGAGCAAGGAGTAGGTCTTGTCTATTACATATTTGGCTTATGGAAAGTTATCTGTGCTAATTTCAGTCTCTGGTTTTATGCAGCACCCCAACGCACCTTTCCCCATAAGCAAGCACTAGTTGGTTTTCTAAATTTGAGACCCTGTTCTTTTTTGTAATTCAGTTCATGTGTAGTCAAGTTTACATTCCGTGTATTAGTGATATCTTATGATGTTTCTTTTTCTGTGTGACGTAGTTCACGTAGAATCACCATACCTGCATCCACTCACTATGCCGCTACGGGCCTGATGACACAGATTTCATTGCTGAGTGATATTGCATTGTACGTACGTGCCACAACTTCTTTATCCATTTTTTGCTTTCTGGGATATTTACCTGATACTGTAGACGAGCTTCTTGTGAACACAGCCGTCCCAAATATTGGGGTGGCTGTCTGTTTTTGATTTTAATTTCCGTAAGCTATAGGACCATAAGTGGAAGTGCCATAGGCTGTGTTGCTTTGTTTCTTACGTGTTTCAAGAAACACCATACACTTCTCCAGGGTGGCTGCTGGCAATTTACATCCTGCCAATCAGCATAACAAGGCTCCCTGTTCTCCATATCCTGTCCTACCTTTCTGGATTTTACACTTTTTTCAGATGGCCCTTTTGCCCGGGGGGGCAGTGAGATTTCATTGTAGTGCAGATTTCCTTTACAGGCTTGCTTGGTTGGCCAAAAAGGGCGTATGCGTTTTTTCCTGAATATATTCAGGAAAAATCGCATACGCACTTTTTGGCCAAGTGCATCATTGTCGACGTTGTGCCTCTTTTCCTATGCTTTCAGGGCAATTCCAGTCTACCCCCTGCAATCGTTTTCCTGAAATTCAGCCCCGCTTTCAAGTCCCCTTCGCAGGCTTACTTCAATATATTTTTGGAGGATAGCTGTCATTTATAACTCTGCAGGTTTGTGAAGTACAGTGCCCCTGAACTCCTTTCTTCAACTCGCTTTCTTGTGAGCTGGGCACAAAACCGCAGGATTGCTTCAGGCCCTAATCTGTTTCCAGCAGGGCACACTGAGCCTTTGTTTAATTCCTCTTCCTGGTGGGCAACGAGCGTTACATTTGCCCGTGCAGACACCTACAGCTAGTCTCTCATTGGTTCTCCCTATTCCTGTTCATCTTGCACAGAAATTGCAAGTTGTGCGAAACAGGAGGTTAAAGGCACTGACTCTCCAAGCGGGGAGAGTGATAGTAAATCATCTGGAATGGTGAACCCGAGGACCAGGATACGAAAACTGAGATGCATTTTAAATCGTTTCCCAATCACACGGTGGACGATACTCTGGGTTTCCCATGCATGTTTTAGCTGGAGGAAGAATGCCTTGAACCTGGAGAGTTGGGACCCATGGAATGGGTACCATGCAGTATGACTTCAAAGGGTCTGCATTTGCTCACCGAAACTCACCAGTGCTATCAGCCAGAAGTGTCCAGCCTTATGTCTCAACCAGCTCTGGGTATAGATGTGGTCAATCCCGGTTGCATCACATGACCTGAGTGAATTATTTAAGAATTGCTCTCTATTTCACTGTCTTTGTGTTTTGTTTTCGAAATTTATTTTGATAATGGGATTTATCGGATTTTCACTGCTGCATTTCCGCTGCTGTACACACGCTTGATTCTCTTACGGAGACATATATATCCATGGGTTTTAAGATTCTTCCTAGTCAGGTATATTCCTAGGCGTTGAATATGTGGTGTTTAGTCCATTTCGTTGAGCAAGGAGTAGGTCTTGTCTATTACATATTTGGCTTATGGAATGTTATCTGTGCTAATTTCAGTCTCTGGTTTTATGCAGCACCCCAACGCACCTTTCCCCATAAGCAAGCACTAGTTGGTTTTCTAAATTTGAGACCCTGTTCTGTTTTGTAATTCAGTTCATGTGTAGTCAAGTTTACATTCCGTGTATTAGTGATATCTTATGATGTTTCTTTTTCTGTGTGACGTAGTTCACGTAGAATCACCGTACCTGCATCCACTCACTATGCCGCTACGGGCCTGATGACACAGATTTCATTGGTGAGTGATATTGCATTGTACGTACGTGCCACAACTTCTTTATCCATTTTTTGCTTTCTGGGATATTTACCTGATACTGTAGACGAGCTTCTTGTGAACACAGCCGTCCCAAATATTGGGGTGGCTGTCTGTTTTTGATTTTAATTTCCGTAAGCTATACGACCATAAGTGGAAGTGCCATAGGCTGTGTTGCTTTGTTTCTTACGTGTTTCAGGAAACACCATACACTTCTCCAGGGTGGCTGCTGGCAATTTACATCCTGCCAATCAGCATAACAAGGCTCCCTGTTCTCCATATCCTGTCCTACCTTTCTGGATTTTACACTTTTTTCAGATGGCCCTTTTGCCCGGGGGGGCAGTGAGATTTCATTGTAGTGCAGATTTCCTTTACAGGCTTGCTTGGTTGGCCAAAAAGGGCGTATGCGTTTTTTCCTGAATATATTCAGGAAAAAACGCATACGCCCTTTTTGGCCAAGTGCATCATTGTCGACGTTGTGCCTCTTTTCCTATGCTTTCAGGGCAATTCCAGTCTACCCCCTGCAATCGTTTTCCTGAAATTCAGCCCCGCTTTCAAGTCCCCTTCGCAGACTTACTTCAATATATTTTTGGAGGATAGCTGTCATTTATAACTCTGCAGGTTTGTGAAGTACAGTGCCCCTGAGCTCCTTTCTTCAACTCGCTTTCTTGTGAGCTGGGCACAAAACCGCAGGATTGCTTCAGGCCCTAATCTGTTTCCAGCAGGGCACACTGAGCCTTTGTTTAATTCCTCTTCCTGGTGGGCAATGAGCGTTACATTTGCCCGTGCAGACACCTACAGCTAGTCTCTCATTGGTTCTCCCTATTCCTGTTCATCTTGCACAGAAATTGCAAGCTGTGCGAAACAGGAGGTTAAAGGCACTGACTCTCCAAGCGGGGAGAGTGTTAGTAAAGCATCTGGAATGGTGAACCCGAGGACCTGGAAACGAAAACTGAGATGCATTTTAAATCATTTCCCAATCACACGGTGGACGATACTCTGGGTTACCCATGCATGTTTTAGCTGGAGGAAGAATCCCTTGAACCTGGAGAGTTGGGACCCATGGAATGGGTACCATGCAGTATGACTTCAAAGGGTCTGCATTTGCTCACCGAAACTCACCAATGCTATCAGCCTGAAGTGTCCAGCCTTATGTCTCAACCAGCTCTGGGTGTAGATGTGGTCAATCCCGGTTGCATCACATGCCCTGAGTGAATTAGTTAAGAATTGCTCTCTATTTCACTGTCTTTGTGTTTTGTTTTCGAAATTTATTTTGATAATGGGATTTATAGGATTTTCACTGCTGCGTTCCGGCCACTGTACACACGCTTGATTCTCTTACGGAGACATATATATCCATGGGTTTTAAGATTCTTCCTAGTCAGGTATATTCCTAGGCGTTGAATATGTGGTGTTGGGTCCATTTCGTTGAGCAAGGAGTAGGTCTTGTCTATTACATATTTGGCTTATGGTAAGTTATCTGTGCTAATTTCAGTCTCTGGTTTTATGCAGCCCCCCAAGGCACCTTTCCCCATAAGCAAGCACTAGTTGGTTTTCTAAATTTGAGACCCTGTTCTTTTTTGTAATTCAGTTCATGTGTAGTCAAGTTTACATTCCGTGTATTAGTGATATCTTATGATGTTTCTTTTTCTGTGTGACGTAGTTCACGTAGAATCACCGTACCTGCATCCACTCACTATGCCGCTACGGGCCTGATGACACAGATTTCATTGCTGAGTGATATTGCATTGTACGTACGTGCCACAACTTCTTTATCCATTTTTTGCTTTCTGGGATATTTACCTGATACTGTAGACGAGCTTCTTGTGAACACAGCCGTTCCAAATATTGGGGTGGCTGTCTGTTTTTGATTTTAATTTCCGTAAGCTATAGGACCATAAGTGGAAGTGCCATAGGCTGTGTTGCTTTGTTTCTTACGTGTTTCAGGAAACACCATACACTTCTCCAGGGTGGCTGCTGGCAATTTACATCCTGCCAATCAGCATAACAAGGCTCCCTGTTCTCCATATCCTGTCCTACCTTTCTGGATTTTACACTTTTTTCAGATGGCCCTTTTGCCCGGGGGGGGGGGGCAGTGAGATTTCATTGTAGTGCAGATTTCCTTTACAGGCTTGCTTGGTTGGCCAAAAAGGGCGTATGCGTTTTTTCCTGAATATATTCAGGAAAAAACGCATACGCCCTTTTTGGCCAAGTGCATCATTGTCGACGTTGTGCCTCTTTTCCTATGCTTTCAGGGCAATTCCAGTCTACCCCCTGCAATCGTTTTCCTGAAATTCTGCCCCGCTTTCAAGTCCCCTTCGCAGGCTTACTTCAATATAATTTTGGAGGATAGCTGTCATTTATAACTCTGCAGGTTTGTGAAGTACAGTGCCCCTGAGCTCCTTTCTTCAACTCGCTTTCTTGTGAGCTGGGCACAAAACCGCAGGATTGCTTCAGGCCCTAATCTGTTTCCAGCAGGGCACACTGAGCCTTTGTTTAATTCCTCTTCCTGGTGGGCAACGAGCGTTACATTTGCCCGTGCAGACACCTACAGCTAGTCTCTCATTGGTTCTCCCTATTCCTGTTCATCTTGCACAGAAATTGCAAGTTGTGCGAAACAGGAGGTTAAAGGCACTGACTCTCCAAGCGGGGAGAGTGATAGTAAATCATCTGGAATGGTGAACCCGAGGACCAGGATACGAAAACTGAGATCCATTTTAAATCGTTTCCCAATCACACGGTGGACGATACTCTGGGTTTCCCATGCATGTTTTAGCTGGAGGAAGAATGCCTTGAACCTGGAGAGTTGGGACCCATGGAATGGGTACCATGCAGTATGACTTCAAAGGGTCTGCATTTGCTCACCGAAACTCACCAGTGCTATCAGCCAGAAGTGTCCAGCCTTATGTCTCAACCAGCTCTGGGTGTAGATGTGGTCATTCCCGGTTGCATCACATGACCTGAGTGAATTATTTAAGAATTGCTCTCTATTTCACTGTCTTTGTGTTTTGTTTTCGAAATTTATTTTGATAATGGGATTTATCGGATTTTCACTGCTGCATTTCCGCTGCTGTACACACGCTTGATTCTCTTACGGAGACATATATATCCATGGGTTTTAAGATTCTTCCTAGTCAGGTATATTCCTAGGCGTTGAATATGTGGTGTTTAGTCCATTTCGTTGAGCAAGGAGTAGGTCTTGTCTATTACATATTTGGCTTATGGAATGTTATCTGTGCTAATTTCAGTCTCTGGTTTTATGCAGCACCCCAACGCACCTTTCCCCATAAGCAAGCACTAGTTGGTTTTCTAAATTTGAGACCCTGTTCTGTTTTGTAATTCAGTTCATGTGTAGTCAAGTTTACATTCCGTGTATTAGTGATATCTTATGATGTTTCTTTTTCTGTGTGACGTAGTTCACGTAGAATCACCGTACCTGCATCCACTCACTATGCCGCTACGGGCCTGATGACACAGATTTCATTGCTGAGTGATATTGCATTGTACGTACGTGCCACAACTTCTTTATCCATTTTTTGCTTTCTGGGATATTTACCTGATACTGTAGACGAGCTTCTTGTGAACACAGCCGTCCCAAATATTGGGGTGGCTGTCTGTTTTTGATTTTAATTTCCGTAAGCTATAGGACCATAAGTGGAAGTGCCATAGGCTGTGTTGCTTTGTTTCTTACGTGTTTCAGGAAACACCATACACTTCTCCAGGGTGGCTGCTGGCAATTTACATCCTGCCAATCAGCATAACAAGGCTCCCTGTTCTCCATATCCTGTCCTACCTTTCTGGATTTTACACTTTTTTCAGATGGCCCTTTTGCCCGGGGGGGCAGTGAGATTTCATTGTAGTGCAGATTTCCTTTACAGGCTTGCTTGGTTGGCCAAAAAGGGCGTATGCGTTTTTTCCTGAATATATTCAGGAAAAAACGCATACGCCCTTTTTGGCCAAGTGCATCATTGTCGACGTTGTGCCTCTTTTCCTATGCTTTCAGGGCAATTCCAGTCTACCCCCTGCAATCGTTTTCCTGAAATTCAGCCCCGCTTTCAAGTCCCCTTCGCAGACTTACTTCAATATATTTTTGGAGGATAGCTGTCATTTATAACTCTGCAGGTTTGTGAAGTACAGTGCCCCTGAGCTCCTTTCTTCAACTCGCTTTCTTGTGAGCTGGGCACAAAACCGCAGGATTGCTTCAGGCCCTAATCTGTTTCCAGCAGGGCACACTGAGCCTTTGTTTAATTCCTCTTCCTGGTGGGCAATGAGCGTTACATTTGCCCGTGCAGACACCTACAGCTAGTCTCTCATTGGTTCTCCCTATTCCTGTTCATCTTGCACAGAAATTGCAAGCTGTGCGAAACAGGAGGTTAAAGGCACTGACTCTCCAAGCGGGGAGAGTGTTAGTAAAGCATCTGGAATGGTGAACCCGAGGACCTGGAAACGAAAACTGAGATGCATTTTAAATCATTTCCCAATCACACGGTGGACGATACTCTGGGTTACCCATGCATGTTTTAGCTGGAGGAAGAATCCCTTGAACCTGGAGAGTTGGGACCCATGGAATGGGTACCATGCAGTATGACTTCAAAGGGTCTGCATTTGCTCACCGAAACTCACCAATGCTATCAGCCTGAAGTGTCCAGCCTTATGTCTCAACCAGCTCTGGGTGTAGATGTGGTCAATCCCGGTTGCATCACATGCCCTGAGTGAATTAGTTAAGAATTGCTCTCTATTTCACTGTCTTTGTGTTTTGTTTTCGAAATTTATTTTGATAATGGGATTTATAGGATTTTCACTGCTGCGTTCCGGCCACTGTACACACGCTTGATTCTCTTACGGAGACATATATATCCATGGGTTTTAAGATTCTTCCTAGTCAGGTATATTCCTAGGCGTTGAATATGTGGTGTTGGGTCCATTTCGTTGAGCAAGGAGTAGGTCTTGTCTATTACATATTTGGCTTATGGTAAGTTATCTGTGCTAATTTCAGTCTCTGGTTTTATGCAGCCCCCCAAGGCACCTTTCCCCATAAGCAAGCACTAGTTGGTTTTCTAAATTTGAGACCCTGTTCTTTTTTGTAATTCAGTTCATGTGTAGTCAAGTTTACATTCCGTGTATTAGTGATATCTTATGATGTTTCTTTTTCTGTGTGACGTAGTTCACGTAGAATCACCGTACCTGCATCCACTCACTATGCCGCTACGGGCCTGATGACACAGATTTCATTGCTGAGTGATATTGCATTGTACGTACGTGCCACAACTTCTTTATCCATTTTTTGCTTTCTGGGATATTTACCTGATACTGTAGACGAGCTTCTTGTGAACACAGCCGTCCCAAATATTGGGGTGGCTGTCTGTTTTTGATTTTAATTTCCGTAAGCTATAGGACCATAAGTGGAAGTGCCATAGGCTGTGTTGCTTTGTTTCTTACGTGTTTCAGGAAACACCATACACTTCTCCAGGGTGGCTGCTGGCAATTTACATCCTGCCAATCAGCATAACAAGGCTCCCTGTTCTCCATATCCTGTCCTACCTTTCTGGATTTTACACTTTTTTCAGATGGCCCTTTTGCCCGGGGGGGGGGGGCAGTGAGATTTCATTGTAGTGCAGATTTCCTTTACAGGCTTGCTTGGTTGGCCAAAAAGGGCGTATGCGTTTTTTCCTGAATATATTCAGGAAAAAACGCATACGCCCTTTTTGGCCAAGTGCATCATTGTCGACGTTGTGCCTCTTTTCCTATGCTTTCAGGGCAATTCCAGTCTACCCCCTGCAATCGTTTTCCTGAAATTCTGCCCCGCTTTCAAGTCCCCTTCGCAGGCTTACTTCAATATATTTTTGGAGGATAGCTGTCATTTATAACTCTGCAGGTTTGTGAAGTACAGTGCCCCTGAGCTCCTTTCTTCAACTCGCTTTCTTGTGAGCTGGGCACAAAACCGCAGGATTGCTTCAGGCCCTAATCTGTTTCCAGCAGGGCACACTGAGCCTTTGTTTAATTCCTCTTCCTGGTGGGCAACGAGCGTTACATTTGCCCGTGCAGACACCTACAGCTAGTCTCTCATTGGTTCTCCCTATTCCTGTTCATCTTGCACAGAAATTGCAAGTTGTGCGAAACAGGAGGTTAAAGGCACTGACTCTCCAAGCGGGGAGAGTGATAGTAAATCATCTGGAATGGTGAACCCGAGGACCAGGATACGAAAACTGAGATCCATTTTAAATCGTTTCCCAATCACACGGTGGACGATACTCTGGTTTTCCCATGCATGTTTTAGCTGGAGGAAGAATGCCTTGAACCTGGAGAGTTGGGACCCATGGAATGGGTACCATGCAGTATGACTTCAAAGGGTCTGCATTTGCTCACCGAAACTCACCAGTGCTATCAGCCAGAAGTGTCCAGCCTTATGTCTCAACCAGCTCTGGGTGTAGATGTGGTCAATCCCGGTTGCATCACATGCCCTGAGTGAATTATTTAAGAATTGCTCTCTATTTCACTGTCTTTGTGTTTTGTTTTCGAAATTTATTTTGATAATGGGATTTATCGGATTTTCACTGCCGCATTTCCGCCGCTGTACACACGCTTGATTCTCTTACGGAGACATATATATCCATGGGTTTTAAGATTCTTCCTAGTCAGGTATATTCCTAGGCGTTGAATATGTGGTGTTGAGTCCATTTCGTTGAGCAAGGAGTAGGTCTTGTCTATTACATATTTGGCTTATGGAATGTTATCTGTGCTAATTTCAGTCTCTGGTTTTATGCAGCACCCCAACGCACCTTTCCCCATAAGCAAGCACTAGTTGGTTTTCTAAATTTGAGACCCTGTTCTGTTTTGTAATTCAGTTCATGTGTAGTGAAGTTTACATTCCGTGGATTAGTGATATCTTATGATGTTTCTTTTTCTGTGTGACGTAGTTCACGTAGAATCACCGTACCTGCATCCACTCACTATGCCGCTACGGGCCTGATGACACAGATTTCATTGCTGAGTGATATTGCATTGCACGTACGTGCCACAACTTCTTTATCCATTTTTTGCTTTCTGGGATATTTACCTGATACTGTAGACGAGCTTCTTGTGAACACAGCCGTCCCAAATATTGGGGTGGCTGTCTGTTTTTGATTTTAATTTCCGTAAGCTATAGGACCATAAGTGGAAGTGCCATAGGCTGTGTTGCTTTGTTTCTTACGTGTTTCAGGAAACACCATACACTTCTCCAGGGTGGCTGCTGGCAATTTACATCCTGCCAATCAGCATAACAAGGCTCCCTGTTCTCCATATCCTGTCCTACCTTTCTGGATTTTACACTTTTTTCAGATGGCCCTTTTGCCCGGGGGGGCAGTGAGATTTCATTGTAGTGCAGATTTCCTTTACAGGCTTGCTTGGTTGGCCAAAAAGGGCGTATGCGTTTTTTCCTGAATATATTCAGGAAAAAACGCATACGCCCTTTTTGGCCAAGTGCATCATTGTCGACGTTGTGCCTCTTTTCCTATGCTTTCAGGGCAATTCCAGTCTACCCCCTGCAATCGTTTTCCTGAAATTCAGCCCCGCTTTCAAGTCCCCTTCGCAGGCTTACTTCAATATATTTTTGGAGGATAGCTGTCATTTATAACTCTGCAGGTTTGTGAAGTACAGTGCCCCTGAGCTCCTTTCTTCAACTCGCTTTCTTGTGAGCTGGGCACAAAACCGCAGGATTGCTTCAGGCCCTAATCTGTTTCCAGCAGGGCACACTGAGCCTTTGTTTAATTCCTCTTCCTGGTGGGCAATGAGCGTTACATTTGCCCGTGCAGACACCTACAGCTAGTCTCTCATTGGTTCTCCCTATTCCTGTTCATCTTGCACAGAAATGGCAAGCTCTGCCAAACAGGAGGTTAAAGGCACTGACTCTCCAAGCGGGGAGAGTGTTAGTAAAGCATCTGGAATGGTGAACCCGAGGACCAGGATACGAAAACTGAGATGCATTTTAAATCGTTTCCCAATCACACGGTGGACGATACTCTGGGTTTCCCATGCATGTTTTAGCTGGAGGAAGAATGCCTTGAACCTGGAGAGTTGGGACACATGGAATGGGTACCATGCAGTATGACTTCAAAGGGTCTGCATTTGCTAACCGAAACTCACCAGTGCTATCAGCCTGAAGTGTCCAGCCTTATGTCTCAACCAGCTCTGGGTATAGATGTGGTCAATCCCGGTTGCATCACATGACCTGAGTGAATTATTTAAGAATTGCTCTCTATTTCACTGTCTTTGTGTTTTGTTTTCGAAATTTATTTTGATAATGGGATTTATCGGATTTTCACTGCTGCATTTCCGCTGCTGTACACACGCTTGATTCTCTTACGGAGACATATATATCCATGGGTTTTAAGATTCTTCCTAGTCAGGTATATTCCTAGGCGTTGAATATGTGGTGTTGAGTCCATTTCGTTGAGCAAGGAGTAGGTCTTGTCTATTACATATTTGGCTTATGGAATGTTATCTGTGCTAATTTCAGTCTCTGGTTTTATGCAGCACCCCAACGCACCTTTCCCCATAAGCAAGCACTAGTTGGTTTTCTAAATTTGAGACCCTGTTCTGTTTTGTAATTCAGTTCATGTGTAGTCAAGTTTACATTCCGTGTATTAGTGATATCTTATGATGTTTCTTTTTCTGTGTGACGTAGTTCACGTAGAATCACCGTACCTGCATCCACTCACTATGCCGCTACGGGCCTGATGACACAGATTTCATTGCTGAGTGATATTGCATTGTACGTACGTGCCACAACTTCTTTATCCATTTTTTGCTTTCTGGGATATTTACCTGATACTGTAGACGAGCTTCTTGTGAACACAGCCGTCCCAAATATTGGGGTGGCTGTCTGTTTTTGATTTTAATTTCCGTAAGCTATACGACCATAAGTGGAAGTGCCATAGGCTGTGTTGCTTTGTTTCTTACGTGTTTCAGGAAACACCATACACTTCTCCAGGGTGGCTGCTGGCAATTTACATCCTGCCAATCAGCATAACAAGGCTCCCTGTTCTCCATATCCTGTCCTACCTTTCTGGATTTTACACTTTTTTCAGATGGCCCTTTTGCCCGGGGGGGCAGTGAGATTTCATTGTAGTGCAGATTTCCTTTATAGGCTTGCTTGGTTGGCCAAAAAGGGCGTATGCGTTTTTTCCTGAATATATTCAGGAAAAAACGCATACGCACTTTTTGGCCAAGTGCATCATTGTCGACGTTGTGCCTCTTTTCCTATGCTTTCAGGGCAATTCCAGTCTACCCCCTGCAATCGTTTTCCTGAAATTCAGCCCCGCTTTCAAGTCCCCTTCGCAGACTTACTTCAATATATTTTTGGAGGATAGCTGTCATTTATAACTCTGCAGGTTTGTGAAGTACAGTGCCCCTGAGCTCCTTTCTTCAACTCGCTTTCTTGTGAGCTGGGCACAAAACCGCAGGATTGCTTCAGGCCCTAATCTGTTTCCAGCAGGGCACACTGAGCCTTTGTTTAATTCCTCTTCCTGGTGCGCAATGAGCGTTACATTTGCCCGTGCAGACACCTACAGCTAGTCTCTCATTGGTTCTCCCTATTCCTGTTCATCTTGCACAGAAATGGCAAGCTGTGCCAAACAGGAGGTTAAAGGCACTGACTCTCCAAGCGGGGAGAGTGTTAGTAAAGCATCTGGAATGGTGAACCCGAGGACCAGGATACGAAAACTGAGATCCATTTTAAATCGTTTCCCAATCACACGGTGGACGATACTCTGGGTTACCCATGCATGTTTTAGCTGGAGGAAGAATGCCTTGAACCTGGAGAGTTGGGACCCATGGAATGGGTACCATGCAGTATGACTTCAAAGGGTCTGCATTTGCTCACCGAAACTCACCAGTGCTATCAGCCAGAAGTGTCCAGCCTTATGTCTCAACCAGCTCTGGGTGTAGATGTGGTCAATCCCGGTTGCATCACATGCCCTGAGTGAATTACTTAAGAATTGCTCTCTATTTCACTGTCTTTGTGTTTTGTTTTCGAAATTTATTTTGATAATGGGATTTATCGGATTTTCACTGCCGCATTTCCGCCGCTGTACACACGCTTGATTCTCTTACGGAGACATATATATCCATGGGTTTTAAGATTCTTCCTAGTCAGGTATATTCCTAGGCGTTGAATATGTGGTGTTGAGTCCATTTCGTTGAGCAAGGAGTAGGTCTTGTCTATTACATATTTGGCTTATGGAATGTTATCTGTGCTAATTTCAGTCTCTGGTTTTATGCAGCACCCCAACGCACCTTTCCCCATAAGCAAGCACTAGTTGGTTTTCTAAATTTGAGACCCTGTTCTGTTTTGTAATTCAGTTCATGTGTAGTGAAGTTTACATTCCGTGTATTAGTGATATCTTATGATGTTTCTTTTTCTGTGTGACGTAGTTCACGTAGAATCACCGTACCTGCATCCACTCACTATGCCGCTACGGGCCTGATGACACAGATTTCATTGCTGAGTGATATTGCATTGCACGTACGTGCCACAACTTCTTTATCCATTTTTTGCTTTCTGGGATATTTACCTGATACTGTAGACGAGCTTCTTGTGAAAACAGCCGTCCCAAATATTGGGGTGGCTGTCTGTTTTTGATTTTAATTTCCGTAAGCTATAGGACCATAAGTGGAAGTGCCATAGGCTGTGTTGCTTTGTTTCTTACGTGTTTCAGGAAACACCATACACTTCTCCAGGGTGGCTGCTGGCAATTTACATCCTGCCAATCAGCATAACAAGGCTCCCTGTTCTCCATATCCTGTCCTACCTTTCTGGATTTTACACTTTTTTCAGATGGCCCTTTTGCCCGGGGGGGCAGTGAGATTTCATTGTAGTGCAGATTTCCTTTACAGGCTTGCTTGGTTGGCCAAAAAGGGCGTATGCGTTTTTTCCTGAATATATTCAGGAAAAAACGCATACGCCCTTTTTGGCCAAGTGCATCATTGTCGACGTTGTGCCTCTTTTCCTATGCTTTCAGGGCAATTCCAGTCTACCCCCTGCAATCGTTTTCCTGAAATTCTGCCCCGCTTTCAAGTCCCCTTCGCAGGCTTACTTCAATATATTTTTGGAGGATAGCTGTCATTTATAACTCTGCAGGTTTGTGAAGTACAGTGCCCCTGAGCTCCTTTCTTCAACTCGCTTTCTTGTGAGCTGGGCACAAAACCGCAGGATTGCTTCAGGCCCTAATCTGTTTCCAGCAGGGCACACTGAGCCTTTGTTTAATTCCTCTTCCTGGTGGGCAATGAGCGTTACATTTGCCCGTGCAGACACCTACAGCTAGTCTCTCATTGGTTCTCCCTATTCCTGTTCATCTTGCACAGAAATGGCAAGCTGTGCCAAACAGGAGGTTAAAGGCACTGACTCTCCAAGCGGGGAGAGTGTTAGTAAAGCATCTGGAATGGTGAACCCGAGGACCAGGATACGAAAACTGAGATGCATTTTAAATCATTTCCCAATCACACGGTGGACGATACTCTGGGTTTCCCATGCATGTTTTAGCTGGAGGAAGAATCCCTTGAACCTGGAGAGTTGGGACCCATGGAATGGGTACCATGCAGTATGACTTCAAAGGGTCTGCATTTGCTCACCGAAACTCACCAATGCTATCAGCCTGAAGTGTCCAGCCTTATGTCTCAACCAGCTCTGGGTGTAGATGTGGTCAATCCCGGTTGCATCACATGCCCTGAGTGAATTAGTTAAGAATTGCTCTCTATTTCACTGTCTTTGTGTTTTGTTTTCGAAATTTATTTTGATAATGGGATTTATCGGATTTTCACTGCTGCGTTTCGGCCGCTGTACACACGCTTGATTCTCTTACGGAGACATATATATCCATGGTTTTTAAGATTCTTCCTAGTCAGGTATATTCCTAGGCGTTGAATATGTGGTGTTGGGTCCATTTCGTTGAGCAAGGAGTAGGTCTTGTCTATTACATATTTGGCTTATGGAAAGTTATCTGTGCTAATTTCAGTCTCTGGTTTTATGCAGCCCCCCAAGGCACCTTTCCCCATAAGCAAGCACTAGTTGGTTTTCTAAATTTGAGACCCTGTTCTTTTTTGTAATTCAGTTCATGTGTAGTCAAGTTTACATTCCGTGTATTAGTGATATCTTATGATGTTTCTTTTTCTGTGTGACGTAGTTCACGTAGAATCACCGTACCTGCATCCACTCACTATGCCGCTACGGGCCTGATGACACAGATTTCATTGCTGAGTGATATTGCATTGTACGTACGTGCCACAACTTCTTTATCCATTTTTTGCTTTCTGGGATATTTACCTGATACTGTAGACGAGCTTCTTGTGAACACAGCCGTTCCAAATATTGGGGTGGCTGTCTGTTTTTGATTTTAATTTCCGTAAGCTATAGGACCATAAGTGGAAGTGCCATAGGCTGTGTTGCTTTGTTTCTTACGTGTTTCAGGAAACACCATACACTTCTCCAGGGTGGCTGCTGGCAATTTACATCCTGCCAATCAGCATAACAAGGCTCCCTGTTCTCCATATCCTGTCCTACCTTTCTGGATTTTACACTTTTTTCAGATGGCCCTTTTGCCCGGGGGGGGGGGGGGGCAGTGAGATTTCATTGTAGTGCAGATTTCCTTTACAGGCTTGCTTGGTTGGCCAAAAAGGGCGTATGCGTTTTTTCCTGAATATATTCAGGAAAAAACGCATACGCCCTTTTTGGCCAAGTGCATCATTGTCGACGTTGTGCCTCTTTTCCTATGCTTTCAGGGCAATTCCAGTCTACCCCCTGCAATCGTTTTCCTGAAATTCTGCCCCGCTTTCAAGTCCCCTTCGCAGGCTTACTTCAATATATTTTTGGAGGATAGCTGTCATTTATAACTCTGCAGGTTTGTGAAGTACAGTGCCCCTGAGCTCCTTTCTTCAACTCGCTTTCTTGTGAGCTGGGCACAAAACCGCAGGATTGCTTCAGGCCCTAATCTGTTTCCAGCAGGGCACACTGAGCCTTTGTTTAATTCCTCTTCCTGGTGGGCAATGAGCGTTACATTTGCCCGTGCAGACACCTACAGCTAGTCTCTCATTGGTTCTCCCTATTCCTGTTCATCTTGCACAGAAATGGCAAGCTGTGCCAAACAGGAGGTTAAAGGCACTGACTCTCCAAGCGGGGAGAGTGTTAGTAAAGCATCTGGAATGGTGAACCCGAGGACCAGGATACGAAAACTGAGATGCATTTTAAATCGTTTCCCAATCACACGGTGGACGATACTCTGGGTTTCCCATGCATGTTTTAGCTGGAGGAAGAATGCCTTGAACCTGGAGAGTTGGGACCCATGGAATGGGTACCATGCAGTTTGACTTCAAAGGGTCTGCATTTGCTCACCGAAACTCACCAGTGCTATCAGCCTGAAGTGTCCAGCCTTATGTCTCAACCAGCTCTGGGTGTAGATGTGGTCAATCCCGGTTGCATCACATGACCTGAGTGAATTATTTAAGAATTGCTCTCTATTTCACTGTCTTTGTGTTTTGTTTTCGAAATTTATTTTGATAATGGGATTTATCGGATTTTCACTGCTGCATTTCCGCTGCTGTACACACGCTTGATTCTCTTACGGAGACATATATATCCATGGGTTTTAAGATTCTTCCTAGTCAGGTATATTCCTAGGCGTTGAATATGTGGTGTTGAGTCCATTTCGTTGAGCAAGGAGTAGGTCTTGTCTATTACATATTTGGCTTATGGAATGTTATCTGTGCTAATTTCCGTCTCTGGTTTTATGCAGCACCCCAACGCACCTTTCCCCATAAGCAAGCACTAGTTGGTTTTCTAAATTTGAGACCCTGTTCTGTTTTGTAATTCAGTTCATGTGTAGTCAAGTTTACATTCCGTGTATTAGTGATATCTTATGATGTTTCTTTTTCTGTGTGACGTAGTTCACGTAGAATCACCGTACCTGCATCCACTTACTATGGCGCTACGGGCCTGATGACACAGATTTCATTGCTGAGTGATATTGCATTGCACGTACGTGCCACAACTTCTTTATCCATTTTTTGCTTTCTGGGATATTTACCTGATACTGTAGACGAGCTTCTTGTGAACACAGCCGTCCCAAATATTGGGGTGGCTGTCTGTTTTTGATTTTAATTTCCGTAAGCTATAGGACCATAAGTGGAAGTGCCATAGGCTGTGTTGCTTTGTTTCTTACGTGTTTCAGGAAACACCATACACTTCTCCAGGGTGGCTGCTGGCAATTTACATCCTGCCAATCAGCATAACAAGGCTCCCTGTTCTCCATATCCTGTCCTACCTTTCTGGATTTTACACTTTTTTCAGATGGCCCTTTTGCCCGGGGGGGCAGTGAGATTTCATTGTAGTGCAGATTTCCTTTACAGGCTTGCTTGGTTGGCCAAAAAGGGCGTATGCGTTTTTTCCTGAATATATTCAAGAAAAAACGCATACGCCCTTTTTGGCCAAGTGCATCATTGTCGACGTTGTGCCTCTTTTCCTATGCTTTCAGGGCAATTCCAGTCTACCCCCTGCAATCGTTTTCCTGAAATTCAGCCCCGCTTTCAAGTCCCCTTCGCAGGCTTACTTCAATATATTTTTGGAGGATAGCTGTCATTTATAACTCTGCAGGTTTGTGAAGTACAGTGCCCCTGAACTCCTTTCTTCAACTCGCTTTCTTGTGAGCTGGGCACAAAACCGCAGGATTGCTTCAGGCCCTAATCTGTTTCCAGCAGGGCACACTGAGCCTTTGTTTAATTCCTCTTCCTGGTGGGCAACGAGCGTTACATTTGCCCGTGCAGACACCTACAGCTAGTCTCTCATTGGTTCTCCCTATTCCTGTTCATCTTGCACAGAAATTGCAAGTTGTGCGAAACAGGAGGTTAAAGGCACTGACTCTCCAAGCGGGGAGAGTGATAGTAAATCATCTGGAATGGTGAACCCGAGGACCAGGATACGAAAACTGAGATCCATTTTAAATCGTTTCCCAATCACACGGTGGACGATACTCTGGGTTTCCCATGCATGTTTTAGCTGGAGGAAGAATGCCTTGAACCTGGAGAGTTGGGACCCATGGAATGGGTACCATGCAGTATGACTTCAAAGGGTCTGCATTTGCTCACCGAAACTCACCAGTGCTATCAGCCAGAAGTGTCCAGCCTTATGTCTCAACCAGCTCTGGGTGTAGATGTGGTCAATCCCGGTTGCATCACATGCCCTGAGTGAATTATTTAAGAATTGCTCTCTATTTCACTGTCTTTGTGTTTTGTTTTCGAAATTTATTTTGATAATGGGATTTATCGGATTTTCCCTGCCGCATTTCCGCCGCTGTACACACGCTTGATTCTCTTACGGAGACATATATATCCATGGGTTTTAAGATTCTTCCTAGTCAGGTATATTCCTAGGCGTTGAATATGTGGTGTTGAGTCCATTTCGTTGAGCAAGGAGTAGGTCTTGTCTATTACATATTTGGCTTATGGAATGTTATCTGTGCTAATTTCAGTCTCTGGTTTTATGCAGCACCCCAACGCACCTTTCCCCATAAGCAAGCACTAGTTGGTTTTCTAAATTTGAGACCCTGTTCTGTTTTGTAATTCAGTTCATGTGTAGTGAAGTTTACATTCCGTGTATTAGTGATATCTTATGATGTTTCTTTTTCTGTGTGACGTAGTTCACGTAGAATCACCGTACCTGCATCCACTCACTATGCCGCTACGGGCCTGATGACACAGATTTCATTGCTGAGTGATATTGCATTGCACGTACGTGCCACAACTTCTTTATCCATTTTTTGCTTTCTGGGATATTTACCTGATACTGTAGACGAGCTTCTTGTGAACACAGCCGTCCCAAATATTGGGGTGGCTGTCTGTTTTTGATTTTAATTTCCGTAAGCTATAGGACCATAAGTGGAAGTGCCATCGGCTGTGTTGCTTTGTTTCTTACGTGTTTCAGGAAACACCATACACTTCTCCAGGGTGGCTGCTGGCAATTTACATCCTGCCAATCAGCATAACAAGGCTCCCTGTTCTCCATATCCTGTCCTACCTTTCTGGATTTTACACTTTTTTCAGATGGCCCCTTTGCCCGGGGGGGCAGTGAGATTTCATTGTAGTGCAGATTTCCTTTACAGGCTTGCTTGGTTGGCCAAAAAGGGCGTATGCGTTTTTTCCTGAATATATTCAGGAAAAAACGCATACGCCCTTTTTGGCCAAGTGCATCATTGTCGACGTTGTGCCTCTTTTCCTATGCTTTCAGGGCAATTCCAGTCTACCCCCTGCAATCGTTTTCCTGAAATTCAGCCCCGCTTTCAAGTCCCCTTCGCAGGCTTACTTCAATATATTTTTGGAGGATAGCTGTCATTTATAACTCTGCAGGTTTGTGAAGTACAGTGCCCCTGAGCTCCTTTCTTCAACTCGCTTTCTTGTGAGCTGGGCACAAAACCGCAGGATTGCTTCAGGCCCTAATCTGTTTCCAGCAGGGCACACTGAGCCTTTGTTTAATTCCTCTTCCTGGTGGGCAATGAGCGTTACATTTGCCCGTGCAGACACCTACAGCTAGTCTCTCATTGGTTCTCCCTATTCCTGTTCATCTTGCACAGAAATGGCAAGCTGTGCCAAACAGGAGGTTAAAGGCACTGACTCTCCAAGCGGGGAGAGTGTTAGTAAAGCATCTGGAATGGTGAACCCGAGGACCAGGAAACGAAAACTGAGATGCATTTTAAATCATTTCCCAATCACACGGTGGACGATACTCTGGGTTTCCCATGCATGTTTTAGCTGGAGGAAGAATCCCTTGAACCTGGAGAGTTGGGACCCATGGAATGGGTACCATGCAGTATGACTTCAAAGGGTCTGCATTTGCTCACCGAAACTCACCAATGCTATCAGCCTGAAGTGTCCAGCCTTATGTCTCAACCAGCTCTGGGTGTAGATGTGGTCAATCCCGGTTGCATCACATGCCCTGAGTGAATTAGTTAAGAATTGCTCTCTATTTCACTGTCTTTGTGTTTTGTTTTCGAAATTTATTTTGATAATGGGATTTATCGGATTTTCACTGCTGCGTTTCGGCCGCTGTACACACGCTTGATTCTCTTACGGAGACATATATATCCATGGTTTTTAAGATTCTTCCTAGTCAGGTATATTCCTAGGCGTTGAATATGTGGTGTTGGGTCCATTTCGTTGAGCAAGGAGTAGGTCTTGTCTATTACATATTTGGCTTATGGAAAGTTATCTGTGCTAATTTCAGTCTCTGGTTTTATGCAGCACCCCAAGGCACCTTTCCCCATAAGCAAGCACTAGTTGGTTTTCTAAATTTGAGACCCTGTTCTTTTTTGTAATTCAGTTCATGTGTAGTCAAGTTTACATTCCGTGTATTAGTGATATCTTATGATGTTTCTTTTTCTGTGTGACGTAGTTCACGTAGAATCACCGTACCTGCATCCACTCACTATGCCGCTACGGGCCTGATGACACAGATTTCATTGCTGAGTGATATTGCATTGTACGTACGTGCCACAACTTCTTTATCCATTTTTTGCTTTCTGGGATATTTACCTGATAGTGTAGACGAGCTTCTTGTGAACACAGCCGTCCCAAATATTGGGGTGGTTGTCTGTTTTTGATTTTAATTTCCGTAAGCTATAGGACCATAAGTGGAAGTGCCATAGGCTGTGTTGCTTTGTTTCTTACGTGTTTCAAGAAACACCATACACTTCTCCAGGGTGGCTGCTGGCAATTTACATCCTGCCAATCAGCATAACAAGGCTCCCTGTTCTCCATATCCTGTCCTACCTTTCTGGATTTTACACTTTTTTCAGATGGCCCTTTTGCCCGGGGGGGCAGTGAGATTTCATTGTAGTGCAGATTTCCTTTACAGGCTTGCTTGGTTGGCCAAAAAGGGCGTATGCGTTTTTTCCTGAATATATTCAGGAAAAAACGCATACGCCCTTTTTGGCCAAGTGCATCATTGTCGACGTTGTGCCTCTTTTCCTATGCTTTCAGGGCAATTCCAGTCTACCCCCTGCAATCGTTTTCCTGAAATTCAGCCCCGCTTTCAAGTCCCCTTCGCAGGCTTACTTCAATATATTTTTGGAGGATAGCTGTCATTTATAACTCTGCAGGTTTGTGAAGTACAGTGCCCCTGAGCTCCTTTCTTCAACTCGCTTTCTTGTGAGCTGGGCACAAAACCGCAGGATTGCTTCAGGCCCTAATCTGTTTCCAGCAGGGCACACTGAGCCTTTGTTTAATTCCTCTTCCTGGTGGGCAATGAGCGTTACATTTGCCCGTGCAGACACCTACAGCTAGTCTCTCATTGGTTCTCCCTATTCCTGTTCATCTTGCACAGAAATGGCAAGCTGTGCCAAACAGGAGGTTAAAGGCACTGACTCTCCAAGGGGGGAGAGTGTTAGTAAAGCATCTGGAATGGTGAACCCGAGGACCAGGATACGAAAACTGAGATGCATTTTAAATCGTTTCCCAATCACACGGTGGACAATACTCTGGGTTTCCCATGCATGTTTTAGCTGGAGGAAGAATGCCTTGAACCTGGAGAGTTGGGACCCATGGAATGGGTACCATGGAGTATGACTTCAAAGGGTCTGCATTTGCTCACCGAAACTCACCAGTGCTATCAGCCTGAAGTGTCCAGCCTTATGTCTCAACCAGCTCTGGGTGTAGATGTGGTCAATCCCGGTTGCATCACATGACCTGAGTGAATTATTTAAGAATTGCTCTCTATTTCACTGTCTTTGTGTTTTGTTTTCGAAATTTATTTTGATAATGGGATTTATCGGATTTTCACTGCTGCATTTCCGCCGCTGTACACACGCTTGATTCTCTTACGGAGACATATATATCCATGGGTTTTAAGATTCTTCCTAGTCAGGTATATTCCTAGGCGTTGAATATGTGGTGTTGGGTCCATTTCGTTGAGCAAGGAGTAGGTCTTGTCTATTACATATTTGGCTTATGGAAAGTTATCTGTGCTAATTTCAGTCTCTGGTTTTATGCAGCACCCCAAGGCACCTTTCCCCATAAGCAAGCACTAGTTGGTTTTCTAAATTTGAGACCCTGTTCTTTTTTGTAATTCAGTTCATGTGTAGTCAAGTTTACATTCCGTGTATTAGTGATATCTTATGATGTTTCTTTTTCTGTGTGACGTAGTTCACGTAGAATCACCGTACCTGCATCCACTCACTATGCCGCTACGGGCCTGATGACACAGATTTCATTGCTGAGTGATATTGCATTGTACGTACGTGCCACAACTTCTTTATCCATTTTTTGCTTTCTGGGATATTTACCTGATACTGTAGACGAGCTTCTTGTGAACACAGCCGTCCCAAATATTGGGGTGGCTGTCTGTTTTTGATTTTAATTTCCGTAAGCTATAGGACCATAAGTGGAAGTGCCATAGGCTGTGTTGCTTTGTTTCTTATGTGTTTCAAGAAACACCATACACTTCTCCAGGGTGGCTGCTGGCAATTTACATCCTGCCAATCAGCATAACAAGGCTCCCTGTTCTCCATATCCTGTCCTACCTTTCTGGATTTTACACTTTTTTCAGATGGCCCTTTTGCCCGGGGGGGCAGTGAGATTTCATTGTAGTGCAGATTTCCTTTACAGGCTTGCTTGGTTGGCCAAAAAGGGCGTATGCGTTTTTTCCTGAATATATTCAGGAAAAAACGCATACGCCCTTTTTGGCCAAGTGCATCATTGTCGACGTTGTGCCTCTTTTCCTATGCTTTCAGGGCAATTCCAGTCTACCCCCTGCAATCGTTTTCCTGAAATTCAGCCCCGCTTTCAAGTCCCCTTCGCAGGCTTACTTCAATATATTTTTGGAGGATAGCTGTCATTTATAACTCTGCAGGTTTGTGAAGTACAGTGCCCCTGAGCTCCTTTCTTCAACTCGCTTTCTTGTGAGCTGGGCACAAAACCGCAGGATTGCTTCAGGCCCTAATCTGTTTCCAGCAGGGCACACTGAGCCTTTGTTTAATTCCTCTTCCTGGTGGGCAATGAGCGTTACATTTGCCCGTGCAGACACCTACAGCTAGTCTCTCATTGGTTCTCCCTATTCCTGTTCATCTTGCACAGAAATGGCAAGCTGTGCCAAACAGGAGGTTAAAGGCACTGACTCTCCAAGGGGGGAGAGTGTTAGTAAAGCATCTGGAATGGTGAACCCGAGGACCAGGATACGAAAACTGAGATGCATTTTAAATCGTTTCCCAATAACACGGTGGACGATACTCTGGGTTTCCCATGCATGTTTTAGCTGGAGGAAGAATGCCTTGAACCTGGAGAGTTGGGACCCATGGAATGGGTACCATGCAGTATGACTTCAAAGGGTCTGCATTTGCTCACCGAAACTCACCAGTGCTATCAGCCAGAAGTGTCCAGCCTTATGTCTCAACCAGCTCTGGGTGTAGATGTGGTCAAACCCGGTTGCATCACATGCCCTGAGTGAATTATTTAAAAATTGCTCTCTATTTCACTGTCTTTGTGTTTTGTTTTCGAAATTTATTTTGATAATGGGATTTATCGGATTTTCACTGCTGCATTTCCGCCGCTGTACACACGCTTGATTCTCTTACGGAGACATATATATCCATGGGTTTTAAGATTCTTCCTAGTCAGGTATATTCCTAGGCGTTGAATATGTGGTGTTGAGTCCATTTCGTTGAGCAAGGAGTAGGTCTTGTCTATTACATATTTGGCTTATGGAATGTTATCTGTGCTAATTTCAGTCTCTGGTTTTATGCAGCACCCCAAGGCACCTTTCCCCATAAGCAAGCACTAGTTGGTTTTCTAAATTTGAGACCCTGTTCTGTTTTGTAATTCAGTTCATGTGTAGTGAAGTTTACATTCCGTGTATTAGTGATATCTTATGATGTTTCTTTTTCTGTGTGACGTAGTTCACGTAGAATCACCGTACCTGCATCCACTTACTATGCCGCTACGGGCCTGATGACACAGATTTCATTGCTGAGTGATATTGCATTGCACGTACGTGCCACAACTTCTTTATCCATTTTTTGCTTTCTGGGATATTTACCTGATACTGTAGACGAGCTTCTTGTGAACACAGCCGTCCCAAATATTGGGGTGGCTGTCTGTTTTTGATTTTAATTTCCGTAAGCTATAGGACCATAAGTGGAAGTGCCATAGGCTGTGTTGATTTGTTTCTTACGTGTTTCAGGAAACACCATACACTTCTCCAGGGTGGCTGCTGGCAATTTACATCCTGCCAATCAGCATAACAAGGCTCCCTGTTCTCCATATCCTGTCCTACCTTTCTGGATTTTACACTTTTTTCAGATGGCCCTTTTGCCCGGGGGGGCAGTGAGATTTCATTGTAGTGCAGATTTCCTTTACAGGCTTGCTTGGTTGGCCAAAAAGGGCGTATGCGTTTTTTCCTGAATATATTCAGGAAAAAACGCATACGCCCTTTTTGGCCAAGTGCATCATTGTCGACGTTGTGCCTCTTTTCCTATGCTTTCAGGGCAATTCCAGTCTACCCCCTGCAATCGTTTTCCTGAAATTCAGCCCCGCTTTCAAGTCCCCTTCGCAGGCTTACTTCAATATATTTTTGGAGGATAGCTGTCATTTATAACTCTGCAGGTTTGTGAAGTACAGTGCCCCTGAGCTCCTTTCTTCAACTCGCTTTCTTGTGAGCTGGGCACAAAACCGCAGGATTGCTTCAGGCCCTAATCTGTTTCCAGCAGGGCACACTGAGCCTTTGTTTAATTCCTCTTCCTGGTGGGCAATGAGCGTTACATTTGCCCGTGCAGACACCTACAGCTAGTCTCTCATTGGTTCTCCCTATTCCTGTTCATCTTGCACAGAAATGGCAAGCTGTGCCAAACAGGAGGTTAAAGGCACTGACTCTCCAAGGGGGGAGAGTGTTAGTAAAGCATCTGGAATGGTGAACCCGAGGACCAGGATACGAAAACTGAGATGCATTTTAAATCGTTTCCCAATCACACGGTGGACAATACTCTGGGTTTCCCATGCATGTTTTAGCTGGAGGAAGAATGCCTTGAACCTGGAGAGTTGGGACCCATGGAATGGGTACCATGGAGTATGACTTCAAAGGGTCTGCATTTGCTCACCGAAACTCACCAGTGCTATCAGCCTGAAGTGTCCAGCCTTATGTCTCAACCAGCTCTGGGTGTAGATGTGGTCAATCCCGGTTGCATCACATGACCTGAGTGAATTATTTAAGAATTGCTCTCTATTTCACTGTCTTTGTGTTTTGTTTTCGAAATTTATTTTGATAATGGGATTTATCGGATTTTCACTGCTGCGTTTCGGCCGCTGTACACACGCTTGATTCTCTTACGGAGACATATATATCCATGGGTTTTAAGATTCTTCCTAGTCAGGTATATTCCTAGGCGTTGAATATGTGGTGTTGGGTCCATTTCGTTGAGCAAGGAGTAGGTCTTGTCTATTACATATTTGGCTTATGGAAAGTTATCTGTGCTAATTTCAGTCTCTGGTTTTATGCAGCACCCCAAGGCACCTTTCCCCATAAGCAAGCACTAGTTGGTTTTCTAAATTTGAGACCCTGTTCTTTTTTGTAATTCAGTTCATGTGTAGTCAAGTTTACATTCCGTGTATTAGTGATATCTTATGATGTTTCTTTTTCTGTGTGACGTAGTTCACGTAGAATCACCGTACCTGCATCCACTCACTATGCCGCTACGGGCCTGATGACACAGATTTCATTGCTGAGTGATATTGCATTGTACGTACGTGCCACAACTTCTTTATCCATTTTTTGCTTTCTGGGATATTTACCTGATACTGTAGACGAGCTTCTTGTGAACACAGCCGTCCCAAATATTGGGGTGGCTGTCTGTTTTTGATTTTAATTTCCGTAAGCTATAGGACCATAAGTGGAAGTGCCATAGGCTGTGTTGCTTTGTTTCTTACGTGTTTCAAGAAACACCATACACTTCTCCAGGGTGGCTGCTGGCAATTTACATCCTGCCAATCAGCATAACAAGGCTCCCTGTTCTCCATATCCTGTCCTACCTTTCTGGATTTTACACTTTTTTCAGATGGCCCTTTTGCCCGGGGGGGCAGTGAGATTTCATTGTAGTGCAGATTTCCTTTACAGGCTTGCTTGGTTGGCCAAAAAGGGCGTATGCGTTTTTTCCTGAATATATTCAGGAAAAATCGCATACGCCCTTTTTGGCCAAGTGCATCATTGTCGACGTTGTGCCTCTTTTCCTATGCTTTCAGGGCAATTCCAGTCTACCCCCTGCAATCGTTTTCCTGAAATTCAGCCCCGCTTTCAAGTCCCCTTCGCAGGCTTACTTCAATATATTTTTGGAGGATAGCTGTCATTTATAACTCTGCAGGTTTGTGAAGTACAGTGCCCCTGAACTCCTTTCTTCAACTCGCTTTCTTGTGAGCTGGGCACAAAACCGCAGGATTGCTTCAGGCCCTAATCTGTTTCCAGCAGGGCACACTGAGCCTTTGTTTAATTCCTCTTCCTGGTGGGCAACGAGCGTTACATTTGCCCGTGCAGACACCTACAGCTAGTCTCTCATTGGTTCTCCCTATTCCTGTTCATCTTGCACAGAAATTGCAAGTTGTGCGAAACAGGAGGTTAAAGGCACTGACTCTCCAAGCGGGGAGAGTGATAGTAAATCATCTGGAATGGTGAACCCGAGGACCAGGATACGAAAACTGAGATGCATTTTAAATCGTTTCCCAATCACACGGTGGACGATACTCTGGGTTTCCCATGCATGTTTTAGCTGGAGGAAGAATGCCTTGAACCTGGAGAGTTGGGACCCATGGAATGGGTACCATGCAGTATGACTTCAAAGGGTCTGCATTTGCTCACCGAAACTCACCAGTGCTATCAGCCAGAAGTGTCCAGCCTTATGTCTCAACCAGCTCTGGGTGTAGATGTGGTCAATCCCGGTTGCATCACATGCCCTGAGTGAATTATTTAAGAATTGCTCTCTATTTCACTGTCTTTGTGTTTTGTTTTCGAAATTTATTTTGATAATGGGATTTATTGGATTTTCACTGCCGCATTTCCGCCACTGTACACACGCTTGATTCTCTTACGGAGACATATATATCCATGGGTTTTAAGATTCTTCCTAGTCAGGTATATTCCTAGGCGTTGAATATGTGGTGTTGGGTCCATTTCGTTGAGCAAGGAGTAGGTCTTGTCTATTACATATTTGGCTTATGGAAAGTTATCTGTGCTAATTTCAGTCTCTGGTTTTATGCAGCACCCCAAGGCACCTTTCCCCATAAGCAAGCACTAGTTGGTTTTCTAAATTTGGGACCCTGTTCTTTTTTGTAATTCAGTTCATGTGTAGTCAAGTTTACATTCCGTGTATTAGTGATATCTTATGATGTTTCTTTTTCTGTGTGACGTAGTTCACGTAGAATCACCGTACCTGCATCCACTCACTATGCCGCTACGGGCCTGATGACACAGATTTCATTGCTGAGTGATATTGCATTGTACGTACGTGCCACAACTTCTTTATCCATTTTTTGCTTTCTGGGATATTTACCTGATAGTGTAGACGAGCTTCTTGTGAACACAGCCGTCCCAAATATTGGGGTGGCTGTCTGTTTTTGATTTTAATTTCCGTAAGCTATAGGACCATAAGTGGAAGTGCCATAGGCTGTGTTGCTTTGTTTCTTACGTGTTTCAAGAAACACCATACACTTCTCCAGGGTGGCTGCTGGCAATTTACATCCTGCCAATCAGCATAACAAGGCTCCCTGTTCTCCATATCCTGTCCTACCTTTCTGGATTTTACACTTTTTTCAGATGGCCCTTTTGCCCGGGGGGGCAGTGAGATTTCATTGTAGTGCAGATTTCCTTTACAGGCTTGCTTGGTTGGCCAAAAAGGGCGTATGCGTTTTTTCCTGAATATATTCAGGAAAAAACGCATACGCCCTTTTTGGCCAAGTGCATCATTATCGACGTTGTGCCTCTTTTCCTATGCTTTCAGGGCAATTCCAGTCTACACCCTGCAATCGTTTTCCTGAAATTCAGCCCCGCTTTCAAGTCCCCTTCGCAGGCTTACTTCAATATATTTTTGGAGGATAGCTGTCATTTATAACTCTGCAGGTTTGTGAAGTACAGTGCCCCTGAGCTCCTTTCTTCAACTCGCTTTCTTGTGAGCTGGGCACAAAACCGCAGGATTGCTTCAGGCCCTAATCTGTTTCCAGCAGGGCACACTGAGCCTTTGTTTAATTCCTCTTCCTGGTGGGCAATGAGCGTTACATTTGCCCGTGCAGACACCTACAGCTAGTCTCTCATTGGTTCTCCCTATTCCTGTTCATCTTGCACAGAAATTGCAAGCTGTGCCAAACAGGAGGTTAAAGGCACTGACTCTCCAAGCGGGGAGAATGTTAGTAAAGCATCTGGAATGGTGAACCCGAGGACCAGGAAACGAAAACTGAGATGCATTTTAAATCATTTCCCAATCACACGGTGGACGATACTCTGGGTTTCCCATGCATGTTTTAGCTGGAGGAAGAATCCCTTGAACCTGGAGAGTTGGGACCCATGGAATGGGTACCATGCAGTATGACTTCAAAGGGTCTGCATTTGCTCACCGAAACTCACCAATGCTATCAGCCTGAAGTGTCCTGCCTTATGTCTCAACCAGCTCTGGGTGTAGATGTGGTCAATCCCGGTTGCATCACATGCCCTGAGTGAATTATTTAAGAATTGCTCTCTATTTCACTGTCTTTGTGTTTTGTTTTCGAAATTTATTTTGATAATGGGATTTATCGGATTTTCACTGCTGCATTTCCGCCGCTGTACACACGCTTGATTCTCTTACGGAGACATATATATCCATGGGTTTTAAGATTCTTCCTAGTCAGGTATATTCCTAGGCGTTGAATATGTGGTGTTGAGTCCATTTCGTTGAGCAAGGAGTAGGTCTTGTCTATTACATATTTGGCTTATGGAATGTTATCTGTGCTAATTTCAGTCTCTGGTTTTATGCAGCACCCCAACGCACCTTTCCCCATAAGCAAGCACTAGTTGGTTTTCTAAATTTGAGACCCTGTTCTGTTTTGTAATTCAGTTCATTTGTAGTGAAGTTTACATTCCGTGTATTAGTGATATCTTATGATGTTTCTTTTTCTGTGTGACGTAGTTCACGTAGAATCACCGTACCTGCATCCACTTACTATGCCGCTACGGGCCTGATGACACAGATTTCATTGCTGAGTGATATTGCATTGCACGTACGTGCCACAACTTCTTTATCCATTTTTTGCTTTCTGGGATATTTACCTGATACTGTAGACGAGCTTCTTGTGAACACAGCCGTCCCAAATATTGGGGTGGCTGTCTGTTTTTGATTTTAATTTCCGTAAGCTATAGGACCATAAGTGGAAGTGCCATAGGCTGTGTTGCTTTGTTTCTTACGTGTTTCAGGAAACACCATACACTTCTCCAGGGTGGCTGCTGGCAATTTACATCCTGCCAATCAGCATAACAAGGCTCCCTGTTCTCCATATCCTGTCCTACCTTTCTGGATTTTACACTTTTTTCAGATGGCCCTTTTGCCCGGGGGGGCAGTGAGATTTCATTGTAGTGCAGATTTCCTTTACAGGCTTGCTTGGTTGGCCAAAAACGGCGTATGCGTTTTTTCCTGAATATATTCAGGAAAAAACGCATACGCCCTTTTTGGCCAAGTGCATCATTGTCAACGTTCTGCCTCTTTTCCTATGCTTTCAGGGCAATTCCAGTCTACCCCCTGCAATCGTTTTCCTGAAATTCAGCCCCGCTTTCAAGTCCCCTTCGCAGGCTTACTTCAATATATTTTTGGAGGATAGCTGTCATTTATAACTCTGCAGGTTTGTGAAGTACAGTGCCCCTGAGCTCCTTTCTTCAACTCGCTTTCTTGTGAGCTGGGCACAAAACCGCAGGATTGCTTCAGGCCCTAATCTGTTTCCAGCAGGGCACACTGAGCCTTTGTTTAATTCCTCTTCCTGGTGGGCAATGAGCGTTACATTTGCCCGTGCAGACACCTACAGCTAGTCTCTCATTGGTTCTCCCTATTCCTGTTCATCTTGCACAGAAATTGCAAGCTGTGCCAAACAGGAGGTTAAAGGCACTGACTCTCCAAGCGGGGAGAGTGTTAGTAAAGCATCTGGAATGGTGAACCCGAGGACCAGGAAACGAAAACTGAGATGCATTTTAAATCATTTCCCAATCACACGGTGGACGATACTCTGGGTTTCCCATGCATGTTTTAGCTGGAGGAAGAATCCCTTGAACCTGGAGAGTTGGGACCCATGGAATGGGTACCATGCAGTATGACTTCAAAGGGTCTGCATTTGCTCACCGAAACTCACCAATGCTATCAGCCTGAAGTGTCCAGCCTTATGTCTCAACCAGCTCTGGGTGTAGATGTGGTCAATCCCGGTTGCATCACATGCCCTGAGTGAATTAGTTAAGAATTGCTCTCTATTTCACTGTCTTTGTGTTTTGTTTTCGAAATTTATTTTGATAATGGGATTTATCGGATTTTCACTGCTGCGTTTCGGCCGCTGTACACACGCTTGATTCTCTTACGGAGACATATATACCCATGGGTTTTAAGATTCTTCCTAGTCAGGTATATTCCCAGGCGTTGAATATGTGGTGTTGGGTCCATTTCGTTGAGCAAGGAGTAGGTCTTGTCTATTACATATTTGGCTTATGGAATGTTATCTGTGCTAATTTCAGTCTCTGGTTTTACGCAGCACCCCAAGGCACCTTTCCCCATAATCAAGCACTAGTTGGTTTTCTAAATTTGAGACCCTGTTCTGTTTTGTAATTCAGTTCATGTGTAGTCAAGTTTACATTCCGTGTATTAGTGATATCTTATGATGTTTCTTTTTCTGTGTGACGTAGTTCACGTAGAATCACCGTACCTGCATCCACTCACTATGCCGCTACGGGCCTGATGACACAGATTTCATTGCTGAGTGATATTGCATTGTACGTACGTGCCACAACTTCTTTATCCATTTTTTGCTTTCTGGGATATTTACCTGATACTGTATACGAGCTTCTTGTGAACACAGCCGTTCCAAATATTGGGGTGGCTGTCTGTTTTTGATTTTAATTTCCGTAAGCTATAGGACCATAAGTGGAAGTGCCATAGGCTGTGTTGCTTTGTTTCTTACGTGTTTCAGGAAACACCATACACTTCTCCAGGGTGGCTGCTGGCAATTTACATCTTGCCAATCAGCATAACAAGGCTCCCTGTTCTCCATATCCTGTACTACCTTTCTGGATTTTACACTTTTTTCAGATGGCCCTTTTGCCCGGGGGGGTGGGGAGGCAGTGAGATTTCATTGTAGTGCAGATTTCCTTTACAGGCTTGCTTGGTTGGCCAAAAAGGGCGTATGCGTTTTTTCCTGAATATATTCAGGAAAAAACGCATACGCCCTTTTTGGCCAAGTGCATCATTGTCGACGTTGTGCCTCTTTTCCTATGCTTTCAGGGCAATTCCAGTCTACCCCCTGCAATCGTTTTCCTGAAATTCTGCCCCGCTTTCAAGTCCCCTTCGCAGGCTTACTTCAATATATTTTTGGAGGATAGCTGTCATTTATAACTCTGCAGGTTTGTGAAGTACAGTGCCCCTGAGCTCCTTTCTTCAACTCGCTTTCTTGTGAGCTGGGCACAAAACCGCAGGATTGCTTCAGGCCCTAATCTGTTTCCAGCAGGGCACACTGAGCCTTTGTTTAATTCCTCTTCCTGGTGGGCAATGAGCGTTACATTTGCCCGTGCAGACACCTAGAGCTAGTCTCTCATTGGTTCTCCCTATTCCTGTTCATCTTGCACAGAAATGGCAAGTTGTGCCAAACAGGAGGTTAAAGGCACTGACTCTCCAAGCGGGGAGAGTGTTAGTAAAGCATCTGGAATGGTGAACCCGAGGACCAGGATACGAAAACTGAGATGCATTTTAAATCATTTCCCAATCACACGGTGGACGATACTCTGGGTTTCCCATGCATGTTTTAGCTGGAGGAAGAATGCCTTGAACCTGGAGAGTTGGGACCCATGGAATGGGTACCATGCAGTATGACTTCAAAGGGTCTGCATTTGCTCACCGAAACTCACCAGTGCTATCAGCCTGAAGTGTCCAGCCTTATGTCTCAACCAGCTCTGGGTGTAGATGTGGTCAATCCCGGTTGCATCACATGACCTGAGTGAATTATTTAAGAATTGCTCTCTATTTCACTGTCTTTGTGTTTTGTTTTCGAAATTTATTTTGATAATGGGATTTATCGGATTTTCACTGCTGCATTTCCGCTGCTGTACACACGCTTGATTCTCTTACGGAGACATATATATCCATGGGTTTTAAGATTCTTCCTAGTCAGGTATATTCCTAGGCGTTGAATATGTGGTGTTGAGTCCATTTCGTTGAGCAAGGAGTAGGTCTTATCTATTACATATTTGGCTTATGGAATGTTATCTGTGCTAATTTCCGTCTCTGGTTTTATGCAGCCCCCCAAGGCACCTTTCCCCATAAGCAAGCACTAGTTGGTTTTCTAAATTTGAGACCCTGTTCTGTTTTGTAATTCAGTTCATGTGTAGTCAAGTTTACATTCCGTGTATTAGTGATATCTTATGATGTTTCTTTTTCTGTGTGACGTAGTTCACGTAGAATCACCGTACCTGCATCCACTTACTATGCCGCTACAGGCCTGATGACACAGATTTCATTGCTGAGTGATATTGCATTGCACGTACGTGCCACAACTTCTTTATCCATTTTTTGCTTTCTGGGATATTTACCTGATACTGTAGACGAGCTTCTTGTGAACACAGCCGTCCCAAATATTGGGGTGGCTGTCTGTTTTTGATTTTAATTTCCGTAAGCTATAGGACCATAAGTGGAAGTGCCATAGGCTGTGTTGCTTTGTTTCTTACGTGTTTCAGGAAACACCATACACTTCTCCAGGGTGGCTGCTGGCAATTTACATCCTGCCAATCAGCATAACAAGGCTCCCTGTTCTCCATATCCTGTCCTACCTTTCTGGATTTTACACTTTTTTCAGATGGCCCTTTTGCCCGGGAGGGCAGTGAGATTTCATTGTAGTGCAGATTTCCTTTACAGGCTTGCTTGGTTGGCCAAAAAGGGCGTATGCGTTTTTTCCTGAATATATTCAGGAAAAAACGCATACGCCCTTTTTGGCCAAGTGCATCATTGTCGACGTTGTGCCTCTTTTCCTATGCTTTCAGGGCAATTCCAGTCTACCCCCTGCAATCGTTTTCCTGAAATTCAGCCCCGCTTTCAAGTCCCATTCGCAGGCTTACTTCAATATATTTTTGGAGGATAGCTGTCATTTATAACTCTGCAGGTTTGTGAAGTACAGTGCCCCTGAGCTCCTTTCTTCAACTCGCTTTCTTGTGAGCTGGGCACAAAACCGCAGGATTGCTTCAGGCCCTAATCTGTTTCCAGCAGGGCACACTGAGCCTTTGTTTAATTCCTCTTCCTGGTGGGCAATGAGCGTTACATTTGCCCGTGCAGACACCTACAGCTAGTCTCTCATTGGTTCTCCCTATTCCTGTTCATCTTGCACAGAAATGGCAAGCTGTGCCAAACAGGAGGTTAAAGGCACTGACTCTCCAAGCGGGGAGAGTGTTAGTAAAGCATCTGGAATGGTGAACCCGAGGACCAGGATACGAAAACTGAGATGCATTTTAAATCGTTTCCCAATCACACGGTGGACAATACTCTGGGTTTCCCATGCATGTTTTAGCTGGAGGAAGAATGCCTTGAACCTTGAGAGTTGGGACCCATGGAATGGGTACCATGCAGTATGACTTCAAAGGGTCTGCATTTGCTCACCGAAACTCACCAGTGCTATCAGCCTGAAGTGTCCAGCCTTATGTCTCAACCAGCTCTGGGTGTAGATGTGGTCAATCCCGGTTGCATCACATGCTCTGAGTGAATTATTCAAGAATTGCTATTTCTCTGTCTTTGTTTTCGAAATTTATTTTGATAATGGGATTTATCGGATTTTCACTGCTGCGTTTCGGCCGCTGTACACACGCTTGATTCTCTTACGGAGACATATATATCCATGGGTTTTAAGATTCTTCCTAGTCAGGTATATTCCTAGGCGTTGAATATGTGGTGTTTAGTCCATTTCGTTGAGCAAGGAGTAGGTCTTGTCTATTACATATTTGGCTTATGGAATGTTATCTGTGCTAATTTCAGTCTCTGGTTTTATGCAGCACCCCAACGCACCTTTCCCCATAAGCAAGCACTAGTTGGTTTTCTAAATTTGAGACCCTGTTCTTTTTTGTAATTCAGTTCATGTGTAGTCAAGTTTACATTCCGTGTATTAGTGATATCTTATGATGTTTCTTTTTCTGTGTGACGTAGTTCACGTAGAATCACCGTACCTGCATCCACTCACTATGCCGCTACGGGCCTGATGACACAGATTTCATTGCTGAGTGATATTGCATTGTACGTACGTGCCACAACTTCTTTATCCATTTTTTGCTTTCTGGGATATTTACCTGATACTGTAGACGAGCTTCTTGTGAACACAGCCGTTCCAAATATTGGGGTGGCTGTCTGTTTTTGATTTTAATTTCCGTAAGCTATAGGACCATAAGTGGAAGTGCCATAGGCTGTGTTGCTTTGTTTCTTACGTGTTTCAGGAAACACCATACACTTCTCCAGGGTGGCTGCTGGCAATTTACATCCTGCCAATCAGCATAACAAGGCTCCCTGTTCTCCATATCCTGTCCTACCTTTCTGGATTTTACACTTTTTTCAGATGGCCCTTTTGCCCGGGGGGGGGGGGCAGTGAGATTTCATTGTAGTGCAGATTTCCTTTACAGGCTTGCTTGGTTGGCCAAAAAGGGCGTATGCGTTTTTTCCTGAATATATTCAGGAAAAAACGCATACGCCCTTTTTGGCCAAGTGCATCATTGTCGACGTTGTGCCTCTTTTCCTATGCTTTCAGGGCAATTCCAGTCTACCCCCTGCAATCGTTTTCCTGAAATTCAGCCCCGCTTTCAAGTCCCCTTCGCAGGCTTACTTCAATATATTTTTGGAGGATAGCTGTCATTTATAACTCTGCAGGTTTGTGAAGTACAGTGCCCCTGAGCTCCTTTCTTCAACTCGCTTTCTTGTGAGCTGGGCACAAAACCGCAGGATTGCTTCAGGCCCTAATCTGTTTCCAGCAGGGCACACTGAGCCTTTGTTTAATTCCTCTTCCTGGTGGGCAATGAGCGTTACATTTGCCCGTGCAGACACCTACAGCTAGTCTCTCATTGGTTCTCCCTATTCCTGTTCATCTTGCACAGAAATGGCAAGCTGTGCCAAACAGGAGGTTAAAGGCAGTGACTCTCCAAGCGGGGAGAGTGTTAGTAAAGCATCTGGAATGGTGAACCCGAGGACCAGGATACGAAAACTGAGATGCATTTTAAATCGTTTCCCAATCACACGGTGGACGATACTCTGGGTTTCCCATGCATGTTTTAGCTGGAGGAAGAATGCCTTGAACCTGGAGAGTTGGGACCCATGGAATGGGTACCATGCAGTATGACTTCAAAGGGTCTGCATTTGCTCACCGAAACTCACCAGTGCTATCAGCCTGAAGTGTCCAGCCTTATGTCTCAACCAGCTCTGGGTGTAGATGTGGTCAATCCCGGTTGCATCACATGACCTGAGTGAATTATTTAAGAATTGCTCTCTATTTCACTGTCTTTGTGTTTTGTTTTCGAAATTTATTTTGATAATGGGATTTATCGGATTTTCACTGCTGCATTTCCGCCGCTGTACACACGCTTGATTCTCTTACGGAGACATATATATCCATGGGTTTTAAGATTCTTCCTAGTCAGGTATATTCCTAGGCATTGAATATGTGGTGTTGAGTCCATTTCGTTGAGCAAGGAGTAGGTCTTGTCTATTACATATTTGGCTTATGGAATGTTATCTGTGCTAATTTCAGTCTCTGGTTTTATGCAGCACCCCAACGCACCTTTCCCCATAAGCAAGCACTAGTTGGTTTTCTAAATTTGAGACCCTGTTCTGTTTTGTAATTCAGTTCATGTGTAGTGAAGTTTACATTCCGTGTATTAGTGATATCTTATGATGTTTCTTTTTCTGTGTGACGTAGTTCACGTAGAATCACCGTACCTGCATCCACTTACTATGCCGCTACGGGCCTGATGACACAGATTTCATTGCTGAGTGATATTGCATTGCACGTACGTGCCACAACTTCTTTATCCATTTTTTGCTTTCTGGGATATTTACCTGATACTGCAGACGAGCTTCTTGTGAACACAGCCGTCCCAAATATTGGGGTGGCTGTCTGTTTTTGATTTTAATTTCCGTAAGCTATAGGACCATAAGTGGAAATGCCATAGGCTGTGTTGCTTTGTTTCTTATGTGTTTCAGGAAACACCATACACTTCTCCAGGGTGGCTGCTGGCAATTTACATCCTGCCAATCAGCATAACAAGGCTCCCTGTTCTCCATATCCTGTCCTACCTTTCTGGATTTTACACTTTTTTCAGATGGCCCTTTTGCCCGGGAGGGCAGTGAGATTTCATTGTAGTGCAGATTTCCTTTACAGGCTTGCTTGGTTGGCCAAAAAGGGCGTATGCGTTTTTTCCTGAATATATTCAGGAAAAAACGCATACGCCCTTTTTGGCCAAGTGCATCATTGTCGACGTTGTGCCTCTTTTCCTATGCTTTCAGGGCAATTCCAGTCTACCCCCTGCAATCGTTTTCCTGAAATTCTGCCCCGCTTTCAAGTCCCCTTCGCAGGCTTACTTCAATATATTTTTGGAGGATAGCTGTCATTTATAACTCTGCAGGTTTGTGAAGTACAGTGCCCCTGAGCTCCTTTCTTCAACTCGCTTTCTTGTGAGCTGGGCACAAAACCGCAGGATTGCTTCAGGCCCTAATCTGTTTCCAGCAGGGCACACTGAGCCTTTGTTTAATTCCTCTTCCTGGTGGGCAATGAGCGTTACATTTGCCCGTGCAGACACCTACAGCTAGTCTCTCATTGGTTCTCCCTATTCCTGTTCATCTTGCACAGAAATGGCAAGCTGTGCCAAACAGGAGGTTAAAGGCACTGACTCTCCAAGCGGGAGAGTGTTAGTAAAGCATCTGGAATGGTGAACCCGAGGACCAGGATACGAAAACTGAGATGCATTTTAAATCGTTTCCCAATCACACGGTGGACGATACTCTGGGTTTCCCATGCATGTTTTAGCTGGAGGAAGAATGCCTTGAACCTGGAGAGTTGGGACCCATGGAATGGGTACCATGCAGTATGACTTCAAAGGGTCTGCATTTGCTCACCGAAACTCACCAGTGCTATCAGCCAGAAGTGTCCAGCCTTATGTCTCAACCAGCTCTGGGTGTAGATGTGGTCAATCCCGGTTGCATCACATGACCTGAGTGAATTATTTAAGAATTGCTCTCTATTTCACTGTCTTTGTGTTTTGTTTTCGAAATTTATTTTGATAATGGGGTTTATCGGATTTTCACTGCTGCATTTCCGCCGCTGTACACACGCTTGATTCTCTTACGGAGACATATATATCCATGGGTTTTAAGATTCTTCCTAGTCAGGTATATTCCTAGGCGTTGAATATGTGGTGTTGAGTCCATTTCGTTGAGCAAGGAGTAGGTCTTGTCTATTACATATTTGGCTTATGGAATGTTATCTGTGCTAATTTCAGTCTCTGGTTTTATGCAGCACCCCAACGCACCTTTCCCCATAAGCAAGCACTAGTTGGTTTTCTAAATTTGAGACCCTGTTCTGTTTTGTAATTCAGTTCATGTGTAGTGAAGTTTACATTCCGTGTATTAGTGATATCTTATGATGTTTCTTTTTCTGTGTGACGTAGTTCACGTAGAATCACCGTACCTGCATCCACTTACTATGCCGCTACGGGCCTGATGACACAGATTTCATTGCTGAGTGATATTGCATTGCACGTACGTGCCACAACTTCTTTATCCATTTTTTGCTTTCTGGGATATTTACCTGATACTGTAGACGAGCTTCTTGTGAACACAGCCGTCCCAAATATTGGGGTGGCTGTCTGATTTTGATTTTAATTTCCGTAAGCTATAGGACCATAAGTGGAAGTGCCATAGGCTGTGTTGCTTTGTTTCTTACGTGTTTCAGGAAACACCATACACTTCTCCAGGGTGGCTGCTGGCAATTTACATCCTGCCAATCAGCATAACAAGGCTCCCTGTTCTCCATATCCTGTCCTACCTTTCTGGATTTTACACTTTTTTCAGATGGCCCTTTTGCCCGGGGGGGCAGTGAGATTTCATTGTAGTGCAGATTTCCTTTACAGGCTTGCTTGGTTGGCCAAAAAGGGCGTATGCGTTTTTTCCTGAATATATTCAGGAAAAAACGCATACGCCCTTTTTGGCCAAGTGCATCATTGTCGACGTTGTGCCTCTTTTCCTATGCTTTCAGGGCAATTCCAGTCTACCCCCTGCAATCGTTTTCCTGAAATTCAGCCCCGCTTTCAAGTCCCCTTCGCAGGCTTACTTCAATATATTTTTGGAGGATAGCTGTCATTTATAACTCTGCAGGTTTGTGAAGTACAGTGCCCCTGAGCTCCTTTCTTCACCTCGCTTTCTTGTGAGCTGGGCACAAAACCGCAGGATTGCTTCAGGCCCTAATCTGTTTCCAGCAGGGCACACTGAGCCTTTGTTTAATTCCTCTTCCTGGTGGGCAATGAGCGTTACATTTGCCCGTGCAGACAGCTACAGCTAGTCTCTCATTGGTTCTCCCTATTCCTGTTCATCTTGCACAGAAATTGCAAGCTGTGCCAAACAGGAGGTTAAAGGCACTGACTCTCCAAGCGGGGAGAGTGTTAGTAAAGCATCTGGAATGGTGAACCCGAGGACCAGGATACGACAACTGAGATGCATTTTAAATCGTTTCCCAATCACACGGTGGACGATACTCTGGGTTTCCCATGCATGTTTTAGCTGGAGGAAGAATGCCTTGAACCTGGAGAGTTGGGACCCATGGAATGGGTACCATGCAGTATGACTTCAAAGGGTCTGCATTTGCTCACCGAAACTCACCAGTGCTATCAGCCAGAAGTGTCCAGCCTTATGTCTCAACCAGCTCTGGGTGTAGATGTGGTCAATCCCGGTTGCATCACATGCCCTGAGTGAATTATTTAAGAATTGCTCTCTATTTCACTGTCTTTGTGTTTTGTTTTCGAAATTTATTTTGATAATGGGGTTTATCGGATTTTCACTGCTGCATTTCCGCCGCTATACACACGCTTGATTCTCTTACGGAGACATATATATCCATGGGTTTTAAGATTCTTCCTAGTCAGGTATATTCCTAGGCATTGAATATGTGGTGTTGAGTCCATTTCGTTGAGCAAGGAGTAGGTCTTGTCTATTACATATTTGGCTTATGGAATGTTATCTGTGCTAATTTCAGTCTCTGGTTTTATGCAGCACCCCAACGCACCTTTCCCCATAAGCAAGCACTAGTTGGTTTTCTAAATTTGAGACCCTGTTCTGTTTTGTAATTCAGTTCATGTGTAGTCAAGTTTACATTCCGTGTAGTAGTGACATCTTATGATGTTTCTTTTTCTGTGTGACGTAGTTCACGTAGAATCACCGTACCTGCATCCACTCACTATGCCGCTACGGGCCTGATGACACAGATTTCATTGCTGAGTGATATTGCATTGTACGTACGTGCCACAACTTCTTTATCCATTTTTTGCTTTCTGGGATATTTACCTGATACTGTAGACGAGCTTCTTGTGAACACAGCCGTTCCAAATATTGGGGTGGCTGTCTGTTTTTGATTTTAATTTCCGTAAGCTATAGGACCATAAGTGGAAGTGCTATAGGCTGTGTTGCTTTGTTTCTTACGTGTTTCAGGAAACACCATACACTTCTCCAGGGTGGCTGCTGGCAATTTACATCCTGCCAATCAGCATAACAAGGCTCCCTGTTCTCCATATCCTGTCCTACCTTTCTGGATTTTACACTTTTTTCAGATGGCCCTTTTGCCCGGGGGGGGGGGGGGGCAGTGAGATTTCATTGTAGTGCAGATTTCCTTTACAGGCTTGCTTGGTTGGCCAAAAAGGGCGTATGCGTTTTTTCCTGAATATATTCAGGAAAAAACGCATACGCCCTTTTTGGCCAAGTGCATCATTGTCGACGTTGTGCCTCTTTTCCTATGCTTTCAGGGCAATTCCAGTCTACCCCCTGCAATCGTTTTCCTGAAATTCAGCCCCGCTTTCAAGTCCCCTTCGCAGGCTTACTTCAATATATTTTTGGAGGATAGCTGTCATTTATAACTCTGCAGGTTTGTGAAGTACAGTGCCCCTGAGCTCCTTTCTTCAACTCGCTTTCTTGTGAGCTGGGCACAAAACCGCAGGATTGCTTCAGGCCCTAATCTGTTTCCAGCAGGGCACACTGAGCCTTTGTTTAATTCCTCTTCCTGGTGGGCAATGAGCGTTACATTTGCCCGTGCAGACACCTACAGCTAGTCTCTCATTGGTTCTCCCTATTCCTGTTCATCTTGCACAGAAATGGCAAGCTGTGCCAAACAGGAGGTTAAAGGCAGTGACTCTCCAAGCGGGGAGAGTGTTAGTAAAGCATCTGGAATGGTGAACCCGAGGACCAGGATACGAAAACTGAGATGCATTTTAAATCGTTTCCCAATCACACGGTGGACGATACTCTGGGTTTCCCATGCATGTTTTAGCTGGAGGAAGAATGCCTTGAACCTGGAGAGTTGGGACCCATGGAATGGGTACCATGCAGTATGACTTCAAAGGGTCTGCATTTGCTCACCGAAACTCACCAGTGCTATCAGCCTGAAGTGTCCAGCCTTATGTCTCAACCAGCTCTGGGTGTAGATGTGGTCAATCCCGGTTGCATCACATGACCTGAGTGAATTATTTAAGAATTGCTCTCTATTTCACTGTCTTTGTGTTTTGTTTTCGAAATTTATTTTGATAATGGGATTTATCGGATTTTCACTGCTGCATTTCCGCCGCTGTACACACGCTTGATTCTCTTACGGAGACATATATATCCATGGGTTTTAAGATTCTTCCTAGTCAGGTATATTCCTAGGCATTGAATATGTGGTGTTGAGTCCATTTCGTTGAGCAAGGAGTAGGTCTTGTCTATTACATATTTGGCTTATGGAATGTTATCTGTGCTAATTTCAGTCTCTGGTTTTATGCAGCACCCCAACGCACCTTTCCCCATAAGCAAGCACTAGTTGGTTTTCTAAATTTGAGACCCTGTTCTGTTTTGTAATTCAGTTCATGTGTAGTGAAGTTTACATTCCGTGTATTAGTGATATCTTATGATGTTTCTTTTTCTGTGTGACGTAGTTCACGTAGAATCACCGTACCTGCATCCACTTACTATGCCGCTACGGGCCTGATGACACAGATTTCATTGCTGAGTGATATTGCATTGCACGTACGTGCCACAACTTCTTTATCCATTTTTTGCTTTCTGGGATATTTACCTGATACTGCAGACGAGCTTCTTGTGAACACAGCCGTCCCAAATATTGGGGTGGCTGTCTGTTTTTGATTTTAATTTCCGTAAGCTATAGGACCATAAGTGGAAATGCCATAGGCTGTGTTGCTTTGTTTCTTATGTGTTTCAGGAAACACCATACACTTCTCCAGGGTGGCTGCTGGCAATTTACATCCTGCCAATCAGCATAACAAGGCTCCCTGTTCTCCATATCCTGTCCTACCTTTCTGGATTTTACACTTTTTTCAGATGGCCCTTTTGCCCGGGAGGGCAGTGAGATTTCATTGTAGTGCAGATTTCCTTTACAGGCTTGCTTGGTTGGCCAAAAAGGGCGTATGCGTTTTTTCCTGAATATATTCAGGAAAAAACGCATACGCCCTTTTTGGCCAAGTGCATCATTGTCGACGTTGTGCCTCTTTTCCTATGCTTTCAGGGCAATTCCAGTCTACCCCCTGCAATCGTTTTCCTGAAATTCTGCCCCGCTTTCAAGTCCCCTTCGCAGGCTTACTTCAATATATTTTTGGAGGATAGCTGTCATTTATAACTCTGCAGGTTTGTGAAGTACAGTGCCCCTGAGCTCCTTTCTTCACCTCGCTTTCTTGTGAGCTGGGCACAAAACCGCAGGATTGCTTCAGGCCCTAATCTGTTTCCAGCAGGGCACACTGAGCCTTTGTTTAATTCCTCTTCCTGGTGGGCAATGAGCGTTACATTTGCCCGTGCAGACACCTACAGCTAGTCTCTCATTGGTTCTCCCTATTCCTGTTCATCTTGCACAGAAATTGCAAGCTGTGCCAAACAGGAGGTTAAAGGCACTGACTCTCCAAGCGGGGAGAGTGTTAGTAAAGCATCTGGAATGGTGAACCCGAGGACCAGGATACGACAACTGAGATGCATTTTAAATCGTTTCCCAATCACACGGTGGACGATACTCTGGGTTTCCCATGCATGTTTTAGCTGGAGGAAGAATGCCTTGAACCTGGAGAGTTGGGACCCATGGAATGGGTACCATGCAGTATGACTTCAAAGGGTCTGCATTTGCTCACCGAAACTCACCAGTGCTATCAGCCAGAAGTGTCCAGCCTTATGTCTCAACCAGCTCTGGGTGTAGATGTGGTCAATCCCGGTTGCATCACATGCCCTGAGTGAATTATTTAAGAATTGCTCTCTATTTCACTGTCTTTGTGTTTTGTTTTCGAAATTTATTTTGATAATGGGGTTTATCGGATTTTCACTGCTGCATTTCCGCCGCTATACACACGCTTGATTCTCTTACGGAGACATATATATCCATGGGTTTTAAGATTCTTCCTAGTCAGGTATATTCCTAGGCGTTGAATATGTGGTGTTGAGTCCATTTCGTTGAGCAAGGAGTAGGTCTTGTCTATTACATATTTGGCTTATGGAATGTTATCTGTGCTAATTTCAGTCTCTGGTTTTATGCAGCACCCCAACGCACCTTTCCCCATAAGCAAGCACTAGTTGGTTTTCTAAATTTGAGACCCTGTTCTGTTTTGTAATTCAGTTCATGTGTAGTGAAGTTTACATTCCGTGTATTAGTGATATCTTATGATGTTTCTTTTTCTGTGTGACGTAGTTCACGTAGAATCACCGTACCTGCATCCACTTACTATGCCGCTACGGGCCTGATGACACAGATTTCATTGCTGAGTGATATTGCATTGTACGTACGTGCCACAACTTCTTTATCCATTTTTTGCTTTCTGGGATATTTACCTGATACTGTAGACGAGCTTCTTGTGAACACAGCCGTCCCAAATATTGGGGTGGCTGTCTGATTTTGATTTTAATTTCCGTAAGCTATAGGACCATAAGTGGAAGTGCCGTAGGCTGTGTTGCTTTGTTTCTTACGTGTTTCAGGAAACACCATACACTTCTCCAGGGTGGCTGCTGGCAATTTACATCCTGCCAATCAGCATAACAAGGCTCCCTGTTCTCCATATCCTGTCCTACCTTTCTGGATTTTACACTTTTTTCAGATGGCCCTTTTGCCCGGGGGGGCAGTGAGATTTCATTGTAGTGCAGATTTCCTTTACAGGCTTGCTTGGTTGGCCAAAAAGGGCGTATGCGTTTTTTCCTGAATATATTCAGGAAAAAACGCATACGCCCTTTTTGGCCAAGTGCATCATTGTCGACGTTGTGCCTCTTTTCCTATGCTTTCAGGGCAATTCCAGTCTACCCCCTGCAATCGTTTTCCTGAAATTCAGCCCCGCTTTCAAGTCCCCTTCGCAGGCTTACTTCAATATATTTTTGGAGGATAGCTGTCATTTATAACTCTGCAGGTTTGTGAAGTACAGTGCCCCTGAGCTCCTTTCTTCAACTCGCTTTCTTGTGAGCTGGGCACAAAACCGCAGGATTGCTTCAGGCCCTAATCTGTTTCCAGCAGGGCACACTGAGCCTTTGTTTAATTCCTCTTCCTGGTGGGCAATGAGCGTTACATTTGCCCGTGCAGACACCTACAGCTAGTCTCTCATTGGTTCTCCCTATTCCTGTTCATCTTGCACAGAAATTGCAAGCTGTGCCAAACAGGAGGTTAAAGGCACTGACTCTCCAAGCGGGGAGAGTGTTAGTAAAGCATCTGGAATGGTGAACCCGAGGACCAGGAAACGAAAACTGAGATGCATTTTAAACATTTCCCAATCACACGGTGGACGATACTCTGGGTTTCCCATGCATGTTTTAGCTGGAGGAAGAATCCCTTGAACCTGGAGAGTTGGGACCCATGGAATGGGTACCATGCAGTATGACTTCAAAGGGTCTGCATTTGCTCACCGAAACAAACCAGTGCTATCAGCCTGAAGTGTCCAGCCTTATGTCTCAACCAGCTCTGGGTGTAGATGTGGTAATCCCGGTTGCATCACATGCCCTGAGTGAATTATTTAAGAATTGCTCTCTATTTCACTGTCTTTGTGTTTTATTTTCGAAATTTATTTTGATAATTGGGTTTATCGGATTTTCACTGCTGCATTTCCGCCGCTGTACACACGCTTGATTCTCTTACGGAGACATATATATCCATGGGTTTTAAGATTCTTCCTAGTCAGGTATATTCCTAGGCGTTGAATATGTGGTGTTGATTCCATTTCGTTGAGCAAGGAGTAGGTCTTGTCTATTACATATTTGGCTTATGGAATGTTATCTGTGCTAATTTCAGTCTCTGGTTTTATGCAGCACCCCAAGGCACCTTTCCCCATAAGCAAGCACTAGTTGGTTTTCTAAATTTGAGACCCTGTTCTGTTTTGTAATTCAGTTCATGTGTAGTCAAGTTTACATTCCGTGTATTAGTGATATCTTATGATGTTTCTTTTTCTGTGTGACGTAGTTCACGTAGAATCACTGTACCTGCATCCACTTACTATGCCGCTACGGGCCTGATGACACAGATTTCATTGCTGAGTGATATTGCATTGCACGTACATGCCACAACTTCTTTATCCATTTTTTGCTTTCTGGGATATTTACCTGATACTGTAGACGAGCTTCTTGTGAACACAGCCGTCCCAAATATTGGGGTGGCTGTCTGTTTTTGATTTTAATTTCCGTAAGCTATAGGGCCATAAGTGGAAGTGCCATAGGCTGTGTTGCTTTGTTTCTTACAAGTTTCAGGAAACACCATACACTTCTCCAGGGTGGCTGCTGGCAATTTACATCCTGCCAATCAGCATAACAAGGCTCCCTGTTCTCCATATCCTGTCCTACCTTTCTGGATTTTACACTTTTTTCAGATGGCCCTTTTGCCCGGGGGGGCAGTGAGATTTCATTGTAGTGCAGATTTCCTTTACAGGCTTGCTTGGTTGGCCAAAAAGGGCGTATGCGTTTTTTCCTGAATATATTCAGGAAAAAACGCATACGCCCTTTTTGGCCAAGTGCATCATTGTCGACGTTGTGCCTCTTTTCCTATGCTTTCAGGGCAATTCCAGTCTACCCCCTGCAATCGTTTTCCTGAAATTCAGCCCCGCTTTCAAGTCCCCTTCGCAGGCTTACTTCAATATATTTTTGGAGGATAGCTGTCATTTATAACTCTGCAGGTTTGTGAAGTACAGTGCCCCTGAGCTCCTTTCTTCAACTCGCTTTCTTGTGAGCTGGGCACAAAACCGCAGGATTGCTTCAGGCCCTAATCTGTTTCCAGCAGGGCACACTGAGCCTTTGTTTAATTCCTCTTCCTGGTGGGCAATGAGCGTTATATTTGCCCGTGCAGACACCTACAGCTAGTCTCTCATTGGTTCTCCCTATTCCTGTTCATCTTGCACAGAAATGGCAAGCTGTGCGAAACAGGAGGTTAAAGGCACTGACTCTCCAAGCGGGGAGAGTGTTAGTAAAGCATCTGGAATGGTGAACCCGAGGACCAGGAAACGAAAACTGAGATGCATTTTAAATCGTTTCCCAATCACACAGTGGACGATACTCTGGGTTTCCCATGCATGTTTTAGCTGGAGGAAGAATCCCTTGAACCTGGAGAGTTGGGACCCATGGAATGGGTACCATGCAGTATGACTTCAAAGGGTCTGCATTTGCTCACCGAAACTCACCAGTGCTATCAGCCTGAAGTGTCCAGCCTTATGTCTCAACCAGCTCTGGGTGTAGATGTGGTCAATCCCGGTTGCATCACATGCCCTGAGTGAATTAGTTAAGAATTGCTCTCTATTTCACTGTCTTTGTGTTTTGTTTTCGAAATTTATTTTGATAATGGGATTTATCGGATTTTCACTGCTGCGTTTCGGCCGCTGTACACACGCTTGATTCTCTTACGGAGACATATATATCCATGGGTTTTAAGATTCTTCCTAGTCAGGTATATTCCTAGGCGTTGAATATGTGGTGTTGGGTCCATTTCGTTGAGCAAGGAGTAGGTCTTGTCTATTATATATTTGGCTTATGGAAAGTTATCTGTGCTAATTTCAGTCTCTGGTTTTATGCAGCACCCCAAGGCACCTTTCCCCATAAGCAAGCACTAGTTGGTTTTCTAAATTTGAGACCCTGTTCTGTTTTGTAATTCAGTTCATGTGTAGTCAAGTTTACATTCCGTGTATTAGTGATATCTTATGATGTTTCTTTTTCTGTGTGACGTAGTTCACGTAGAATCACCGTACCTGCATCCACTCACTATGCCGCTACGGGCCTGATGACACAGATTTCATTGCTGAGTGATATTGCATTGTACGTACGTGCCACAACTTCTTTATCCATTTTTTGCTTTCTGGGATATTTACCTGATACTGTAGACGAGCTTCTTGTGAACACAGCCGTCCCAAATATTGGGGTGGCTGTCTGTTCTTGATTTTAATTTCCGTAAGCTATAGGACCATAAGTGGAAGTGCCATAGGCTGTGTTGCTTTGTTTCTTACGTGTTTCAGGAAACACCATACACTTCTCCAGGGTGGCTGCTGGCAATTTACATCCTGCCAATCAGCATAACAAGGCTCCCTGTTCTCCATATCCTGTCCTACCTTTCTGGATTTTACACTTTTTTCAGATGGCCCTTTTGCCCCGGGGGGCAGTGAGATTTCATTGTAGTGCAGATTTCCTTTACAGGCTTGCTTGGTTGGCCAAAAAGGGCGTATGCGTTTTTTCCTGAATATATTCAGGAAAAAACGCATACGCCCTTTTTGGCCAAGTGCATCATTGTCGACGTTGTGCCTCTTTTCCTATGCTTTCAGGGCAATTCCAGTCTATCCCCTGCAATCGTTTTCCTGAAATTCAGCCCCGCTTTCAAGTCCCCTTCGCAGGCTTACTTCAATATATTTTTGGAGGATAGCTGTCATTTATGACTCTGCAGGTTTGTGAAGTACAGTGCCCCTGAGCTCCTTTCTTCAACTCGCTTTCTTGTGAGCTGGGCACAAAACCGCATGATTGCTTCAGGCCCTAATCTGTTTCCAGCAGGGCACACTGAGCCTTTGTTTAATTCCTCTTCCTGGTGGGCAATGAGCCTTACATTTGCCCGTGCAGACACCTGCAGCTAGTCTCTCATTGGTTCTCCCTATTCCTGTTCATCTTGCACAGAAATTGCAAGCTGTGCGAAACAGGAGGTTAAAGGCACTGACTCTCCAAGTGGGGAGAGTGTTAGTAAAGCATCTGGAATGGTGAACCCGAGGACCAGGATACGACAACTGAGATGCATTTTAAATCGTTTCCCAATCACACGGTGGACGATACTCTTGGTTTCCCATGCATGTTTTAGCTGGAGGAAGAATCCCTTGAACCTGGAAGAGTTGGGACCCATGGAATGGGTCCATGCAGTATGACTTCAAAGGGTCTGCATTTGCTCACCGAAACAAACCAGTGCTATCAGCCTGAAGTGTCCAGCCTTATGTCTCAACCAGCTCTGGGTGTAGATGTGGTAATCCCGGTTGCATCACATGCCCTGAGTGAATTATTTAAGAATTGCTCTCTATTTCACTGTCTTTGTGTTTTATTTTCGAAATTTATTTTGATAATTGGGTTTATCGGATTTTCACTGCTGCATTTCCGCCGCTGTACACACGCTTGATTCTCTTACGGAGACATATATATCCATGGGTTTTAAGATTCTTCCTAGTCAGGTATATTCCTAGGCGTTGAATATGTGGTGTTGAGTCCATTTCGTTGAGCAAGGAGTAGGTCTTGTCTATTACATATTTGGCTTATGGAATGTTATCTGTGCTAATTTCAGTCTCTGGTTTTATGCAGCACCCCAAGGCACCTTTCCCCATAAGCAAGCACTAGTTGGTTTTCTAAATTTGAGACCCTGTTCTGTTTTGTAATTCAGTTCATGTGTAGTCAAGTTTACATTCCGTGTATTAGTGATATCTTATGATGTTTCTTTTTCTGTGTGACGTAGTTCACGTAGAATCACTGTACCTGCATCCACTTACTATGCCGCTACGGGCCTGATGACACAGATTTCATTGCTGAGTGATATTGCATTGCACGTACATGCCACAACTTCTTTATCCATTTTTTGCTTTCTGGGATATTTACCTGATACTGTAGACGAGCTTCTTGTGAACACAGCCGTCCCAAATATTGGGGTGGCTGTCTGTTTTTGATTTTAATTTCCGTAAGCTATAGGGCCATAAGTGGAAGTGCCATAGGCTGTGTTGCTTTGTTTCTTACAAGTTTCAGGAAACACCATACACTTCTCCAGGGTGGCTGCTGGCAATTTACATCCTGCCAATCAGCATAACAAGGCTCCCTGTTCTCCATATCCTGTCCTACCTTTCTGGATTTTACACTTTTTTCAGATGGCCCTTTTGCCCGGGGGGGCAGTGAGATTTCATTGTAGTGCAGATTTCCTTTACAGGCTTGCTTGGTTGGCCAAAAAGGGCGTATGCGTTTTTTCCTGAATATATTCAGGAAAAAACGCATACGCCCTTTTTGGCCAAGTGCATCATTGTCGACGTTGTGCCTCTTTTCCTATGCTTTCAGGGCAATTCCAGTCTACCCCCTGCAATCGTTTTCCTGAAATTCAGCCCCGCTTTCAAGTCCCCTTCGCAGGCTTACTTCAATATATTTTTGGAGGATAGCTGTCATTTATAACTCTGCAGGTTTGTGAAGTACAGTGCCCCTGAGCTCCTTTCTTCAACTCGCTTTCTTGTGAGCTGGGCACAAAACCGCAGGATTGCTTCAGGCCCTAATCTGTTTCCAGCAGGGCACACTGAGCCTTTGTTTAATTCCTCTTCCTGGTGGGCAATGAGCGTTATATTTGCCCGTGCAGACACCTACAGCTAGTCTCTCATTGGTTCTCCCTATTCCTGTTCATCTTGCACAGAAATGGCAAGCTGTGCGAAACAGGAGGTTAAAGGCACTGACTCTCCAAGCGGGGAGAGTGTTAGTAAAGCATCTGGAATGGTGAACCCGAGGACCAGGAAACGAAAACTGAGATGCATTTTAAATCGTTTCCCAATCACACAGTGGACGATACTCTGGGTTTCCCATGCATGTTTTAGCTGGAGGAAGAATCCCTTGAACCTGGAGAGTTGGGACCCATGGAATGGGTACCATGCAGTATGACTTCAAAGGGTCTGCATTTGCTCACCGAAACTCACCAATGCTATCAGCCTGAAGTGTCCAGCCTTATGTCTCAACCAGCTCTGGGTGTAGATGTGGTCAATCCCGGTTGCATCACATGCCCTGAGTGAATTAGTTAAGAATTGCTCTCTATTTCACTGTCTTTGTGTTTTGTTTTCGAAATTTATTTTGATAATGGGATTTATCGGATTTTCACTGCTGCGTTTCGGCCGCTGTACACACGCTTGATTCTCTTACGGAGACATATATATCCATGGGTTTTAAGATTCTTCCTAGTCAGGTATATTCCTAGGCGTTGAATATGTGGTGTTGGGTCCATTTCGTTGAGCAAGGAGTAGGTCTTGTCTATTACATATTTGGCTTATGGAAAGTTATCTGTGCTAATTTCAGTCTCTGGTTTTATGCAGCACCCCAAGGCACCTTTCCCCATAAGCAAGCACTAGTTGGTTTTCTAAATTTGAGACCCTGTTCTGTTTTGTAATTCAGTTCATGTGTAGTCAAGTTTACATTCCGTGTATTAGTGATATCTTATGATGTTTCTTTTTCTGTGTGACGTAGTTCACGTAGAATCACCGTACCTGCATCCACTCACTATGCCGCTACGGGCCTGATGACACAGATTTCATTGCTGAGTGATATTGCATTGTACGTACGTGCCACAACTTCTTTATCCATTTTTTGCTTTCTGGGATATTTACCTGATACTGTAGACGAGCTTCTTGTGAACACAGCCGTCCCAAATATTGGGGTGGCTGTCTGTTTTTGATTTTAATTTCCGTAAGCTATAGGACCATAAGTGGAAGTGCCATAGGCTGTGTTGCTTTGTTTCTTACGTGTTTCAGGAAACACCATACACTTCTCCAGGGTGGCTGCTGGCAATTTACATCCTGCCAATCAGCATAACAAGGCTCCCTGTTCTCCATATCCTGTCCTACCTTTCTGGATTTTACACTTTTTTCAGATGGCCCTTTTGCCCCGGGGGGCAGTGAGATTTCATTGTAGTGCAGATTTCCTTTACAGGCTTGCTTGGTTGGCCAAAAAGGGCGTATGCGTTTTTTCCTGAATATATTCAGGAAAAAACGCATACGCCCTTTTTGGCCAAGTGCATCATTGTCGACGTTCTGCCTCTTTTCCTATGCTTTCAGGGCAATTCCAGTCTACACCCTGCAATCGTTTTCCTGAAATTCTGCCCCGCTTTCAAGTCCCCTTCGCAGGCTTACTTCAATATACTTTTGGAAGATAGCTGTCATTTATAACTCTGTAGGTTTGTGAATTACAGTGCCCCTGAGCTCCTTTCTTCACCTCGCTTTCTTGTGAGCTGGGCACAAAACCGCAGGATTGCTTCAGGCCCTAATCTGTTTCCAGCAGGGCACACTGAGCCTTTGTTTAATTCCTCTTCCTGGTGGGCAATGAGCGTTACATTTGCCCGTGCAGACACCTACAGCTAGTCTCTCATTGGTTCTCCCTATTCCTGTTCATCTTGCACAGAAATGGCAAGCTGTGCCAAACAGGAGGTTAAAGGCACTGACTCTCCAAGCGGGGAGAGTGTTAGTAAAGCATCTGGAATGGTGAACCCGAGGACCAGGATACGAAAACTGAGATGCATTTTAAATCGTTTCCCAATCACACGGTGGACGATATTCTGGGTTTCCCATGCATGTTTTAGCTGGAGGAAGAATGCCTTGAACCTGGAGAGTTGGGACCCATGGAATGGGTACCATGCAGTATGACTTCAAAGGGTCTGCATTTGCTCACCGAAACTCACCAATGCTATCAGCCTGAAGTGTCCAGCCTTATGTCTCAACCAGCTCTGGGTGTAGATGTGGTCAATCCCGGTTGCATCACATGCCCTGAGTGAATTAGTTAAGAATTGCTCTCTATTTCACTGTCTTTGTGTTTTGTTTTCGAAATTTATTTTGATAATGGGATTTATCGGATTTTCACTGCTGCGTTTCGGCCGCTGTACACACGCTTGATTCTCTTACGGAGACATATATATCCATGGGTTTTAAGATTCTTCCTAGTCAGGTATATTCCTAGGCGTTGAATATGTGGTGTTGAGTCCATTTCGTTGAGCAAGGAGTAGGTCTTGTCTATTACATATTTGGCTTATGGAATGTTATCTGTGCTAATTTCAGTCTCTGGTTTTATGCAGCACCCCAACGCACCTTTCCCCATAAGCAAGCACTAGTTGGTTTTCTAAATTTGAGACCCTGTTCTGTTTTGTAATTCAGTTCATGTGTAGTGAAGTTTACATTCCCTGTATTAGTGATATCTTATGATGTTTCTTTTTCTGTGTGACGTAGTTCACGTAGAATCACCGTACCTGCATCCACTGACTATGCCGCTACGGGCCTGATGACACAGATTTAATTGCTGAGTGATATTGCATTGCACGTACGTGCCACAACTTCTTTATCCATTTTTTGCTTTCTGGGATATTTACCTGATACTGTAGACGAGCTTCTTGTGAACACAGCCGTCCCAAATATTGGGGTGGCTGTCTGTTTTTGATTTTAATTTCCGTAAGCTATAGGACCATAAGTGGAAGTGCCATAGGCTGTGTTGCTTTGTTTCTTACGTGTTTCAGGAAACACCATACACTTCTCCAGGGTGGCTGCTGGCAATTTACATCCTGCCAATCAGCATAACAAGGCTCCCTGTTCTCCATATCCTGTCCTACCTTTCTGGATTTTACACTTTTTTCAGATGGCCCTTTTGCCCGGGGGGGCAGTGAGATTTCACTGTAGTGCAGATTTCATTTACAGGCTTGCTTGGTTGGCCAAAAAGGGCGTATGCGTTTTTTCCTGAATATATTCAGGAAAAAACGCATACGCCCTTTTTGACCAAGTGCATCATTGTCGACGTTGTGCCTCTTTTCCTATGCTTTCAGGGCAATTCCAGTCTACCCCCTGCAATCGTTTTCCTGAAATTCAGCCCCGCTTTCAAGTCCCCTTCGCAGGCTTACTTCAATATATTTTTGGAGGATAGCTGTCATTTATAACTCTGCAGGTTTGTGAAGTACAGTGCCCCTGAGCTCCTTTCTTCAACTCGCTTTCTTGTGAGCTGGGCACAAAACCGCAGGATTGCTTCAGGCCCTAATCTGTTTCCAGCAGGGCACACTGAGCCTTTGTTTAATTCCTCTTCCTGGTGGGCAATGAGCGTTACATTTGCCCGTGCAGACACCTACAGCTAGTCTCTCATTGGTTCTCCCTATTCCTGTTCATCTTGCACAGAAATTGCAAGCTGTGCGAAACAGGAGGTTAAAGGCACTGACTCTCCAAGCGGGGAGAGTGTTAGTAAAGCATCTGGAATGGTGAACCCGAGGACCAGGAAACGAAAACTGAGATGCATTTTAAATCGTTTCCCAATCACACAGTGGACGATACTCTGGGATTCCCATGCATGTTTTAGCTGGAGGAAGAATCCCTTGAACCTGGAGAGTTGGGACCCATGGAATGGGTACCATGCAGTATGACTTCAAAGGGTCTGCATTTGCTCACCGAAACTCACCAGTGCTATCAGCCTGAAGTGTCCAGCCTTATGTGTCAACCAGCTCTGGGTGTAGATGTGGTCAATCCCGGTTGCATCACATGCCCTGAGTGAATTATTTAAGAATTGCTCTCTATTTCACTGTCTTTGTGTTTTGTTTTCGAAATTTATTTTGATAATGGGATTTATCGGATTTTCACTGCTGCGTTTCGGCCGCTGTACACACGCTTGATTCTCTTACGGAGACATATATATCCATGGGTTTTAAGATTCTTCCTAGTCAGGTATATTCCTAGGCGTTGAATATGTGGTGTTGGGTCCATTTCGTTGAGCAAGGAGTAGGTCTTGTCTATTACATATTTGGCTTATGGAAAGTTATCTGTGCTAATTTCAGTCTCTGGTTTTATGCAGCACCCCAAGGCACCTTTCCCCATAAGCAAGCACTAGTTGGTTTTCTAAATTTGAGACCCTGTTCTTTTTTGTAATTCAGTTCATGTGTAGTCAAGTTTACATTCCGTGTATTAGTGATATCTTATGATGTTTCTTTTTCTGTGTGACGTAGTTCACGTAGAATCACCGTACCTGCATCCTCTCACTATGCCGCTACGGGCCTGATAACACAGATTTCATTGCTGAGTGATATTGCATTGTACGTACGTGCCACAACTTCTTTATCCATTTTTTGCTTTCTGGGATATTTACCTGATACTGTAGACGAGCTTCTTGTGAACACAGCCGTCCCAAATATTGGGGTGGCTGTCTGTTTTTGATTTTAATTTCCGTAAGCTATAGGACCATAAGTGGAAGTGCCATAGGCTGTGTTGCTTTGTTTCTTACGTGTTTCAGGAAACACCATACACTTCTCCAGGGTGGCTGCTGGCAATTTACATCCTGCCAATCAGCATAACAAGGCTCCCTGTTCTCCATATCCTGTCCTACCTTTCTGGATTTTACACTTTTTTCAGATGGCCCTTTTGCCCCGGGGGGCAGTGAGATTTCACTGTAGTGCAGATTTCCTTTACAGGCTTGCTTGGTTGGCCAAAAAGGGCGTATGCGTTTTTTCCTGAATATATTCAGGAAAAACGCATACGCCCTTTTTGGCCAAGTGCATCATTGTCGACGTTGTGCCTCTTTTCCTATGCTTTCAGGGCAATTCCAGTCTACCCCCTGCAATCGTTTTCCTGAAATTCAGCCCCGCTTTGAAGTCCCCTTCGCAGGCTTACTTCAATATATTTTTGGAGGATAGCTGTCATTTATAACTCTGCAGGTTTGTGAAGTACAGTGCCCCTGAGCTCTTTCTTCAACTCGCTTTCTTGTGAGCTGGGCACAAAACCGCAGGAATGCTTCAGGCCCTAATCTGTTTCCAGCAGGGCACACTGAGCCATTGTTTAATTACTCTTCCTGGTGGGCAATGAGCGTTACATTTGCCCGTGCAGACACCTACAGCTAGTTTCTCATTGGTTCTCCCTATTCCTGTTCGTCTTGCACAGAAATTGCAAGCTGTGCCAAACAGGAGGTTAAAGGCACTGACTCTCCAAGCGGGGAGAGTGTTAGTAAAGCATCTGGAATGGTGAACCCGAGGACCAGGATACGACAACTGAGATGCATTTTAAATCGTTTCCCAATCACACGGTGGACGATACTCTGGGTTTCCCATGCATGTTTTAGCTGGAGGAAGAATCCCTTGAACCTGGAGAGTTGGGACCCATGGAATGGGTACCATGCAGTATGACTTCAAAGGGTCTGCATTTGCTCACCGAAACTCACCAATGCTATCAGCCTGAAGTGTCCAGCCTTATGTGTCAACCAGCTCTGGGTGTAGATGTGGTCAATCCCGGTTGCATCACATGCCCTGAGTGAATTATTTAAGAATTGCTCTCTATTTCACTGTCTTTGTGTTTTGTTTTCGAAATTTATTTTGATAATGGGATTTATCGGATTTTCACTGCTGCGTTTCGGCCGCTGTACACACGCTTGATTCTCTTACGGAGACATATATATCCATGGGTTTTAAGATTCTTCCTAGTCAGGTATATTCCTAGGCGTTGAATATGTGGTGTTGAGTCCATTTCGTTGAGCAAGGAGTAGGTCTTGTCTATTACATATTTGTCTTATGGAATGTTATCTGTGCTAATTTCAGTCTCTGGTTTTATGCAGCACCCCAAGGCACCTTTCCCCATAAGCAAGCACTAGTTGGTTTTCTAAATTTGAGACCCTGTTCTGTTTTGTAATACAGTTCATGTGTAGTCAAGTTTACATTCCGTGTATTAGTGATATCTTATGATGTTTCTTTTTCTGTTTGACGTAGTTCACGTAGAATCACCGTACCTGCATCCACTCACTATGCCGCTACGGGCCTGATGACACAGATTTCATTGCTGAGTGATATTGCATTGTACGTACGTGCCACAACTTCTTTATCCATTTTTTGCTTTCTGGGATATTTACCTGATACTGTAGACGAGCTTCTTGTGAACACAGCCGTCCCAAATATTGGGGTGGCTGTCTGTTTTTGATTTTAATTTCCGTAAGCTATAGGACCATAAGTGGAAGTGCCATAGGCTGTGTTGCTTTGTTTCTTACGTGTTTCAGGAAACACCATACACTTCTCCAGGGTGGCTGCTGGCAATTTACATCCTGCCAATCAGCATAACAAGGCTCCCTGTTCTCCATATCCTGTCCTACCTTTCTGGATTTTACACTTTTTTCAGATGGCCCTTTTGCCCGGGGGGCAGTGAGACTTCATTGTAGTGCAGATTTCCTTTACAGGCTTGCTTGGTTGGCCAAAAAGAGCGTATGCGTTTTTTCCTGAATATATTCAGGAAAAAACGCATACGCCCTTTTTGGCCAAGTGCATCATTGTCAACGTTCTGCCTCTTTTCCTATGCTTTCAGGGCAATTCCAGTCTACCCCCTGCAATCGTTTTCCTGAAATTCTGCCCCGCTTTCAAGTCCCCTTCGCAGGCTTACTTCAATATATTTTTGGAGGATAGCTTTCATTTATGACTCTGCAGGTTTGTGAATTACAGTGCCCCTGAGCTCCTTTCTTCAACTCGCTTTCTTGTGAGCTGGGCACAAAACCGCAGGATTGCTTCAGGCCCTAATCTGTTTCCGGCAGGGCACACTGAGCCTTTGGTTAATTCCTCTTCCTGGTCAGCAATGAGCGTTACATTTGCCCGTGCAGACACCTACAGCTAGTCTCTCATTGGTTCTCCCTATTCCTGTTCATCTTGCGCAGAAATTGCAAGCTGTGCCAAACAGGAGGTTAAAGGCACTGACTCTCCAAGCAGGGAGAGTGTTAGTAAAGCATCTGGAATGGTGAACCCGAGGACCAGGATACGCAAACTGAGATGCATTTTAAATCGTTTCCCAATCACACAGTGGACCATACTGTGGGTTTCCCATGCATGTTTTAGCTGGAGGAAGAATCCCTTGAACCAGAAGAGTTGGGACCCATGGAATAGGTACCATGCAGTATGACTTCAAAGGGTCTGCATTTGCTCACCGAAACTCACCAATGCTATCAGCCTGAAGTGTCTAGCCTTATGTCTCAACCAGCTCTGGGTGTAGATGTGGTCAATCCCGGTTGCATCACATGCCCTGAGTGAATTATTTAAGAATTGCTCTCTATTTCACTGTCTTTGTGTTTTGTTTTCGAAATTTATTTTGATAATGGGATTTATCGGATTTTCACTGCTGCGTTTCGGCCGCTGTACACACGCTTGGTTCTCTTACGGAGACATATATATCCATGGGTTTTAAGATTCTTCCTAGTCAGGTATATTCCTAGGCGTTGAATATGTGGTGTTGAGTCCATTTCGTTGAGCAAGGAGTAGGTCTTGTCTATTACATATTTGGTTTATGGAATGTTATCTGTGCTAATTTCAGTCTCTGGTTTTATGCAGCACCCCATGGCACCTTTCCCCATAAGCAAGCACTAGTTGGTTTTCTAAATTTGAGACCCTGTTCTGTTTTGTAATTCAGTTCATGTGTAGTCAAGTTTACATTCCGTGTATTAGTGATATCTTATGATGTTTCTTTTACTGTGTGACGTAGTTCACGTAGAATCACCATACCTGCATCCATTCACTATGCCGCTACGGGCCTGATGACACAGATTTCATTGCTGAGTGATACTGCATTGCACGTACATGCCACAACTTCTTTATCCATTTTTTGCTTTCTGGGATATTTACCTGATACTGTAGACGAGCTTCTTGTGAACACAGCCGTCCCAAATATTGGGGTGGCTGTCTGTTTTTGATTTTAATTTCCGTAAGCTATAGGACCATAAGTGGAAGTGCCATAGGCTGTGTTGCTTTGTTTCTTACGTGTTTCAGGAAACACCATACACTTCTCCAGGGTGGCTGCTGGCAATTTACATCCTGCCAATCAGCATAACAAGTCTCCCTGTTCTCCATATCCTGTCCTACCTTTCTGGATTTTACACTTTTTTTCAGATGGCCCTTTTGCCCGGGGGACAGTGAGACTTCATTGTAGTGCAGATTTCCTTTACAGGCTTGCTTGGTTGGCCAAAAAGGGCGTATGCGTTTTTTCCAGAATATAGTCAGGAAAAAATGCATACGCCCTTTTTGGCCAAGTGCATCATTGTCGACGTTCTGCCTCTTTTCCTATGCTTTCAGGGCAATTCCAGTCTACCCCCTGCAATCGTTTTCCTGAAATTCTGCCCTGCTTTCAAGTCCCCTTCGCAGGCTTACTTCAATATATTTTTGGAGGAAAGCTGTCATTTATAACTCTGCAGGTTTGTGAAATACAGTGCCCCTGAGCTCCTTTCTTCAACTCGCTTTCTTGTGAGCTGGGCACAAAACCCCAGGATTGCTTCAGGCCCTAATCTGTTTCCGGCAGGGCATGCTGAGCCTTTGGTTAATTCCTCTTCCTTTGTGGGCAATGAGCGTTACATTTGCCCGTGCAGACACCTACAGCTAGTCTCTCATTGGTTCTCCCTATTCCTGTTCATCTTGCACAGAAATTGCAAGCTGTGCCAAACAGGAGGTTAAAGGCACTGACTCTCCAAGCAGGGAGAGTGTTAGTAAAGCATCTGGAATGGTGAACCCGAGGACCAGGATACGAAAACTGAGATGCATTTTAAATCGTTTCCCAATCACACAGTGGACCATACTGTGGGTTTCCCATGCATGTTTTAGCTGGAGGAAGAATCCCTTGAACCTGAAGAGTTGGGACCCATGGAATAGGTACCATGCAGTATGACTTCAAAGGGTCTGCATTTGCTCACCGAAACTCACCAATGCTATCAGCCTGAAGTGTCCAGCCTTATGTCTCAACCAGCTCTGGGTGTAGATGTGGTCAATCCCGGTTGCATCACATGCCCTGAGTGAATTATTTAAGAATTGCTCTCTATTTCACTGTCTTTGTGTTTTGTTTTCGAAATTTATTTTGATAATGGGATTTATCGGATTTTCACTGCTGCTTATCAGCCGCTGTACACACGCTTGATTCTCTTATGGAGACATATATATCCATGGGTTTTAAGATTCTTCCTAGTCAGGTATATTCCTAGGCGTTGAATATGTGGTGTTGAGTCCATTTCGTTGAGCAAGGAGTAGGTCTTGTCTATTACTTATTTGTCTTATGGAATGTTATCTGTGCTAATTTCAGTCTCTGGTTTTATGTAGCACCCCAAGGCACCTTTCCCCATAAGCAAGCACTAGTTGGTTTTCTAAATTTGAGACCCTGTTCTGTTTGTAATACAGTTCATGTGTAGTCAAGTTTACATTCCGTGTATTAGTGATATCTTATGATGTTTCTTTTTCTGTTTGACGTAGTTCACGTAGAATCACCGTACCTGCATCCACTCACTATGCCGCTACGGGCCTGATGACACAGATTTCATTGCTGAGTGATACTGCATTGCACGTACGTGCCACAACTTCTTTATCCATTTTTTGCTTTCTGGGATATTTACCTGGTAATGTAGACGAGCTTCTTGGGAACACAGCCGTCCCAAATATTGGGGTGGCTCTCTGTTTTTGATTTTAATTTCCGTAAGCTATAGGACCATAAGTGGAAGTGCCATAGGCTGTGTTGCTTTGTTTCTTACGTGTTTCAGGAAACACCATACATTTCTCCAGGGTGGCTGCTGGCAATTTACATCCTGCCAATCAGCATAACAAGGCTCCCTGTTCTCCATATCCTGTCCTACCTTTCTGGATTTTACACTTTTTTCAGATGGCCCTTTTGCCCGGGGGGCAGTGAGACTTCATTGTAGTGCAGATTTCCTTTACAGGCTTGCTTGGTTGGCCAAAAAGGGCGTATGCGTTTTTTCCTGAATATATTCAGGAAAAAACGCATACGCCCTTTTCGGCCACGTGCATCATTGTCGACGTTCTGTTTCTTTTCGTATGCTTTCAGGGCAATTCCAGTCTACCCCCTGCAATCGTTTTCCTGAAATTCAGCCCCGCTTTCAAGTCCCCTTCGCAGGCTTACTTCAATATATTTTTGGAGGATAACTGTCATTTATAACTCTGCAGGTTTGTGAATTACAGTGCCCCTGAGCTCCTTTCTTCAACTCGCTTTCTTGTGAGCTGGGCACAAAACCGCAGGATTGCTTCAGGCCCTAATCTGTTTTCAGCAGGGCACGCTGAGCCTTTGTTTAATTCCTCTTCCTGGTGGGCAATGAGCGTTACATTTGCCCGTGCAGACACCTACAGCTAGTCTCTCATTGGTTCTCCCTATTCCTGTTCATCTTGCACAGAAATTGCAAGCTGTGCCAAACAGGAGGTTAAACGCACTGACTCTCCAAGCGGGGTGAGTGTTAGTAAAGCATCTGGAATGGTGAACCCGAGGACCAGGATACGAAAACTGAGATGCATTTTAAATCCTTTCCCAATCACACGGTGGACGATACTCTGGGTTTCCCATGCATGTTTTACCTGGAGGAAGAATGCCTTGAACCTGGAGAGTTGGGACCCATGGAATGGGTACCATGCAGTATGACTTCAAAGGGTCTGCATTTGCTCACCGAAACTCACCAATGCTATCAACCTGAAGTGTCCAGCCTTATGTCTCAACCAACTCTGGGTGTAGATGTGGTCAATCCCGGTTGCATCACATGCCCTGAGTGAATTATTTAAGAATTGCTCTCTATTTCACTGTCTTTGTGTTTTGTTTTCGAAATTTATTTTGATAATGGGATTTATCGGATTTTCACTGCTGCGTTTCGGCCGCTGTACACACGCTTGAATCTCTTACAGAGACATATATATCCATGGGTTTTTAGATTCTTCCTAGTCAGGTATATTCCTAGGCGTTGAATATGTGGTGTTGGTTCCATTTCGTTGAGCAAGGAGTAGGTCTTGTCTATTACATATTTGGCTTATGGAAAGTTATCTGTGCTAATTTCAGTCTCTGGTTTCATGCAGCCCCCCAAGGCACCTTTCCCCATAAGCTAGCACTAGTTGGTTTTCTAAATTTGAGACCCTGTTCTGTTTTGTAATTCAGTTCATGTGTAGTCAAGTTTACATTCCGTGTATTAGTGATATCTTATGATGTTTCTTTTTCTGTGTGACGTAGTTCACGTAGAATCACCGTACCTGCATCCACTCACTATGCCGCTACGGGCCTGATGACACAGATTTCATTGCTGAGTGGTATTGCATTGTACGTACATGCCACAACTTCTTTATCCATTTTTTGCTTTCTGGGATATTTACCTGATACTGTAGACGAGCTTCTTGTGAACACAGCCGTCCCAAATATTGGGGTGGCTGTCTGTTTTTGATTTTAATTTCCGTAAGCTATAGGACCATAAGTGGAAGTGCCATAGGCTGTGTTGCTTTGTTTCTTACGTGTTTCAGGAAACACCATACACTTCTCCAGGGTGGCTGCTGGCAATTTACATCCTGCCAATCAGCATAACAAGTCTCCCTGTTCTCCATATCCTGTCCTACCTTTCTGGATTTTACACTTTTTTTCAGATGGCCCTTTTGCCCGGGGGACAGTGAGACTTCATTGTAGTGCAGATTTCCTTTACAGGCTTGCTTGGTTGCCCAAAAAGGGCGTATGCGTTTTTTCCAGAATATAGTCAGGAAAAAATGCATACGCCCTTTTTGGCCAAGTGCATCATTGTCGACGTTCTGCCTCTTTTCCTATGCTTTCAGGGCAATTCCAGTCTACCCCCTGCAATCGTTTTCCTGAAATTCTGCCCTGCTTTCAAGTCCCCTTCGCAGGCTTACTTCAATATATTTTTGGAGGAAAGCTGTCATTTATAACTCTGCAGGTTTGTGAAATACAGTGCCCCTGAGCTCCTTTCTTCAACTCGCTTTCTTGTGAGCTGGGCACAAAACCCCAGGATTGCTTCAGGCCCTAATCTGTTTCCGGCAGGGCATGCTGAGCCTTTGGTTAATTCCTCTTCCTTTGTGGGCAATGAGCGTTACATTTGCCCGTGCAGACACCTACAGCTAGTCTCTCATTGGTTCTCCCTATTCCTGTTCATCTTGCACAGAAATTGCAAGCTGTGCCAAACAGGAGGTTAAAGGCACTGACTCTCCAAGCAGGGAGAGTGTTACTAAAGCATCTGGAATGGTGAACCCGAGGACCAGGATACGAAAACTGAGATGCATTTTAAATCGTTTCCCAATCACACAGTGGACCATACTGTGGGTTTCCCATGCATGTTTTAGCTGGAGGAAGAATCCCTTGAACCTGAAGAGTTGGGACCCATGGAATAGGTACCATGCAGTATGACTTCAAAGGGTCTGCATTTGCTCACCGAAACTCACCAATGCTATCAGCCTGAAGTGTCCAGCCTTATGTCTCAACCAGCTCTGGGTGTAGATGTGGTCAATCCCGGTTGCATCACATGCCCTGAGTGAATTATTTAAGAATTGCTCTCTATTTCACTGTCTTTGTGTTTTGTTTTCGAAATTTATTTTGATAATGGGATTTATCGGATTTTCACTGCTGCTTATCGGCCGCTGTACACACGCTTGATTCTCTTACGGAGACATATATATCCATGGGTTTTAAGATTCTTCCTAGTCAGGTATATTCCTAGTCGTTGAATATGTGGTGTTGAGTCCATTTCGTTGAGCAAGGAGTAGGTCTTGTCTATTACTTATTTGTCTTATGGAATGTTATCTGTGCTAATTTCAGTCTCTGGTTTTATGTAGCACCCCAAGGCACCTTTCCCCATAAGCAAGCACTAGTTGGTTTTCTAAATTTGAGACCCTGTTCTGTTTGTAATACAGTTCATGTGTAGTCAAGTTTACATTCCGTGTATTAGTGATATCTTATGATGTTTCTTTTATTGTTTGACGTAGTTCACGTAGAATCACCGTACCTGCATCCACTCACTATGCCGCTACGGGCCTGATGACACAGATTTCATTGCTGAGTGATACTGCATTGCACGTACGTGCCACAACTTCTTTATCCATTTTTTGCTTTCTGGGATATTTACCTGGTAATGTAGACGAGCTTCTTGGGAACACAGCCGTCCCAAATATTGGGGTGGCTCTCTGTTTTTGATTTTAATTTCCGTAAGCTATAGGACCATAAGTGGAAGTGCCATAGGCTGTGTTGCTTTGTTTCTTACGTGTTTCAGGAAACACCATACACTTCTCCAGGGTGGCTGCTGGCAATTTACATCCTGCCAATCAGCATAACAAGGCTCCCTGTTCTCCATATCCTGTCCTACCTTTCTGGATTTTACACTTTTTTCAGATGGCCCTTTTGCCCGGGGGGCAGTGAGACTTCATTGTAGTGCAGATTTCTTTAACAGGCTTGCTTGGTTGGCCAAAAAGGGCGTATGCGTTTTTTCCTGAATATATTCAGGAAAAAACGCATACGCCCTTTTCGGCCACGTGCATCATTGTCGACGTTCTGTTTCTTTTCGTATGCTTTCAGGGCAATTCCAGTCTACCCCCTGCAATCGTTTTCCTGAAATTCTGCCCCGCTTTCAAGTCCCCTTCGCAGGCTTACTTCAATATATTTTTGGAGGATAACTGTCATTTATAACTCTGCAGGTTTGTGAATTACAGTGCCCCTGAGCTCCTTTCTTCAACTCGCTTTCTTGTGAGCTGGGCACAAAACCGCAGGATTGCTTCAGGCCCTAATCTGTTTTCAGCAGGGCACGCTGAGCCTTTGTTTAATTCCTCTTCCTGGTGGGCAATGAGCGTTACATTTGCCCGTGCAGACACCTACAGCTAGTCTCTCATTGGTTCTCCCTATTCCTGTTCATCTTGCACAGAAATTGCAAGCTGTGCCAAACAGGAGGTTAAACGCACTGACTCTCCAAGCGGGGAGAGTGTTAGTAAAGCATCTGGAATGGTGAACCCGAGGACCAGGATACGAAAACTGAGATGCATTTTAAATCCTTTCCCAATCACACGGTGGACGATACTCTGGGTTTCCCATGCATGTTTTACCTGGAGGAAGAATGCCTTGAACCTGGAGAGTTGGGACCCATGGAATGGGTACCATGCAGTATGACTTCAAAGGGTCTGCATTTGCTCACCGAAACTCACCAATGCTATCAACCTGAAGTGTCCAGCCTTATGTCTCAACCAACTCTGGGTGTAGATGTGGTCAATCCCGGTTGCATCACATGCCCTGAGTGAATTATTTAAGAATTGCTCTCTATTTCACTGTCTTTGTGTTTTGTTTTCGAAATTTATTTTGATAATGGGATTTATCGGATTTTCACTGCTGCGTTTCGGCCGCTGTACACACGCTTGAATCTCTTACAGAGACATATATATCCATGGGTTTTTAGATTCTTCCTAGTCAGGTATATTCCTAGGCGTTGAATATGTGGTGTTGGTTCCATTTCGTTGAGCAAGGAGTAGGTCTTGTCTATTACATATTTGGCTTATGGAAAGTTATCTGTGCTAATTTCAGTCTCTGGTTTCATGCAGCCCCCCAAGGCACCTTTCCCCATAAGCAAGCACTAGTTGGTTTTCTAAATTTGAGACCCTGTTCTGTTTTGTAATTCAGTTCATGTGTAGTCAAGTTTACATTCCGTGTATTAGTGATATCTTATGATGTTTCTTTTTCTGTGTGACGTAGTTCACGTAGAATCACCGTACCTGCATCCACTCACTATGCCGCTACGGGCCTGATGACACAGATTTCATTGCTGAGTGGTATTGCATTGTACGTACATGCCACAACTTCTTTATCCATTTTTTGCTTTCTGGGATATTTACCTGATACTGTAGACGAGCTTCTTGTGAACACAGCCGTCCCAAATATTGGGGTGGCTGTCTGTTTTTGATTTTAATTTCCGTAAGCTATAGGACCATAAGTGGAAGTGCCATAGGCTGTGTTGCTTTGTTTCTTACGTGTTTCAGGAAACACCATACACTTCTCCAGGGTGGCTGCTGGCAATTTACATCCTGCCAATCAGCATAACAAGTCTCCCTGTTCTCCATATCCTGTCCTACCTTTCTGGATTTTACACTTTTTTTCAGATGGCCCTTTTGCCCGGGGGACAGTGAGACTTCATTGTAGTGCAGATTTCCTTTACAGGCTTGCTTGGTTGGCCAAAAAGGGCGTATGCGTTTTTTCCAGAATATAGTCAGGAAAAAATGCATACGCCCTTTTTGGCCAAGTGCATCATTGTCGACGTTCTGCCTCTTTTCCTATGCTTTCAGGGCAATTCCAGTCTACCCCCTGCAATCGTTTTCCTGAAATTCTGCCCTGCTTTCAAGTCCCCTTCGCAGGCTTACTTCAATATATTTTTGGAGGAAAGCTGTCATTTATAACTCTGCAGGTTTGTGAAATACAGTGCCCCTGAGCTCCTTTCTTCAACTCGCTTTCTTGTGAGCTGGGCACAAAACCCCAGGATTGCTTCAGGCCCTAATCTGTTTCCGGCAGGGCATGCTGAGCCTTTGGTTAATTCCTCTTCCTGGTGGGCAATGAGCGTTACATTTGCCCGTGCAGACACCTACAGCTAGTCTCTCATTGGTTCTCCCTATTCCTGTTCATCTTGCACAGAAATTGCAAGCTGTGCCAAACAGGAGGTTAAAGGCACTGACTCTCCAAGCAGGGAGAGTGTTAGTAAAGCATCTGGAATGGTGAACCCGAGGACCAGGATACGAAAACTGAGATGCATTTTAAATCGTTTCCCAATCACACAGTGGACCATACTGTGGGTTTCCCATGCATGTTTTAGCTGGAGGAAGAATCCCTTGAACCTGAAGAGTTGGGACCCATGGAATAGGTACCATGCAGTATGACTTCAAAGGGTCTGCATTTGCTCACCGAAACTCACCAATGCTATCAGCCTGAAGTGTCCAGCCTTATGTCTCAACCAGCTCTGGGTGTAGATGTGGTCAATCCCGGTTGCATCACATGCCCTGAGTGAATTATTTAAGAATTGCTCTCTATTTCACTGTCTTTGTGTTTTGTTTTCGAAATTTATTTTGATAATGGGATTTATCGGATTTTCACTGCTGCGTTTCGGCCGCTGTACACACGCTTGATTCTCTTACGGAGACATATATATCCATGGGTTTTAAGATTCTTCCTAGTCAGGTATATTCCTAGGCGTTGAATATGTGGTGTTGAGTCCATTTCGTTGAGCAAGGAGTAGGTCTTGTCTATTACTTATTTGTCTTATGGAATGTTATCTGTGCTAATTTCAGTCTCTGGTTTTATGTAGCACCCCAAGGCACCTTTCCCCATAAGCAAGCACTAGTTGGTTTTCTAAATTTGAGACCCTGTTCTGTTTGTAATACAGTTCATGTGTAGTCAAGTTTACATTCCGTGTATTAGTGATATCTTATGATGTTTCTTTTTCTGTTTGACGTAGTTCACGTAGAATCACCGTACCTGCATCCACTCACTATGCCGCTATGGGCCTGATGACACAGATTTCATTGCTGAGTGATACTGCATTGCACGTACGTGCCACAACTTCTTTATCCATTTTTTGCTTTCTGGGATATTTACCTGGTAATGTAGACGAGCTTCTTGGGAACACAGCCGTCCCAAATATTGGGGTGGCTCTCTGTTTTTGATTTTAATTTCCGTAAGCTATAGGACCATAAGTGGAAGTGCCATAGGCTGTGTTGCTTTGTTTCTTACGTGTTTCAGGAAACACCATACACTTCTCCAGGGTGGCTGCTGGCAATTTACATCCTGCCAATCAGCATAACAAGGCTCCCTGTTCTCCATATCCTGTCCTACCTTTCTGGATTTTACACTTTTTTCAGATGGCCCTTTTGCCCGGGGGGGCAGTGAGATTTCGTTGTAGTGCAGATTTCCTTTACAGGCTTGCTTGGTTGGCCAAAAAGGGCGTATGCGTTTTTTCCTGAATATATTCAGGAAAAAACGCATACGCCCTTTTTGGCCAAGTGCATCATTGTCGACGTTGTGCCTCTTTTCCTATGCTTTCAGGGCAATTCCAGTCTACCCCCTGCAATTGTTTTCCTGAAATTCTGCCCTGCTTTCAAGTCCCCTTCGCAGGCTTACTTCAATATATTTTTGGAGGATAGCTGTCAATTATAACTCTGCAGGTTTGTGAATTACAGTGCCCCTGAGCTCCTTTCTTCAACTCGCTTTCTTGTGAGCTGGGCACAAAACCGCAGGATTGCTTCAGGCCCTAATCTGTTTCCAGCAGGGCACACTGAGCCTTTGTTTAATTCCTCTTCCTGGTGGGCAATGAGCGTTACATTTGCCCGTGCAGACACCTACAGCTAGTCTCTCATTGGTTCTCCCTATTCCTGTTCATCTTGCACAGAAATTGCAAGCTGTGCCAAAGAGGAGGTTAAAGGCACTGACTCTCCAAGCGGGGAGAGTGTTAGTAAAGCATCTGGAAGGGTGAACACGAGGACCAGGATACGAAAACTGAGATGCATTTTAAATCGTTTCCCAATCACACGGTAGACGATACTCTGTGTTTCCCATGCATGTTTTAGCTGGAGGAAGAATGCCTTGAACCTGGAGAGTTGGGACCCATGGAATGGGTACCATGCAGTATGACCTCAAAGGGTCTGCATTTGCTCACCGAAACTCACCAATGCTATCAGCCTGAAGTGTCCAGCCTTATGTCTCAACCAGCTCTGGGTGTAGATGTGGTCAATCCCGGTTGCATCACATGCCCTGAGTGAATTATTTAAGAATTGCTCTCTATTTCACTGTCTTTGTGTTTTGTTTTCGAAATTTATTTTGATAATGGGATTTATCGGATTTTCACTGCTGCGTTTCGGCCGCTGTACACACGCTTGATTCTCTTACGGAGACATATATATCCATGGGTTTTAAGATTCTTCCTAGTCAGGTATATTCCTAGGCGTTGAATATGTGGTGTTGGGTCCATTTCGTTGAGCAAGGAGTAGGTCTTGTCTATTACATATTTGGCTTATGGAAAGTTATCTGTGCTAATTTCAGTCTCCGGTTTTATGCAGCACCCCAAGGCACCTTTCCCCATAAGCAAGCACTAGTTGGTTTTCTAAATTTGAGATCCTGTTCTTTTTTGTAATTCAGTTCATGTGTAGTCAAGTTTATATTCCGTGTATTAGTGATATCTTATGATGTTTCTTTTTCTGTGTGACGTAGTTCACGTAGAATCACCGTACCTGCATCCACTCACTATGCCGCTACGGGCCTGATGACACAGATTTCATTGCTGAGTGATATTGCATTGTACGTACGTGCCACAACTTCTTTATCCATTTTTTGCTTTCTGGGATATTTACCTGATACTGTAGACGAGCTTCTTGTGAACACAGCCGTCCCAAATATTGGGGTGGCTGTCTGTTTTTGATTTTAATTTCCGTAAGCTATAGGACCATAAGCGGAAGTGCCATAGGCTGTGTTGCTTTGTTTCTTACGTGTTTCAGGAAACACCATACACTTCTCCAGGGTGGCTGCTGGCAATTTACATCCTGCCAATCAGCATAACAAGGCTCCCTGTTCTCCATATCCTGTCCTACCTTTCTGGATTTTACACTTTTTTCAGATGGCCCTTTTGCCCCGTGGGGCAGTGAGATTTCATTGTAGTGCAGATTTCCTTTACAGGCTTGCTTGGTTGGCCAAAAAGGGCGTATGCGTTTTTTCCTGAATATATTCAGGAAAAAACGCATACGCCCTTTTTGGCCAAGTGCATCATTGTCGATGTTGTGCCTCTTTTCCTATGCTGTCAGGGCAATTCCAGTCTACCCCCTGCAATCGTTTTCCTGAAATTCAGCCCCGCTTTCAAGTCCCCTTCGCAGGCTTACTTCAATATATTTTTGGAGGATAGCTGTCATTTATAACTCTGCAGGTTTGTGAAGTACAGTGCCCCTGAGCTCCTTTCTTCAACTCGCTTTCTTGTGAGCTGGGCACAAAACCGCAGGATTGCTTCAGGCCCTAATCTGTTTCCAGCAGGGCACACTGAGCCTTTGTTTAATTCCTCTTCCTGGTGGGCAATGAGCGTTACATTTGCCCGTGCAGACACCTACAGCTAGTCTCTCATTGGTTCTCCCTATTCCTGTTCATCTTGCACAGAAATGGCAAGCTGTGCCAAACAGGAGGTTAAAGGCACTGACTCTCCAAGCGGGGAGAGTGTTAGTAAAGCATCTGGAATGGTGAACCCGAGGACCAGGATACGAAAACTGAGATATATTTTAAATCGTTTCCCAATCACACGGTGGACGATACTCTGGGTTTCCCATGCATGTTTTAGCTGGAGGAAGAATGCTTTGAACCTGGAGAGTTGGGACCCATGGAATGGGTACCATGCAGTATGACTTCAAAGGGTCTGCATTTGCTCACCGAAACTCACCAGTGCTATCAGCCTGAAGTGTCCAGCCTTATGTCTCAACCAGCTCTGGGTGTAGATGTGGTCAATCCCGGTTGCATCACATGCCCTGAGTGAATTATTTAAGAATTGCTCTCTATTTCACTGTCTTTGTGTTTTGTTTTAGAAATTTATTTTGATAATGGGATTTATCGGATTTTCACTGCTGCATTTCCGCCGCTGTACACACGCTTGATTCTCTTACGGAAACATATATATCCATGGGTTTTAAGATTCTTCCTAGTCAGGTATATTCCTAGGCGTTGAATATGTGGTGTTGAGTCCATTTCGTTGAGCAAGGAGTAGGTCTTGTCTATTACATATTTGGCTTATGGAAAGTTATCTGTGCTAATTTCAGTCTCTGGTTTTATGCAGCACCCCAAGGCACCTTTCCCCATAAGCAAGCACTAGTTGGTTTTCTAAATTTGAGACCGTGTTCTGTTTTGTAATTCAGTTCATGTGTAGTGAAGTTTACATTCCGTGTATTAGTGATATCTTATGATGTTTCTTTTTCTGTGTGACGTAGTTCACGTAGAATCACCGTACCTGCATCCACTCACTATGCCGCTACGGGCCTGATGACACAGATTTCATTGCTGAGTGATATTGCATTGTACGTACGTGCCACAACTTCTTTATCCATTTTTTGCTTTCTGGGATATTTACCTGATACTGTAGACGAGCTCCTTGTGAACACAGCCATCCCAAATATTGGGGTGGCTGTGTCTGTTTGATTTTAATTTCCGTAAGCTATAGGACCATAAGGGGAAGTGCCATAGGCTGTGTTGCTTTGTTTCTTACGTGTTTCAGGAAACACCATACACTTCTCCAGGGTGGCTGCTGGCAATTTACATCCTGCCAATCAGCATAACAAGGCTCCCTGTTCTCCATATCCTGTCCTACCTTTCTGGATTTTACACTTTTTTCAGATGGCCCTTTTGCCCGGGGGACAGTGAGACTTCATTGTAGTGGAGATTTCCTTTACAGGCTTGCTTGGTTGGCCAAAAAGGGCGTATGCGTTTTTTCCTGAATATATTCAGGAAAAAATGCATACGCCCTTTTTGGCCAAGTGCATCATTGTCGACGTTCTGCCTCTTTTCCTATGCTTTCAGGGCAATTCCAGTCTACCCCCTGCAATCGTTTTCCTGAAATTCTGCCCCGCTTTCAAGTCCCCTTCGCAGGCTTACTTCAATATATTTTTGGAGGATAGCTGTCATTTATAACTCTGCAGGTTTCTGAATTACAGTGCCTCTGAGCTCCTTTCTTCAACTCGCTTTCTTGTGAGCTGGCCACAAAACCGCAGGATTGCTTCAGGCCCTAATCTGTTTCCAGCAGGGCACACTGAGCCTTTGGTTAATTCCTCTTCCTGGTGGGCAATGAGCGTTACATTTGCCCGTGCAGACACCTATAGCTAGTCTCTCATTGGTTCTCCCTATTCCTGTTCATCTTGCACAGAAATTGCAAGCTGTGCCAAACAGGAGGTTAAAGGCACTGACTCTCCCAGCGGGGAGAATGTTAGTAAAGCATCTGGAATGGTGAACCAGAGGACCAGGATACGAAACCTGAGATGCATTTTAAATCGTTTCCCAATCACACGGTGGACCATACTGTGGGTTTCCTATGCATGTTTTAGCTGGAGGAAGAATCCCTTGAACCTGAAGAGTTGGGACCCATGGAATAGGTACCATGCAGTATGACTTCAAAGTGTCTGCATTTGCTCACCGAAACTCACCAATGCTATTAGCCTGAAGTGTCCAGCCTTATGTCTCAATCAGCTCTGGGTGTAGATGTGGTCAATCCCGGTTGCATCACATGCCCTGAGTGAATTATTTAAGAATTGCTCTCTATTTCACTGTCTTTGTGTTTTGTTTTCGAAATTTATTTTGATAATGGGATTTATCGGATTTTCACTGCTGCGTATCAGCCGCTGTACACACGCTTGATTCTCTTACGGAGACATATATATCCATGGGTTTTAAGATTCTTCCTAGTCAGGTATATTCCTAGTCGTTGAATATGTGGTGTTGAGTCCATTTCGTTGAGCAAGTAGTAGGTCTTGTCTATTACATATTTGGCTTATGGAAAGTTATCTGTGCTAATTTCAGTCTCTGGTTTTATGCAGCACCCCAAGGCACCTTTCCCCATAAGCAAGCACTAGTTGGTTTTCTAAATTTGAGACGCTGTTCTGTTTTGTAATTCAGTTCATGTGTAGTCAAGTTTACATTCCGTGTATTAGTGATATCTTATGATGTTTCTTTTTCTGTGTGACGTAGTTCACGTAGAATCACCGTACCTGCATCCACTCACTATGCCGCTACGGGCCTGATGACACAGATTTCATTGCTGAGTGATATTGCATTGCACGTACGTGCCACAACTTCTTTATCCATTTTTTGCTTTCTGGGATATTTACCTGGTACTGTAGACGAGCTTCTTGGGAACACAGCCGTCCCAAACTTTGGGGTGGCTCTCTGTTTTTGATTTTAATTTCCCTAAGGAATAGGACCATAAGTGCAATTGCCATAGGCTGTGTTGCTTTATTTCTTACGTGTTTCAGGAAACACCATACACTTCTCCAGGGTGGCTGTTGGCAATTTACATCCTGCCAATCAGCATAACAAGGCTCCCTCTTCTCCATATCCTGTCCTACATTTCTGGATTTTACACTTTTTTCAGATGGCCCTCTTTTCCGGGGGGCAGTGAGACTTCATTGTAGTGAAGATTTCCTTTACAGGCTTGCTTGGTTGGCCAAAAAGGGCGTATGCGTTTTTTCCTGAATATATTCAGGAAAAAACGCATACGCCCTTTTTGGCCAAGTGCATCATTGTCGACGTTGTGCCTCTTTTCCTATGCTTTCAGGGCAATTCCAGTCTACCCCCTGCAATCGTTTTCCTGAAATTCAGCCCCGCTTTCAAGTCCCCTTCGCAGGCTTACTTCAATATATTTTTGGAGGATAGCTGTCATTTATAACTCTGCAGGTTTGTGAAGTACAGTGCCCCTGAGCTCCTTTCTTCAACTCGCTTTCTTGTGAGCTGGGCACAAAACCGCAGGATTGCTTCAGGCCCTAATCTGTTTCCAGCAGGGCACGCTGAGCCTTTGTTTAATTCCTCTTCCTGGTGGGCAATGAGCGTTACATTTGCCCGTGCAGACACCTACAGCTAGTCTCTCATTGGTTCTCCCTATTCCTGTTCATCTTGCACAGAAACGGCAAGCTGTGCCAAACAGGAGGTTAAAGGCACTGAGTCTCCAAGCGGGGAGAGTGTTAGTAAAGCATCTGGAATGGTGAACCCGAGAACCAGGATACGAAAACTGAGATGCATTTTAAATCGTTTCCCAATCACACGGTGGACGATACTCTGGGTTTCCCATGCATGTTTTAGCTGGAGGAAGAATCCCTTGAACCTGGAGAGTTGGGACCCATGGAATGGGTACCATGCAGTATGACTTCAAAGGGTCTGCATTTGCTCACCGAAACTCACCAATGCTATCAGCCTGAAGTGTCCAGCCTTATGTCTCAACCAGCTCTGGGTGTAGATGTGGTCAATCCCGGTTGCATCACATGCCCTGAGTGAATTATTTAAGAATTGCTCTCTATTTCACTGTCTTTGTGTTTTGTTTTCGAAATTTATTTTGATAATGGGATTTATCGGATTTTCACTGCTGCGTTTCGGCCGCTGTACACACGCTTGATTCTCTTACGGAGACATATATATCCATGGGTTTTAAGATTCTTCCTAGTCAGGTATATTCCTAGGCGTTGAATATGTGGTGTTGGGTCCATTTCGTTGAGCAAGGAGTACGTCTTGTCTATTACATATTTGGCTTATGGAAAGTTATCTGTGCTAATTTCAGTCTCTGGTTTTATGCGGCACCCCAACGCACCTTTCCCCATAAGCAAGCACTAGTTGGTTTTCTAAATTTGAGACCCTGTTCTTTTTTGTAATTCAGTTCATGTGTAGTGAAGTTTACATTCCGTGTATTAGTGATATCTTATGATGTTTCTTTTTCTGTGTGACGTAGTTCACGTAGAATCACCGTACCTGCATCCACTCACTATGCCGCTACGGGCCTGATGACACAGATTTCATTGCTGAGTGGTATTGCATTGTACGTACGTGCCACAACTTCTTTATCCATTTTTTGCTTTCTGGGATATTTACCTGATACTGTAGACGAGCTTCTTGTGAACACAGCCGTCCCAAATATTGGGGTGGCTGTCTGTTTTTGATTTTAATTTCCGTAAGCTATAGGACCATAAGCGGAAGTGCCATAGGCTGTGTTGCTTTGTTTCTTACGTGTTTCAGGAAACACCATACACTTCTCCAGGGTGGCTGCTGGCAATTTACATCCTGCCAATCAGCATAACAAGGCTCCCTGTTCTCCATATCCTGTCCTACCTTTCTGGATTTTACACTTTTTTCAGATGGCCCTTTTGCCCGGGGGGGCAGTGAGATTTCATTGTAGTGCAGATTTCCTTTACAGGCTTGCTTGGTTGGCCAAAAAGGGCGTATACGTTTTTTCCTGAATACATTCAGGAAAAAACGCATACGCCCTTTTTGGCCAAGTGCATCATTGTCGACGTTGTGCCTCTTTTCCTATGCTTTCAGGGCAATTCCAGTCTACCCCCTGCAATCGTTTTCCTTAAATTCAGCCCCGCTTTCAAGTTCCCTTCGCAGGCTTACTTCAATATATTTTTGGAGGATAGCTGTCATTTATAACTCTGCAGGTTTGTGAAGTACAGTGCCCCTGAGCTCCTTTCTTCAACTCGCTTTCTTGTGAGCTGGGCACAAAACCGCAGGATTGCTTCAGGCCCTAATCTGTTTCCAGCAGGGCACACTGAGCCTTTGTTTAATTCCTCTTCCTGGTGGGCAATGAGCGTTACATTTGCCCGTGCAGACACCTACAGCTAGTCTCTCATTGGTTCTCCCTATTCCTGTTCATCTTGCACAGAAATGGCAAGCTGTGCCAAACAGGAGGTTAAAGGCACTGACTCTCCAAGCGGGGAGAGTGTTAGTAAAGCATCTGGAATGGTGAACCCGAGGACCAGGATACGAAAACTGAGATGCATTTTAAATCGTTTCCCAATCACACGGTGGACGATACTCTGGGTTTCCCATGCATGTTTTAGCTGGAGGAAGAATGCTTTGAACCTGGAGAGTTGGGACCCATGGAATGGGTACCATGCAGTATGACTTCAAAGGGTCTGCATTTGCTCACCGAAACTCACCAGTGCTATCAGCCTGAAGTGTCCAGCCTTATGTCTCAACCAGCTCTGGGTGTAGATGTGGTCAATCCCGGTTGCATCACATGCCCTGAGTGAATTATTTAAGAATTGCTCTCTATTTCACTGTCTTTGTGTTTTGTTTTCGAAATTTATTTTGATAATGGGATTTATCGGATTTTCACTGCTGCATTTCCGCCGCTGTACACACGCTTGATTCTCTTACCGAAACATATATATCCATGGGTTTTAAGATTCTTCCTAGTCAGGTATATTCCTAGGCGTTGAATATGTGGTGTTGAGTCCATTTCGTTGAGCAAGGAGTAGGTGTTGTCTATTACATATTTGGCTTATGGAAAGTTATCTGTGCTAATTTCAGTCTCTGGTTTTATGCAGCACCCCAAGGCACCTTTCCCCATAAGCAAGCACTAGTTGGTTTTCTAAATTTGAGACCGTGTTCTGTTTTGTAATTCAGTTCATGTGTAGTGAAGTTTACATTCCGTGTATTAGTGATATCTTATGATGTTTCTTTTTCTGTGTGACGTAGTTCACGTAGAATCACCGTACCTGCATCCACTCACTATGCCGCTACGGGCCTGATGACACAGATTTCATTGCTGAGTGATATTGCATTGTACGTACGTGCCACAACTTCTTTATCCATTTTTTGCTTTCTGGGATATTTACCTGATACTGTAGACGAGCTTCTTGGGAACACAGCCGTCCCAAATATTGGGGTGGCTGTCTGTTTTTTATTTTAATTTCCGTAAGCTATAGGACCATAAGTGGAAGTGCCATAGGCTGTGTTGCTTTGTTTCTTACGTGTTTCAGGAAACACCATACACTTCTCCAGGGTGGCTGTTGGCAATTTACATCCTGCCAATCAGCAAAACAAGGCTCCCTGTTCTCCATATCGTGTCCTACCTTTCTGGATTTTCCACTTTTTTCAGATGGCCCTCTTGCCCGGGGGGCATTGAGACTTCATTGTAGTGCAGATTTCCTTTACAGGCTTGCTTGGTTGGCCAAAAAGGGCTTATGCGTTTTTTCCTGAATATATTCAGGAAAAAACGCATACGCCCTTTCTGGCCAAGTGCATCATTGTCGACGTTGTGCCTCTTTTCCTATGCTTTCAGGGCAATTCCAGTCTACCCCCTGCAATCGTTTTCCTGAAATTCTGCCCCGCTTTCAAGTCCCCTTCGCAGGCTTACTTCAATATATTTTTGGAGGATAGCTGTCATTTATAACTCTGCAGGTTTGTGAATTACAGTGCCCCTGAGCTCCTTTCTTCAACTCGCTTTCTTGTGAGCTGGGCACAAAACCGCAGGATTGCTTCAGGCCCTAATCTGTTTCTGGCAGGGCACGCTGAGCCTTTGGTTAATTCCTCTTCCTGGTGGGAAATGAGCCTTACATTTGTCCGTGCAGACACCTATAGCTAGTCTCTCATTGGTTCTCCCTATTCCTGTTCATCTTGCGCAGAAATTGCGAGCTGTGCCAAACAGGAGGTTAAAGGCACTGACTCTCCAAGCGGGGAGAGTGTTAGTAAACCGTCTGGAATGGTGAACCCGAGGACCAGGATACGAAAACTGAGATGCATTTTAAATCGTTTCCTAATCACACGGTGGACCATACTCGCCGTTTCCCACGCATGTTTTAGCTGAAGAAAGAATCCCTTGAACCTGGAGAGTTGGGACCCTTGGATTGTGTACCATGCAGTATGACTTCAAAGGATCTGCATTTGTTCACCGAAACTCACCAATGCTATCAGCCTGAAGTGTCCAGCCTTATGTCTCAACCAGCTCTGGGTGTAGATGTGGTAAATCCAGGTTGCATCACATGCCCTGAGTGAATTATTTAAGAATTGCTTCCTATTTCACTGTCATTGTGTTTTGTTTTTGAAATTTATTTTAATAATGGGATTTATCGGATTTTCACTGCTTCGTTTATGCCGCTGTACACGCGCTTGATTCTGTTACGGAGACATATAAGTCCATGGGTTTTAAGATTCTTACTAATCCGGTATATTCTTAGGCATTGAATATGGCGTGTGGAGTCCATTTCGTTGAGCAAGGAGTAGGTCTTGACTATTACATATTTGGCTTATGGAATGGTATCTGTGCTAATTTCAATCTCTGGTTTTATGCAGCACCCCAACTCACCTTTCCCCTTAAGGAAGCATAAGTTGGTTTTCTTAATTTGAAACCCTCTTCTCTTTTGTAATTCAGTTCATGTGTAGCCATGTTAACATTCCATGTATTAGTGATATCTTATGTCTTTTTCTTTTTGAATTATGTGACTTCGAATGATCACACGTAACTCCTCTTGAGTTGTTATAACTGGCCGTATTTCTTTGATTTCCAGGCTGAGTAATATTCCACTCTACATAAGCACCACATCTCTGTCCGTTTTTTCTCTGCAGATACTTTAAGTTATATCCTAGTCGAGGATCTTTTAAACAGAGAGGTGGTAAACATTGGGGTGCCTGTGTCCTCTCGATTTTTGTTTTTCCCAAGATATACGTCCATGAGTGCAAGTGCCCTGTGCTCGGTAGCTCATTTTTTAGATGCTTTAGTAAACACAATAGACTTATCCAGAGTGACCGTTGGCAATATACATTTCCACTATAAGACTCACAGGGCTCCCTTTTCTCCTTGCCCTGTCCTGCATTTCTGGTGTTTACACTTTATGAGGACGGCTCTTCTGACTGATGCAAAGTGATATGTTTTGTAGTATTGATTTCCAGTGCCCACCTGTTTGGTTGGCTAAAAAAGTGTATGCCCTTTTCTTGAATATATACAGAAAAAGACGCATACACCCTTTTTGGCCAACTGCAATGTTGGCAATGTTCAGCCCCTTTTCTTGTGCTTAATGGCGAGTCCTTTCTACCTCTTCCAATCCCTTTCCTGCCATTCTCCGTTGCTTACAAGTCCTTTTCTCTGACTTTCCTCAAGACATTTTTCAGTGATAGATATTTTCAATTCTGCAGTTTCGTGAATTTTAGTGCCCCTGAGTTCCATTTTCCAACTTGTGTTTATGGGAACTGGCCACAAAGCATCAGGATTCCTCAAGCCCTATTCTGTTTCCATGGGCAACCCTAGCCTTTGGTCAATTCGTCTTCCTGATTGGAAATTAGAGTGGCATGTGCCTGTCCGAACACCTAGGACTTGTCTCTCATTGTTCCTCCTCCTTCTGCTTCATCCTCTGGACAAATTCCAAACTGTATGCAACAGGATGTTGACAGTGCTGACATCTCCAAGTGGGGAGACTGTTAGTAAAGACGCTGGAGTGGTGAACCCTAGCACCAAGAGATGAGGAGATGAGATGCCTTTTCCAAACTTTTCCCGATCAGACGGTATACCATCCTCTGGGTGTGACAGGCATGTTTTAGGTGTAGGAAGGGTCCCATTCATGTGAGGAGAACACCAGGGGATTTTAAATATCAGTGTCTCTCCGCAACCCAAACTGGGGAATTTTTTAAGCTACGGCTACACATATGTTCATTAAGGGCCTTGGGAAGTAGGCAGAGTCCAAACTTTAGATGATTGAAGTCTTCAGGGTCAGAAGCACTCACCACTGTCTTCCCTTAGATTCCATTTTTACTGTCATTGATGGATGATGTCAATAAAAATATCTATTCTTTTTCAGATCATTTCCCCTTATAGGTTATTGCAAAATATTGAGTGTAGTTCCCTGTGCTATACAGTAGTTCCTTGCTGATGATTTCATACATAGCAGTGTGTATGTGTTAATCCCAAACTGTTAATTTATCCCTCCTCCTACCATTTCCCTTTGGTAATAATAAATTATAAGATTTTATGCTTCTCAGAAATGGGGGAGCTGAAAGAGAGGTATCATTTTCAATGCAAAAGCATTTAAAACAAGATTGAAGCTTTAACCAAGATTATTAGATGTACATCCTTGGAAAGAAATCACTTTGTTTCTCTAATATTGACCTGACAAAGAAGACAAACGTTTTCACTGAACTTGCTTATAAGAAAGTGATGGAAATATCAAATGGAAGTGTTAGAAACATCTTATTTTACCCGAGCCTTATACACTGTTCTATGTTAATTACAGTTTGGCTCACACATCTGTTCATTGAAGTTACAATGTTCTCAATTTCTGTTACTGATCCTCCAGAGTGGACGCCAACAAGTGTCCCCCTGCCCAGTGTCATTGGAGCCAATAGATCGAGACTGAGTTTGGTTCAAAAGCAAAGGAAACTTTATATTTTGATCAGAGAATGGAGAGGTGAGAGCATGTGCTACCCTGTGGGCTGTGGGCTGGGCTGCTGTGTAGAGATCCTGTCAGAGTCACTGGGAGGGAGGGGGCTGAGCTCTCGAGGACCTGGTTGGCTGCAGCTCAGGCTCTATGTCACGGAGTCTGAACTGGGCCCCAGGAGCTGAAGTGTCATCGAGCCATTCTGCTCTAGGAAATCTGGTCTGAAGTGCCGGGTGTGGAACCTCTGTATGCGGGACACTAGGAGCACCTGAAATTAGACAAAGCACAAAGGATAAAAATGGTTAGACTTTATTTTATTGCCCAGATTCTATTTTTATCTCCCAGGCATTTTTAAGGGGCTTTGCCTGGGACAAACTTCTCTTCTGCCTTTTGTCCCTTTCCTCATTCTTGGAGTGCTGCGGGTGCAGACCCTTCTTCTGTAACTGCTGAGTGCTGAGTTAGGAGGCTTCATACCCGTGGGCGAGGGTCAGAACTTCTCCCCAGCAGCCTCCAGGTGACGTTGATTGTCCCCAGGCCTCCTGCCTCCCTGCTCGTCCACCTGAGCACCAGTATTGGAAGTGTTATAGATTCTAATGACCTTTAAGGGTCCAGAAAGGAGATGTGCAGTGGCGCTGTGAGGTCCAGTTTCACTCCACCCCACATTTGTTCGGCCACCTTAGGCTGACCGTTTCTGCCAGCCTAGATGCTCTGACTGACCGTTTCTGCCAGCCTAGATGCTCTGACCAACAGTCTGCGCTTTCTTCCATTAGGCCCCTGAATTAACGTAAAAACAGCACCAGGTGTCAGGATCCTGCCCGCTCAGCTCCCAGACAGTCCAGGGTCAGTGGTGATGAAGGATCATGATGGTCACTGAGTCAAGAGCCTTTGGAAGTAAACAGGAGTCCAGCCGGTCTTATTGGCCACCATCATCAGGGTGTCTGTAGGCTTTTCTATGGTGACAGCATGATATACGGTTCCCCCGCCAAGATTATTAGCTCCCCTCTGGGTACAGTAAGTACTGCAAGCAGTAGTCTACTCTTTTGGGACACACTCTTGTTGTTTTATGAGAGAAACTCCAGGTCAAGTGATGGTCACACGAGTCGTCATGGTGCCCCGTTGCCCCCGGTTATCTCTCTGGAGGTTGGAGTTGGAGGGCCTCCTCAATCGAGGTCAGTGTGCCCACGGAGCAAACCCTGCAACTTCAGGGCATGGTTGGGGGTTAGGATCACCACGTGGGGTCCGTTTCCCTTAGAAGGGAGGTGGCCTTTTGGGCTGCTGATTTCCAGGTTTTCAGATACCACCAGTATCTTGGCCAGATGTGGCGGTGGGCCAAGCCCCTTGGTGACCATAGTTTATCCTACCTGGATGGCATTCTTGCATTGTTCCATTTCAAGTGGTCCCAGTTTTTGCACTAATACTCCAATGGCGATTCACCTTTCACCAGGAATGTAAAGGTCAAAGGGTTTAGCTAAATTAGGGAGTTCCAGGGCAAGGGTCTGAATTGACTGCTCTTTCCATTCTTGAAAGGCCACTTCTGGATTCTATTCAAAAGGATCATCATCTTTTCCTTTCAGTGTTTCATATAGAGGCCCAGCTAGTAGACTGTAGTTAGGGATCCAGAGGCAGGAAACCCTGGCTTCCCCAGGAACCCCTAAGCTGTCTTCTAGTTTCAGAAAGGGGTAAGGCTGTAAATTGTTTCTTCCCTTTCCTGGGATGGGCTTCTCCGACCTTCTGTGAGAATGAAGCCCAGGCAGGTCACCGTAGTCTGTGATACTTGAGCTTTTTCGTGGACAACTTCTATCCTTTATTGGCTTGGTAGTTCTGAGGCCTCCTTAGTAGGGCTGGCGATCAGAATGTCGTCTGAATATTGAAGGAGTGTTTCCTTTTCCAGAGGTAGAACTTTTAGGTCTTTAGCTGAGCTTTCCCCAAAGATGGTGTGGGAATTTTTGAACCCTTGGGGCAAGACAGCCTGGAAGTATTGTTTTAGTTGTATGTTGAGTCCTGTCACTCACAAGCCAAAATTTCTTGTGACTCTGGGACTAATGGAATACAAAAGAAGGCATCAGTGAAGACTAATACAGAATACCAAGTCCTGGTGGTTGGTAGAATGACCAGCAGGGTGTAGGATTTAGGAACTACTGGAGGTATATCCTCAGTGGCTTCACTGACTGTCCTGACATCCTTTACCAGGACTCCAGCAGCCCATGGGGCTCTCGAGGTCAGGCCAATCCCAGGATATGGAGCTCACCTGGGCAGGTACCCTACCCCCACCCCAGCCCACGGGGCTCTCGTGTTCAGGCCCCTCCCAGGATATGGGATTCCCTGGGCAGGTCCTCTGCAGTCCATGGGGCTCCCGTGGTCAGGCCCCTCCCAGGATACAGAGCTACCCTTGCAGGTACCTTGGCAGGGCTGGGCACACAGGAACCGTGCACATAGCCCTCATTGCAGAGCACTCCCAGCTCACCTGTCGCTCAGATCTGACACAGAGCACCTCAGAGCAGGACTTGAACTAACAAACAGCAGCTCTGACAGGTCTGTGACCCTGGGCATCACTCTGTGCGGCCTCCTCCACCTGGTCTTCCAGAGACTTCCACTGCACCCGGGGCACCAGGCCTCTGTCTCCAACCACCACCCACCCCTCCTCTCCCTGACTCCTGGGTTCCTCTCATTAGGAGAGGGTTTTCTTGAAGTTGTCTCCCACTCATGGGCCAGATAATATAATTAGAAAACAAGCCAGAGCTGCAGCCCCTTGTCTATCCTGACTCTCAGGAGCCCACACCTGTTCCTTGGACCTGGCCAATTCAGCAAGTTCCATTTTCAGCAACTGTGAGCCCCTGAGGGGTGATTATTGGCTGGCTTGGGAAGCCTGACCGTGCCGGCCAGCCCTCCCCAGGTGTGCCTGGGTTGAGATCAATATAAACACCGCTCCAGGCAGCAAGAGCCCCTGCAGCTGTGCCTGACGCCATTTTCTCTGCCCTGTCAGCAGTCTCGGGGCTGGGCTGGTGGGAGGGAGTGAGAGGCCACGGCTTTGTGGGTGTCCCAGTGTGAGTGGGGCTCTGCTGGACTTTCTGCAGCAGTTGCCAAGATGCTACCTGCTAAAGAAGAGGATGTGTCACCCACACCTGCCGCTGGAATTTCTCCCTGGGCACAGGTGAGGAAGGAAGAAAGCAGTGGGGGCCGGGACAGCAGGGGTATCTCAGGCAGGGAAATGGAGAGCTTCCAGAAGAGCACCCAGGGCCAGGACCATCCTGGCTGGCCTGCAGGCACCAAGTCGGCTGGCATGCTGTCCCTCATGTGGCTCCATGGCCCTTCCTCTAGGTTTTCAAGTCCTTGTACATATTCAGGTGTTTAGCCTTGGAAGGGTGGGAACATTTCAGCAGCAGCTGGCCTGGGGCTCGGCCCACGTTTACTCACAGATACCTCGGCACGGTCCACCAGCTTTGCAGTGAGGACGCTTGTTGCGAGGAGCATGCTGGCTGAATGGGAGATGATTCCCCACCACTGACCAACTTCAGAATTGTTTGCAATTGGAGCAAGTGCCCTGAAACGGTTTTCCTCTGTGTAACTGGTGGGTTCTGTTCTTTTTTATCTTTTTTTCGTTTTTGGTTCAAGGTAGATTTTATTCCTCTTTTGTGTATTTACAGATATAAGCATGGAAATAATTTATTCATATAAATACATGTATGTGAAGGGAAGAATATTTTTCTGTTTTACTTTTTTAAATTTTATTTTTTTATTTTGAATTTAATTTTATATTTTTATACAGCAGGTTGTTTTTGGTTATCTACTTTATACATATAAATGTATACATACCAATCCCAATATCTCAACTCCTCCCACCACCATCCCCAACAGCTTTCCCCCCTTGTTGTCCATACGTTTGTTGTATACATGTATTGCTCTATTTCTGCCTTGCAAAACGGTTCATCTGTACAATTTTTCTAGGTTCCACATATATGCATTAATATACAAGATTTGTTTTTCTCTTTCTGACTTACTTCACTCTGTATGACAGTCTCTAGATCCATCAACGTCTCTACAAATGTCCCAATTTCATTCCTTTTTATGGCTTAGTAATATTCCATTTTATATATGTACCACATCTTTATGCATTCGTCTGTCTGTGGGCATTTAGGTTGCTTCCATTTCCTGGATAGTGTAAATAGTGATGCAATGAACATTGTGGTGAATGTCTCTTTTTGATTTATGGTTTTGTCTGGGTATATGCCCAGTAGAGGGATTGCTGTATCATATGGTAATTCTATTCTTAGTTTTATAAGAAACTCCATAATGTTCTCCACAGTGACTGTATCAATTTACGTTCCCAACAATAGTGGAAGAGGATTCCTTATCTCCACACCGTTTCCAGCATTTGTTGTTTGTAGATTTTCTGATGATGCCCATTCTAATAGGTGTGAGGTGATACACCATGGATGAGTCTATTTCGTTGAGCAAAGAGTAGGTCTTGTTTATTACGTATTTGGCTTATGGAATGGTATGTGTGCTAATTTCAATCTGTTTTTATACAGCAGCCCAACTCAACTTTCCCCTTAAGCAAGCATAAGGTTTTTATCTAAATGTGAGACTCTGTTCGGTTTTGTAATTCAGTTTATGTGTAGCCAAGTTTACACTCCCTCTATTAGTGATATCTTATGATAATTATCTTTCTTTGTGTGATATATTTCTCTTAGAATCATCATAATTAAATCCACTCAATTTGCTGCTACAGGCCTGATGACATTGATTTCACTGCTGAGTGATATTCCGTTGTACGTAAGTAGCACAACTTCTTTATCCATTTTTTTCTTTCTGGGATATTTAATTTGTACTGGACTCGAGGTTCTTGTAAACACAGCAGCCCTAAATTTTGTGTTGGCTGTGTCTTGTTGATTTTAATTTTCCTAAGCTATAGGGCCAAAAGTGGAAGTGCCCTAGGCTCTGTAGCTTTGTTTTTTAGATGTTTCAGGATACACCATGAACATCTCCAGAGTGTCTGTTGGCAATTTACATCCCGCCCATCAGCATAACACGGCTCCCTGTTCTCCATGGCCTGTCCTGTGTTTCTGGTTTTTACACTTTATTCAGATGGCCTTTTTGACGAATGGGAAATGTGACTTCATTGTAGTGTGGATTTCCATTGCTGGAGTGCTTGGTTGGCCAAAATGTTCATATGCGTTTTTTCCTGAATATATTCAGGAAAAATGTATACGCACTTTTTGTCCATGTGCATCACTGTCAAAGATCTGCCGCTTTTCATATGCTTTAAATGCAATTCCAATCTACCTCTTGAAATATGATTCCTGCAATTCTGCCTCGTTTTCAAGTCCTCTTTGCAGACTTACTTCGATATATTTTTGCCAATAGCTGTCATTTATCTCTGCAGGTTTGTGAATTACAGTGCCCCTGAGCTCCTTTCTTAACTCGCTTCCTTGTAAGCTGACCACAAAACTGCAGGTTTGCTTCAGGCCATAATCAGGGTCCAGCACGGCACTCTGAGCCTTTGGTTAATTCCTCTTCCTGGTGGGAAATTAGAGTTAAATGTGCCCCTCCAGATACCTGCCTCACTCCCAGCCACATGGTGATGTATGTCCTCAGGTTTGAGGCCATATGTGATGGGTTCCTCATCTTTTGATGATGTGGCCCCACTGGTGTGTGGACACTCCTGCCTGGTTCCCATCCCCTTGGTGATGTGGGCCCTCTGGTGAGACTCTGATCCTGGTTGGGTTCCTCACACATCCGTGAGGTGAGCCCTCTTCTCTGAGGTCACTCCTGCCTGGCTGGCACAACCCGCCTTGTTGACTTCGGCACCCTGGTGGCAGTTGGAGCCTGCTGGGAGCCTCCTTCCCGCGGTGATGAGGCCCTCTGGCGTCAGACCCTAATGGCGGGGTTCCCACATTTTCTGATACGTGCTAAGTGGTACGAGGGCACTCCTGCCAGGTTCCCATCCTCATGAGCGTGTGGGCCTTCTGTTCTGAGGTCCTAACGGCTGGGTTGCTCACACTTTCATGATGTGGGCCCTCTGCTGTGAGGTCAATCCTGCCTGGCTGGCGCACGTCGCCTTGGCGATGTGGACCCTCTGGTGGCAGTTGGAGTGTGCTGGGGCCTCCTCCCCTCAGTGATGAGGGCCTTCTGGTGTCAGGCCCTAAGTGCTGGGCTCCACACATTTTCTGATGTGTGCCCAGTGGTGCGAGTCACTCCTGCCAGGTTCCCATCCCCATGGGCATGTGGGACTTCTGTTCTGTGGTCCCAACTGCTGGGTTGCTCACAGTTTCATGATGTGGGCCCTTTGCTGTGTGTTCACTCTGGCCTGTATCCCATAGTGTCAGTGCTCTGGGCCTCCAGCTTGGAGTTTCCAACTTCTCGATTCCTCACCTTTTTTATTCTATGGGCCCTCGGTTGTGCGTCTCCTCCTGCATGCCTCACTCCCAGCCCCTTCGTGATGTGTGTCCCCTTGTTTGAGGCCACATGTGCTGTGTTCCTCACCTTTCTATAATGTGGCCACACTGGTGTGAGGACACTCTTGCCTGGTTCCCATTCCCTTGGTGATGTTGGCCCCACTGCTGTTAGGACAGTCTTGCCTGGTTCCCATCACCTTGGTGATGTTGGCCCTCTGGTGAGAGTCTGATCCTGGTTAGGTTCCTCACCCTTCTGTGAGGTGGGCCCTCTGCTCTGAGGTCACTCCTGCCTGGCTGGCACACCCCGCCTTGGCAACGTCGGCCATATGGTGGCAGTTGGAGCCTGCTGGGAGCCTCCTCCCCTCAGTGATGAGGGCCCTCTGGCCTCAGGCCCTAACTGCTGGGTTCCCACATTTTCTGATTCGTGCTAAGTGGTGCAAGGACACTCCTGCCAGGTTCCCATCCCCATGGGGATGTGAGCCTTCTGCTCTGAGGTCCCAACGGCTGTGTTGCTCACAGTTTCATGATGAGGGCCCTCTGGTGTGAGTTCACTCCTGCCTAGATCCCATAGCCTCGCTGCTCCTGGCTGCCTGCCGGAGGTTCCAACTGTGGGATTCCTCACCTTTTTTATTCTATGGTCCCTCTGTTTTGAGGATCCTCTGGCCTGCCTCACTCCCAGCCCCTTGGTGATGTGTGTCCTCAGGTTTGAGGCCACGTGTGCTGGGTCCCTCAAATTATGGTGATGTAGCCCCACTGGTGTGAGGACACTCCTGCCTGGTTCCCATTCCCTTGGTGATGTTGGCCCTCTGGTGACAGTCTGATCCTTGTTGGGTTCCTCACACTTCTGTGAGGTGGGCTTTCTGCTCTGAGGTCACTCCTGCCTGGTTGGCACACCCCGCCTTGGTGACATCGGCCTTATGGTGGCAGTTAGAGCCTGCTGGGAGCCTCCTCCCCTCGGTGATGAGGGTCCTCTGGCCTCAGGTCCTAACTGCTGGGTTCCCACATTTTCTGATTCGTGGAAGTGGGCCGAGGACACTCCTGTCAGGTTCCCATCCCCATAGGGATGTGGGCCTTCTGCTCTGAGGTCCCATCCGCTGGGTTGCTCACAGTTTCATGATGTGGGACCTCTGCTGTGAGTTTGCTGTGGCCTGGATCCCATAGACTCTGTGCTCTGGGCGGCCTACTGGCCGGTTCCAACTGCTGGATTCCTCACAACTTTTATTCTGTGGGCTCTGTTTTGTGAGGATACTCCTGCTTGCCTCACTCCTAGCCCCTTGGAGATGTGGGTCCCCTGTTTTAGGCCACATGTTCTGGGTTCCTCACCTTTCTATAATGTGGCCACACTGGTGTGAGGACCCTCCTGCCTGGTTCCGATCCCCTTGGTGATGTGGGCCCTCTGGTGAGAGTCTTATCCTGGCTGGTTTCCTCACCCTTCTGTGAGGTAGGCCCTCTGCGGTGAGGTCACTCCTGCCTGGCTGGCACACATCACCTTGGTGACGTGGGCCCTCAGTTGGGAGTTGGTGTCTGCTGCGAGTCTCCGTCCCTCGGTAATGAGGGCCCTCTTGCGTCAGACCCTAACTCCTGGGCTCCCAAAATTTGCAGATGTGCGACCTGTGGTGCGAGTACACTCCTGTCAGGTTCCCAACCCCATGGGAATTTGGGCCTTCTGCTCTGAGGTCCCAACGGCTGGGGTGCTCACAGTTTCATGATGAGGGCCCTCTGATGTGCATTCATTCCGGCCTAGATCCCATAGGCTTGCTGCTCCTGGGCGCCTGCTGGGAGGTTCCAACTGCGGGATTCCTCACCTTTTTTATTCTATGGGCCCTCTGTTTTGAGGCTCCTCCTGCCTGCCTCAATCCCAGCCCCGTTGTGATGTGTGTCCTCTGGTGTGAGGCCACGTGTGCTGGGTCCCTCACCTTTCGATGATGTGGCCCCAATGGTGTGAGGACACTCGTGCCTGTTTCCCAGCCCCTTGGTGATGTGACCCCTCTGGTGAGAGTCTGATCCTGGCTGGGTTCCTTACCGTTCTGTGAGGTGGGCCCTGTGCTCTGAGGTAACTCCTGCCTGGCTTGCTCCCATTGCCTTGGTGACGTCGGCCCTCTGGTGGCAGTTGGATCCTTTTGGAGACTCCTGTCCTCGGTGATGAGGTCCCTCTGGCGTCAGGCTCTAACTGCTGGGCTCCCCAGGTTTTCTGATGTGAGCCCAGTGATGCCAGGACACTCGTGAAATGTTCCCATCCCCATGGCGATATGGGCCTTCTGCTCTGAGGTTCCAACGACTGGGTTGCTCACAGTTTCCTGATGTTAGCTCTCTGGTGTTAGTTCACTCATTCCTAGATCCCATAGCCTCTGTACTCTGGGCCGCCTGCTGGGAAGTTCCTACTGCTGGGTTCCTCACCTTTTTTATTCTTTGGGCCCTGTGTTGGGAGGCTCCTCCTGCCTGTGTCACTCCCAGCCCCTTGGTGATGTAGGTCCTCTGGTTTGTGGCCACATGTGCCAGTTTCCTCATCTTTTAGTGATGTGGCCCCACTGGTGTGAGGACACTCGTGCCTGGTTCCCGTCCCCTTGGTGATATGGGCCCTCTGGTGAGAGTCTGATCCTGGTTGGGTTCCTCACACTTCTTTGAGGTGGGCCGTCTGCTGTGAGGTCACTCCTGCCTGGCTGGCACACCCCGCCTTGGCGACGTGGGCCCTCTTGTGGTAGTTGGAACATGCTGGGAGCCTCCTCCCCTCAGTGATGAGGGCCCTCTGGCGTCAGGCCCTAACTGCTGGGTACCCACATTTTCTGATATGTGCTAAGTGGTGCGAGGACACTCCTGCCATGTTCCCAACACCTTGGGGATGTGGACCTTCTGCTCTGAGGTCCAAATGGCTGGGTTGCTCGCAGTTTCATGATGTGGACCCTCTGCTGTGAGTTTACTGCGGCCTGAATCGCATAGACTTGGTGCTCTTGGCCGCCTGCTGGGAGGTTCCCATTGCTGGATTCCTCAGCTTTTTTATTCTATGGGCCCTGTGTTGTGAGGCTACTCCTGCCTGCCTCATTCCGAGCCCCTTGGAGATGTGGGTCTTCTGGTTTAGGCCACATGTGCTGGGTTCCTCACCTTTCTATGATGTGGCCACACTGGTGTGAAGACTCTCCTGCCTGGTTCTGATCACCTTGGTGATGTGGGCCCTCTGGTGAGAGTCTTATCCTGGCTGTGTTCCTCACCCTTCTGTGAGGTAGGCCCTCTGCGGTGAGGTCACTCCTACCTGGCTGTCACACGTCACCTTGGCGACGTGGGACCTCAGTTGGGTGTTGGTGCCTGATTGGAGTCTCCTCCCCTTGGTAATGAGGGCCCTCTGGCGTCAGGCCCTAACTCCTGGGTTCCCTAAATTCTCTGATGTGTGCCCTGTGGTGCGAGTACACTTCTGACAGGTTCCCAACCCCATGGGAATGTGGGCCTTCTGCTCTGAGATCCCAACGCCTAGGTTGCTCACAGTTTCATGATGACGGCCCTCTGGTGTGAGATCACTCCGGCCTGGATCCCATAGTCTCGCTGCTCCTGGCCGCCTGCTGGGAGGTTCCAACTGCGGGATTCTTCACCTCTTTAATTCTATGGTCCCTCTGTTTTGAGGCTCCTCCTGCCTGCCTCAATCCCAGCTCCCTTGTGATGTGTGTCCTCTGGTTTGAGGCCACGTGTGCTGGGTCCCTCACTTTTCGGTGATGTGGCCCCACTAGTGTGAGGACACTCCTGCCTGGTTCCCATTCCCTTGGTGATGTGGGCCCTCTGGTGAGAATCTGATCCTCTTTAGTTCTTCACACTTCTGTGAGGTTGACCCTCTGCTCTGAGGTCACTCCTGCCTGGTTGTCGCACTCCGCATTGGTGACGTCGCCCCTCTGGTAGCAGTCGGAGCTGGCTGGGAGCCACCGCCCCTCGGTGATGAGGGCCCTCTGGCATCAGGCACTAATTGCTGGGCTCCCCACATTTTTTCATGTGTGCCCACTCTTGCGATGACACTCCTGCTTGTTTCCCTTCCCCATGGGGATGTGGACCTTCTGCTCTGAGGTCACAACGGCTGGGTTGCTTACAGAATCACAATGAGGGCCCTCTGTTGTGAGTTCATGCCGGCCTGGATCTCATAGCCTCAGTGCTCTGGGCCGCCTGCTAGGAAGATCCAACTGCTGGTTTCCACACCTTTTGTATACAATGGGACATGTGTTGTGAGGTTAATCCTGCCTGCCTCACTCCGAAACCCATGGTGATGTGGGTCCTCTGGTTTGAGGCCACATGTGCTGGGTACCTCAACTTTTGATGATGTGGCCCCACGGGTGTGAGGACACTCCTGCCTGGTTCCCATCACCTTGGTGATGTGGGCCCTCTGGGGAGAGTCTGATCCTGGCTGGGTTCCCTACCATTCTGTGAGGTGGGCCCTCTGATGTCAGGTCACTCCTGCCTGGCTAGCTCACATCGCCTTGGCGACGTGGGCCCTCTGTTGGCCACTGGAGCATGCTGGGAGCCTCCTACTCCCGTGAATGATGGCCCTGGAAAAAAGGCATATGCCCTTTTTGGCCAAGTGCTTCATTGACGAGGTTCTGCCACTTCTCTTATGCTTTCAGAGCAATTCACGTCTACCTCCTGAAATCGGATTCCAGCAATTCTGCCCCACTTTCAAGTCCTCTTCGCAGCCTTAATTCAATATATTTTTGTACGATTTCTGTCATTTATAAGTCTGCAGGTATGTGAATGACAGTGCCCCTGAGCTCCTTTCCTCAACTCGCTTTCTTGTGAGCTGGCCACAAAACCGCAGGATTGCTTCAGGCCCTAATCTTGTTCCAGCACGGCATGCTGAGCCTTTGGTTAATTCCTTTTCCTGTTGGGAAATGAGTGTTAAAATTGCCCGTGCATACTGGGCATATACCCTGAGAAAACCAAAATTCAAAAAGAGTCATGTACCAAAATGTTCATTGCAGCTCTATTTACAATAGCCCGGAGATGGAAAGAACCTAAGCGCCCATCATCGGACGAATGGATAGAGAAGATGTGGCACATATACACAATGGAATATTACTCAGCCTTAAAAAGAAATGAAACTGAGTTATTTGTAATGAGATGGATAGACCTAGAGTCTGTCATACAGAGTGAAGTAAGTCAGAAAGAAAAAGACAAATAGCGTATGCTAACACATATATATGGAATTTAAAGGAAAAAAATGTAATGAAGAACCTAGGGATAAGACAGGAATAGAGGCGCAGACCTACTGGAGAACGGAATTGAGGATATGGGGAGGGGGAATGGTGAGTTTTGACAGGGCGAGAGAGAGTCATGGACATATACACACTAACAAATGTAGTAAGGTAGATAGCAAGGGGGAAGCAGCCGCAAGGCACAGGGATATTAGCTCGGGGCGTTGGGACAGCCTGGAGGGGTGGAAGGGGGAGAGAGGGAGGGAGGGAGACACAAGAGGGAAGACACAGGGAGCATATGTATATGTATAGCTGATTCACTTTGTTATAAAGCAAAAACTAACACACCATTGTAAAGCAATTATACCCCAATAAAGATGTTAAAAAAAATATTTGCCCGAGCACACACCTACAGATAGTCTCCCATTGGTTCTCCTTATTCCTGTTCATCTTGCGCAGAAATTGCAAACAGTGCCAAACAGGAGGTTAAAGGCACTGACTCTCCAAATGGGGAGAGTGTAAGAAAAGGGTCTGGAATGGTGAACCTGAGTACCAGGGGACGAAAACAGACATGCATGTAAAAAGGTTTCCCAGTCACACGGTGGAGCATACTCTGGGTTTCCCATGCAAATTTTAGCAGAAGGAAGAATCCCTTGAACCTGGAGAGTTGGGAACCATGGAATGGGTACCAGGCAGTATGACATCAAAGGGTCTGCATTTGCTCACTGAACCTCACCAATGCTATCAGCCCAAAGGGTCAAGCCTTATCTCTCACCCAGCTCTGGGTGTAGATGTGGTAAACCAGGTTGCATCACATGCCCTGTGTGAGTTATTTAAGAATTGCTCTCTATTTCACTGTCATTGTGTTTTGTTTTTGAAATTTTTTTTGACACTGGGATTTATCGGATTTTCACTGCTGCGTTAATGCCGCTGTACACACTCTTGATTCTCTTACGGAGACATAAATATCCACGGGTTTTAAGATTCTTCCTAGTCAGGTATATTCCTAGGCGTTGAATATGTGGTGTTGAGTCCATTTCGTTGAGCAAGGAGTAGGTCTTGTCTATTACATATTTGGCTTATGGAACGGTATCTGTGCTAATTTCAGTCTCTGGTTTTATGCAGCACTCCAACGCACCTTTCTCCATAAGAAAGCACAAGTTGGTTTTCTAAATTTGAGACTGTTCTGTTTTGTAATTCAGTTCATGTGTAGTCAAGTTTACATACTGTGTATTAGTGATATTTTATGATGTTTCTTTTTATGTGTGACTTATTTCACGTAGAATCACCATACCTGTATCCACTCACTATGCCACTACGGGCCTGATGACACAGATTTCATTGCTGAGTGATATTCCATTGTACATACGTACCACAACTACTTTATCCATTGTTTGCTCTCTGAGATATTTACCTGGTACTGTAAACGAGGTTCTTGTGAACAGAGAGGTCCCAAACTTTGAGGTGGCTGGGTGTTTTTGATTTTAATTTCCCTAAGCTGTAGGACCATAAGTGGAAGTGCCATAGGCTGTGTTGCTTTGTTTCTTACGTGTTTCAGGAAACACATAACACTTCTCCAGAATGGCTGTCGGCAATTTACATCATATGCATCAGCATAATAAGGATCCCTGTTTTCCATTGCCTGTCCTCCGTTTCTGGATTTTACAATTTTTTTAAATGGCCCTTTTGCCCTGGGGGGCACTGAGATTTCATTGTAGTGCAGGTTTATTTACAAGCTTCTTGGTTGGCCAAAAAGTGCGTATGCGGTTTTTCCTGAATATATTTAGGGAAAAAAGCATCCGCACTTTTTGGACAAGTGCATCATTATCGACGTTCTGCCTCTTTTCCTATTCTTTAAGTGCAATTCCAGTTTAACCCTTCAATCGTTTTCCTGAATTTCTGCCCCGCTTTCAAGTCCCCTTTGCAGGCTTACTTCAATATATTTTTGGAGGATAGCTGTCATTTATAACTCTGCAGGTTTGTGAATTACAGTGCCCCTGAGCTCCTTTCTTCAACTCGCTTTCTTGTGAGCTGGGCACAAAACCGCAGGATTGCTTCAGGCACTAATCTCTTTCCAGCAGGGCACGCTGAGCGTTTGGTTAATTCCTCTTCCTGGTGGGAAATGAGCATTACATTTGCCCGTGCAGACACCTACAGCTAGTCTCTCATTGGTTCTCCCTATTCCTGTTCTTCTTGCACAGAAATGGCAAGCTGTGCGAAACAGGAGGTTAAAGGCACTGACTCTCCAAGCGGGGAGAGTGTTAGTAAAGCATCTGGAATGGTGAACCATAGGACCAGGATACGAAAACTGAGATGCATTTTAAATCGTTTCCCAATCACACGGTGGACGATACTCTGGGTTTCCCATGCATGTTGTAGCTGGAGGAAGAATCCCTTGAACCTGGAGAGTTGGGACCCATGGAATGGGTACCATGCAGTATGACTTCAAAGGGTCTGCATTTGCTCACCAAAACTCACCAATGCTTTCAGCCTGAAGTGTCCAGCCTTATGTCTCAACCAGCTGTGGGTGTAGATGTGGTCAATCCCGGTTGCATCACATGCCCTGAGTGAATTGTTTAAGAATTGCTCTCTATTTCACTGTCTTTGTGTTTTGTTTTTGAAATTTATTTTGATAATGGGATTTATCGGATTTTCACTGCTGCGTTTATGCCGCTGTACACACGCTTGATTCTCTTACGGAGACATATAAATCCATGGGTTTTAAGATTCTTCGTAGTCAGGTATATTCCTAGGCATTGAATATGTGGTGTTGAGTCCATTTCGTTGAGCAAGGAGTAGGTCTTGTCTATTACATATTTGGCTTATGGAAAGTTATCTGTGCTAATTTCAGTCTCTGGTTTTATGCAGCATCCCAACGCACATTTCCCCATAAGCAAGCACTAGTTGGTTTTCAAAATTTGAGACCCTGTTCTGTTTTGTAATTCAGTTCATGTGTAGTCAAGTTTACATTCCGTGTATTAGTGATATCTTATGATGTTTCTTTTTCTGTGTGACGTAGTTCACGTAGAATCACCGTACCTGCATCCACTCACTATGCCGCTACGGGCCTGATGACACAGATTTCATTGCTGAGTGATATTGCATTGTACGTACGTGCCACAACTTCTTTATCCATTTTTTGCTTTCTGGGATATTTACCTGATACTGTAGACGAGCTTCTTGTGAACACAGCCGTCCCAAATATTGGGGTGGCTGTCTGTTTTTGATTTTAATTTCCGTAAGCTATAGGACCATAAGTGGAAGTGCCATAGGCTGTGTTGCTTTGTTTCTTACGTGTTTCAGGAAACACCATACACTTCTCCAGGGTGGCTGCTGGCAATTTACATCCTGCCAATCAGCATAACAAGGCTCCCTGTTCTCCATATCCTGTCCTACCTTTCTGGATTTTACACTTTTTTCAGATGGCCCTTTTACCCGGGGGGGGGGGGGGCAGTGAGATTTCATTGTAGTGCAGATTTCCTTTACAGGCTTGCTTGGTTGGCCAAAAAGGGCGTATGCGTTTTTTCCTGAATATATTCAGGAAAAAACGCATACGCCCTTTTTGGCCAAGTGCATCATTGTCGACGTTGTGCCTCTTTTCCTATGCTTTCAGGGCAATTCCAGTCTACCCCCTGCAATCGTTTTCCTGAAATTCAGCCCCGCTTTCAAGTCCCCTTCGCAGGCTTACTTCAATATATTTTTGGAGAATAGCTGTCATTTATAACTCTGCAGGTTTGTGAAGTACAGTGCCCCTGAGCTTCTTTCTTCAACTCGCTTTCTTGTGAGCTGGGCACAAAACCGCAGGATTGCTTCAGGCCCTAATCTGTTTCCAGCAGGGCACACTGAGCCTTTGTTTAATTCCTCTTCCTGGTGGGCAATGAGCGTTACATTTGCCCGTGCAGACACCTACAGCTAGTCTCTCATTGGTTCTCCCTATTCCTGTTCATCTTGCACAGAAATGGCAAGCTGTGCGAAACAGGAAGTTAAAGGCACTGACTCTCCAAGCGGGGAGAGTGTTAGTAAAGCATCTGGAATGGTGAACCCGAGGACCAGGAAACGAAAACTGAGATGCATTTTAAATCATTTCCCAATCACACGGTGGACGATACTCTGGGTTTCCCATGCATGTTTTTGCTGGAGGAAGAATCCCTTGAACCTGGAGAGTTGGGACCCATGGAATGGGTACCATGCAGTATGACTTCAAAGGGTCTGCATTTGCTCACCGAAACTCACCAATGCTATCAGCCTGAAGTGTCAAGCCTTATGTCTCAACCAGCTCTGGGTGTAGATGTGGTCAATCCCGGTTGCATCACATTCCCTGAGTGAATTATTTAAGAATTGCTCTCTATTTCACTGTCTTTGTGTTTTGTTTCGAAATTTATTTTGATAATGGGATTTATCGGATTTTCACTGCTGCGTTTCGGCCGCTGTACACACGCTTGATTCTCTTACGGAGACATATATATCCAAGGGTTTTAAGATTCTTCCTAGTCAGGTATATTCCTAGGCGTTGAATATGTGGTGTTGAGTCCATTTCGTTGAGCAAGGAGTAGGTCTTGTCTATTACATATTTGGCTTATGGAATGTTATCTGTGCTAATTTCAGTCTCTGGTTTTATGCAGCACCCCAAGGCACCTTTCCCCATAAGCAAGCACTAGTTGGTTTTCTAAATTTGAGACCCTGCTCTGTTTTGTAATTCAGTTCATGTGTAGTCAAGTTTACATTCCGTGTATTAGTGATATCTTATGATGTTTCTTTTTCTGTGTGACGTAGTTCACGTAGAATCACCGTATCTGCATCCTCTCATTATGCCGCTACGGGCCTGATGACACAGATTTCATTGCTGAGTGATATTGCATTGTACGTACGTGCCACAACTTCTTTATCCATTGTTTGCTTTCTGGGATATTTACCTGATACTGTAGACGAGCTTCTTGTGAACACAGCCGTCCCAAATATTGGGGTGGCTGTCTGTTTTTGATTTTATTTTCCGTAAGCTATAGGACCATAAGTGGAAGTGCCATAGGCTGTGTTGCTTTGTTTCTTACGTGTTTCAGGAAACACCATACACTTCTCCAGGGTGGCTGCTGGCAATTTACATCCTGCCAATCAGCATAACAAGGCTCCCTGTTCTCCATATCCTGTCCTACCTTTCTGGATTTTACACTTTTTTCCGATGGCCCTTTTGCCCGGGGGGCAGTGAGACTTCGTTGTGGTGCAGATTTCCTTTATAGGCTTGCTTGGTTGGCCAAAAAGGGCGTATGCGTTTTTTCCTGAATATATTCAGGAAAAAACGCATACGCCCTTTTTGGCCAAGTGCATCATTGTCGACGTTCTGCCTCTTTTCCTATGCTTTCAGGGCAATTCCAGTCTACCCCTGCAATCGTTTTCCTGAAATTCTGCCCCGCTTTCAAGTCCCCTTCGCAGGCTTACTTCAATATATTTTTGGAGGATAGCTGTCATTTATAACTCTGCAGGTTTGTGAATTACAGTGCCCCTGAGCTCCTTTCTTCAACTCGCTTTCTTGTGACCTGGGCACAAAACCGCAGGATTGCTGCAGGCCCTAATCTGTTTCCAGCAGGGCACACTGAGCCTTTGGTTAATTCCTCTTCCTGGTGGGCAATGAGCGTTACATTTGCCCGTGCAGACACCTATAGCTAGTCTCTCATTGTTTCTCCCTATTAATGTTCATCTTGCACAGAAATTGCAAGCTCTGCCAAACAGGAGGTTAAAGGCACTGACTCTCCAAGCAGGGAGAGTGTTAGTAAAGCATCTGGAATGGTGAACCCGAGGACCAGGATACGAAAACTGAGATGCATTTTAAATCGTTTCCCAATCACACGGTGGACGATACTCTGGGTTTCCCATGCATGTTTTAGCTGGAGGAAGAATCCCTTGAACCTGAAGAGTTGGGACCCATGGAATAGGTACCATGCAGTATGACTTCAAAGGGTCTGCATTTGCTCACCGAAACTCACCAATGCTATCAGCCTGAAGTGTCCAGCCTTATGTCTCAACCAGCTCTGGGTGTAGATGTGGTCAATCCCGGTTGCATCACATGCCCTGAGTGAATTAGTTAAGAATTGCTCTCTATTTCACTGTCTTTGTGTTTTGTTTTCGAAATTTATTTTGATAATGGGATTTATCGGATTTTCACTGCTGCGTTTCAGCCGCTGTACACACGCTTGATTCTCTTACGGAGACATATATATCCATGGGTTTTAAGATTCTTCCTAGTCAGGTATATTCCTAGGCGTTGAATATGTGGTGTTGGGTCCATTTCGTTGAGCAAGGAGTAGGTCTTGTCTATTACATATTTGGCTTATGGAATGTTATCTGTGCTAATTTCAGTCTCTGGTTTTATGCAGCACCCCAACGCACCTTTCCCTATAAGCAACCACTAGTTGGTTTTCTAAATTTGAGTCCCTGTTCTGTTTTGTAATTCAGTTCATGTGTAGTCAAGTTTACATTCCGTGTATTAGTGATATCTTATGATGTTTCTTTTTCTGTGTGACGTAGTTCACGTAGAATCACCGTACCTGCATCCACTCACTATGCCGCTACGGGCCTGATGACACAGATTTCATTGCTGAGTGATATTGCATTGTACGTACGTGCCACAACTTCTTTATCCATTTTTTGCTTTCTGGGATATTTACCTGATACTGTAGACGAGCTTCTTGTGAACACAGCCGTCCCAAATATTGGGGTGGCTGTCTGTTTTTGATTTTATTTTCCGTAAGCTATAGGACCATAAGTGGAAGTGCCATAGGCTGTGTTGCTTTGTTTCTTACGTGTTTCAGGAAACACCATACACTTCTCCAGGGTGGCTGCTGGCAATTTACATCCTGCCAATCAGCATAACAAGGCTCCCTGTTCTCCATATCCTGTCCTACCTTTCTGGATTTTACACTTTTTTCAGATGGCCCTTTTGCCCGGGGGGGCAGTGAGATTTCATTGTAGTGCAGATTTCCTTTCCAGGCTTGCTTGGTTGGCCAAAAAGGGCGTATGCGTTTTTTCCTGAATATATTCAGGAAAAAACGCATACGCCCTTTTTGGCCAAGTGCATCATTGTCGACGTTGTGCCTCTTTTCCTATGCTTTCAGGGCAATTCCAGTCTACCCCCTGCAATCGTTTTCCTGAAATTCAGCCCCGCTTTCAAGTCCCCTTCGCAGGCTTACTTCAATATACTTTTGGATGATAGCTGTCATTTATAACTCTGCAGGTTTGTGAAGTACAGTGCCCCTGAGCTCCTTTCTTCAACTCGCTTTCTTGTGAGCTGGGCACAAAACCGCAGGATTGCTTCAGGCCCTAATCTGTTTCCAGCAGGGCACACTGAGCCTTTGTTTAATTCCTCTTCCTGGTGGGCAATGAGCGTTACATTTGCCCGTGCAGACACCTACAGCTAGTCTCTCATTGGTTCTCCCTATTCCTGTTCATCTTGCACAGAAATTGCAAGCTGTGCCAAACAGGAGGTTAAAGGCACTGACTCTCCAAGCGGGGAGAGTGTTAGTAAAGCATCTGGAATGGTGAACCCGAGGACCAGGAAACGAAAACTGAGATGCATTTTAAATCATTTCCCAATCACACGGTGGACGATACTCTGGGTTTCCCATGCATGTTTTAGCTGGAGGAAGAATCCCTTGAACCTGGAGAGTTGGGACCCATGGAATGGGTACCATGCAGTATGACTTCAAAGGGTCTGCATTTGCTCACCGAAACTCACCAATGCTATCAGCCTGAAGTGTCCAGCCTTATGTCTCAACCAGCTCTGGGTGTAGATGTGGTCAATCCCAGTTGCATCACATGCCCTGAGTGAATTATTTAAGAATTGCTCAATATTTCACTGTCTTTGTGTTTTGTTTTCGAAATTTATTTTGATAATGGGATTTATCGGATTTTCACTGCTGCGTTTCGGCCGCTGTACACACGCTTGATTCTCTTACGGAGACATATATATCCATGGGTTTTAAGATTCTTCCTAGTCAGGTATATTCCTAGGCGTTGAATATGTGGTGTTGGATCCATTTCATTGAGCAAGGAGTAGGTCTTGTCTATTACATATTTGGCTTATGGAAAGTTATCTGTGCTAATTTCAGTCTCTGGTTTTATGCAGCACCCCAAGGCACCTTTCCCCATAAGCAAGCACTAGTTGGTTTTCTAAATTTGAGACCCTGTTCTTTTTTGTAATTCAGTTCATGTGTAGTCAAGTTTACATTCCGTGTATTAGTGATATCTTATGATGTTTCTTTTTCTGTGTGACGTAGTTCACGTAGAATCACCGTACCTGCATCCACTCACTATGCCGCTACGGGCCTGATGACACAGATTTCATTGCTGAGTGATATTGCATTGTACGTACGTGCCACAACTTCTTTATCCATTTTTTGCTTTCTGGGATATTTACCTGATACTGTAGACGAGCTTCTTGTGAACACAGCCGTCCCAAATATTGGGGTGGCTGTCTGTTTTTGATTTTAATTTCCGTAAGCTATAGGACCATAAGTGGAAGTGCCATAGGCTGTGTTGCTTTGTTTCTTACGTGTTTCAGGAAACACCATACACTTCTCCAGGGTGGCTGCTGGCAATTTACATCCTGCCAATCAGCATAACAAGGCTCCCTGTTCTCCATATCCTGTCCTACCTTTCTGGATTTTACACTTTTTTCAGATGGCCCTTTTGCCCGGGGGGGCAGTGAGATTTCATTGTAGTGCAGATTTCCTTTACAGGCTTGCTTGGTTGGCCAAAAAGGGCGTATGCGTTTTTTCCTGAATATATTCAGGAAAAAACGCATACGCCCTTTTTGGCCAAGTGCATCATTGTCGACGTTCTGCCTCTTTTCCTATGCTTTCAGGGCAATTCCAGTCTACCCCCTGCAATCGTTTTCCTGAAATTCAGCCCCGCTTTCAAGTCCCCTTCGCAGGCTTACTTCAATATATTTTTGGAGGATAGCTGTCATTTATAACTCTGCAGGTTTGTGAAGTACAGTGCCCCTGAGCTCCTTTCTTCAACTCGCTTTCTTGTGAGCTGGGCACAAAACCGCAGGATTGCTTCAGGCCCTAATCTGTTTCCAGCAGGGCACACTGAGCCTTTGTTTAATTCCTCTTCCTGGTGGGCAATGAGCGTTACATTTGCCCGTGCAGACACCTACAGCTAGTCTCTCATTGGTTCTCCCTATTCCTGTTCATCTTGCACAGAAATGGCAAGCTGTGCCAAACAGGAGGTTAAAGGCACTGACTCTCCAAGCGGGGAGAGTGTTAGTAAAGCATCTGGAATGGTGAACCCGAGGACCAGGATACGAAAACTGAGATGCATTTTAAATCGTTTCCCAATCACACGGTGGACGATACTCTGGGTTTCCCATGCATGTTTTAGCTGGAGGAAGAATGCCTTGAACCTGGAGAGTTGGGACCCATGGAATGGGTACCATGCAGTATGACTTCAAAGGGTCTGCATTTGCTCACCGAAACTCACCAGTGCTATCAGCCTGAAGTGTCCAGCCTTATGTCTCAACCAGCTCTGGGTGTAGATGTGGTCAATCCCGGTTGCATCACATGCCCTGAGTGAATTATTTAAGAATTGCTCTCTATTTCACTGTCTTTGTGTTTTGTTTTCGAAATTTATTTTGATAATGGGATTTATCGGATTTTCACTGCTGCATTTCCGCTGCTGTACACACGCTTGATTCTCTTACGGAGACATATATATCCATGGGTTTTAAGATTCTTCCTAGTCAGGTATATTCCTAGGCGTTGAATATGTGGTGTTTAGTCCATTTCGTTGAGCAAGGAGTAGGTCTTGTCTATTACATATTTGGCTTATGGAATGTTATCTGTGCTAATTTCAGTCTCTGGTTTTATGCAGCACCCCAACGCTCCTTTCCCCATAAGCAAGCACTAGTTGGTTTTCTAAATTTGAGATCCTGTTCTTTTTTGTAATTCAGTTCATGTGTAGTCAAGTTTACATTCCGTGTATTAGTGATATCTTATGATGTTTCTTTTTCTGTGTAACGTAGTTCACGTAGAATCACCGTACCTGCATCCACTCACTATGCCGCTACGGGCCTGATGACACAGATTTCATTGCTGAGTGATATTGCATTGTACGTACGTGCCACAACTTCTTTATCCATTTTTTGCTTTCTGGGATATTTACCTGATACTGTAGACGAGCTTCTTGTGAACACAGCCGTCCCAAATATTGGGGTGGCTGTCTGTTTTTGATTTTAATTTCCGTAAGCTATAGGACCATAAATGGAAGTGCCATAGGCTGTGTTGCTTTGTTTCTTACGTGTTTCAGGAAACACTATACACTTCTCCAGGGTGGCTGCTGGCAATTTACATCCTGCCAATCAGCATAACAAGGCTCCCTGTTCTCCATATCCTGTCCTACCTTTCTGGATTTTACACTTTTTTCAGATGGCCCTTTTGCCCGGGGGGGCAGTGAGATTTCATTGTAGTGCAGATTTCCTTTACAGGCTTGCTTGGTTGGCCAAAAAGGGCGTATGCGTTTTTTCCTGAATATATTCAGGAAAAAACGCATACGCCCTTTTTGGCCAAGTGCATCATTGTCGACATTGTGCCTCTTTTCCTATGCTTTCAGGGCAATTCCAGTCTACCCCCTGCAATCGTTTTCCTGAAATTCAGCCCCGCTTTCAAGTCCCCTTCGCAGGCTTTCTTCAATATATTTTTGGAGGATAGCTGTCATTTATAACTCTGCAGGTTTGTGAAGTACAGTGCCCCTGAGCTCCTTTCTTCAACTCGCTTTCTTGTGAGCTGGGCACAAAACCGCAGGATTGCTTCAGGCCCTAATCTGTTTCCAGCAGGGCACACTGAGCCTTTGTTTAATTCCTCTTCCTGGTGGGCAATGAGCGTTACATTTGCCCGTGCAGACACCTACAGCTAGTCTCTCATTGGTTCTCCCTATTCCTGTTCATCTTGCACAGAAATTGCAAGCTGTGCCAAACAGGAGGTTAAAGGCACTGACTCTCCAAGCGGGGAGAGTGTTAGTAAAGCATCTGGAATGGTGAACCCGAGGACCAGGAAACGAAAACTGAGATGCATTTTAAATCATTTCCCAATCACACGGTGGACGATACTCTGGGTTTCCCATGCATGTTTTAGCTGGAGGAAGAATCCCTTGAACCTGGAGAGTTGGGACCCATGGAATGGGTACCATGCAGTATGACTTCAAAGGGTCTGCATTTGCTCACCGAAACTCACCAATGCTATCAGCCTGAAGTGTCCAGCCTTATGTCTCAACCAGCTGTGGGTGTAGATGTGGTCAATCCCGGTTGCATCACATGCCCTGAGTGAATTATTTAAGAATTGCTCTCTATTTCACTGTCTTTGTGTTTTGTTTTCGAAATTTATTTTGATAATGGGATTTATCGGATTTTCACTGCTGCGTTTCGGCCGCTGTACACACGCTTGATTCTCTTACGGAGACATATATATCCATGGGTTTTAAGATTCTTCCTAGTCAGGTATATTCCTAGGCGTTGAATATGTGGTGTTGGGTCCATTTCGTTGAGCAAGGAGTAGGTCTTGTCTATTACATATTTGGCTTCTGGAAAGTTATCTGTGCTAATTTCAGTCTCTGGTTTTATGCAGCACCCCAAGGCACCTTTCCCCATAAGCAAGCACTAGTTGGTTTTCTAAATTTGAGACCCTGTTCTTTTTTGTAATTCAGTTCATGTGTAGTCAAGTTTACATTCCGTGTATTAGTGATATCTTATGATGTTTCTTTTTCTGTGTGACGTAGTTCACGTAGAATCACCGTACCTGCATCCACTCACTATGCCGCTACGGGCCTGATGACACAGATTTCATTGCTGAGTGATATTGCATTGTACGTACGTGCCACAACTTCTTTATCCATTTTTTGCTTTCTGGGATATTTACCTGATACTGTAGACGAGCTTCTTGTGAACACAGCCGTCCCAAATATTGGGGTGGCTGTCTGTTTTTGATTTTAATTTCCGTAAGCTATAGGACCATAAGCGGAAGTGCCATAGGCTGTGTTGCTTTGTTTCTTACGTGTTTCAGGAAACACCATACACTTCTCCAGGGTGGCTGCTGGGAATTTACATCCTGCCAATCAGCATAACAAGGCTCCCTGTTCTCCATATCCTGTCCTACCTTTCTGGATTTTACACTTTTTTCAGATGGCCCTTTTGCCCGGGGGGGAGGGGCAGTGAGATTTCATTGTAGTGCAGATTTCCTTTACAGGCTTGCTTGGTTGGCCAAAAAGGGCGTATGCGTTTTTTCCTGAATATATTCAGGAAAAAACGCATACGCACTTTTTGGCCAAGTGCATCATTGTCGACGTTCTGCCTCTTTTCCTATGCTTTCAGGGCAATTCCAGTCTACCCCCTGCAATCGTTTTCCTGAAATTCAGCCCCGCTTTCAAGTCCCCTTCGCAGGCTTACTTCAATATATTTTTGGAGAATAGCTGTCATTTATAACTCTGCAGGTTTGTGAAGTACAGTGCCCCTGAGCTTCTTTCTTCAACTCGCTTTCTTGTGAGCTGGGCACAAAACCGCAGGATTGCTTCAGGCCCTAATCTGTTTCCAGCAGGGCACACTGAGCCTTTGTTTAATTCCTCTTCCTGGTGGGCAATGAGCGTTACATTTGCCCGTGCAGACACCTACAGCTAGTCTCTCATTGGTTCTCCCTATTCCTGTTCATCTTGCACAGAAATGGCAAGCTGTGCGAAACAGGAAGTTAAAGGCACTGACTCTCCAAGCGGGGAGAGTGTTAGTAAAGCATCTGGAATGGTGAACCCGAGGACCAGGAAACGAAAACTGAGATTCATTTTAAATCGTTTCCCAATCACACAGTGGACGATACTCTGGGTTTCGCATGCATGTTTTAGCTGGAGGAAGAATCCCTTGAACCTGGAGAGTTGGGACCCATGGAATGGGTACCATGCAGTATGACTTCAAAGGGTCTGCATTTGCTCACCGAAACTCACCAATGCTATCAGCCTGAAGTGTCCAGCCTTATGTCTCAACCAGCTGTGGGTGTAGATGTGGTCAATCCCGGTTGCATCACATGCCCTGAGTGAATTAGTTAAGAATTGCTCTCTATTTCACTGTCTTTGTGTTTTGTTTTCGAAATTTATTTTGATAATGGGATTTATCGGATTTTCACTGCTGCGTTTCGGCCGCTGTACACACGCTTGATTCTCTTACGGAGACATATATATCCATGGGTTTTAAGATTCTTCCTAGTCAGGTATATTCCTAGGCGTTGAATATGTGGTGTTGAGTCCATTTCGTTGAGCAAGGAGTAGGTCTTGTCTATTACATATTTGGCTTATGGAATGTTATCTGTGCTAATTTCAGTCTCTGGTTTTATGCAGCACCCCAAGGCACCTTTCCCCATAAGCAAGCACTAGTTGGTTTTCTAAATTTGAGACCCTGTTCTGTTTTGTAATTCAGTTCATGTGTAGTCAAGTTTACATTCCGTGTATTAGTGATATCTTATGATGTTTCTTTTTCTGTGTGACGTAGTTCACGTAGAATCACCGTATCTGCATCCTCTCATTATGCCGCTACGGGCCTGATGACACAGATTTCATTGCTGAGTGATATTGCATTGTACGTACGTGCCACAACTTCTTTATCCATTGTTTGCTTTCTGGGATATTTACCTGATACTGTAGACGAGCTTCTTGTGAACACAGCCGTCCCAAATATTGGGGTGGCTGTCTGTTTTTGATTTTAATTTCCGTAAGCTATAGGACCATAAGTGGAAGTGCCATAGGCTGTGTTGCTTTGTTTCTTACGTGTTTCAGGAAACACCATACACTTCTCCAGGGTGGCTGCTGGCAATTTACATCCTGCCAATCAGCATAACAAGGCTCCCTGTTCTCCATATCCTGTCCTACCTTTCTGGATTTTACACTTTTTTCCGATGGCCCTTTTGCCCGGGGGGCAGTGAGACTTCGTTGTGGTGCAGATTTCCTTTATAGGCTTGCTTGGTTGGCCAAAAAGGGCGTATGCGTTTTTTCCTGAATATATTCAGGAAAAAACGCATACGCCCTTTTTGGCCAAGTGCATCATTGTCGACGTTCTGCCTCTTTTCCTATGCTTTCAGGGCAATTCCAGTCTACCCCTGCAATCGTTTTCCTGTAATTCTGCCCCGCTTTCAAGTCCCCTTCGCAGGCTTACTTCAATATATTTTTGGAGGATAGCTGTCATTTATAACTCTGCAGGTTTGTGAATTACAGTGCCCCTGAGCTCCTTTCTTCAACTCGCTTTCTTGTGAGCTGGGCACAAAACCGCAGGATTGCTGCAGGCCCTAATCTGTTTCCAGCAGGGCACACTGAGCCTTTGGTTAATTCCTCTTCCTGGTGGGAAATGAGCGTTACATTTGCCCGTGCAGACACCTATAGCTAATCTCTCATTGTTTCTCCCTATTAATGTTCATCTTGCACAGAAATTGCAAGCTCTGCCAAACAGGAGGTTAAAGGCACTGACTCTCCAAGCAGGGAGAGTGTTAGTAAAGCATCTGGAATGGTGAACCCGAGGACCAGGATACGAAAACTGAGATGCATTTTAAATCGTTTCCCAATCACACGGTGGACGATACTCTGGGTTTCCCATGCATGTTTTAGCTGGAGGAAGAATCCCTTGAACCTGAAGAGTTGGGACCCATGGAATAGGTACCATGCAGTATGACTTCAAAGGGTCTGCATTTGCTCACCGAAACTCACCAATGCTATCAGCCTGAAGTGTCCAGCCTTATGTCTCAACCAGCTCTGGGTGTAGATGTGGTCAATCCCGGTTGCATCACATGCCCTGAGTGAATTAGTTAAGAATTGCTCTCTATTTCACTGTCTTTGTGTTTTGTTTTCGAAATTTATTTTGATAATGGGATTTATCGGATTTTCACTGCTGCGTTTCAGCCGCTGTACACACGCTTGATTCTCTTACGGAGACATATATATCCATGGGTTTTAAGATTCTTCCTAGTCAGGTATATTCCTAGGCGTTGAATATGTGGTGTTGGGTCCATTTCGTTGAGCAAGGAGTAGGTCTTGTCTATTACATATTTGGCTTATGGAAAGTTATCTGTGCTAATTTCAGTCTCTGGTTTTATGCAGCACCCCAACGCACCTTTCCCTATAAGCAAGCACTAGTTGGTTTTCTAAATTTGAGACCCTGTTCTGTTTTGTAATTCAGTTCATGTGTAGTCAAGTTTACATTCCGTGTATTAGTGATATCTTATGATGTTTCTTTTTCTGTGTGACGTAGTTCACGTAGAATCACCGTACCTGCATCCACTCACTATGCCGCTACGGGCCTGATGACACAGATTTCATTGCTGAGTGATATTGCATTGTACGTACGTGCCACAACTTCTTTATCCATTTTTTGCTTTCTGGGATATTTACCTGATACTGTAGACGAGCTTCTTGTGAACACAGCCGTCCCAAATATTGGGGTGGCTGTCTGTTTTTGATTTTATTTTCCGTAAGCTATAGGACCATAAGTGGAAGTGCCATAGGCTGTGTTGCTTTGTTTCTTACGTGTTTCAGGAAACACCATACACTTCTCCAGGGTGGCTGCTGGCAATTTACATCCTGCCAATCAGCATAACAAGGCTCCCTGTTCTCCATATCCTGTCCTACCTTTCTGGATTTTACACTTTTTTCAGATGGCCCTTTTGCCCGGGGGGGCAGTGAGATTTCATTGTAGTGCAGATTTCCTTTACAGGCTTGCTTGGTTGGCCAAAAGGGCGTATGCGTTTTTTCCTGAATATATTCAGGAAAAAACGCATACGCCCTTTTTGGCCAAGTGCATCATTGTCGACGTTGTGCCTCTTTTCCTATGCTTTCAGGGCAATTCCAGTCTACCCCCTGCAATCGTTTTCCTGAAATTCAGCCCCGCTTTCAAGTCCCCTTCGCAGGCTTACTTCAATATATTTTTGGAGGATAGCTGTCATTTATAACTCTGCAGGTTTATGAAGTACAGTGTCCCTGAGCTCCTTTCTTCAACTCGCTTTCTTGTGAGCTGGGCACAAAACCGCAGGATTGCTTCAGGCCCTAATCTGTTTCCAGCAGGGCAAACTGAGCCTTTGTTTAATTCCTCTTCCTGGTGGGCAATGAGCGTTACATTTGCCCGTGCAGACACCTACAGCTAGTCTCTCATTGGTTCTCCCTATTCCTGTTCATCTTGCACAGAAATTGCAAGCTGTGCCAAACAGGAGGTTAAAGGCACTGACTCTCCAAGCGGGGAGAGTGTTAGTAAAGCATCTGGAATGGTGAACCCGAGGACCAGGAAACGAAAACTGAGATGCATTTTAAATCATTTCCCAATCACACGGTGGACGATACTCTGGGTTTCCCATGCATGTTTTAGCTGGAGGAAGAATCCCTTGAACCTGGAGAGTTGGGACCCATGGAATGGGTACCATGCAGTATGACTTCAAAGGGTCTGCATTTGCTCACCGAAACTCACCAATGCTATCAGCCTGAAGTGTCCAGCCTTATGTCTCAACCAGCTCTGGGTGTAGATGTGGTCAATCCCAGTTGCATCACATGCCCTGAGTGAATTAGTTAAGAATTGCTCTCTATTTCACTGTCTTTGTGTTTTGTTTTCGAAATTTATTTTGATAATGGGATTTATCGGATTTTCACTGCTGCGTTTCGGCTGCTGTACACACGCTTGATTCTCTTACGGAGACATATATATCCATGGGTTTTAAGATTCTTCCTAGTCAGGTATATTCCTAGGCGTTGAATATGTGGTGTTGGGTCCATTTCATTGAGCAAGGAGTAGGTCTTGTCTATTACATATTTGGCTTATGGAAAGTTATCTGTGCTAATTTCAGTCTCTGGTTTTATGCAGCACCCCAAGGCACCTTTCCCCATAAGCAAGCACTAGTTGGTTTTCTAAATTTGAGACCCTGTTCTTTTTTGTAATTCAGTTCATGTGTAGTCAAGTTTACATTCCGTGTATTAGTGATATCTTATGATGTTTCTTTTTCTGTGTGACGTAGTTCACGTAGAATCACCGTACCTGCATCCACTCACTATGCCGCTACGGGCCTGATGACACAGATTTCATTGCTGAGTGATATTGCATTGTACGTACGTGCCACAACTTCTTTATCCATTTTTTGCTTTCTGGGATATTTACCTGATACTGTAGACGAGCTTCTTGTGAACACAGCCGTCCCAAATATTGGGGTGGCTGTCTGTTTTTGATTTTAATTTCCGTAAGCTATAGGACCATAAGTGGAAGTGCCATAGGCTGTGTTGCTTTGTTTCTTACGTGTTTCAGGAAACACCATACACTTCTCCAGGGTGGCTGCTGGCAATTTACATCCTGCCAATCAGCATAACAAGGCTCCCTGTTCTCCATATCCTGTCCTACCTTTCTGGATTTTACACTTTTTTCAGATGGCCCTTTTGCCCGGGGGGGCAGTGAGATTTCATTGTAGTGCAGATTTCCTTTACAGGCTTGCTTGGTTGGCCAAAAAGGGCGTATGCGTTTTTTCCTGAATATATTCAGGAAAAAACGCATACGCCCATTTTGGCCAAGTGCATCATTGTCGACGTTCTGCCTCTTTTCCTATGCTTTCAGGGCAATTCCAGTCTACCCCCTGCAATCGTTTTCCTGAAATTCAGCCCCGCTTTCAAGTCCCCTTCGCAGGCTTACTTCAATATATTTTTGGAGGATAGCTGTCATTTATAACTCTGCAGGTTTGTGAAGTACAGTGCCCCTGAGCTCCTTTCTTCAACTCGATTTCTTGTGAGCTGGGCACAAAACTGCAGGATTGCTTCAGGCCCTAATCTGTTTCCAGCAGGGCACACTGAGCCTTTGTTTAATTCCTCTTCCTGGTGGGCAATGAGCGTTACATTTGCCCGTGCAGACACCTACAGCTAGTCTCTCATTGGTTCTCCCTATTCCTGTTCATCTTGCACAGAAATGGCAAGCTGTGCCAAACAGGAGGTTAAAGGCACTGACTCTCCAAGCGGGGAGAGTGTTAGTAAAGCATCTGGAATGGTGAACCCGAGGACCAGGATACGAAAACTGAGATGCATTTTAAATCGTTTCCCAATCACACGGTGGACGATACTCTGGGTTTCCCATGCATGTTTTAGCTGGAGGAAGAATGCCTTGAACCTGGAGAGTTGGGACCCATGGAATGGGTACCATGCAGTATGACTTCAAAGGGTCTGCATTTGCTCACCGAAACTCACCAGTGCTATCAGCCAGAAGTGTCCAGCCTTATGTCTCAACCAGCTCTGGGTGTAGATGTGGTCAATCCCGGTTGCATCACATGCCCTGAGTGAATTATTTAAGAATTGCTCTCTATTTCACTGTCTTTGTGTTTTGTTTTCGAAATTTATTTTGATAATGGGATTTATCGGATTTTCACTGCTGCATTTCCGCTGCTGTACACACGCTTGATTCTCTTACGGAGACATATATATCCATGGGTTTTAAGATTCTTCCTAGTCAGGTATATTCCTAGTCGTTGAATATGTGGTGTTGAGTCCATTTCGTTGAGCAAGGAGTAGGTCTTGTCTATTACATATTTGGCTTATGGAATGTTATCTGTGCTAATTTCAGTCTCTGGTTTTATGCAGCACCCCAAGGCACCTTTCCCCATAAGCAAGCACTAGTTGGTTTTCTAAATTTGAGACCCTGTTCTTTTTTGTAATTCAGTTCATGTGTAGTCAAGTTTACATTCCGTGTATTAGTGATATCTTATGATGTTTCTTTTTCTGTGTGACGTAGTTCACGTAGAATCACCGTACCTGCATCCACTCACTATGCCGCTACGGGCCTGATGACACAGATTTCATTGCTGAGTGATATTGCATTGTACGTACGTGCCACAACTTCTTTATCCATTTTTTGCTTTCTGGGATATTTACCTGATACTGTAGACGAGCTTCTTGTGAACACAGCCGTCCCAAATATTGGGGTGGCTGTCTGTTTTTGATTTTAATTTCCGTAAGCTATAGGACCATAAGTGGAAGTGCCATAGGCTGTGTTGCTTTGTTTCTTACGTGTTTCAGGAAACACCATACACTTCTCCAGGGTGGCTGCTGGCAATTTACATCCTGCCAATCAGCATAACAAGGCTCCCTGTTCTCCATATCCTGTCCTACCTTTCTGGATTTTAGTTTTTTCAGATGGCCCTTTTGCCCGGGGGGGCAGTGAGATTTCATTGTAGTGCAGATTTCCTTTACAGGCTTGCTTGGTTGGCCAAAAAGGGCGTATGCGTTTTTTCCTGAATATATTCAGGAAAAAACGCATACGCCCTTTTTGGCCAAGTGCATCATTGTCGACGTTGTGCCTCTTTTCCTATGCTTTCAGGGCAATTCCAGTCTACCCCCTGCAATCGTTTTCCTGAAATTCAGCCCCGCTTTCAAGTCCCCTTCGCAGGCTTACTTCAATATATTTTTGGAGGATAGCTGTCATTTATAACTCTGCAGGTTTGTGAAGTACAGTGCCCCTGAGCTCCTTTCTTCAACTCGCTTTCTTGTGAGCTGGGCACAAAACCGCAGGATTGCTTCAGGCCCTAATCTGTTTCCAGCAGGGCACACTGAGCCTTTGTTTAATTCCTCTTCCTGGTGGGCAATGAGCGTTACATTTGCCTGTGCAGACACCTACAGCTAGTCTCTCATTGGTTCTCCCTATTCCTGTTCATCTTGCACAGAAATGGCAAGCTGTGCCAAACAGGAGGTTAAAGGCACTGACTCTCCAAGCAGGGAGAGTGTTAGTAAAGCATCTGCAATGTTGAACCCGAGGACCAGGATACGAAAACTGAGATGCATTTTAAATCGTTTCCCAATCACACGGTGGACGATACTCTGGGTTTCCCATGCATGTTTTAGCTGGAGGAAGAATGCCTTGAACCTGGAGAGTTCAGACCCATGGAATGGGTACCATGCAGTATGACTTCAAAGGGTCTGCATTTGCTCACCGAAACTCACCAGTGCTAGCAGCCAGAAGTGTCCAGCCTTATGTCTCAACCAGCTCTGGGTGTAGATGTGGTCAATCCCGGTTGCATCACATGCCCTGAGTGAATTATTTAAGAATTGCTCTCTATTTCACTGTCTTTGTGTTTTGTTTTCGAAATTTATTTTGATAATGGGATTTATCGGATTTTCACTGCTGCATTTCCGCCGCTGTACACACGCTTGATTCTCTTACGGAGACATATATATCCATGGGTTTTAAGATTCTTCCTAGTCAGGTATATTCCTAGGCGTTGAATATGTGGTGTTGAGTCCATTTCGTTGAGCAAGGAGTAGGTCTTGTCTATTACATATTTGGCTTATGGAATGTTATCTGTGCTAATTTCAGTCTCTGGTTTTATGCAGCACCCCAACGCACCTTTCCCCATAAGCAAGCACTAGTTGGTTTTCTAAATTTGAGACCCTGTTCTGTTTTGTAATTCAGTTCATGTGTAGTGAAGTTTACATTCCGTGTATTAGTGATATCTTATGATGTTTCTTTTTCTGTGTGACGTAGTTCACGTAGAATCACCGTACCTGCATCCACTTACTATGCCGCTACGGGCCTGATGACACAGATTTCATTGCTGAGTGATATTGCATTGCACGTACGTGCCACAACTTCTTTATCCATTTTTTGCTTTCTGGGATATTTACCTGATACTGTAGACGAGCTTCTTGTGAACACAGCCGTCCCAAATATTGGGGTGGCTGTCTGTTTTTGATTTTAATTTCCGTAAGCTATAGGACCATAAGTGGAAGTGCCATAGGCTGTGTTGCTTTGTTTCTTACGTGTTTCAGGAAACACCATACACTTCTCCAGGGTGGCTGCTGGCAATTTACATCCTGCCAATCAGCATAACAAGGCTCCCTGTTCTCCATATCCTGTCCTACCTTTCTGGATTTTACACTTTTTTCAGATGGCCCTTTTGCCCGGGGGGGCAGTGAGATTTCATTGTAGTGCAGATTTCCTTTACAGGCTTGCTTGGTTGGCCAAAAAGGGCGTATGCGTTTTTTCCTGAATATATTCAGGAAAAAACGCATACGCCCTTTTTGGCCAAGTGCATCATTGTCGACGTTCTGCCTCTTTTCCTATGCTTTCAGGGCAATTCCAGTCTACCCCCTGCAATCGTTTTCCTGAAATTCAGCCCTGCTTTCAAGTCCCCTTCGCAGACTTACTTCAATATATTTTTGGAGGATAGCTGTCATTTATAACTCTGCAGGTTTATGAAGTACAGTGCCCCTGAGCTCCTTTCTTCAACTCGCTTTCTTGTGAGCTGGGCACAAAACCGCAGGATTGCTTCAGGCCCTAATCTGTTTCCAGCAGGGCACACTGAGCCTTTGTTTAATTCCTCTTCCTGGTGGGCAATGAGCGTTACATTTGCCCGTGCAGACACCTACAGCTAGTCTCTCATTGGTTCTCCCTATTCCTGTTCATCTTGCACAGAAATTGCAAGCTGTGCCAAACAGGAGGTTAAAGGCACTGACTCTCCAAGCGGGGAGAGTGTTAGTAAAGCATCTGGAATGGTGAAACCGAGGACCAGGAAACGAAAACTGAGATGCATTTTCAATCATTTCCCAATCACACGGTGGACGATACTCTGGGTTTCCCATGCATGTTTTAGCTGGAGGAAGAATCCCTTGAACCTGGAGAGTTGGGACCCATGGAATGGGTACCATGCAGTATGACTTCAAAGGGTCTGCATTTGCTCACCGAAACTCACCAATGCTATCAGCCAGAAGTGTCCAGCCTTATGTCTCAACCAGCTCTGGGTGTAGATGTGGTCAATCCCGGTTTCATCACATGCCCTGAGTGAATTATTTAAGAATTGCTCTCTATTTCACTGTCTTTGTGTTTTGTTTTCGAAATTTATTTTGATAATGGGATTTATCGGATTTTCACTGCTGCATTTCCGCCGCTGTACACACGCTTGATTCTCTTACGGAGACATATATATCCATGGGTTTTAAGATTCTTCCTAGTCAGGTATATTCCTAGGCGTTGAATATGTGGTGTTGAGTCCATTTCGTTGAGCAAGGAGTAGGTCTTGTCTATTACATATTTGGCTTATGGAATGTTATCTGTGCTAATTTCAGTCTCTGGTTTTATGCAGCACCCCAACGCACCTTTCCCCATAAGCAAGCACTAGTTGGTTTTCTAAATTTGAGACCCTGTTCTGTTTTGTAATTCAGTTCATGTGTAGTGAAGTTTACATTCCGTGTATTAGTGATATCTTATGATGTTTCTTTTTCTGTGTGACGTAGTTCACGTAGAATCACCGTACCTGCATCCACTTACTATGCCGCTACGGGCCTGATGACACAGATTTCATTGCTGAGTGATATTGCATTGCACGTACGTGCCACAACTTCTTTATCCATTTTTTGCTTTCTGGGATATTTACCTGATAGTGTAGACGAGCTTCTTGTGAACACAGCCGTCCCAAATATTGGGGTGGCTGTCTGTTTTTGATTTTAATTTCCGTAAGCTATAGGACCATAAGTGGAAGTGCCATAGGCTGTGTTGCTTTGTTTCTTACGTGTTTCAGGAAACACCATACACTTCTCCAGGGTGGCTGCTGGCAATTTACATCCTGCCAATCAGCATAACAAGGCTCCCTGTTCTCCATATCCTGTCCTACCTTTCTGGATTTTACACTTTTTTCAGATGGCCCTTTTGCCCGGGGGGGCAGTGAGATTTCATTGTAGTGCAGATTTCCTTTACAGGCTTGCTTGGTTGGCCAAAAAGGGCGTATGCGTTTTTTCCTGAATATATTCAGGAAAAAACGCATACGCCCTTTTTGGCCAAGTGCATCATTGTCGACGTTGTGCCTCTTTTCCTATGCTTTCAGGGCAATTCCAGTCTACCCCCTGCAATCGTTTTCCTGAAATTCAGCCCCGCTTTCAAGTCCCCTTCGCAGGCTTACTTCAATATATTTTTGGAGGATAGCTGTCATTTATAACTCTGCAGGTTTGTGAAGTACAGTGCCCCTGAGCTCCTTTCTTCAACTCGCTTTCTTGTGAGCTGGGCACAAAACCGCAGGATTGCTTCAGGCCCTAATCTGTTTCCAGCAGGGCACACTGAGCCTTTGTTTAATTCCTCTTCCTGGTGGGCAATGAGCGTTACATTTGCCCGTGCAGACACCTACAGCTAGTCTCTCATTGGTTCTCCCTATTCCTGTTCATCTTGCACAGAAATTGCAAGCTGTGCCAAACAGGAGGTTAAAGGCACTGACTCTCCAAGCGGGGAGAGTGTTAGTAAAGCATCTGGAATGGTGAACCCGAGGACCAGGATACGAAAACTGAGATGCATTTTAAATCGTTTCCCAATCACACGGTGGACGATACTCTGGGTTTCCCATGCATGTTTTAGCTGGAGGAAGAATCCCTTGAACCTGGAGAGTTGGGACCCATGGAATGGGTACCATGCAGTATGACTTCAAAGGGTCTGCATTTGCTCACCGAAACTCACCAATGCTATCAGCCTGAAGTGTCCAGCCTTATGTCTCAACCAGCTCTGGGTGTAGATGTGGTCAATCCCGGTTGCATCACATGCCCTGAGTGAATTAGTTAAGAATTGCTCTCTATTTCACTGTCTTTGTGTTTTGTTTTCGAAATTTATTTTGATAATGGGATTTATCGGATTTTCACTGCTGCGTTTCGGCCGCTGTACACACGCTTGATTCTCTTACGGAGACATATATATCCATGGGTTTTAAGATTCTTCCTAGTCAGGTATATTCCTAGGCGTTGAATATGTGGTGTTGGGTCCATTTCATTGAGCAAGGAGTAGGTCTTGTCTATTACATATTTGGCTTATGGAAAGTTATCTGTGCTAATTTCAGTATCTGGTTTTATGCAGCACCCCAAGGCACCTTTCCCCATAAGCAAGCACTAGTTGGTTTTCTAAATTTGAGACCCTGTTCTTTTTTGTAATTCAGTTCATGTGTAGTCAAGTTTACATTCCGTGTATTAGTGATATCTTATGATGTTTCTTTTTCTGTGTGACGTAGTTCACGTAGAATCACCGTACCTGCATCCACTCACTATGCCGCTACGGGCCTGATGACACAGATTTCATTGCTGAGTGATATTGCATTGTACGTACGTGCCACAACTTCTTTATCCATTTTTTGCTTTCTGGGATATTTACCTGATACTGTAGACGAGCTTCTTGTGAACACAGCCGTCCCAAATATTGGGGTGGCTGTCTGTTTTTGATTTTAATTTCCGTAAGCTATAGGACCATAAGTGGAAGTGCCATAGGCTGTGTTGCTTTGTTTCTTACGTGTTTCAGGAAACACCATACACTTCTCCAGGGTGGCTGCTGGCAATTTACATCCTGCCAATCAGCATAACAAGGCTCCCTGTTCTCCATATCCTGTCCTACCTTTCTGGATTTTACACTTTTTTCAGATGGCCCTTTTGCCCGGGGGGGCAGTGAGATTTCATTGTAGTGCAGATTTCCTTTACAGGCTTGCTTGGTTGGCCAAAAAGGGCGTATGCGTTTTTTCCTGAATATATTCAGGAAAAAACGCATAAGCCCTTTTTGGCCAAGTGCATCATTGTCGACGTTGTGCCTCTTTTCCTATGCTTTCAGGGCAATTCCAGTCTACCCCCTGCAATTGTTTTCCTTAAATTCTGCCCCGCTTTCAAGTCCCCTTCGCAGGCTTACTTCAATATATTTTTGGAGGATAGCTGTCATTTATAACTCTGCAGGTTTGTGAAGTACAGTGCCCCTGAGCTCCTTTCTTCAACTCGCTTTCTTGTGAGCTGGGCACAAAACCGCAGGATTGCTTCAGGCCCTAATCTGTTTCCAGCAGGGCACACTGAGCCTTTGTTTAATTCCTCTTCCTGGTGGGCAATGAGCGTTACATTTGCCCGTGCAGACACCTACAGCTAGTCTCTCATTGGTTCTCCCTATTCCTGTTCATCTTGCACAGAAATTGCAAGCTGTGCCAAACAGGAGGTTAAAGGCACTGACTCTCCAAGCGGGGAGAGTGTTAGTAAAGCATCTGGAATGGTGAACCCGAGGACCAGGATACGAAAACTGAGATGCATTTTAAATCGTTTCCCAATCACACGGTGGACGATACTCTGGGTTTCCCATGCATGTTTTAGCTGGAGGAAGAATGCCTTGAACCTGGAGAGTTGGGACCCATGGAATGGGTACCATGCAGTATGACTTCAAAGGGTCTGCATTTGCTCACCGAAACTCACCAGTGCTATCAGCCAGAAGTGTCCAGCCTTATGTCTCAACCAGCTCTGGGTGTAGATGTGGTCAATCCTGGTTGCATCACATGCCCTGAGTGAATTATTTACGAATTGCTCTCTATTTCACTGTCTTTGTGTTTTGTTTTCGAAATTTATTTTGATAATGGGATTTATCGGATTTTCACTGCTGCATTTCCGCTGCTGTACACACGCTTGATTCTCTTACGGAGACATATATATCCATGGGTTTTAAGATTCTTCCTAGTCAGGTATATTCCTAGGCGTTGAATATGTGGTGTTGAGTCCATTTCGTTGAGCAAGGAGTAGGTCTTGTCTATTACATATTTGGCTTATGGAATGTTATCTGTGCTAATTTCAGTCTCTGGTTTTATGCAGCACCCCAACGCACCTTTCCCCATAAGCAAGCACTAGTTGGTTTTCTAAATTTGAGACCCTTTTCTGTTTTGTAATTCAGTTCATGTGTAGTGAAGTTTACATTCCGTGTATTAGTGATATCTTATGATGTTTCTTTTTCTGTGTGACGTAGTTCACGTAGAATCACCGCACCTGCATCCACTTACTATGCCGCTACGGGCCTGATGACACAGATTTCATTGCTGAGTGATATTGCATTGCACGTACGTGCCACAACTTCTTTATCCATTTTTTGCTTTCTGGGATATTTACCTGATACTGTAGACGAGCTTCTTGTGAACACAGCCGTCCCAAATATTGGGGTGGCTGTCTGTTTTTGATTTTAATTTCCGTAAGCTATAGGACCATAAGTGGAAGTGCCATAGGCTGTGTTGCTTTGTTTCTTACGTGTTTCAGGAAACACCATACACTTCTCCAGGGTGGCTGCTGGCAATTTACATCCTGCCAATCAGCATAACAAGGCTCCCTGTTCTCCATATCCTGTCCTACCTTTCTGGATTTTACACATTTTTCAGATGGCCCTTTTGCCCCGGGGGGGCAGTGAGATTTCATTGTAGTGCAGATTTCCTTTACAGGCTTGCTTGGTTGGCCAAAAAGGGCGTATGCGTTTTTTCCTGAATATATTCAGGAAAAAACGCATACGCCCTTTTTGGCCAAGTGCATCATTGTCGACGTTGTGCCTCTTTTCCTAGGCTTTCAGGGCAATTCCAGTCTACCCCCTGCAATCGTTTTCCTGAAATTCAGCCCCGCTTTCAAGTCCCCTTCGCAGGCTTACTTCAATATATTTTTGGAGGATAGCTGTCATTTATAACTCTGCAGGTTTGTGAAGTACAGTGCCCCTGAGCTCCTTTCTTCAACTCGCTTTCTTGTGAGCTGGGCACAAAACCGCAGGATTGCTTCAGGCCCTAATCTGTTTCCAGCAGGGCACACTGAGCCTTTGTTTAATTCCTCTTCCTGGTGGGCAATGAGCGTTACATTTGCCCGTGCAGACACCTACAGCTAGTCTCTCATTGGTTCTCCCTATTCCTGTTCATCTTGCACAGAAATTGCAAGCTGTGCCAAACAGGAGGTTAAAGGCACTGACTCTCCAAGCGGGGAGAGTGTTAGTAAAGCATCTGGAATGGTGAACCCGAGGACCAGGATACGAAAACTGAGATGCATTTTAAATCGTTTCCCAATCACACGGTGGACGATACTCTGGGTTTCCCATGCATGTTTTAGCTGGAGGAAGAATCCCTTGAACCTGGAGAGTTGGGACCCATGGAATGGGTACCATGCAGTATGACTTCAAAGGGTCTGCATTTGCTCACCGAAACTCACCAATGCTATCAGCCTGAAGTGTCCAGCCTTATGTCTCAACCAGCTCTGGGTGTAGATGTGGTCAATCCCGGTTGCATCACATGCCCTGAGTGAATTAGTTAAGAATTGCTCTCTATTTCACTGTCTTTGTGTTTTGTTTTCGAAATTTATTTTGATAATGGGATTTATCGGATTTTCACTGCTGCGTTTCGGCCGCTGTACACACGCTTGATTCTCTTACGGAGACATATATATCCATGGGTTTTAAGATTCTTCCTAGTCAGGTATATTCCTAGGCGTTGAATATGTGGTGTTGGGTCCATTTCATTGAGCAAGGAGTAGGTCTTGTCTATTACATATTTGGCTTATGGAAAGTTATCTGTGCTAATTTCAGTCTCTGGTTTTATGCAGCACCCCAAGGCACCTTTCCCCATAAGCAAGCACTAGTTGGTTTTCTAAATTTGAGACCCTGTTCTTTTTTGTAATTCAGTTCATGTGTAGTCAAGTTTACATTCCGTGTATTAGTGATATCTTATGATGTTTCTTTTTCTGTGTGACGTAGTTCACGTAGAATCACCGTACCTGCATCCACTCACTATGCCGCTACGGGCCTGATGACACAGATTTCATTGCTGAGTGATATTGCATTGTACGTACGTGCCACAACTTCTTTATCCATTTTTTGCTTTCTGGGATATTTACCTGATACTGTAGACGAGCTTCTTGTGAACACAGCCGTCCCAAATATTGGGGTGGCTGTCTGTTTTTGATTTTAATTTCCGTAAGCTATAGGACCATAAGTGGAAGTGCCATAGGCTGTGTTGCTTTGTTTCTTACGTGTTTCAGGAAACACCATACACTTCTCCAGGGTGGCTGCTGGCAATTTACATCCTGCCAATCAGCATAACAAGGCTCCCTGTTCTCCATATCCTGTCCTACCTTTCTGGATTTTACAGTTTTTTCAGATGGCCCTTTTGCCCGGGGGGGCAGTGAGATTTCATTGTAGTGCAGATTTCCTTTACAGGCTTGCTTGGTTGGCCAAAAAGGGCGTATGCGTTTTTTCCTGAATATATTCAGGAAAAAACGCATACGCCCTTTTTGGCCAAGTGCATCATTGTCGACGTTCTGCCTCTTTTCCTATGCTTTCAGGGCAATTCCAGTCTACCCCCTGCAATCGTTTTCCTGAAATTCAGCCCCGCTTTCAAGTCCCCTTCGCAGGCTTACTTCAATATATTTTTGGAGGATAGCTGTCATTTATAACTCTGCAGGTTTGTGAAGTACAGTGCCCCTGAGCTCCTTTCTTCAACTCGCTTTCTTGTGAGCTGGGCACAAAACCGCAGGATTGCTTCAGGCCCTAATCTGTTTCCAGCAGGGCACACTGAGCCTTTGTTTAATTCCTCTTCCTGGTGGGCAATGAGCGTTACATTTGCCCGTGCAGACACCTACAGCTAGTCTCTCATTGGTTCTCCCTATTCCTGTTCATCTTGCACAGAAATTGCAAGCTGTGCCAAACAGGAGGTTAAAGGCACTGACTCTCCAAGCGGGGAGAGTGTTAGTAAAGCATCTGGAATGGTGAACCCGAGGACCAGGATACGAAAACTGAGATGCATTTTAAATCGTTTCCCAATCACACGGTGGACGATACTCTGGGTTTCCCATGCATGTTTTAGCTGGAGGAAGAATGCCTTGAACCTGGAGAGTTGGGACCCATGGAATGGGTACCATGCAGTATGACTTCAAAGGGTCTGCATTTGCTCACCGAAACTCACCCGTGCTAGCAGCCAGAAGTGTCCAGCCTTATGTCTCAAGCAGCTCTGGGTGTAGATGTGGTCAATCCCGGTTGCATCACATGCCCTGAGTGAATTATTTAAGAATTGCTCTCTATTTCACTGTCTTTGTGTTTTGTTTTCGAAATTTATTTTGATAATGGGATTTATCGGATTTTCACTGCTGCGTTTCCGCCGCTGTACACACGCTTGATTCTCTTACGGAGACATATATATCCATGGGTTTTAAGATTCTTCCTAGTCAGGTATATTCCTAGGCGTTGAATATGTGGTGTTGAGTCCATTTCATTGAGCAAGGAGTAGGTCTTGTCTATTACATATTTGGCTTATGGAATGTTATCTGTGCTAATTTCAGTCTCTGGTTTTATGCAGCACCCCAACGCACCTTTCCCCATAAGCAAGCACTAGTTGGTTTTCTAAATTTGAGACCCTGTTCTGTTTTGTAATTCAGTTCATGTGTAGTCAAGTTTACATTCCGTGTATTAGTGATATCTTATGATGTTTCTTTTTCTGTGTGACGTAGTTCACGTAGAATCACCGTACCTGCATCCACTTACTATGCCGCTACGGGCCTGATGACACAGATTTCATTGCTGAGTGATATTGCATTGCACGTACGTGCCACAACTTCTTTATCCATTTTTTGCTTTCTGGGATATTTACCTGATACTGTAGACGAGCTTCTTGTGAACACAGCCGTCCCAAATATTGGGGTGGCTGTCTGTTTTTGATTTTAATTTCCGTAAGCTATAGGACCATAAGTGGAAGTGCCATAGGCTGTGTTGCTTTGTTTCTTACGTGTTTCAGGAAACACCATACACTTCTCCAGGGTGGCTGCTGGCAATTTACATCCTGCCAATCAGCATAACAAGGCTCCCTGTTCTCCATATCCTGTCCTACCTTTCTGGATTTTAGTTTTTTCAGATGGCCCTTTTGCCCGGGGGGGCAGTGAGATTTCATTGTAGTGCAGATTTCCTTTACAGGCTTGCTTGGTTGGCCAAAAAGGGCGTATGCGTTTTTTCCTGAATATATTCAGGAAAAAACGCATACGCCCTTTTTGGCCAAGTGCATCATTGTCGACGTTGTGCCTCTTTTCCTATGCTTTCAGGGCAATTCCAGTCTACCCCCTGCAATCGTTTTCCTGAAATTCAGCCCCGCTTTCAAGTCCCCTTCGCAGGCTTACTTCAATATATTTTTGGAGGATAGCTGTCATTTATAACTCTGCAGGTTTGTGAAGTACAGTGCCCCTGAGCTCCTTTCTTCAACTCGCTTTCTTGTGAGCTGGGCACAAAACCGCAGGATTGCTTCAGGCCCTAATCTGTTTCCAGCAGGGCACACTGAGCCTTTGTTTAATTCCTCTTCCTGGTGGGCAATGAGCGTTACATTTGCCTGTGCAGACACCTACAGCTAGTCTCTCATTGGTTCTCCCTATTCCTGTTCATCTTGCACAGAAATGGCAAGCTGTGCCAAACAGGAGGTTAAAGGCACTGACTCTCCAAGCGGGGAGAGTGTTAGTAAAGCATCTGCAATGGTGAACCCGAGGACCAGGATACGAAAACTGAGATGCATTTTAAATCGTTTCCCAATCACACGGTGGACGATACTCTGGGTTTCCCATGCATGTTTTAGCTGGAGGAAGAATGCCTTGAACCTGGAGAGTTCAGACCCATGGAATGGGTACCATGCAGTATGACTTCAAAGGGTCTGCATTTGCTCAACGAAACTCACCAGTGCTAGCAGCCAGAAGTGTCCAGCCTTATGTCTCAACCAGCTCTGGGTGTAGATGTGGTCAATCCCGGTTGCATCACATGCCCTGAGTGAATTATTTAAGAATTGCTCTCTATTTCACTGTCTTTGTGTTTTGTTTTCGAAATTTATTTTGATAATGGGATTTATCGGATTTTCACTGCTGCATTTCCGCCGCTGTACACACGCTTGATTCTCTTACGGAGACATATATATCCATGGGTTTTAAGATTCTTCCTAGTCAGGTATATTCCTAGGCGTTGAATATGTGGTGTTGAGTCCATTTCGTTGAGCAAGGAGTAGGTCTTGTCTATTACATATTTGGCTTATGGAATGTTATCTGTGCTAATTTCAGTCTCTGGTTTTATGCAGCACCCCAACGCACCTTTCCCCATAAGCAAGCACTAGTTGGTTTTCTAAATTTGAGACCCTGTTCTGTTTTGTAATTCAGTTCATGTGTAGTGAAGTTTACATTCCGTGTATTAGTGATATCTTATGATGTTTCTTTTTCTGTGTGACGTAGTTCACGTAGAATCACCGTACCTGCATCCACTTACTATGCCGCTACGGGCCTGATGACACAGATTTCATTGCTGAGTGATATTGCATTGCACGTACGTGCCACAACTTCTTTATCCATTTTTTGCTTTCTGGGATATTTACCTGATAGTGTAGACGAGCTTCTTGTGAACACAGCCGTCCCAAATATTGGGGTGGCTGTCTGTTTTTGATTTTAATTTCCGTAAGCTATAGGACCATAAGTGGAAGTGCCATAGGCTGTGTTGCTTTGTTTCTTACGTGTTTCAGGAAACACCATACACTTCTCCAGGGTGGCTGCTGGCAATTTACATCCTGCCAATCAGCATAACAAGGCTCCCTGTTCTCCATATCCTGTCCTACCTTTCTGGATTTTACACTTTTTTCAGATGGCCCTTTTGCCCGGGGGGGCAGTGAGATTTCATTGTAGTGCAGATTTCCTTTACAGGCTTGCTTGGTTGGCCAAAAAGGGCGTATGCGTTTTTTCCTGAATATATTCAGGAAAAAACGCATACGCCCTTTTTGGCCAAGTGCATCATTGTCGACGTTCTGCCTCTTTTCCTATGCTTTCAGGGCAATTCCAGTCTACCCCCTGCAATCGTTTTCCTGAAATTCAGCCATGCTTTCAAGTCCCCTTCGCAGACTTACTTCAATATATTTTTGGAGGATAGCTGTCATTTATAACTCTGCAGGTTTGTGAAGTACAGTGCCCCTGAGCTCCTTTCTTCAACTCGCTTTCTTGTGAGCTGGGCACAAAACCGCAGGATTGCTTCAGGCCCTAATCTGTTTCCAGCAGGGCACACTGAGCCTTTGTTTAATTCCTCTTCCTGGTGGGCAATGAGCGTTACATTTGCCCGTGCAGACACCTACAGCTAGTCTCTCATTGGTTCTCCCTATTCCTGTTCATCTTGCACAGAAATTGCAAGCTGTGCCAAACAGGAGGTTAAAGGCACTGACTCTCCAAGCGGGGAGAGTGTTAGTAAAGCATCTGGAATGGTGAACCCGAGGACCAGGAAACGAAAACTGAGATGCATTTTAAATCATTTCCCAATCACACGGTGGACGATACTCTGGGTTTCCCATGCATGTTTTAGCTGGAGGAAGAATCCCTTGAACCTGGAGAGTTGGGACCCATGGAATGGGTACCATGCAGTATGACTTCAAAGGGTCTGCATTTGCTCACCGAAACTCACCAATGCTATCAGCCTGAAGTGTCCAGCCTTATGTCTCAAACAGCTCTGGGTGTAGATGTGGTCAATCCCGGTTGCATCACATGCCCTGAGTGAATTAGTTAAGAATTGCTCTCTATTTCACTGTCTTTGTGTTTTGTTTTCGAAATTTATTTTGATAATGGGATTTATCGGATTTTCACTGCTGCGTTTCGGCCGCTGTACACACGCTTGATTCTCTTACGGAGACATATATATCCATGGGTTTTAAGATTCTTCCTAGTCAGGTATATTCCTAGGCGTTGAATATGTGGTGTTGGGTCCATTTCGTTGAGCAAGGAGTAGGTCTTGTCTATTACATATTTGGCTTATGGAAAGTTATCTGTGCTAATTTCAGTCTCTGGTTTTATGCAGCACCCCAAGGCACCTTTCCCCATAAGCAAGCACTAGTTGGTTTTCTAAATTTGAGACACTGTTCTGTTTTGTAATTCAGTTCATGTGTAGTCAAGTTTACATTCCGTGTATTAGTGATATCTTATGATGTTTCTTTTTCTGTGTGACGTAGTTCACGTAGAATCACCGTACCTGCATCCACTCACTATGCCGCTACGGGCCTGATGACACAGATTTCATTGCTGAGTGATATTGCATTGCACGTACGTGCCACAACTTCTTTATCCATTTTTTGCTTTCTGGGATATTTACCTGATACTGTAGACGAGCTTCTTGTGAACACAGCCGTCTCAAATATTGGGGTGGCTGTCTGTTTTTGATTTTAATTTCCGTAAGCTATAGGACCATAAGTGGAAGTGCCATAGGCTGTGTTGCTTTGTTTCTTACGTGTTTCAGGAAACACCATACACTTCTCCAGGGTGGCTGCTGGCAATTTACATCCTGCCAATCAGCATAACAAGGCTCCCTGTTCTCCATATCCTGTCCTACCTTTCTGGATTTTACACTTTTTTCAGATGGCCCTTTTGCCCGGGGGGGCAGTGAGATTTCATTGTAGTGCAGATTTCCTTTACAGGCTTGCTTGGTTGGCCAAAAAGGGCGTATGCGTTTTTTCCTGAATATATTCAGGAAAAAACGCATACGCCCTTTTTGGCCAAGTGCATCATTGTCGACGTTGTGCCTCTTTTCCTATGCTTTCAGGGCAATTCCAGTCTACCCCCTGCAATCGTTTTCCTGAAATTCAGCCCCGCTTTCAAGTCCCCTTCGCAGGCTTACTTCAATATATTTTTGGAGGATAGCTGTCATTTATAACTCTGCAGGTTTGTGAAGTACAGTGCCCCTGAGCTCCTTTCTTCAACTCGCTTTCTTGTGAGCTGGGCACAAAACCGCAGGATTGCTTCAGGCCCTAATCTGTTTCCAGCAGGGCACACTGAGCCTTTGTTTAATTCCTCTTCCTGGTGGGCAATGAGCGTTACATTTGCCCGTGCAGACACCTACAGCTAGTCTCTCATTGGTTCTCCCTATTCCTGTTCATCTTGCACAGAAATTGCAAGCTGTGCCAAACAGGAGGTTAAAGGCACTGACTCTCCAAGCGGGGAGAGTGTTAGTAAAGCATCTGGAATGGTGAACCCGAGGACCAGGATACGAAAACTGAGATGCATTTTAAATCGTTTCCCAATCACACGGTGGACGATACTCTGGGTTTCCCATGCATGTTTTAGCTGGAGGAAGAATCCCTTGAACCTGGAGAGTTGGGACCCATGGAATGGGTACCATGCAGTATGACTTCAAAGGGTCTGCATTTGCTCACCGAAACTCACCAATGCTATCAGCCTGAAGTGTCCAGCCTTATGTCTCAACCAGCTCTGGGTGTAGATGTGGTCAATCCCGGTTGCATCACATGCCCTGAGTGAATTAGTTAAGAATTGCTCTCTATTTCACTGTCTTTGTGTTTTGTTTTCGGAATTTATTTTGATAATGGGATTTATCGGATTTTCACTGCTGCGTTTCGGCCGCTGTACACACGCTTGATTCTCTTACGGAGACATATATATCCATGGGTTTTAAGATTCTTCCTAGTCAGGTATATTCCTAGGCGTTGAATATGTGGTGTTGGGTCCATTTCATTGAGCAAGGAGTAGGTCTTGTCTATTACATATTTGGCTTATGGAAAGTTATCTGTGCTAATTTCAGTCTCTGGTTTTATGCAGCACCCCAAGGCACCTTTCCCCATAAGCAAGCACTAGTTGGTTTTCTAAATTTGAGACCCTGTTCTTTTTTGTAATTCAGTTCATGTGTAGTCAAGTTTACATTCCGTGTATTAGTGATATCTTATGATGTTTCTTTTTCTGTGTGACGTAGTTCACGTAGAATCACCGTACCTGCATCCACTCACTATGCCGCTACGGGCCTGATGACACAGATTTCATTGCTGAGTGATATTGCATTGTACGTACGTGCCACAACTTCTTTATCCATTTTTTGCTTTCTGGGATATTTACCTGATACTGTAGACGAGCTTCTTGTGAACACAGCCGTCCCAAATATTGGGGTGGCTGTCTGTTTTTGATTTTAATTTCCGTAAGCTATAGGACCATAAGTGGAAGTGCCATAGGCTGTGTTGCTTTGTTTCTTACGTGTTTCAGGAAACACCATACACTTCTCCAGGGTGGCTGCTGGCAATTTACATCCTGCCAATCAGCATAACAAGGCTCCCTGTTCTCCATATCCTGTCCTACCTTTCTGGATTTTACACTTTTTTCAGATGGCCCTTTTGCCCGGGGGGGCAGTGAGATTTCATTGTAGTGCAGATTTCCTTTACAGGCTTGCTTGGTTGGCCAAAAAGGGCGTATGCGTTTTTTCCTGAATATATTCAGGAAAAAACGCATACGCCCTTTTTGGCCAAGTGCATCATTGTCGACGTTGTGCCTCTTTTCCTATGCTTTCAGGGCAATTCCAGTCTACCCCCTGCAATCGTTTTCCTTAAATTCAGCCCCGCTTTCAAGTCCCCTTCGCAGGCTTACTTCAATATATTTTTGGAGGATAGCTGTCATTTATAACTCTGCAGGTTTGTGAAGTACAGTGCCCCTGAGCTCCTTTCTTCAACTCGCTTTCTTGTGAGCTGGGCACAAAACCGCAGGATTGCTTCAGGCCCTAATCTGTTTCCAGCAGGGCACACTGAGCCTTTGTTTAATTCCTCTTCCTGGTGGGCAATGAGCGTTACATTTGCCCGTGCAGACACCTACAGCTAGTCTCTCATTGGTTCTCCCTATTCCTGTTCATCTTGCACAGAAATTGCAAGCTGTGCCAAACAGGAGGTTAAAGGCACTGACTCTCCAAGCGGGGAGAGTGTTAGTAAAGCATCTGGAATGGTGAACCCGAGGACCAGGATACGAAAACTGAGATGCATTTTAAATCGTTTCCCAATCACACGGTGGACGATACTCTGGGTTTCCCATGCATGTTTTAGCTGGAGGAAGAATGCCTTGAACCTGGAGAGTTGGGACCCATGGAATGGGTACCATGCAGTATGACTTCAAAGGGTCTGCATTTGCTCACCGAAACTCACCAGTGCTATCAGCCAGAAGTGTCCAGCCTTATGTCTCAACCAGCTCTGGGTGTAGATGTGGTCAATCCCGGTTGCATCACATGCCCTGAGTGAATTATTTACGAATTGCTCTCTATTTCACTGTCTTTGTGTTTTGTTTTCGAAATTTATTTTGATAATGGGATTTATCGGATTTTCACTGCTGCATTTCCGCTGCTGTACACACGCTTGATTCTCTTACGGAGACATATATATCCATGGGTTTTAAGATTCTTCCTAGTCAGGTATATTCCTAGGCGTTGAATATGTGGTGTTGAGTCCATTTCGTTGAGCAAGGAGTAGGTCTTGTCTATTACATATTTGGCTTATGGAATGTTATCTGTGCTAATTTCAGTCTCTGGTTTTATGCAGCACCCCAACGCACCTTTCCCCATAAGCAAGCACTAGTTGGTTTTCTAAATTTGAGACCCTTTTCTGTTTTGTAATTCAGTTCATGTGTAGTGAAGTTTACATTCCGTGTATTAGTGATATCTTATGATGTTTCTTTTTCTGTGTGACGTAGTTCACGTAGAATCACCGCACCTGCATCCACTTACTATGCCGCTACGGGCCTGATGACACAGATTTCATTGCTGAGTGATATTGCATTGTACGTACGTGCCACAACTTCTTTATCCATTTTTTGCTTTCTGGGATATTTACCTGATACTGTAGACGAGCTTCTTGTGAACACAGCCGTCCCAAATATTGGGGTGGCTGTCTGTTTTTGATTTTAATTTCCGTAAGCTATAGGACCATAAGTGGAAGTGCCATAGGCTGTGTTGCTTTGTTTCTTACGTGTTTCAGGAAACACCATACACTTCTCCAGGGTGGCTGCTGGCAATTTACATCCTGCCAATCAGCATAACAAGGCTCCCTGTTCTCCATATCCTGTCCTACCTTTCTGGATTTTACACTTTTTTCAGATGGCCCTTTTGCCCGGGGGGGCAGTGAGATTTCATTGTAGTGCAGATTTCCTTTACAGGCTTGCTTGGTTGGCCAAAAAGGGCGTATGCGTTTTTTCCTGAATATATTCAGGAAAAAACGCATACGCCCTTTTTGGCCAAGTGCATCATTGTCGACGTTCTGCCTCTTTTCCTATGCTTTCAGGGCAATTCCAGTCTACCCCCTGCAATCGTTTTCCTGAAATTCAGCCCCGCTTTCAAGTCCCCTTCGCAGGCTTACTTCAATATATTTTTGGAGGATAGCTGTCATTTATAACTCTGCAGGTTTGTGAAGTACAGTGCCCCTGAGCTCCTTTCTTCAACTCACTTTCTTGTGAGCTGGGCACAAAACCGCAGGATTGCTTCAGGCCCTAATCTGTTTCCAGCAGGGCACACTGAGCCTTTGTTTAATTCCTCTTCCTGGTGGGCAATGAGCGTTACATTTGCCCGTGCAGACACCTACAGCTAGTCTCTCATTGGTTCTCCCTATTCCTGTTCATCTTGCACAGAAATTGCAAGCTGTGCCAAACAGGAGGTTAAAGGCACTGACTCTCCAAGCGGGGAGAGTGTTAGTAAAGCATCTGGAATGGTGAACCCGAGGACCAGGATACGAAAACTGAGATGCATTTTAAATCGTTTCCCAATCACACGGTGGACGATACTCTGGGTTTCCCATGCATGTTTTAGCTGGAGGAAGAATCCCTTGAACCTGGAGAGTTGGGACCCATGGAATGGGTACCATGCAGTATGACTTCAAAGGGTCTGCATTTGCTCACCGAAACTCACCAATGCTATCAGCCTGAAGTGTCCAGCCTTATGTCTCAACCAGCTCTGGGTGTAGATGTGGTCAATCCCGGTTGCATCACATGCCCTGAGTGAATTAGTTAAGAATTGCTCTCTATTTCACTGTCTTTGTGTTTTGTTTTCGAAATTTATTTTGATAATGGGATTTATCGGATTTTCACTGCTGCGTTTCGGCCGCTGTACACACGCTTGATTCTCTTACGGAGACATATATATCCATGGGTTTTAAGATTCTTCCTAGTCAGGTATATTCCTAGGCGTTGAATATGTGGTGTTGGGTCCATTTCATTGAGCAAGGAGTAGGTCTTGTCTATTACATATTTGGCTTATGGAAAGTTATCTGTGCTAATTTCAGTCTCTGGTTTTATGCAGCACCCCAAGGCACCTTTCCCCATAAGCAAGCACTAGTTGGTTTTCTAAATTTGAGACCCTCTTCTTTTTTGTAATTCAGTTCATGTGTAGTCAAGTTTACATTCCGTGTATTAGTGATATCTTATGATGTTTCTTTTTCTGTGTGACGTAGTTCACGTAGAATCACCGTACCTGCATCCACTCACTATGCCGCTACGGGCCTGATGACACAGATTTCATTGCTGAGTGATATTGCATTGTACGTACGTGCCACAACTTCTTTATCCATTTTTTGCTTTCTGGGATATTTACCTGATACTGTAGACGAGCTTCTTGTGAACACAGCCGTCCCAAATATTGGGGTGGCTGTCTGTTTTTGATTTTAATTTCCGTAAGCTATAGGACCATAAGTGGAAGTGCCATAGGCTGTGTTGCTTTGTTTCTTACGTGTTTCAGGAAACACCATACACTTCTCCAGGGTGGCTGCTGGCAATTTACATCCTGCCAATCAGCATAACAAGGCTCCCTGTTCTCCATATCCTGTCCTACCTTTCTGGATTTTACAGTTTTTTCAGATGGCCCTTTTGCCCGGGGGGGCAGTGAGATTTCATTGTAGTGCAGATTTCCTTTACAGGCTTGCTTGGTTGGCCAAAAAGGGCGTATGCGTTTTTTCCTGAATATATTCAGGAAAAAACGCATACGCCCTTTTTGGCCAAGTGCATCATTGTCGACGTTCTGCCTCTTTTCCTATGCTTTCAGGGCAATTCCAGTCTACCCCCTGCAATCGTTTTCCTGAAATTCAGCCCCGCTTTCAAGTCCCCTTCGCAGGCTTACTTCAATATATTTTTGGAGGATAGCTGTCATTTATAACTCTGCAGGTTTGTGAAGTACAGTGCCCCTGAGCTCCTTTCTTCAACTCGCTTTCTTGTGAGCTGGGCACAAAACCGCAGGATTGCTTCAGGCCCTAATCTGTTTCCAGCAGGGCACACTGAGCCTTTGTTTAATTCCTCTTCCTGGTGGGCAATGAGCGTTACATTTGCCCGTGCAGACACCTACAGCTAGTCTCTCATTGGTTCTCCCTATTCCTGTTCATCTTGCACAGAAATTGCAAGCTGTGCCAAACAGGAGGTTAAAGGCACTGACTCTCCAAGCGGGGAGAGTGTTAGTAAAGCATCTGGAATGGTGAACCCGAGGACCAGGATACGAAAACTGAGATGCATTTTAAATCGTTTCCCAATCACACGGTGGACGATACTCTGGGTTTCCCATGCATGTTTTAGCTGGAGGAAGAATGCCTTGAACCTGGAGAGTTGGGACCCATGGAATGGGTACCATGCAGTATGACTTCAAAGGGTCTGCATTTGCTCACTGAAACTCACCAGTGCTAGCAGCCAGAAGTGTCCAGCCTTATGTCTCAAGCAGCTCTGGGTGTAGATGTGGTCAATCCCGGTTGCATCACATGCCCTGAGTGAATTATTTAAGAATTGCTCTCTATTTCACTGTCTTTGTGTTTTGTTTTCGAAATTTATTTTGATAATGGGATTTATCGGATTTTCACTGCTGCGTTTCCGCCGCTGTACACACGCTTGATTCTCTTACGGAGACATATATATCCATGGGTTTTAAGATTCTTCCTAGTCAGGTATATTCCTAGGCGTTGAATATGTGGTGTTGAGTCCATTTCATTGAGCAAGGAGTAGGTCTTGTCTATTACATATTTGGCTTATGGAATGTTATCTGTGCTAATTTCAGTCTCTGGTTTTATGCAGCACCCCAACGCACCTTTCCCCATAAGCAAGCACTAGTTGGTTTTCTAAATTTGAGACCCTTTTCTGTTTTGTAATTCAGTTCATGTGTAGTGAAGTTTACATTCCGTGTATTAGTGATATCTTATGATGTTTCTTTTTCTGTGTGACGTAGTTCACGTAGAATCACCGCACCTGCATCCACTTACTATGCCGCTACGGGCCTGATGACACAGATTTCATTGCTGAGTGATATTGCATTGTACGTACGTGCCACAACTTCTTTATCCATTTTTTGCTTTCTGGGATATTTACCTGATACTGTAGACGAGCTTCTTGTGAACACAGCCGTCCCAAATATTGGGGTGGCTGTCTGTTTTTGATTTTAATTTCCGTAAGCTATAGGACCATAAGTGGAAGTGCCATAGGCTGTGTTGCTTTGTTTCTTACGTGTTTCAGGAAACACCATACACTTCTCCAGGGTGGCTGCTGGCAATTTACATCCTGCCAATCAGCATAACAAGGCTCCCTGTTCTCCATATCCTGTCCTACCTTTCTGGATTTTACACTTTTTTCAGATGGCCCTTTTGCCCCGGGGGGGCAGTGAGATTTCATTGTAGTGCAGATTTCCTTTACAGGCTTGCTTGGTTGGCCAAAAAGGGCGTATGCGTTTTTTCCTGAATATATTCAGGAAAAAACGCATACGCCCTTTTTGGCCAAGTGCATCATTGTCGACGTTGTGCCTCTTTTCCTATGCTTTCAGGGCAATTCCAGTCTACCCCCTGCAATCGTTTTCCTGAAATTCAGCCCCGCTTTCAAGTCCCCTTCGCAGGCTTACTTCAATATATTTTTGGAGGATAGCTGTCATTTATAACTCTGCAGGTTTGTGAAGTACAGTGCCCCTGAGCTCCTTTCTTCAACTCACTTTCTTGTGAGCTGGGCACAAAACCGCAGGATTGCTTCAGGCCCTAATCTGTTTCCAGCAGGGCACACTGAGCCTTTGTTTAATTCCTCTTCCTGGTGGGCAATGAGCGTTACATTTGCCCGTGCAGACACCTACAGCTAGTCTCTCATTGGTTCTCCCTATTCCTGTTCATCTTGCACAGAAATTGCAAGCTGTGCCAAACAGGAGGTTAAAGGCACTGACTCTCCAAGCGGGGAGAGTGTTAGTAAAGCATCTGGAATGGTGAACCCGAGGACCAGGATACGAAAACTGAGATGCATTTTAAATCGTTTCCCAATCACACGGTGGACGATACTCTGGGTTTCCCATGCATGTTTTAGCTGGAGGAAGAATCCCTTGAACCTGGAGAGTTGGGACCCATGGAATGGGTACCATGCAGTATGACTTCAAAGGGTCTGCATTTGCTCACCGAAACTCACCAATGCTATCAGCCTGAAGTGTCCAGCCTTATGTCTCAACCAGCTCTGGGTGTAGATGTGGTCAATCCCGGTTGCATCACATGCCCTGAGTGAATTAGTTAAGAATTGCTCTCTATTTCACTGTCTTTGTGTTTTGTTTTCGAAATTTATTTTGATAATGGGATTTATCGGATTTTCACTGCTGCGTTTCGGCCGCTGTACACACGCTTGATTCTCTTACGGAGACATATATATCCATGGGTTTTAAGATTCTTCCTAGTCAGGTATATTCCTAGGCGTTGAATATGTGGTGTTGGGTCCATTTCATTGAGCAAGGAGTAGGTCTTGTCTATTACATATTTGGCTTATGGAAAGTTATCTGTGCTAATTTCAGTCTCTGGTTTTATGCAGCACCCCAAGGCACCTTTCCCCATAAGCAAGCACTAGTTGGTTTTCTAAATTTGAGACCCTCTTCTTTTTTGTAATTCAGTTCATGTGTAGTCAAGTTTACATTCCGTGTATTAGTGATATCTTATGATGTTTCTTTTTCTGTGTGACGTAGTTCACGTAGAATCACCGTACCTGCATCCACTCACTATGCCGCTACGGGCCTGATGACACAGATTTCATTGCTGAGTGATATTGCATTGTACGTACGTGCCACAACTTCTTTATCCATTTTTTGCTTTCTGGGATATTTACCTGATACTGTAGACGAGCTTCTTGTGAACACAGCCGTCCCAAATATTGGGGTGGCTGTCTGTTTTTGATTTTAATTTCCGTAAGCTATAGGACCATAAGTGGAAGTGCCATAGGCTGTGTTGCTTTGTTTCTTACGTGTTTCAGGAAACACCATACACTTCTCCAGGGTGGCTGCTGGCAATTTACATCCTGCCAATCAGCATAACAAGGCTCCCTGTTCTCCATATCCTGTCCTACCTTTCTGGATTTTACAGTTTTTTCAGATGGCCCTTTTGCCCGGGGGGGCAGTGAGATTTCATTGTAGTGCAGATTTCCTTTACAGGCTTGCTTGGTTGGCCAAAAAGGGCGTATGCGTTTTTTCCTGAATATATTCAGGAAAAAACGCATACGCCCTTTTTGGCCAAGTGCATCATTGTCGACGTTCTGCCTCTTTTCCTATGCTTTCAGGGCAATTCCAGTCTACCCCCTGCAATCGTTTTCCTGAAATTCAGCCCCGCTTTCAAGTCCCCTTCGCAGGCTTACTTCAATATATTTTTGGAGGATAGCTGTCATTTATAACTCTGCAGGTTTGTGAAGTACAGTGCCCCTGAGCTCCTTTCTTCAACTCGCTTTCTTGTGAGCTGGGCACAAAACCGCAGGATTGCTTCAGGCCCTAATCTGTTTCCAGCAGGGCACACTGAGCCTTTGTTTAATTCCTCTTCCTGGTGGGCAATGAGCGTTACATTTGCCCGTGCAGACACCTACAGCTAGTCTCTCATTGGTTCTCCCTATTCCTGTTCATCTTGCACAGAAATTGCAAGCTGTGCCAAACAGGAGGTTAAAGGCACTGACTCTCCAAGCGGGGAGAGTGTTAGTAAAGCATCTGGAATGGTGAACCCGAGGACCAGGATACGAAAACTGAGATGCATTTTAAATCGTTTCCCAATCACACGGTGGACGATACTCTGGGTTTCCCATGCATGTTTTAGCTGGAGGAAGAATGCCTTGAACCTGGAGAGTTGGGACCCATGGAATGGGTACCATGCAGTATGACTTCAAAGGGTCTGCATTTGCTCACTGAAACTCACCAGTGCTAGCAGCCAGAAGTGTCCAGCCTTATGTCTCAAGCAGCTCTGGGTGTAGATGTGGTCAATCCCGGTTGCATCACATGCCCTGAGTGAATTATTTAAGAATTGCTCTCTATTTCACTGTCTTTGTGTTTTGTTTTCGAAATTTATTTTGATAATGGGATTTATCGGATTTTCACTGCTGCGTTTCCGCCGCTGTACACACGCTTGATTCTCTTACGGAGACATATATATCCATGGGTTTTAAGATTCTTCCTAGTCAGGTATATTCCTAGGCGTTGAATATGTGGTGTTGAGTCCATTTCATTGAGCAAGGAGTAGGTCTTGTCTATTACATATTTGGCTTATGGAATGTTATCTGTGCTAATTTCAGTCTCTGGTTTTATGCAGCACCCCAACGCACCTTTCCCCATAAGCAAGCACTAGTTGGTTTTCTAAATTTGAGACCCTGTTCTGTTTTGTAATTCAGTTCATGTGTAGTCAAGTTTACATTCCGTGTATTAGTGATATCTTATGATGTTTCTTTTTCTGTGTGACGTAGTTCACGTAGAATCACCGTACCTGCATCCACTTACTATGCCGCTACGGGCCTGATGACACAGATTTCATTGCTGAGTGATATTGCATTGCACGTACGTGCCACAACTTCTTTATCCATTTTTTGCTTTCTGGGATATTTACCTGATAGTGTAGACGAGCTTCTTGTGAACACAGCCGTCCCAAATATTGGGGTGGCTGTCTGTTTTTGATTTTAATTTCCGTAAGCTATAGGACCATAAGTGGAAGTGCCATAGGCTGTGTTGCTTTGTTTCTTACGTGTTTCAGGAAACACCATACACTTCTCCAGGGTGGCTGCTGGCAATTTACATCCTGCCAATCAGCATAACAAGGCTCCCTGTTCTCCATATCCTGTCCTACCTTTCTGGATTTTAGTTTTTTCAGATGGCCCTTTTGCCCGGGGGGGCAGTGAGATTTCATTGTAGTGCAGATTTCCTTTACAGGCTTGCTTGGTTGGCCAAAAAGGGCGTATGCGTTTTTTCCTGAATATATTCAGGAAAAAACGCATACGCCCTTTTTGGCCAAGTGCATCATTGTCGACGTTCTGCCTCTTTTCCTATGCTTTCAGGGCAATTCCAGTCTACCCCCTGCAATCGTTTTCCTGAAATTCAGCCCCGCTTTCAAGTCCCCTTCGCAGGCTTACTTCAATATATTTTTGGAGGATAGCTGTCATTTATAACTCTGCAGGTTTGTGAAGTACAGTGCCCCTGAGCTCCTTTCTTCAACTCGCTTTCTTGTGAGCTGGGCACAAAACCGCAGGATTGCTTCAGGCCCTAATCTGTTTCCAGCAGGGCACACTGAGCCTTTGTTTAATTCCTCTTCCTGGTGGGCAATGAGCGTTACATTTGCCTGTGCAGACACCTACAGCTAGTCTCTCATTGGTTCTCCCTATTCCTGTTCATCTTGCACAGAAATGGCAAGCTGTGCCAAACAGGAGGTTAAAGGCACTGACTCTCCAAGCGGGGAGAGTGTTAGTAAAGCATCTGCAATGGTGAACCCGAGGACCAGGATACGAAAACTGAGATGCATTTTAAATCGTTTCCCAATCACACGGTGGACGATACTCTGGGTTTCCCATGCATGTTTTAGCTGGAGGAAGAATGCCTTGAACCTGGAGAGTTCAGACCCATGGAATGGGTACCATGCAGTATGACTTCAAAGGGTCTGCATTTGCTCACCGAAACTCACCAGTGCTAGCAGCCAGAAGTGTCCAGCCTTATGTCTCAACCAGCTCTGGGTGTAGATGTGGTCAATCCCGGTTGCATCACATGCCCTGAGTGAATTATTTAAGAATTGCTCTCTATTTCACTGTCTTTGTGTTTTGTTTTCGAAATTTATTTTGATAATGGGATTTATCGGATTTTCACTGCTGCATTTCCGCCGCTGTACACACGCTTGATTCTCTTACGGAGACATATATATCCATGGGTTTTAAGATTCTTCCTAGTCAGGTATATTCCTAGGCGTTGAATATGTGGTGTTGAGTCCATTTCGTTGAGCAAGGAGTAGGTCTTGTCTATTACATATTTGGCTTATGGAATGTTATCTGTGCTAATTTCAGTCTCTGGTTTTATGCAGCACCCCAACGCACCTTTCCCCATAAGCAAGCACTAGTTGGTTTTCTAAATTTGAGACCCTGTTCTCTTTTGTAATTCAGTTCATGTGTAGTGAAGTTTACATTCCGTGTATTAGTGATATCTTATGATGTTTCTTTTTCTGTGTGACGTAGTTCACGTAGAATCACCGTACCTGCATCCACTTACTATGCCGCTACGGGCCTGATGACACAGATTTCATTGCTGAGTGATATTGCATTGCACGTACGTGCCCCAACTTCTTTATCCATTTTTTGCTTTCTGGGATATTTACCTGATACTGTAGACGAGCTTCTTGTGAACACAGCCGTCCCAAATATTGGGGTGGCTGTCTGTTTTTGATTTTAATTTCCGTAAGCTATAGGACCATAAGTGGAAGTGCCATAGGCTGTGTTGCTTTGTTTCTTACGTGTTTCAGGAAACACCATACACTTCTCCAGGGTGGCTGCTGGCAATTTACATCCTGCCAATCAGCATAACAAGGCTCCCTGTTCTCCATATCCTGTCCTACCTTTCTGGATTTTACACTTTTTTCAGATGGCCCTTTTGCCCGGGGGGGCAGTGAGATTTCATTGTAGTGCAGATTTCCTTTACAGGCTTGCTTGGTTGGCCAAAAAGGGCGTATGCGTTTTTTCCTGAATATATTCAGGAAAAAACGCATACGCCCTTTTTGGCCAAGTGCATCATTGTCGACGTTCTGCCTCTTTTCCTATGCTTTCAGGGCAATTCCAGTCTACCCCCTGCAATCGTTTTCCTGAAATTCAGCCCTGCTTTCAAGTCCCCTTCGCAGACTTACTTCAATATATTTTTGGAGGATAGCTGTCATTTATAACTCTGCAGGTTTATGAAGTACAGTGCCCCTGAGCTCCTTTCTTCAACTCGCTTTCTTGTGAGCTGGGCACAAAACCGCAGGATTGCTTCAGGCCCTAATCTGTTTCCAGCAGGGCACACTGAGCCTTTGTTTAATTCCTCTTCCTGGTGGGCAATGAGCGTTACATTTGCCCGTGCAGACACCTACAGCTAGTCTCTCATTGGTTCTCCCTATTCCTGTTCATCTTGCACAGAAATTGCAAGCTGTGCCAAACAGGAGGTTAAAGGCACTGACTCTCCAAGCGGGGAGAGTGTTAGTAAAGCATCTGGAATGGTGAACCCGAGGACCAGGAAACGAAAACTGAGATGCATTTTAAATCATTTCCCAATCACACGGTGGACGATACTCTGGGTTTCCCATGCATGTTTTAGCTGGAGGAAGAATCCCTTGAACCTGGAGAGTTGGGACCCATGGAATGGGTACCATGCAGTATGACTTCAAAGGGTCTGCATTTGCTCACCGAAACTCACCAATGCTATCAGCCTGAAGTGTCCAGCCTTATGTCTCAACCAGCTCTGGGTGTAGATGTGGTCAATCCCGGTTGCATCACATGCCCTGAGTGAATTAGTTAAGAATTGCTCTGTATTTCACTGTCTTTGTGTTTTGTTTTCGAAATTTATTTTGATAATGGGATTTATCGGATTTTCACTGCTGCATTTCCGCCGCTGTACACACGCTTGATTCTCTTACGGAGACATATATATCCATGGGTTTTAAGATTCTTCCTAGTCAGGTATATTCCTAGGCGTTGAATATGTGGTGTTGGGTCCATTTCGTTGAGCAAGGAGTAGGTCTTGTCTATTACATATTTGGCTTATGGAAAGTTATCTGTGCTAATTTCAGTCTCTGGTTTTATGCAGCACCCCAAGGCACCTTTCCCCATAAGCAAGCACTAGTTGGTTTTCTAAATTTGAGACACTGTTCTGTTTTGTAATTCAGTTCATGTGTAGTCAAGTTTACATTCCGTGTATTAGTGATATCTTATGATGTTTCTTTTTCTGTGTGACGTAGTTCACGTAGAATCACCGTACCTGCATCCACTCACTATGCCGCTACGGGCCTGATGACACAGATTTCATTGCTGAGTGATATTGCATTGCACGTACGTGCCACAACTTCTTTATCCATTTTTTGCTTTCTGGGATATTTACCTGATACTGTAGACGAGCTTCTTGTGAACACAGCCGTCTCAAATATTGGGGTGGCTGTCTGTTTTTGATTTTAATTTCCGTAAGCTATAGGACCATAAGTGGAAGTGCCATAGGCTGTGTTGCTTTGTTTCTTACGTGTTTCAGGAAACACCATACACTTCTCCAGGGTGGCTGCTGGCAATTTACATCCTGCCAATCAGCATAACAAGGCTCCCTGTTCTCCATATCCTGTCCTACCTTTCTGGATTTTACACTTTTTTCAGATGGCCCTTTTGCCCGGGGGGGCAGTGAGATTTCATTGTAGTGCAGATTTCCTTTACAGGCTTGCTTGGTTGGCCAAAAAGGGCGTATGCGTTTTTTCCTGAATATATTCAGGAAAAAACGCATACGCCCTTTTTGGCCAAGTGCATCATTGTCGACGTTGTGCCTCTTTTCCTATGCTTTCAGGGCAATTCCAGTCTACCCCCTGCAATCGTTTTCCTGAAATTCAGCCCCGCTTTCAAGTCCCCTTCGCAGGCTTACTTCAATATATTTTTGGAGGATAGCTGTCATTTATAACTCTGCAGGTTTGTGAAGTACAGTGCCCCTGAGCTCCTTTCTTCAACTCGCTTTCTTGTGAGCTGGGCACAAAACCGCAGGATTGCTTCAGGCCCTAATCTGTTTCCAGCAGGGCACACTGAGCCTTTGTTTAATTCCTCTTCCTGGTGGGCAATGAGCGTTACATTTGCCCGTGCAGACACCTACAGCTAGTCTCTCATTGGTTCTCCCTATTCCTGTTCATCTTGCACAGAAATTGCAAGCTGTGCCAAACAGGAGGTTAAAGGCACTGACTCTCCAAGCGGGGAGAGTGTTAGTAAAGCATCTGGAATGGTGAACCCGAGGACCAGGATACGAAAACTGAGATGCATTTTAAATCGTTTCCCAATCACACGGTGGACGATACTCTGGGTTTCCCATGCATGTTTTAGCTGGAGGAAGAATCCCTTGAACCTGGAGAGTTGGGACCCATGGAATGGGTACCATGCAGTATGACTTCAAAGGGTCTGCATTTGCTCACCGAAACTCACCAATGCTATCAGCCTGAAGTGTCCAGCCTTATGTCTCAACCAGCTCTGGGTGTAGATGTGGTCAATCCCGGTTGCATCACATGCCCTGAGTGAATTAGTTAAGAATTGCTCTCTATTTCACTGTCTTTGTGTTTTGTTTTCGAAATTTATTTTGATAATGGGATTTATCGGATTTTCACTGCTGCGTTTCGGCCGCTGTACACACGCTTGATTCTCTTACGGAGACATATATATCCATGGGTTTTAAGATTCTTCCTAGTCAGGTATATTCCTAGGCGTTGAATATGTGGTGTTGGGTCCATTTCATTGAGCAAGGAGCAGGTCTTGTCTATTACATATTTGGCTTATGGAAAGTTATCTGTGCTAATTTCAGTCTCTGGTTTTATGCAGCACCCCAAGGCACCTTTCCCCATAAGCAAGCACTAGTTGGTTTTCTAAATTTGAGACCCTCTTCTTTTTTGTAATTCAGTTCATGTGTAGTCAAGTTTACATTCCGTGTATTAGTGATATCTTATGATGTTTCTTTTTCTGTGTGACGTAGTTCACGTAGAATCACCGCACCTGCATCCACTTACTATGCCGCTACGGGCCTGATGACACAGATTTCATTGCTGAGTGATATTGCATTGCACGTACGTGCCACAACTTCTTTATCCATTTTTTGCTTTCTGGGATATTTACCTGATACTGTAGACGAGCTTCTTGTGAACACAGCCGTCCCAAATATTGGGGTGGCTGTCTGTTTTTGATTTTAATTTCCGTAAGCTATAGGACCATAAGTGGAAGTGCCATAGGCTGTGTTGCTTTGTTTCTTACGTGTTTCAGGAAACACCATACACTTCTCCAGGGTGGCTGCTGGCAATTTACATCCTGCCAATCAGCATAACAAGGCTCCCTGTTCTCCATATCCTGTCCTACCTTTCTGGATTTTAGTTTTTTCAGATGGCCCTTTTGCCCGGGGGGGCAGTGAGATTTCATTGTAGTGCAGATTTCCTTTACAGGCTTGCTTGGTTGGCCAAAAAGGGCGTATGCGTTTTTTCCTGAATATATTCAGGAAAAAACGCATACGCCCTTTTTGGCCAAGTGCATCATTGTCGACGTTGTGCCTCTTTTCCTATGCTTTCAGGGCAATTCCAGTCTACCCCCTGCAATCGTTTTCCTGAAATTCAGCCCCGCTTTCAAGTCCCCTTCGCAGGCTTACTTCAATATATTTTTGGAGGATAGCTGTCATTTATAACTCTGCAGGTTTGTGAAGTACAGTGCCCCTGAGCTCCTTTCTTCAACTCGCTTTCTTGTGAGCTGGGCACAAAACCGCAGGATTGCTTCAGGCCCTAATCTGTTTCCAGCAGGGCACACTGAGCCTTTGTTTAATTCCTCTTCCTGGTGGGCAATGAGCGTTACATTTGCCTGTGCAGACACCTACAGCTAGTCTCTCATTGGTTCTCCCTATTCCTGTTCATCTTGCACAGAAATGGCAAGCTGTGCCAAACAGGAGGTTAAAGGCACTGACTCTCCAAGCGGGGAGAGTGTTAGTAAAGCATCTGCAATGGTGAACCCGAGGACCAGGATACGAAAACTGAGATGCATTTTAAATCGTTTCCCAATCACACGGTGGACGATACTCTGGGTTTCCCATGCATGTTTTAGCTGGAGGAAGAATGCCTTGAACCTGGAGAGTTCAGACCCATGGAATGGGTACCATGCAGTATGACTTCAAAGGGTCTGCATTTGCTCACCGAAACTCACCAGTGCTAGCAGCCAGAAGTGTCCAGCCTTATGTCTCAACCAGCTCTGGGTGTAGATGTGGTCAATCCCGGTTGCATCACATGCCCTGAGTGAATTATTTAAGAATTGCTCTCTATTTCACTGTCTTTGTGTTTTGTTTTCGAAATTTATTTTGATAATGGGATTTATCGGATTTTCACTGCTGCATTTCCGCCGCTGTACACACGCTTGATTCTCTTACGGAGACATATATATCCATGGGTTTTAAGATTCTTCCTAGTCAGGTATATTCCTAGGCGTTGAATATGTGGTGTTGAGTCCATTTCGTTGAGCAAGGAGTAGGTCTTGTCTATTACATATTTGGCTTATGGAATGTTATCTGTGCTAATTTCAGTCTCTGGTTTTATGCAGCACCCCAACGCACCTTTCCCCATAAGCAAGCACTAGTTGGTTTTCTAAATTTGAGACCCTGTTCTGTTTTGTAATTCAGTTCATGTGTAGTGAAGTTTACATTCCGTGTATTAGTGATATCTTATGATGTTTCTTTTTCTGTGTGACGTAGTTCACGTAGAATCACCGTACCTGCATCCACTTACTCTGCCGCTACGGGCCTGATGACACAGATTTCATTGCTGAGTGATATTGCATTGCACGTACGTGCCACAACTTCTTTATCCATTTTTTGCTTTCTGGGATATTTACCTGATACTGTAGACGAGCTTCTTGTGAACACAGCCGTCCCAAATATTGGGGTGGCTGTCTGTTTTTGATTTTAATTTCCGTAAGCTATAGGACCATAAGTGGAAGTGCCATAGGCTGTGTTGCTTTGTTTCTTACGTGTTTCAGGAAACACCATACACTTCTCCAGGGTGGCTGCTGGCAATTTACATCCTGCCAATCAGCATAACAAGGCTCCCTGTTCTCCATATCCTGTCCTACCTTTCTGGATTTTACACTTTTTTCAGATGGCCCTTTTGCCCGGGGGGGCAGTGAGATTTCATTGTAGTGCAGATTTCCTTTACAGGCTTGCTTGGTTGGCCAAAAAGGGCGTATGCGTTTTTTCCTGAATATATTCAGGAAAAAACGCATACGCCCTTTTTGGCCAAGTGCATCATTGTCGACGTTCTGCCTCTTTTCCTATGCTTTCAGGGCAATTCCAGTCTACCCCCTGCAATCGTTTTCCTGAAATTCAGCCCTGCTTTCAAGTCCCCTTCGCAGACTTACTTCAATATATTTTTGGAGGATAGCTGTCATTTATAACTCTGCAGGTTTATGAAGTACAGTGCCCCTGAGCTCCTTTCTTCAACTCGCTTTCTTGTGAGCTGGGCACAAAACCGCAGGATTGCTTCAGGCCCTAATCTGTTTCCAGCAGGGCACACTGAGCCTTTGTTTAATTCCTCTTCCTGGTGGGCAATGAGCGTTACATTTGCCCGTGCAGACACCTACAGCTAGTCTCTCATTGGTTCTCCCTATTCCTGTTCATCTTGCACAGAAATTGCAAGCTGTGCCAAACAGGAGGTTAAAGGCACTGACTCTCCAAGCGGGGAGAGTGTTAGTAAAGCATCTGGAATGGTGAACCCGAGGACCAGGAAACGAAAACTGAGATGCATTTTCAATCATTTCCCAATCACACGGTGGACGATACTCTGGGTTTCCCATGCATGTTTTAGCTGGAGGAAGAATCCCTTGAACCTGGAGAGTTGGGACCCATGGAATGGGTACCATGCAGTATGACTTCAAAGGGTCTGCATTTGCTCACCGAAACTCACCAATGCTATCAGCCTGAAGTGTCCAGCCTTATGTCTCAACCAGCTCTGGGTGTAGATGTGGTCAATCCCGGTTGCATCACATGCCCTGAGTGAATTAGTTAAGAATTGCTCTCTATTTCACTGTCTTTGTGTTTTGTTTTCGAAATTTATTTTGATAACGGGATTTATCGGATTTTCACTGCTGCATTTCCGCCGCTGTACACACGCTTGATTCTCTTACGGAGACATATATATCCATGGGTTTTAAGATTCTTCCTAGTCAGGTATATTCCTAGGCGTTGAATATGTGGTGTTGAGTCCATTTCGTTGAGCAAGGAGTAGGTCTTGTCTATTACATATTTGGCTTATGGAATGTTATCTGTGCTAATTTCAGTCTCTGGTTTTATGCAGCACCCAAACGCACCTTTCCCCATAAGCAAGCACTAGTTGGTTTTCTAAATTTGAGACACTGTTCTGTTTTGTTATTCAGTTCATGTGTAGTGAAGTTTACATTCCGTGTATTAGTGATATCTTATGATGTTTCTTTTTCTGTGTGACGTAGTTCACGTAGAATCACCGTACCTGCATCCACTTACTATGCCGCTACGGGCCTGATGACACAGATTTCATTGCTGAGTGATATTGCATTGCACGTACGTGCCACAACTTCTTTATCCATTTTTTGCTTTCTGGGATATTTACCTGATACTGTAGACGAGCTTCTTGTGAACACAGCCGTCCCAAATATTGGGGTGGCTGTCTGTTTTTGATTTTAATTTCCGTAAGTTATAGGACCATAAGTGGAAGTGCCATAGGCTGTGTTGCTTTGTTTCTTACGTGTTTCAGGACACACCATACACTTCTCCAGGGTGGCTGCTGGCAATTTACATCCTGCCAATCAGCATAACAAGGCTCCCTGTTCTCCATATCCTGTCCTACCTTTCTGGATTTTACACTTTTTTCAGATGGCCCTTTTGCCCGGGGGGGCAGTGAGATTTCATTGTAGTGCAGATTTCCTTTACAGGCTTGCTTGGTTGGCCAAAAAGGGCGTATGCGTTTTTTCCTGAATATATTCAGGAAAAAACGCATACGCCCTTTTTGGCCAAGTGCATCATTGTCGACGTTGTGCCTCTTTTCCTATGCTTTCAGGGCAATTCCAGTCTACCCCCTGCAATTGTTTTCCTGAAATTCAGCCCCGCTTTCAAGTCCCCTTCGCAGGCTTTCTTCAATATATTTTTGGAGGATAGCTGTCATTTATAACTCTGCAGGTTTGTGAAGTACAGTGCCCCTGAGCTCCTTTCTTCAACTCGCTTTCTTGTGAGCTGGGCACAAAACCGCAGGATTGCTTCAGGCCCTAATCTGTTTCCAGCAGGGCACACTGAGCCTTTGTTTAATTAATCTTCCTGGTGGGCAATGAGCGTTACATTTGCCCGTGCAGACACCTACAGCTAGTCTCTCATTGGTTCTCCCTATTCCTGTTCATCTTGCACAGAAATTGCAAGGTGTGCGAAACAGGAGGTTAAAGGCACTGACTCTCCAAGCGGGGAGAGTGTTAGTAAAGCATCTGGAATGGTGAACCCGAGGACCAGGAAACGAAAACTGAGATGCATTTTAAATCATTTCCCAATCACACGGTGGACGATACTCTGGGTTTCCCATGCATGTTTTAGCTGGAGGAAGAATCCCTTGAACCTGGAGAGTTGGGACCCATGGAATGGGTACCATGCAGTATGACTTCAAAGGGTCTGCATTTGCTCACCGAAACTCACCAATGCTATCAGCCTGAAGTGTCCAGCCTTATGTCTCAACCAGCTCTGGGTGTAGATGTGGTCAATCCCGGTTGCATCACATGCCCTGAGTGAATTAGTTAAGAATTGCTCTCTATTTCACTGTCTTTGTGTTTTGTTTTCGAAATTTATTTTGATAATGGGATTTATCGGATTTTCACTGCTGCGTTTCGGCCGCTGTACACACGCTTGATTCTCTTACGGAGACATATATATCCATGGGTTTTAAGATTCTTCCTAGTCAGGTATATTCCTAGGCGTTGAATATGTGGTGTTGGGTCCATTTCATTGAGCAAGGAGTAGGTCTTGTCTATTACATATTTGGCTTATGGAAAGTTATCTGTGCTAATTTCAGTCTCTGGTTTTATGCAGCACCCCAAGGCACCTTTCCCCATAAGCAAGCACTAGTTGGTTTTCTAAATTTGAGACCCTCTTCTTTTTTGTAATTCAGTTCATGTGTAGTCAAGTTTACATTCCGTGTATTAGTGATATCTTATGATGTTTCTTTTTCTGTGTGACGTAGTTCACGTAGAATCACCGTACCTGCATCCACTCACTATGCCGCTACGGGCCTGATGACACAGATTTCATTGCTGAGTGATATTGCATTGTACGTACGTGCCACAACTTCTTTATCCATTTTTTGCTTTCTGGGATATTTACCTGATACTGTAGACGAGCTTCTTGTGAACACAGCCGTCCCAAATATTGGGGTGGCTGTCTGTTTTTGATTTTAATTTCCGTAAGCTATAGGACCATAAGTGGAAGTGCCATAGGCTGTGTTGCTTTGTTTCTTACGTGTTTCAGGAAACACCATACACTTCTCCAGGGTGGCTGCTGGCAATTTACATCCTGCCAATCAGCATAACAAGGCTCCCTGTTCTCCATATCCTGTCCTACCTTTCTGGATTTTACAGTTTTTTCAGATGGCCCTTTTGCCCGGGGGGGCAGTGAGATTTCATTGTAGTGCAGATTTCCTTTACAGGCTTGCTTGGTTGGCCAAAAAGGGCGTATGCGTTTTTTCCTGAATATATTCAGGAAAAAACGCATACGCCCTTTTTGGCCAAGTGCATCATTGTCGACGTTCTGCCTCTTTTCCTATGCTTTCAGGGCAATTCCAGTCTACCCCCTGCAATCGTTTTCCTGAAATTCAGCCCCGCTTTCAAGTCCCCTTCGCAGGCTTACTTCAATATATTTTTGGAGGATAGCTGTCATTTATAACTCTGCAGGTTTGTGAAGTACAGTGCCCCTGAGCTCCTTTCTTCAACTCGCTTTCTTGTGAGCTGGGCACAAAACCGCAGGATTGCTTCAGGCCCTAATCTGTTTCCAGCAGGGCACACTGAGCCTTTGTTTAATTCCTCTTCCTGGTGGGCAATGAGCGTTACATTTGCCCGTGCAGACACCTACAGCTAGTCTCTCATTGGTTCTCCCTATTCCTGTTCATCTTGCACAGAAATTGCAAGCTGTGCCAAACAGGAGGTTAAAGGCACTGACTCTCCAAGCGGGGAGAGTGTTAGTAAAGCATCTGGAATGGTGAACCCGAGGACCAGGATACGAAAACTGAGATGCATTTTAAATCGTTTCCCAATCACACGGTGGACGATACTCTGGGTTTCCCATGCATGTTTTAGCTGGAGGAAGAATGCCTTGAACCTGGAGAGTTGGGACCCATGGAATGGGTACCATGCAGTATGACTTCAAAGGGTCTGCATTTGCTCACTGAAACTCACCAGTGCTAGCAGCCAGAAGTGTCCAGCCTTATGTCTCAAGCAGCTCTGGGTGTAGATGTGGTCAATCCCGGTTGCATCACATGCCCTGAGTGAATTATTTAAGAATTGCTCTCTATTTCACTGTCTTTGTGTTTTGTTTTCGAAATTTATTTTGATAATGGGATTTATCGGATTTTCACTGCTGCGTTTCCGCCGCTGTACACACGCTTGATTCTCTTACGGAGACATATATATCCATGGGTTTTAAGATTCTTCCTAGTCAGGTATATTCCTAGGCGTTGAATATGTGGTGTTGAGTCCATTTCATTGAGCAAGGAGTAGGTCTTGTCTATTACATATTTGGCTTATGGAATGTTATCTGTGCTAATTTCAGTCTCTGGTTTTATGCAGCACCCCAACGCACCTTTCCCCATAAGCAAGCACTAGTTGGTTTTCTAAATTTGAGACCCTTTTCTGTTTTGTAATTCAGTTCATGTGTAGTGAAGTTTACATTCCGTGTATTAGTGATATCTTATGATGTTTCTTTTTCTGTGTGACGTAGTTCACGTAGAATCACCGCACCTGCATCCACTTACTATGCCGCTACGGGCCTGATGACACAGATTTCATTGCTGAGTGATATTGCATTGTACGTACGTGCCACAACTTCTTTATCCATTTTTTGCTTTCTGGGATATTTACCTGATACTGTAGACGAGCTTCTTGTGAACACAGCCGTCCCAAATATTGGGGTGGCTGTCTGTTTTTGATTTTAATTTCCGTAAGCTATAGGACCATAAGTGGAAGTGCCATAGGCTGTGTTGCTTTGTTTCTTACGTGTTTCAGGAAACACCATACACTTCTCCAGGGTGGCTGCTGGCAATTTACATCCTGCCAATCAGCATAACAAGGCTCCCTGTTCTCCATATCCTGTCCTACCTTTCTGGATTTTACACTTTTTTCAGATGGCCCTTTTGCCCCGGGGGGGCAGTGAGATTTCATTGTAGTGCAGATTTCCTTTACAGGCTTGCTTGGTTGGCCAAAAAGGGCGTATGCGTTTTTTCCTGAATATATTCAGGAAAAAACGCATACGCCCTTTTTGGCCAAGTGCATCATTGTCGACGTTGTGCCTCTTTTCCTATGCTTTCAGGGCAATTCCAGTCTACCCCCTGCAATCGTTTTCCTGAAATTCAGCCCCGCTTTCAAGTCCCCTTCGCAGGCTTACTTCAATATATTTTTGGAGGATAGCTGTCATTTATAACTCTGCAGGTTTGTGAAGTACAGTGCCCCTGAGCTCCTTTCTTCAACTCACTTTCTTGTGAGCTGGGCACAAAACCGCAGGATTGCTTCAGGCCCTAATCTGTTTCCAGCAGGGCACACTGAGCCTTTGTTTAATTCCTCTTCCTGGTGGGCAATGAGCGTTACATTTGCCCGTGCAGACACCTACAGCTAGTCTCTCATTGGTTCTCCCTATTCCTGTTCATCTTGCACAGAAATTGCAAGCTGTGCCAAACAGGAGGTTAAAGGCACTGACTCTCCAAGCGGGGAGAGTGTTAGTAAAGCATCTGGAATGGTGAACCCGAGGACCAGGATACGAAAACTGAGATGCATTTTAAATCGTTTCCCAATCACACGGTGGACGATACTCTGGGTTTCCCATGCATGTTTTAGCTGGAGGAAGAATCCCTTGAACCTGGAGAGTTGGGACCCATGGAATGGGTACCATGCAGTATGACTTCAAAGGGTCTGCATTTGCTCACCGAAACTCACCAATGCTATCAGCCTGAAGTGTCCAGCCTTATGTCTCAACCAGCTCTGGGTGTAGATGTGGTCAATCCCGGTTGCATCACATGCCCTGAGTGAATTAGTTAAGAATTGCTCTCTATTTCACTGTCTTTGTGTTTTGTTTTCGAAATTTATTTTGATAATGGGATTTATCGGATTTTCACTGCTGCGTTTCGGCCGCTGTACACACGCTTGATTCTCTTACGGAGACATATATATCCATGGGTTTTAAGATTCTTCCTAGTCAGGTATATTCCTAGGCGTTGAATATGTGGTGTTGGGTCCATTTCATTGAGCAAGGAGTAGGTCTTGTCTATTACATATTTGGCTTATGGAAAGTTATCTGTGCTAATTTCAGTCTCTGGTTTTATGCAGCACCCCAAGGCACCTTTCCCCATAAGCAAGCACTAGTTGGTTTTCTAAATTTGAGACCCTCTTCTTTTTTGTAATTCAGTTCATGTGTAGTCAAGTTTACATTCCGTGTATTAGTGATATCTTATGATGTTTCTTTTTCTGTGTGACGTAGTTCACGTAGAATCACCGTACCTGCATCCACTCACTATGCCGCTACGGGCCTGATGACACAGATTTCATTGCTGAGTGATATTGCATTGTACGTACGTGCCACAACTTCTTTATCCATTTTTTGCTTTCTGGGATATTTACCTGATACTGTAGACGAGCTTCTTGTGAACACAGCCGTCCCAAATATTGGGGTGGCTGTCTGTTTTTGATTTTAATTTCCGTAAGCTATAGGACCATAAGTGGAAGTGCCATAGGCTGTGTTGCTTTGTTTCTTACGTGTTTCAGGAAACACCATACACTTCTCCAGGGTGGCTGCTGGCAATTTACATCCTGCCAATCAGCATAACAAGGCTCCCTGTTCTCCATATCCTGTCCTACCTTTCTGGATTTTACAGTTTTTTCAGATGGCCCTTTTGCCCGGGGGGGCAGTGAGATTTCATTGTAGTGCAGATTTCCTTTACAGGCTTGCTTGGTTGGCCAAAAAGGGCGTATGCGTTTTTTCCTGAATATATTCAGGAAAAAACGCATACGCCCTTTTTGGCCAAGTGCATCATTGTCGACGTTCTGCCTCTTTTCCTATGCTTTCAGGGCAATTCCAGTCTACCCCCTGCAATCGTTTTCCTGAAATTCAGCCCCGCTTTCAAGTCCCCTTCGCAGGCTTACTTCAATATATTTTTGGAGGATAGCTGTCATTTATAACTCTGCAGGTTTGTGAAGTACAGTGCCCCTGAGCTCCTTTCTTCAACTCGCTTTCTTGTGAGCTGGGCACAAAACCGCAGGATTGCTTCAGGCCCTAATCTGTTTCCAGCAGGGCACACTGAGCCTTTGTTTAATTCCTCTTCCTGGTGGGCAATGAGCGTTACATTTGCCCGTGCAGACACCTACAGCTAGTCTCTCATTGGTTCTCCCTATTCCTGTTCATCTTGCACAGAAATTGCAAGCTGTGCCAAACAGGAGGTTAAAGGCACTGACTCTCCAAGCGGGGAGAGTGTTAGTAAAGCATCTGGAATGGTGAACCCGAGGACCAGGATACGAAAACTGAGATGCATTTTAAATCGTTTCCCAATCACACGGTGGACGATACTCTGGGTTTCCCATGCATGTTTTAGCTGGAGGAAGAATGCCTTGAACCTGGAGAGTTGGGACCCATGGAATGGGTACCATGCAGTATGACTTCAAAGGGTCTGCATTTGCTCACTGAAACTCACCAGTGCTAGCAGCCAGAAGTGTCCAGCCTTATGTCTCAAGCAGCTCTGGGTGTAGATGTGGTCAATCCCGGTTGCATCACATGCCCTGAGTGAATTATTTAAGAATTGCTCTCTATTTCACTGTCTTTGTGTTTTGTTTTCGAAATTTATTTTGATAATGGGATTTATCGGATTTTCACTGCTGCGTTTCCGCCGCTGTACACACGCTTGATTCTCTTACGGAGACATATATATCCATGGGTTTTAAGATTCTTCCTAGTCAGGTATATTCCTAGGCGTTGAATATGTGGTGTTGAGTCCATTTCATTGAGCAAGGAGTAGGTCTTGTCTATTACATATTTGGCTTATGGAATGTTATCTGTGCTAATTTCAGTCTCTGGTTTTATGCAGCACCCCAACGCACCTTTCCCCATAAGCAAGCACTAGTTGGTTTTCTAAATTTGAGACCCTGTTCTGTTTTGTAATTCAGTTCATGTGTAGTCAAGTTTACATTCCGTGTATTAGTGATATCTTATGATGTTTCTTTTTCTGTGTGACGTAGTTCACGTAGAATCACCGTACCTGCATCCACTTACTATGCCGCTACGGGCCTGATGACACAGATTTCATTGCTGAGTGATATTGCATTGCACGTACGTGCCACAACTTCTTTATCCATTTTTTGCTTTCTGGGATATTTACCTGATAGTGTAGACGAGCTTCTTGTGAACACAGCCGTCCCAAATATTGGGGTGGCTGTCTGTTTTTGATTTTAATTTCCGTAAGCTATAGGACCATAAGTGGAAGTGCCATAGGCTGTGTTGCTTTGTTTCTTACGTGTTTCAGGAAACACCATACACTTCTCCAGGGTGGCTGCTGGCAATTTACATCCTGCCAATCAGCATAACAAGGCTCCCTGTTCTCCATATCCTGTCCTACCTTTCTGGATTTTAGTTTTTTCAGATGGCCCTTTTGCCCGGGGGGGCAGTGAGATTTCATTGTAGTGCAGATTTCCTTTACAGGCTTGCTTGGTTGGCCAAAAAGGGCGTATGCGTTTTTTCCTGAATATATTCAGGAAAAAACGCATACGCCCTTTTTGGCCAAGTGCATCATTGTCGACGTTCTGCCTCTTTTCCTATGCTTTCAGGGCAATTCCAGTCTACCCCCTGCAATCGTTTTCCTGAAATTCAGCCCCGCTTTCAAGTCCCCTTCGCAGGCTTACTTCAATATATTTTTGGAGGATAGCTGTCATTTATAACTCTGCAGGTTTGTGAAGTACAGTGCCCCTGAGCTCCTTTCTTCAACTCGCTTTCTTGTGAGCTGGGCACAAAACCGCAGGATTGCTTCAGGCCCTAATCTGTTTCCAGCAGGGCACACTGAGCCTTTGTTTAATTCCTCTTCCTGGTGGGCAATGAGCGTTACATTTGCCTGTGCAGACACCTACAGCTAGTCTCTCATTGGTTCTCCCTATTCCTGTTCATCTTGCACAGAAATGGCAAGCTGTGCCAAACAGGAGGTTAAAGGCACTGACTCTCCAAGCGGGGAGAGTGTTAGTAAAGCATCTGCAATGGTGAACCCGAGGACCAGGATACGAAAACTGAGATGCATTTTAAATCGTTTCCCAATCACACGGTGGACGATACTCTGGGTTTCCCATGCATGTTTTAGCTGGAGGAAGAATGCCTTGAACCTGGAGAGTTCAGACCCATGGAATGGGTACCATGCAGTATGACTTCAAAGGGTCTGCATTTGCTCACCGAAACTCACCAGTGCTAGCAGCCAGAAGTGTCCAGCCTTATGTCTCAACCAGCTCTGGGTGTAGATGTGGTCAATCCCGGTTGCATCACATGCCCTGAGTGAATTATTTAAGAATTGCTCTCTATTTCACTGTCTTTGTGTTTTGTTTTCGAAATTTATTTTGATAATGGGATTTATCGGATTTTCACTGCTGCATTTCCGCCGCTGTACACACGCTTGATTCTCTTACGGAGACATATATATCCATGGGTTTTAAGATTCTTCCTAGTCAGGTATATTCCTAGGCGTTGAATATGTGGTGTTGAGTCCATTTCGTTGAGCAAGGAGTAGGTCTTGTCTATTACATATTTGGCTTATGGAATGTTATCTGTGCTAATTTCAGTCTCTGGTTTTATGCAGCACCCCAACGCACCTTTCCCCATAAGCAAGCACTAGTTGGTTTTCTAAATTTGAGACCCTGTTCTCTTTTGTAATTCAGTTCATGTGTAGTGAAGTTTACATTCCGTGTATTAGTGATATCTTATGATGTTTCTTTTTCTGTGTGACGTAGTTCACGTAGAATCACCGTACCTGCATCCACTTACTATGCCGCTACGGGCCTGATGACACAGATTTCATTGCTGAGTGATATTGCATTGCACGTACGTGCCCCAACTTCTTTATCCATTTTTTGCTTTCTGGGATATTTACCTGATACTGTAGACGAGCTTCTTGTGAACACAGCCGTCCCAAATATTGGGGTGGCTGTCTGTTTTTGATTTTAATTTCCGTAAGCTATAGGACCATAAGTGGAAGTGCCATAGGCTGTGTTGCTTTGTTTCTTACGTGTTTCAGGAAACACCATACACTTCTCCAGGGTGGCTGCTGGCAATTTACATCCTGCCAATCAGCATAACAAGGCTCCCTGTTCTCCATATCCTGTCCTACCTTTCTGGATTTTACACTTTTTTCAGATGGCCCTTTTGCCCGGGGGGGCAGTGAGATTTCATTGTAGTGCAGATTTCCTTTACAGGCTTGCTTGGTTGGCCAAAAAGGGCGTATGCGTTTTTTCCTGAATATATTCAGGAAAAAACGCATACGCCCTTTTTGGCCAAGTGCATCATTGTCGACGTTCTGCCTCTTTTCCTATGCTTTCAGGGCAATTCCAGTCTACCCCCTGCAATCGTTTTCCTGAAATTCAGCCCTGCTTTCAAGTCCCCTTCGCAGACTTACTTCAATATATTTTTGGAGGATAGCTGTCATTTATAACTCTGCAGGTTTATGAAGTACAGTGCCCCTGAGCTCCTTTCTTCAACTCGCTTTCTTGTGAGCTGGGCACAAAACCGCAGGATTGCTTCAGGCCCTAATCTGTTTCCAGCAGGGCACACTGAGCCTTTGTTTAATTCCTCTTCCTGGTGGGCAATGAGCGTTACATTTGCCCGTGCAGACACCTACAGCTAGTCTCTCATTGGTTCTCCCTATTCCTGTTCATCTTGCACAGAAATTGCAAGCTGTGCCAAACAGGAGGTTAAAGGCACTGACTCTCCAAGCGGGGAGAGTGTTAGTAAAGCATCTGGAATGGTGAACCCGAGGACCAGGAAACGAAAACTGAGATGCATTTTAAATCATTTCCCAATCACACGGTGGACGATACTCTGGGTTTCCCATGCATGTTTTAGCTGGAGGAAGAATCCCTTGAACCTGGAGAGTTGGGACCCATGGAATGGGTACCATGCAGTATGACTTCAAAGGGTCTGCATTTGCTCACCGAAACTCACCAATGCTATCAGCCTGAAGTGTCCAGCCTTATGTCTCAACCAGCTCTGGGTGTAGATGTGGTCAATCCCGGTTGCATCACATGCCCTGAGTGAATTAGTTAAGAATTGCTCTGTATTTCACTGTCTTTGTGTTTTGTTTTCGAAATTTATTTTGATAATGGGATTTATCGGATTTTCACTGCTGCATTTCCGCCGCTGTACACACGCTTGATTCTCTTACGGAGACATATATATCCATGGGTTTTAAGATTCTTCCTAGTCAGGTATATTCCTAGGCGTTGAATATGTGGTGTTGGGTCCATTTCGTTGAGCAAGGAGTAGGTCTTGTCTATTACATATTTGGCTTATGGAAAGTTATCTGTGCTAATTTCAGTCTCTGGTTTTATGCAGCACCCCAAGGCACCTTTCCCCATAAGCAAGCACTAGTTGGTTTTCTAAATTTGAGACACTGTTCTGTTTTGTAATTCAGTTCATGTGTAGTCAAGTTTACATTCCGTGTATTAGTGATATCTTATGATGTTTCTTTTTCTGTGTGACGTAGTTCACGTAGAATCACCGTACCTGCATCCACTCACTATGCCGCTACGGGCCTGATGACACAGATTTCATTGCTGAGTGATATTGCATTGCACGTACGTGCCACAACTTCTTTATCCATTTTTTGCTTTCTGGGATATTTACCTGATACTGTAGACGAGCTTCTTGTGAACACAGCCGTCCCAAATATTGGGGTGGCTGTCTGTTTTTGATTTTAATTTCCGTAAGCTATAGGACCATAAGTGGAAGTGCCATAGGCTGTGTTGCTTTGTTTCTTACATGTTTCAGGAAACACCATACACTTCTCCAGGGTGGCTGCTGGCAATTTACATCCTGCCAATCAGCATAACAAGGCTCCCTGTTCTCCATATCCTGTCCTACCTTTCTGGATTTTACACTTTTTTCAGATGGCCCTTTTGCCCGGGGGGGGCAGTGAGATTTCATTGTAGTGCAGATTTCCTTTACAGGCTTGCTTGGTTGGCCAAAAAGGGTGTATGCGTTTTTTCCTGAATATATTCAGGAAAAAACGCATACGCCCTTTTTGGCCAAGTGCATCATTGTCGACGTTGTGCCTCTTTTCCTATGCTTTCAGGGCAATTCCAGTCTACCCCCTGCAATCGTTTTCCTGAAATTCAGCCCCGCTTTCAAGTCCCCTTCGCAGGCTTACTTCAATATATTTTTGGAGGATAGCTGTCATTTATAACTCTGCAGGTTTGTGAAGTACAGTGCCCCTGAGCGCCTTTCTTCAACTCGCTTTCTTGTGAGCTGGGCACAAAACCGCAGGATTGCTTCAGGCCCTAATCTGTTTCCAGCAGGGCACACTGAGCCTTTGTTTAATTCCTCTTCCTGGTGGGCAATGAGCGTTACATTTGCCCGTGCAGACACCTACAGCTAGTCTCTCATTGGTTCTCCCTATTCCTGTTCATCTTGCACAGAAATGGCAAGCTGTGCGAAACAGGAGGTTAAAGGCACTGACTCTCCAAGTGGGGAGAGTGTTAGTAAAGCATCTGGAATGGTGAACCCGAGGACCAGGAAACGAAAACTGAGATGCATTTTAAATCGTTTCCCAATCACACGGTGGACGATACTCTGGGTTTCCCATGCATGTTTTAGCTGGAGGAAGAATCCCTTGAACCTGGAGAGTTGGACCCATGGAATGGGTACCATGCAGTATGACTTCAAAGGGTCTGCATTTGCTCACCGAAACTCACCAATGCTATCAGCCTGAAGTGTCCAGCCTTATGTCTCAACCAGCTCTGGGTGTAGATGTGGTCAATCCCGGTTGCATCACATGCCCTGAGTGAATTAGTTAAGAATTGCTCTCTATTTCACTGTCTTTGTGTTTTGTTTTCGAAATTTATTTTGATAATGGGATTTATCGGATTTTCACTGCTGCGTTTCGGCCGCTGTACACACGCTTGATTCTCTAACGGAGACATATATATCCATGGGTTTTAAGATTCTTCCTAGTCAGGTATATTCCTAGGCGTTGAATATGTGGTGTTGGGTCCATTTCGTTGAGCAAGGAGTAGGTCTTGTCTATTACATATTTGGCTTATGGAAAGTTATCTGTGCTAATTTCAGTCTCTGGTTTTATGCAGCACCCCAAGGCACCTTTCCCCATAAGCAAGCACTAGTTGGTTTTCTAAATTTGAGACCCTGTTCTGTTTTGTAATTCAGTTCATGTGTAGTCAAGTTTACATTCCGTGTATTAGTGATATCTTATGATGTTTCTTTTTCTGTGTGACGTAGTTCACGTAGAATCACCGTACCTGCATCCACTCACTATGCCGCTACGGGCCTGATGACACAGATTTCATTGCTGAGTGATATTGCATTGTACGTACGTGCCACAACTTCTTTATCCATTTTTTGCTTTCTGGGATATTTACCTGATACTGTAGACGAGCTTCTTGTGAACACAGCCATCCCAAATATTGGGGTGGCTGTCTGTTTTTGATTTTAATTTCCGTAAGCTATAGGACCATAAGTGGAAGTGCCATAGGCTGTGTTGCTTTGTTTCTTACGTGTTTCAGGAAACACCATACACTTCTCCAGGGTGGCTGCTGGCAATTTACATCCTGCCAATCAGCATAACAAGGCTCCCTGTTCTCCATATCCTGTCCTACCTTTCTGGATTTTACACTTTTTTCAGATGGCCCTTTTGCCCCGGGGGGCAGTGAGATTTCATTGTAGTGCAGATTTCCTTTACAGGCTTGCTTGGTTGGCCAAAAAGGGCGTATGCGTTTTTTCCTGAATATATTCAGGAAAAAACCCATACGCCCTTTTTGGCCAAGTGCATCATTGTCGACGTTGTGCCTCTTTTCCTATGCTTTCAGGGCAATTCCAGTCTACCCCCTCCAATCGTTTTCCTGAAATTCAGCCCCGCTTTCAAGTCCCCTTCGCAGGCTTACTTCAATATATTTTTGGAGGATAGCTGTCATTGATAACTCTGCAGGTTTGTGAAGTACAGTGCCCCTGAGCTCCTTTCTTCAACTCGCTTTCTTGTGAGCTGGGCGCAAAACCGCAGGAATGCTTCAGGCCCTAATCTGTTTCCAGCAGGGAACACTGAGCCATTGTTTAATTCCTCTTCCTGGTGGGCAATGAGCGTTACATTTGCCCGTGCAGACACCTACAGCTAGTCTCTCATTGGTTCTCCCTATTCCTGTTCGTCTTGCACAGAAATTGCAAGCTGTGCCAAACAGGAGGTTAAAGGCACTGACTCTCCAAGCGGGGAGAGTGTTAGTAAAGCATCTGGAATGGTGAACCCGAGGACCAGGATACGAAAACTGAGATGCATTTTAAATCGTTTCCCAATCACACGGTGGACGATACTCTGGGTTTCCCATGCATGTTTTAGCTGGAGGAAGAATCCCTTGAACCTGGAGAGTTGGGACCCATGGAATGGGTACCATGCAGTATGACTTCAAAGGGTCTGCATTTGCTCACCGAAACTCACCAATGCTATCAGGCTGAAGTGTCTAGCCTTATGTCTCAACCAGCTCTGGGTGTAGATGTGGTCAATCCCGGTTGCATCACATGCCCTGAGTGAATTATTTAAGAATTGCTCTCTATTTCACTGTCTTTGTGTTTTGTTTTCGAAATTTATTTTGATAATGGGATTTATCGGATTTTCACTGCTGCGTTTCGGCCGCTGTACACACGCTTGATTCTCTTACGGAGACATATATATCCGTGGGTTTTAAGATTCTTCCTAGTCAGGTATATTCCTAGGCGTTGAATATGTGGTGTTGAGTCCATTTCGTTGAGCAAGGAGTAGGTCTTGTCTATTACATATTTGGCTTATGGAATGTTATCTGTGCTAATTTCAGTCTCTGGTTTTATGCAGCACCCCAAGGCACCTTTCCCCATAAGCAAGCACTAGTTGGTTTTCTAAATTTGAGACCCTGTTCTGTTTTGTAATTCAGTTCATGTGTAGTCAAGTTTACATTCCGTGTATTAGTGATATCTTATGATGTTTCTTTTTCTGTGTGACGTAGTTCACGTAGAATCACCGTACCTGCATCCACTCACTATGCCGCTACGGGCCTGATGACACAGATTTCATTGCTGAATGATATTGCATTGTACGTACGTGCCACAACTTCTTTATCCATTTTTTGCTTTCTGGGATATTTACCTGATACTGTAGACGAGCTTCTTGTGAACACAGCCGTCCCAAATATTGGGGTGGCTGTCTGTTTTTGATTTTAATTTCCGTAAGCTATAGGACCATAAGTGGAAGTGCCATAGGCTGTGTTGCTTTGTTTCTTACGTGTTTCAGGAAACACCATACACTTCTCCAGGGTGGCTGCTGGCAATTTACATCCTGCCAATCAGCATAACAAGGCTCCCTGTTCTCCATATCCTGTCCTACCTTTCTGGATTTTACACTTTTTTCAGATGGCCCTTTTGCCCCGGGGGGGCAGTGAGATTTCATTGTAGTGCAGATTTCCTTTACAGGCTTGCTTGGTTGGCCAAAAAGGGCGTATGCGTTTTTTCCTGAATATATTCAGGAAAAAACGCATACGCCCTTTTTGGCCAAGTGCATCATTGTCGACGTTGTGCCTCTTTTCCTATGCTTTCAGGGCAATTCCAGTCTACCCCCTGCAATCGTTTTCCTGAAATTCAGCCCCGCTTTCAAGTCCCCTTCGCAGGCTTACTTCAATATATTTTTGGAGGATAGCTGTCATTTATAACTCTGCAGGTTTGTGAAGTACAGTGCCCCTGAGCTCCTTTCTTCAACTCACTTTCTTGTGAGCTGGGCACAAAACCGCAGGATTGCTTCAGGCCCTAATCTGTTTCCAGCAGGGCACACTGAGCCTTTGTTTAATTCCTCTTCCTGGTGGGCAATGAGCGTTACATTTGCCCGTGCAGACACCTACAGCTAGTCTCTCATTGGTTCTCCCTATTCCTGTTCATCTTGCACAGAAATTGCAAGCTGTGCCAAACAGGAGGTTAAAGGCACTGACTCTCCAAGCGGGGAGAGTGTTAGTAAAGCATCTGGAATGGTGAACCCGAGGACCAGGATACGAAAACTGAGATGCATTTTAAATCGTTTCCCAATCACACGGTGGACGATACTCTGGGTTTCCCATGCATGTTTTAGCTGGAGGAAGAATCCCTTGAACCTGGAGAGTTGGGACCCATGGAATGGGTACCATGCAGTATGACTTCAAAGGGTCTGCATTTGCTCACCGAAACTCACCAATGCTATCAGCCTGAAGTGTCCAGCCTTATGTCTCAACCAGCTCTGGGTGTAGATGTGGTCAATCCCGGTTGCATCACATGCCCTGAGTGAATTAGTTAAGAATTGCTCTCTATTTCACTGTCTTTGTGTTTTGTTTTCGAAATTTATTTTGATAATGGGATTTATCGGATTTTCACTGCTGCGTTTCGGCCGCTGTACACACGCTTGATTCTCTTACGGAGACATATATATCCATGGGTTTTAAGATTCTTCCTAGTCAGGTATATTCCTAGGCGTTGAATATGTGGTGTTGGGTCCATTTCATTGAGCAAGGAGTAGGTCTTGTCTATTACATATTTGGCTTATGGAAAGTTATCTGTGCTAATTTCAGTCTCTGGTTTTATGCAGCACCCCAAGGCACCTTTCCCCATAAGCAAGCACTAGTTGGTTTTCTAAATTTGAGACCCTCTTCTTTTTTGTAATTCAGTTCATGTGTAGTCAAGTTTACATTCCGTGTATTAGTGATATCTTATGATGTTTCTTTTTCTGTGTGACGTAGTTCACGTAGAATCACCGTACCTGCATCCACTCACTATGCCGCTACGGGCCTGATGACACAGATTTCATTGCTGAGTGATATTGCATTGTACGTACGTGCCACAACTTCTTTATCCATTTTTTGCTTTCTGGGATATTTACCTGATACTGTAGACGAGCTTCTTGTGAACACAGCCGTCCCAAATATTGGGGTGGCTGTCTGTTTTTGATTTTAATTTCCGTAAGCTATAGGACCATAAGTGGAAGTGCCATAGGCTGTGTTGCTTTGTTTCTTACGTGTTTCAGGAAACACCATACACTTCTCCAGGGTGGCTGCTGGCAATTTACATCCTGCCAATCAGCATAACAAGGCTCCCTGTTCTCCATATCCTGTCCTACCTTTCTGGATTTTACAGTTTTTTCAGATGGCCCTTTTGCCCGGGGGGGCAGTGAGATTTCATTGTAGTGCAGATTTCCTTTACAGGCTTGCTTGGTTGGCCAAAAAGGGCGTATGCGTTTTTTCCTGAATATATTCAGGAAAAAACGCATACGCCCTTTTTGGCCAAGTGCATCATTGTCGACGTTCTGCCTCTTTTCCTATGCTTTCAGGGCAATTCCAGTCTACCCCCTGCAATCGTTTTCCTGAAATTCAGCCCCGCTTTCAAGTCCCCTTCGCAGGCTTACTTCAATATATTTTTGGAGGATAGCTGTCATTTATAACTCTGCAGGTTTGTGAAGTACAGTGCCCCTGAGCTCCTTTCTTCAACTCGCTTTCTTGTGAGCTGGGCACAAAACCGCAGGATTGCTTCAGGCCCTAATCTGTTTCCAGCAGGGCACACTGAGCCTTTGTTTAATTCCTCTTCCTGGTGGGCAATGAGCGTTACATTTGCCCGTGCAGACACCTACAGCTAGTCTCTCATTGGTTCTCCCTATTCCTGTTCATCTTGCACAGAAATTGCAAGCTGTGCCAAACAGGAGGTTAAAGGCACTGACTCTCCAAGCGGGGAGAGTGTTAGTAAAGCATCTGGAATGGTGAACCCGAGGACCAGGATACGAAAACTGAGATGCATTTTAAATCGTTTCCCAATCACACGGTGGACGATACTCTGGGTTTCCCATGCATGTTTTAGCTGGAGGAAGAATCCCTTGAACCTGGAGAGTTGGGACCCATGGAATGGGTACCATGCAGTATGACTTCAAAGGGTCTGCATTTGCTCACCGAAACTCACCAATGCTATCAGGCTGAAGTGTCTAGCCTTATGTCTCAACCAGCTCTGGGTGTAGATGTGGTCAATCCCGGTTGCATCACATGCCCTGAGTGAATTATTTAAGAATTGCTCTCTATTTCACTGTCTTTGTGTTTTGTTTTCGAAATTTATTTTGATAATGGGATTTATCGGATTTTCACTGCTGCGTTTCGGCCGCTGTACACACGCTTGATTCTCTTACGGAGACATATATATCCGTGGGTTTTAAGATTCTTCCTAGTCAGGTATATTCCTAGGCGTTGAATATGTGGTGTTGAGTCCATTTCGTTGAGCAAGGAGTAGGTCTTGTCTATTACATATTTGGCTTATGGAATGTTATCTGTGCTAATTTCAGTCTCTGGTTTTATGCAGCACCCCAAGGCACCTTTCCCCATAAGCAAGCACTAGTTGGTTTTCTAAATTTGAGACCCTGTTCTGTTTTGTAATTCAGTTCATGTGTAGTCAAGTTTACATTCCGTGTATTAGTGATATCTTATGATGTTTCTTTTTCTGTGTGACGTAGTTCACGTAGAATCACCGTACCTGCATCCACTCACTATGCCGCTACGGGCCTGATGACACAGATTTCATTGCTGAATGATATTGCATTGTACGTACGTGCCACAACTTCTTTATCCATTTTTTGCTTTCTGGGATATTTACCTGATACTGTAGACGAGCTTCTTGTGAACACAGCCGTCCCAAATATTGGGGTGGCTGTCTGTTTTTGATTTTAATTTCCGTAAGCTATAGGACCATAAGTGGAAGTGCCATAGGCTGTGTTGCTTTGTTTCTTACGTGTTTCAGGAAACACCATACACTTCTCCAGGGTGGCTGCTGGCAATTTACATCCTGCCAATCAGCATAACAAGGCTCCCTGTTCTCCATATCCTGTCCTACCTTTCTGGATTTTACACTTTTTTCAGATGGCCCTTTTGCCCCGGGGGGGCAGTGAGATTTCATTGTAGTGCAGATTTCCTTTACAGGCTTGCTTGGTTGGCCAAAAAGGGCGTATGCGTTTTTTCCTGAATATATTCAGGAAAAAACGCATACGCCCTTTTTGGCCAAGTGCATCATTGTCGACGTTGTGCCTCTTTTCCTATGCTTTCAGGGCAATTCCAGTCTACCCCCTGCAATCGTTTTCCTGAAATTCAGCCCCGCTTTCAAGTCCCCTTCGCAGGCTTACTTCAATATATTTTTGGAGGATAGCTGTCATTTATAACTCTGCAGGTTTGTGAAGTACAGTGCCCCTGAGCTCCTTTCTTCAACTCACTTTCTTGTGAGCTGGGCACAAAACCGCAGGATTGCTTCAGGCCCTAATCTGTTTCCAGCAGGGCACACTGAGCCTTTGTTTAATTCCTCTTCCTGGTGGGCAATGAGCGTTACATTTGCCCGTGCAGACACCTACAGCTAGTCTCTCATTGGTTCTCCCTATTCCTGTTCATCTTGCACAGAAATTGCAAGCTGTGCCAAACAGGAGGTTAAAGGCACTGACTCTCCAAGCGGGGAGAGTGTTAGTAAAGCATCTGGAATGGTGAACCCGAGGACCAGGATACGAAAACTGAGATGCATTTTAAATCGTTTCCCAATCACACGGTGGACGATACTCTGGGTTTCCCATGCATGTTTTAGCTGGAGGAAGAATCCCTTGAACCTGGAGAGTTGGGACCCATGGAATGGGTACCATGCAGTATGACTTCAAAGGGTCTGCATTTGCTCACCGAAACTCACCAATGCTATCAGCCTGAAGTGTCCAGCCTTATGTCTCAACCAGCTCTGGGTGTAGATGTGGTCAATCCCGGTTGCATCACATGCCCTGAGTGAATTAGTTAAGAATTGCTCTCTATTTCACTGTCTTTGTGTTTTGTTTTCGAAATTTATTTTGATAATGGGATTTATCGGATTTTCACTGCTGCGTTTCGGCCGCTGTACACACGCTTGATTCTCTTACGGAGACATATATATCCATGGGTTTTAAGATTCTTCCTAGTCAGGTATATTCCTAGGCGTTGAATATGTGGTGTTGGGTCCATTTCATTGAGCAAGGAGTAGGTCTTGTCTATTACATATTTGGCTTATGGAAAGTTATCTGTGCTAATTTCAGTCTCTGGTTTTATGCAGCACCCCAAGGCACCTTTCCCCATAAGCAAGCACTAGTTGGTTTTCTAAATTTGAGACCCTCTTCTTTTTTGTAATTCAGTTCATGTGTAGTCAAGTTTACATTCCGTGTATTAGTGATATCTTATGATGTTTCTTTTTCTGTGTGACGTAGTTCACGTAGAATCACCGTACCTGCATCCACTCACTATGCCGCTACGGGCCTGATGACACAGATTTCATTGCTGAGTGATATTGCATTGTACGTACGTGCCACAACTTCTTTATCCATTTTTTGCTTTCTGGGATATTTACCTGATACTGTAGACGAGCTTCTTGTGAACACAGCCGTCCCAAATATTGGGGTGGCTGTCTGTTTTTGATTTTAATTTCCGTAAGCTATAGGACCATAAGTGGAAGTGCCATAGGCTGTGTTGCTTTGTTTCTTACGTGTTTCAGGAAACACCATACACTTCTCCAGGGTGGCTGCTGGCAATTTACATCCTGCCAATCAGCATAACAAGGCTCCCTGTTCTCCATATCCTGTCCTACCTTTCTGGATTTTACAGTTTTTTCAGATGGCCCTTTTGCCCGGGGGGGCAGTGAGATTTCATTGTAGTGCAGATTTCCTTTACAGGCTTGCTTGGTTGGCCAAAAAGGGCGTATGCGTTTTTTCCTGAATATATTCAGGAAAAAACGCATACGCCCTTTTTGGCCAAGTGCATCATTGTCGACGTTCTGCCTCTTTTCCTATGCTTTCAGGGCAATTCCAGTCTACCCCCTGCAATCGTTTTCCTGAAATTCAGCCCCGCTTTCAAGTCCCCTTCGCAGGCTTACTTCAATATATTTTTGGAGGATAGCTGTCATTTATAACTCTGCAGGTTTGTGAAGTACAGTGCCCCTGAGCTCCTTTCTTCAACTCGCTTTCTTGTGAGCTGGGCACAAAACCGCAGGATTGCTTCAGGCCCTAATCTGTTTCCAGCAGGGCACACTGAGCCTTTGTTTAATTCCTCTTCCTGGTGGGCAATGAGCGTTACATTTGCCCGTGCAGACACCTACAGCTAGTCTCTCATTGGTTCTCCCTATTCCTGTTCATCTTGCACAGAAATTGCAAGCTGTGCCAAACAGGAGGTTAAAGGCACTGACTCTCCAAGCGGGGAGAGTGTTAGTAAAGCATCTGGAATGGTGAACCCGAGGACCAGGATACGAAAACTGAGATGCATTTTAAATCGTTTCCCAATCACACGGTGGACGATACTCTGGGTTTCCCATGCATGTTTTAGCTGGAGGAAGAATGCCTTGAACCTGGAGAGTTGGGACCCATGGAATGGGTACCATGCAGTATGACTTCAAAGGGTCTGCATTTGCTCACTGAAACTCACCAGTGCTAGCAGCCAGAAGTGTCCAGCCTTATGTCTCAAGCAGCTCTGGGTGTAGATGTGGTCAATCCCGGTTGCATCACATGCCCTGAGTGAATTATTTAAGAATTGCTCTCTATTTCACTGTCTTTGTGTTTTGTTTTCGAAATTTATTTTGATAATGGGATTTATCGGATTTTCACTGCTGCGTTTCCGCCGCTGTACACACGCTTGATTCTCTTACGGAGACATATATATCCATGGGTTTTAAGATTCTTCCTAGTCAGGTATATTCCTAGGCGTTGAATATGTGGTGTTGAGTCCATTTCATTGAGCAAGGAGTAGGTCTTGTCTATTACATATTTGGCTTATGGAATGTTATCTGTGCTAATTTCAGTCTCTGGTTTTATGCAGCACCCCAACGCACCTTTCCCCATAAGCAAGCACTAGTTGGTTTTCTAAATTTGAGACCCTGTTCTGTTTTGTAATTCAGTTCATGTGTAGTCAAGTTTACATTCCGTGTATTAGTGATATCTTATGATGTTTCTTTTTCTGTGTGACGTAGTTCACGTAGAATCACCGTACCTGCATCCACTTACTATGCCGCTACGGGCCTGATGACACAGATTTCATTGCTGAGTGATATTGCATTGCACGTACGTGCCACAACTTCTTTATCCATTTTTTGCTTTCTGGGATATTTACCTGATACTGTAGACGAGCTTCTTGTGAACACAGCCGTCCCAAATATTGGGGTGGCTGTCTGTTTTTGATTTTAATTTCCGTAAGCTATAGGACCATAAGTGGAAGTGCCATAGGCTGTGTTGCTTTGTTTCTTACGTGTTTCAGGAAACACCATACACTTCTCCAGGGTGGCTGCTGGCAATTTACATCCTGCCAATCAGCATAACAAGGCTCCCTGTTCTCCATATCCTGTCCTACCTTTCTGGATTTTAGTTTTTTCAGATGGCCCTTTTGCCCGGGGGGGCAGTGAGATTTCATTGTAGTGCAGATTTCCTTTACAGGCTTGCTTGGTTGGCCAAAAAGGGCGTATGCGTTTTTTCCTGAATATATTCAGGAAAAAACGCATACGCCCTTTTTGGCCAAGTGCATCATTGTCGACGTTCTGCCTCTTTTCCTATGCTTTCAGGGCAATTCCAGTCTACCCCCTGCAATCGTTTTCCTGAAATTCAGCCCCGCTTTCAAGTCCCCTTCGCAGGCTTACTTCAATATATTTTTGGAGGATAGCTGTCATTTATAACTCTGCAGGTTTGTGAAGTACAGTGCCCCTGAGCTCCTTTCTTCAACTCGCTTTCTTGTGAGCTGGGCACAAAACCGCAGGATTGCTTCAGGCCCTAATCTGTTTCCAGCAGGGCACACTGAGCCTTTGTTTAATTCCTCTTCCTGGTGGGCAATGAGCGTTACATTTGCCTGTGCAGACACCTACAGCTAGTCTCTCATTGGTTCTCCCTATTCCTGTTCATCTTGCACAGAAATGGCAAGCTGTGCCAAACAGGAGGTTAAAGGCACTGACTCTCCAAGCGGGGAGAGTGTTAGTAAAGCATCTGCAATGGTGAACCCGAGGACCAGGATACGAAAACTGAGATGCATTTTAAATCGTTTCCCAATCACACGGTGGACGATACTCTGGGTTTCCCATGCATGTTTTAGCTGGAGGAAGAATGCCTTGAACCTGGAGAGTTCAGACCCATGGAATGGGTACCATGCAGTATGACTTCAAAGGGTCTGCATTTGCTCACCGAAACTCACCAGTGCTAGCAGCCAGAAGTGTCCAGCCTTATGTCTCAACCAGCTCTGGGTGTAGATGTGGTCAATCCCGGTTGCATCACATGCCCTGAGTGAATTATTTAAGAATTGCTCTCTATTTCACTGTCTTTGTGTTTTGTTTTCGAAATTTATTTTGATAATGGGATTTATCGGATTTTCACTGCTGCATTTCCGCCGCTGTACACACGCTTGATTCTCTTACGGAGACATATATATCCATGGGTTTTAAGATTCTTCCTAGTCAGGTATATTCCTAGGCGTTGAATATGTGGTGTTGAGTCCATTTCGTTGAGCAAGGAGTAGGTCTTGTCTATTACATATTTGGCTTATGGAATGTTATCTGTGCTAATTTCAGTCTCTGGTTTTATGCAGCACCCCAACGCACCTTTCCCCATAAGCAAGCACTAGTTGGTTTTCTAAATTTGAGACCCTGTTCTCTTTTGTAATTCAGTTCATGTGTAGTGAAGTTTACATTCCGTGTATTAGTGATATCTTATGATGTTTCTTTTTCTGTGTGACGTAGTTCACGTAGAATCACCGTACCTGCATCCACTTACTATGCCGCTACGGGCCTGATGACACAGATTTCATTGCTGAGTGATATTGCATTGCACGTACGTGCCCCAACTTCTTTATCCATTTTTTGCTTTCTGGGATATTTACCTGATACTGTAGACGAGCTTCTTGTGAACACAGCCGTCCCAAATATTGGGGTGGCTGTCTGTTTTTGATTTTAATTTCCGTAAGCTATAGGACCATAAGTGGAAGTGCCATAGGCTGTGTTGCTTTGTTTCTTACGTGTTTCAGGAAACACCATACACTTCTCCAGGGTGGCTGCTGGCAATTTACATCCTGCCAATCAGCATAACAAGGCTCCCTGTTCTCCATATCCTGTCCTACCTTTCTGGATTTTACACTTTTTTCAGATGGCCCTTTTGCCCGGGGGGGCAGTGAGATTTCATTGTAGTGCAGATTTCCTTTACAGGCTTGCTTGGTTGGCCAAAAAGGGCGTATGCGTTTTTTCCTGAATATATTCAGGAAAAAACGCATACGCCCTTTTTGGCCAAGTGCATCATTGTCGACGTTCTGCCTCTTTTCCTATGCTTTCAGGGCAATTCCAGTCTACCCCCTGCAATCGTTTTCCTGAAATTCAGCCCTGCTTTCAAGTCCCCTTCGCAGACTTACTTCAATATATTTTTGGAGGATAGCTGTCATTTATAACTCTGCAGGTTTATGAAGTACAGTGCCCCTGAGCTCCTTTCTTCAACTCGCTTTCTTGTGAGCTGGGCACAAAACCGCAGGATTGCTTCAGGCCCTAATCTGTTTCCAGCAGGGCACACTGAGCCTTTGTTTAATTCCTCTTCCTGGTGGGCAATGAGCGTTACATTTGCCCGTGCAGACACCTACAGCTAGTCTCTCATTGGTTCTCCCTATTCCTGTTCATCTTGCACAGAAATTGCAAGCTGTGCCAAACAGGAGGTTAAAGGCACTGACTCTCCAAGCGGGGAGAGTGTTAGTAAAGCATCTGGAATGGTGAACCCGAGGACCAGGAAACGAAAACTGAGATGCATTTTAAATCATTTCCCAATCACACGGTGGACGATACTCTGGGTTTCCCATGCATGTTTTAGCTGGAGGAAGAATCCCTTGAACCTGGAGAGTTGGGACCCATGGAATGGGTACCATGCAGTATGACTTCAAAGGGTCTGCATTTGCTCACCGAAACTCACCAATGCTATCAGCCTGAAGTGTCCAGCCTTATGTCTCAACCAGCTCTGGGTGTAGATGTGGTCAATCCCGGTTGCATCACATGCCCTGAGTGAATTAGTTAAGAATTGCTCTGTATTTCACTGTCTTTGTGTTTTGTTTTCGAAATTTATTTTGATAATGGGATTTATCGGATTTTCACTGCTGCATTTCCGCCGCTGTACACACGCTTGATTCTCTTACGGAGACATATATATCCATGGGTTTTAAGATTCTTCCTAGTCAGGTATATTCCTAGGCGTTGAATATGTGGTGTTGGGTCCATTTCGTTGAGCAAGGAGTAGGTCTTGTCTATTACATATTTGGCTTATGGAAAGTTATCTGTGCTAATTTCAGTCTCTGGTTTTATGCAGCACCCCAAGGCACCTTTCCCCATAAGCAAGCACTAGTTGGTTTTCTAAATTTGAGACACTGTTCTGTTTTGTAATTCAGTTCATGTGTAGTCAAGTTTACATTCCGTGTATTAGTGATATCTTATGATGTTTCTTTTTCTGTGTGACGTAGTTCACGTAGAATCACCGTACCTGCATCCACTCACTATGCCGCTACGGGCCTGATGACACAGATTTCATTGCTGAGTGATATTGCATTGCACGTACGTGCCACAACTTCTTTATCCATTTTTTGCTTTCTGGGATATTTACCTGATACTGTAGACGAGCTTCTTGTGAACACAGCCGTCCCAAATATTGGGGTGGCTGTCTGTTTTTGATTTTAATTTCCGTAAGCTATAGGACCATAAGTGGAAGTGCCATAGGCTGTGTTGCTTTGTTTCTTACATGTTTCAGGAAACACCATACACTTCTCCAGGGTGGCTGCTGGCAATTTACATCCTGCCAATCAGCATAACAAGGCTCCCTGTTCTCCATATCCTGTCCTACCTTTCTGGATTTTACACTTTTTTCAGATGGCCCTTTTGCCCGGGGGGGGCAGTGAGATTTCATTGTAGTGCAGATTTCCTTTACAGGCTTGCTTGGTTGGCCAAAAAGGGTGTATGCGTTTTTTCCTGAATATATTCAGGAAAAAACGCATACGCCCTTTTTGGCCAAGTGCATCATTGTCGACGTTGTGCCTCTTTTCCTATGCTTTCAGGGCAATTCCAGTCTACCCCCTGCAATCGTTTTCCTGAAATTCAGCCCCGCTTTCAAGTCCCCTTCGCAGGCTTACTTCAATATATTTTTGGAGGATAGCTGTCATTTATAACTCTGCAGGTTTGTGAAGTACAGTGCCCCTGAGCGCCTTTCTTCAACTCGCTTTCTTGTGAGCTGGGCACAAAACCGCAGGATTGCTTCAGGCCCTAATCTGTTTCCAGCAGGGCACACTGAGCCTTTGTTTAATTCCTCTTCCTGGTGGGCAATGAGCGTTACATTTGCCCGTGCAGACACCTACAGCTAGTCTCTCATTGGTTCTCCCTATTCCTGTTCATCTTGCACAGAAATGGCAAGCTGTGCGAAACAGGAGGTTAAAGGCACTGACTCTCCAAGTGGGGAGAGTGTTAGTAAAGCATCTGGAATGGTGAACCCGAGGACCAGGAAACGAAAACTGAGATGCATTTTAAATCGTTTCCCAATCACACGGTGGACGATACTCTGGGTTTCCCATGCATGTTTTAGCTGGAGGAAGAATCCCTTGAACCTGGAGAGTTGGACCCATGGAATGGGTACCATGCAGTATGACTTCAAAGGGTCTGCATTTGCTCACCGAAACTCACCAATGCTATCAGCCTGAAGTGTCCAGCCTTATGTCTCAACCAGCTCTGGGTGTAGATGTGGTCAATCCCGGTTGCATCACATGCCCTGAGTGAATTAGTTAAGAATTGCTCTCTATTTCACTGTCTTTGTGTTTTGTTTTCGAAATTTATTTTGATAATGGGATTTATCGGATTTTCACTGCTGCGTTTCGGCCGCTGTACACACGCTTGATTCTCTAACGGAGACATATATATCCATGGGTTTTAAGATTCTTCCTAGTCAGGTATATTCCTAGGCGTTGAATATGTGGTGTTGGGTCCATTTCGTTGAGCAAGGAGTAGGTCTTGTCTATTACATATTTGGCTTATGGAAAGTTATCTGTGCTAATTTCAGTCTCTGGTTTTATGCAGCACCCCAAGGCACCTTTCCCCATAAGCAAGCACTAGTTGGTTTTCTAAATTTGAGACCCTGTTCTGTTTTGTAATTCAGTTCATGTGTAGTCAAGTTTACATTCCGTGTATTAGTGATATCTTATGATGTTTCTTTTTCTGTGTGACGTAGTTCACGTAGAATCACCGTACCTGCATCCACTCACTATGCCGCTACGGGCCTGATGACACAGATTTCATTGCTGAGTGATATTGCATTGTACGTACGTGCCACAACTTCTTTATCCATTTTTTGCTTTCTGGGATATTTACCTGATACTGTAGACGAGCTTCTTGTGAACACAGCCATCCCAAATATTGGGGTGGCTGTCTGTTTTTGATTTTAATTTCCGTAAGCTATAGGACCATAAGTGGAAGTGCCATAGGCTGTGTTGCTTTGTTTCTTACGTGTTTCAGGAAACACCATACACTTCTCCAGGGTGGCTGCTGGCAATTTACATCCTGCCAATCAGCATAACAAGGCTCCCTGTTCTCCATATCCTGTCCTACCTTTCTGGATTTTACACTTTTTTCAGATGGCCCTTTTGCCCCGGGGGGCAGTGAGATTTCATTGTAGTGCAGATTTCCTTTACAGGCTTGCTTGGTTGGCCAAAAAGGGCGTATGCGTTTTTTCCTGAATATATTCAGGAAAAAACCCATACGCCCTTTTTGGCCAAGTGCATCATTGTCGACGTTGTGCCTCTTTTCCTATGCTTTCAGGGCAATTCCAGTCTACCCCCTCCAATCGTTTTCCTGAAATTCAGCCCCGCTTTCAAGTCCCCTTCGCAGGCTTACTTCAATATATTTTTGGAGGATAGCTGTCATTGATAACTCTGCAGGTTTGTGAAGTACAGTGCCCCTGAGCTCCTTTCTTCAACTCGCTTTCTTGTGAGCTGGGCGCAAAACCGCAGGAATGCTTCAGGCCCTAATCTGTTTCCAGCAGGGAACACTGAGCCATTGTTTAATTCCTCTTCCTGGTGGGCAATGAGCGTTACATTTGCCCGTGCAGACACCTACAGCTAGTCTCTCATTGGTTCTCCCTATTCCTGTTCGTCTTGCACAGAAATTGCAAGCTGTGCCAAACAGGAGGTTAAAGGCACTGACTCTCCAAGCGGGGAGAGTGTTAGTAAAGCATCTGGAATGGTGAACCCGAGGACCAGGATACGAAAACTGAGATGCATTTTAAATCGTTTCCCAATCACACGGTGGACGATACTCTGGGTTTCCCATGCATGTTTTAGCTGGAGGAAGAATCCCTTGAACCTGGAGAGTTGGGACCCATGGAATGGGTACCATGCAGTATGACTTCAAAGGGTCTGCATTTGCTCACCGAAACTCACCAATGCTATCAGGCTGAAGTGTCTAGCCTTATGTCTCAACCAGCTCTGGGTGTAGATGTGGTCAATCCCGGTTGCATCACATGCCCTGAGTGAATTATTTAAGAATTGCTCTCTATTTCACTGTCTTTGTGTTTTGTTTTCGAAATTTATTTTGATAATGGGATTTATCGGATTTTCACTGCTGCGTTTCGGCCGCTGTACACACGCTTGATTCTCTTACGGAGACATATATATCCGTGGGTTTTAAGATTCTTCCTAGTCAGGTATATTCCTAGGCGTTGAATATGTGGTGTTGAGTCCATTTCGTTGAGCAAGGAGTAGGTCTTGTCTATTACATATTTGGCTTATGGAATGTTATCTGTGCTAATTTCAGTCTCTGGTTTTATGCAGCACCCCAAGGCACCTTTCCCCATAAGCAAGCACTAGTTGGTTTTCTAAATTTGAGACCCTGTTCTGTTTTGTAATTCAGTTCATGTGTAGTCAAGTTTACATTCCGTGTATTAGTGATATCTTATGATGTTTCTTTTTCTGTGTGACGTAGTTCACGTAGAATCACCGTACCTGCATCCACTCACTATGCCGCTACGGGCCTGATGACACAGATTTCATTGCTGAATGATATTGCATTGTACGTACGTGCCACAACTTCTTTATCCATTTTTTGCTTTCTGGGATATTTACCTGATACTGTAGACGAGCTTCTTGTGAACACAGCCGTCCCAAATATTGGGGTGGCTGTCTGTTTTTGATTTTAATTTCCGTAAGCTATAGGACCATAAGTGGAAGTGCCATAGGCTGTGTTGCTTTGTTTCTTACGTGTTTCAGGAAACACCATACACTTCTCCAGGGTGGCTGCTGGCAATTTACATCCTGCCAATCAGCATAACAAGGCTCCCTGTTCTCCATATCCTGTCCTACCTTTCTGGATTTTACACTTTTTTCAGATGGCCCTTTTGCCCCGGGGGGGCAGTGAGATTTCATTGTAGTGCAGATTTCCTTTACAGGCTTGCTTGGTTGGCCAAAAAGGGCGTATGCGTTTTTTCCTGAATATATTCAGGAAAAAACGCATACGCCCTTTTTGGCCAAGTGCATCATTGTCGACGTTGTGCCTCTTTTCCTATGCTTTCAGGGCAATTCCAGTCTACCCCCTGCAATCGTTTTCCTGAAATTCAGCCCCGCTTTCAAGTCCCCTTCGCAGGCTTACTTCAATATATTTTTGGAGGATAGCTGTCATTTATAACTCTGCAGGTTTGTGAAGTACAGTGCCCCTGAGCTCCTTTCTTCAACTCACTTTCTTGTGAGCTGGGCACAAAACCGCAGGATTGCTTCAGGCCCTAATCTGTTTCCAGCAGGGCACACTGAGCCTTTGTTTAATTCCTCTTCCTGGTGGGCAATGAGCGTTACATTTGCCCGTGCAGACACCTACAGCTAGTCTCTCATTGGTTCTCCCTATTCCTGTTCATCTTGCACAGAAATTGCAAGCTGTGCCAAACAGGAGGTTAAAGGCACTGACTCTCCAAGCGGGGAGAGTGTTAGTAAAGCATCTGGAATGGTGAACCCGAGGACCAGGATACGAAAACTGAGATGCATTTTAAATCGTTTCCCAATCACACGGTGGACGATACTCTGGGTTTCCCATGCATGTTTTAGCTGGAGGAAGAATCCCTTGAACCTGGAGAGTTGGGACCCATGGAATGGGTACCATGCAGTATGACTTCAAAGGGTCTGCATTTGCTCACCGAAACTCACCAATGCTATCAGCCTGAAGTGTCCAGCCTTATGTCTCAACCAGCTCTGGGTGTAGATGTGGTCAATCCCGGTTGCATCACATGCCCTGAGTGAATTAGTTAAGAATTGCTCTCTATTTCACTGTCTTTGTGTTTTGTTTTCGAAATTTATTTTGATAATGGGATTTATCGGATTTTCACTGCTGCGTTTCGGCCGCTGTACACACGCTTGATTCTCTTACGGAGACATATATATCCATGGGTTTTAAGATTCTTCCTAGTCAGGTATATTCCTAGGCGTTGAATATGTGGTGTTGGGTCCATTTCATTGAGCAAGGAGTAGGTCTTGTCTATTACATATTTGGCTTATGGAAAGTTATCTGTGCTAATTTCAGTCTCTGGTTTTATGCAGCACCCCAAGGCACCTTTCCCCATAAGCAAGCACTAGTTGGTTTTCTAAATTTGAGACCCTCTTCTTTTTTGTAATTCAGTTCATGTGTAGTCAAGTTTACATTCCGTGTATTAGTGATATCTTATGATGTTTCTTTTTCTGTGTGACGTAGTTCACGTAGAATCACCGTACCTGCATCCACTCACTATGCCGCTACGGGCCTGATGACACAGATTTCATTGCTGAGTGATATTGCATTGTACGTACGTGCCACAACTTCTTTATCCATTTTTTGCTTTCTGGGATATTTACCTGATACTGTAGACGAGCTTCTTGTGAACACAGCCGTCCCAAATATTGGGGTGGCTGTCTGTTTTTGATTTTAATTTCCGTAAGCTATAGGACCATAAGTGGAAGTGCCATAGGCTGTGTTGCTTTGTTTCTTACGTGTTTCAGGAAACACCATACACTTCTCCAGGGTGGCTGCTGGCAATTTACATCCTGCCAATCAGCATAACAAGGCTCCCTGTTCTCCATATCCTGTCCTACCTTTCTGGATTTTACAGTTTTTTCAGATGGCCCTTTTGCCCGGGGGGGCAGTGAGATTTCATTGTAGTGCAGATTTCCTTTACAGGCTTGCTTGGTTGGCCAAAAAGGGCGTATGCGTTTTTTCCTGAATATATTCAGGAAAAAACGCATACGCCCTTTTTGGCCAAGTGCATCATTGTCGACGTTCTGCCTCTTTTCCTATGCTTTCAGGGCAATTCCAGTCTACCCCCTGCAATCGTTTTCCTGAAATTCAGCCCCGCTTTCAAGTCCCCTTCGCAGGCTTACTTCAATATATTTTTGGAGGATAGCTGTCATTTATAACTCTGCAGGTTTGTGAAGTACAGTGCCCCTGAGCTCCTTTCTTCAACTCGCTTTCTTGTGAGCTGGGCACAAAACCGCAGGATTGCTTCAGGCCCTAATCTGTTTCCAGCAGGGCACACTGAGCCTTTGTTTAATTCCTCTTCCTGGTGGGCAATGAGCGTTACATTTGCCCGTGCAGACACCTACAGCTAGTCTCTCATTGGTTCTCCCTATTCCTGTTCATCTTGCACAGAAATTGCAAGCTGTGCCAAACAGGAGGTTAAAGGCACTGACTCTCCAAGCGGGGAGAGTGTTAGTAAAGCATCTGGAATGGTGAACCCGAGGACCAGGATACGAAAACTGAGATGCATTTTAAATCGTTTCCCAATCACACGGTGGACGATACTCTGGGTTTCCCATGCATGTTTTAGCTGGAGGAAGAATGCCTTGAACCTGGAGAGTTGGGACCCATGGAATGGGTACCATGCAGTATGACTTCAAAGGGTCTGCATTTGCTCACTGAAACTCACCAGTGCTAGCAGCCAGAAGTGTCCAGCCTTATGTCTCAAGCAGCTCTGGGTGTAGATGTGGTCAATCCCGGTTGCATCACATGCCCTGAGTGAATTATTTAAGAATTGCTCTCTATTTCACTGTCTTTGTGTTTTGTTTTCGAAATTTATTTTGATAATGGGATTTATCGGATTTTCACTGCTGCGTTTCCGCCGCTGTACACACGCTTGATTCTCTTACGGAGACATATATATCCATGGGTTTTAAGATTCTTCCTAGTCAGGTATATTCCTAGGCGTTGAATATGTGGTGTTGAGTCCATTTCATTGAGCAAGGAGTAGGTCTTGTCTATTACATATTTGGCTTATGGAATGTTATCTGTGCTAATTTCAGTCTCTGGTTTTATGCAGCACCCCAACGCACCTTTCCCCATAAGCAAGCACTAGTTGGTTTTCTAAATTTGAGACCCTGTTCTGTTTTGTAATTCAGTTCATGTGTAGTCAAGTTTACATTCCGTGTATTAGTGATATCTTATGATGTTTCTTTTTCTGTGTGACGTAGTTCACGTAGAATCACCGTACCTGCATCCACTTACTATGCCGCTACGGGCCTGATGACACAGATTTCATTGCTGAGTGATATTGCATTGCACGTACGTGCCACAACTTCTTTATCCATTTTTTGCTTTCTGGGATATTTACCTGATAGTGTAGACGAGCTTCTTGTGAACACAGCCGTCCCAAATATTGGGGTGGCTGTCTGTTTTTGATTTTAATTTCCGTAAGCTATAGGACCATAAGTGGAAGTGCCATAGGCTGTGTTGCTTTGTTTCTTACGTGTTTCAGGAAACACCATACACTTCTCCAGGGTGGCTGCTGGCAATTTACATCCTGCCAATCAGCATAACAAGGCTCCCTGTTCTCCATATCCTGTCCTACCTTTCTGGATTTTAGTTTTTTCAGATGGCCCTTTTGCCCGGGGGGGCAGTGAGATTTCATTGTAGTGCAGATTTCCTTTACAGGCTTGCTTGGTTGGCCAAAAAGGGCGTATGCGTTTTTTCCTGAATATATTCAGGAAAAAACGCATACGCCCTTTTTGGCCAAGTGCATCATTGTCGACGTTCTGCCTCTTTTCCTATGCTTTCAGGGCAATTCCAGTCTACCCCCTGCAATCGTTTTCCTGAAATTCAGCCCCGCTTTCAAGTCCCCTTCGCAGGCTTACTTCAATATATTTTTGGAGGATAGCTGTCATTTATAACTCTGCAGGTTTGTGAAGTACAGTGCCCCTGAGCTCCTTTCTTCAACTCGCTTTCTTGTGAGCTGGGCACAAAACCGCAGGATTGCTTCAGGCCCTAATCTGTTTCCAGCAGGGCACACTGAGCCTTTGTTTAATTCCTCTTCCTGGTGGGCAATGAGCGTTACATTTGCCTGTGCAGACACCTACAGCTAGTCTCTCATTGGTTCTCCCTATTCCTGTTCATCTTGCACAGAAATGGCAAGCTGTGCCAAACAGGAGGTTAAAGGCACTGACTCTCCAAGCGGGGAGAGTGTTAGTAAAGCATCTGCAATGGTGAACCCGAGGACCAGGATACGAAAACTGAGATGCATTTTAAATCGTTTCCCAATCACACGGTGGACGATACTCTGGGTTTCCCATGCATGTTTTAGCTGGAGGAAGAATGCCTTGAACCTGGAGAGTTCAGACCCATGGAATGGGTACCATGCAGTATGACTTCAAAGGGTCTGCATTTGCTCACCGAAACTCACCAGTGCTAGCAGCCAGAAGTGTCCAGCCTTATGTCTCAACCAGCTCTGGGTGTAGATGTGGTCAATCCCGGTTGCATCACATGCCCTGAGTGAATTATTTAAGAATTGCTCTCTATTTCACTGTCTTTGTGTTTTGTTTTCGAAATTTATTTTGATAATGGGATTTATCGGATTTTCACTGCTGCATTTCCGCCGCTGTACACACGCTTGATTCTCTTACGGAGACATATATATCCATGGGTTTTAAGATTCTTCCTAGTCAGGTATATTCCTAGGCGTTGAATATGTGGTGTTGAGTCCATTTCGTTGAGCAAGGAGTAGGTCTTGTCTATTACATATTTGGCTTATGGAATGTTATCTGTGCTAATTTCAGTCTCTGGTTTTATGCAGCACCCCAACGCACCTTTCCCCATAAGCAAGCACTAGTTGGTTTTCTAAATTTGAGACCCTGTTCTCTTTTGTAATTCAGTTCATGTGTAGTGAAGTTTACATTCCGTGTATTAGTGATATCTTATGATGTTTCTTTTTCTGTGTGACGTAGTTCACGTAGAATCACCGTACCTGCATCCACTTACTATGCCGCTACGGGCCTGATGACACAGATTTCATTGCTGAGTGATATTGCATTGCACGTACGTGCCCCAACTTCTTTATCCATTTTTTGCTTTCTGGGATATTTACCTGATACTGTAGACGAGCTTCTTGTGAACACAGCCGTCCCAAATATTGGGGTGGCTGTCTGTTTTTGATTTTAATTTCCGTAAGCTATAGGACCATAAGTGGAAGTGCCATAGGCTGTGTTGCTTTGTTTCTTACGTGTTTCAGGAAACACCATACACTTCTCCAGGGTGGCTGCTGGCAATTTACATCCTGCCAATCAGCATAACAAGGCTCCCTGTTCTCCATATCCTGTCCTACCTTTCTGGATTTTACACTTTTTTCAGATGGCCCTTTTGCCCGGGGGGGCAGTGAGATTTCATTGTAGTGCAGATTTCCTTTACAGGCTTGCTTGGTTGGCCAAAAAGGGCGTATGCGTTTTTTCCTGAATATATTCAGGAAAAAACGCATACGCCCTTTTTGGCCAAGTGCATCATTGTCGACGTTCTGCCTCTTTTCCTATGCTTTCAGGGCAATTCCAGTCTACCCCCTGCAATCGTTTTCCTGAAATTCAGCCCTGCTTTCAAGTCCCCTTCGCAGACTTACTTCAATATATTTTTGGAGGATAGCTGTCATTTATAACTCTGCAGGTTTATGAAGTACAGTGCCCCTGAGCTCCTTTCTTCAACTCGCTTTCTTGTGAGCTGGGCACAAAACCGCAGGATTGCTTCAGGCCCTAATCTGTTTCCAGCAGGGCACACTGAGCCTTTGTTTAATTCCTCTTCCTGGTGGGCAATGAGCGTTACATTTGCCCGTGCAGACACCTACAGCTAGTCTCTCATTGGTTCTCCCTATTCCTGTTCATCTTGAACAGAAATTGCAAGCTGTGCCAAACAGGAGGTTAAAGGCACTGACTCTCCAAGCGGGGAGAGTGTTAGTAAAGCATCTGGAATGGTGAACCCGAGGACCAGGAAACGAAAACTGAGATGCATTTTAAATCATTTCCCAATCACACGGTGGACGATACTCTGGGTTTCCCATGCATGTTTTAGCTGGAGGAAGAATCCCTTGAACCTGGAGAGTTGGGACCCATGGAATGGGTACCATGCAGTATGACTTCAAAGGGTCTGCATTTGCTCACCGAAACTCACCAATGCTATCAGCCTGAAGTGTCCAGCCTTATGTCTCAACCAGCTCTGGGTGTAGATGTGGTCAATCCCGGTTGCATCACATGCCCTGAGTGAATTAGTTAAGAATTGCTCTGTATTTCACTGTCTTTGTGTTTTGTTTTCGAAATTTATTTTGATAATGGGATTTATCGGATTTTCACTGCTGCATTTCCGCCGCTGTACACACGCTTGATTCTCTTACGGAGACATATATATCCATGGGTTTTAAGATTCTTCCTAGTCAGGTATATTCCTAGGCGTTGAATATGTGGTGTTGGGTCCATTTCGTTGAGCAAGGAGTAGGTCTTGTCTATTACATATTTGGCTTATGGAAAGTTATCTGTGCTAATTTCAGTCTCTGGTTTTATGCAGCACCCCAAGGCACCTTTCCCCATAAGCAAGCACTAGTTGGTTTTCTAAATTTGAGACACTGTTCTGTTTTGTAATTCAGTTCATGTGTAGTCAAGTTTACATTCCGTGTATTAGTGATATCTTATGATGTTTCTTTTTCTGTGTGACGTAGTTCACGTAGAATCACCGTACCTGCATCCACTCACTATGCCGCTACGGGCCTGATGACACAGATTTCATTGCTGAGTGATATTGCATTGCACGTACGTGCCACAACTTCTTTATCCATTTTTTGCTTTCTGGGATATTTACCTGATACTGTAGACGAGCTTCTTGTGAACACAGCCGTCTCAAATATTGGGGTGGCTGTCTGTTTTTGATTTTAATTTCCGTAAGCTATAGGACCATAAGTGGAAGTGCCATAGGCTGTGTTGCTTTGTTTCTTACGTGTTTCAGGAAACACCATACACTTCTCCAGGGTGGCTGCTGGCAATTTACATCCTGCCAATCAGCATAACAAGGCTCCCTGTTCTCCATATCCTGTCCTACCTTTCTGGATTTTACACTTTTTTCAGATGGCCCTTTTGCCCGGGGGGGCAGTGAGATTTCATTGTAGTGCAGATTTCCTTTACAGGCTTGCTTGGTTGGCCAAAAAGGGCGTATGCGTTTTTTCCTGAATATATTCAGGAAAAAACGCATACGCCCTTTTTGGCCAAGTGCATCATTGTCGACGTTGTGCCTCTTTTCCTATGCTTTCAGGGCAATTCCAGTCTACCCCCTGCAATCGTTTTCCTGAAATTCAGCCCCGCTTTCAAGTCCCCTTCGCAGGCTTACTTCAATATATTTTTGGAGGATAGCTGTCATTTATAACTCTGCAGGTTTGTGAAGTACAGTGCCCCTGAGCTCCTTTCTTCAACTCGCTTTCTTGTGAGCTGGGCACAAAACCGCAGGATTGCTTCAGGCCCTAATCTGTTTCCAGCAGGGCACACTGAGCCTTTGTTTAATTCCTCTTCCTGGTGGGCAATGAGCGTTACATTTGCCCGTGCAGACACCTACAGCTAGTCTCTCATTGGTTCTCCCTATTCCTGTTCATCTTGCACAGAAATTGCAAGCTGTGCCAAACAGGAGGTTAAAGGCACTGACTCTCCAAGCGGGGAGAGTGTTAGTAAAGCATCTGGAATGGTGAACCCGAGGACCAGGATACGAAAACTGAGATGCATTTTAAATCGTTTCCCAATCACACGGTGGACGATACTCTGGGTTTCCCATGCATGTTTTAGCTGGAGGAAGAATCCCTTGAACCTGGAGAGTTGGGACCCATGGAATGGGTACCATGCAGTATGACTTCAAAGGGTCTGCATTTGCTCACCGAAACTCACCAATGCTATCAGCCTGAAGTGTCCAGCCTTATGTCTCAACCAGCTCTGGGTGTAGATGTGGTCAATCCCGGTTGCATCACATGCCCTGAGTGAATTAGTTAAGAATTGCTCTCTATTTCACTGTCTTTGTGTTTTGTTTTCGAAATTTATTTTGATAATGGGATTTATCGGATTTTCACTGCTGCGTTTCGGCCGCTGTACACACGCTTGATTCTCTTACGGAGACATATATATCCATGGGTTTTAAGATTCTTCCTAGTCAGGTATATTCCTAGGCGTTGAATATGTGGTGTTGGGTCCATTTCATTGAGCAAGGAGCAGGTCTTGTCTATTACATATTTGGCTTATGGAAAGTTATCTGTGCTAATTTCAGTCTCTGGTTTTATGCAGCACCCCAAGGCACCTTTCCCCATAAGCAAGCACTAGTTGGTTTTCTAAATTTGAGACCCTCTTCTTTTTTGTAATTCAGTTCATGTGTAGTCAAGTTTACATTCCGTGTATTAGTGATATCTTATGATGTTTCTTTTTCTGTGTGACGTAGTTCACGTAGAATCACCGCACCTGCATCCACTTACTATGCCGCTACGGGCCTGATGACACAGATTTCATTGCTGAGTGATATTGCATTGCACGTACGTGCCACAACTTCTTTATCCATTTTTTGCTTTCTGGGATATTTACCTGATACTGTAGACGAGCTTCTTGTGAACACAGCCGTCCCAAATATTGGGGTGGCTGTCTGTTTTTGATTTTAATTTCCGTAAGCTATAGGACCATAAGTGGAAGTGCCATAGGCTGTGTTGCTTTGTTTCTTACGTGTTTCAGGAAACACCATACACTTCTCCAGGGTGGCTGCTGGCAATTTACATCCTGCCAATCAGCATAACAAGGCTCCCTGTTCTCCATATCCTGTCCTACCTTTCTGGATTTTAGTTTTTTCAGATGGCCCTTTTGCCCGGGGGGGCAGTGAGATTTCATTGTAGTGCAGATTTCCTTTACAGGCTTGCTTGGTTGGCCAAAAAGGGCGTATGCGTTTTTTCCTGAATATATTCAGGAAAAAACGCATACGCCCTTTTTGGCCAAGTGCATCATTGTCGACGTTGTGCCTCTTTTCCTATGCTTTCAGGGCAATTCCAGTCTACCCCCTGCAATCGTTTTCCTGAAATTCAGCCCCGCTTTCAAGTCCCCTTCGCAGGCTTACTTCAATATATTTTTGGAGGATAGCTGTCATTTATAACTCTGCAGGTTTGTGAAGTACAGTGCCCCTGAGCTCCTTTCTTCAACTCGCTTTCTTGTGAGCTGGGCACAAAACCGCAGGATTGCTTCAGGCCCTAATCTGTTTCCAGCAGGGCACACTGAGCCTTTGTTTAATTCCTCTTCCTGGTGGGCAATGAGCGTTACATTTGCCTGTGCAGACACCTACAGCTAGTCTCTCATTGGTTCTCCCTATTCCTGTTCATCTTGCACAGAAATGGCAAGCTGTGCCAAACAGGAGGTTAAAGGCACTGACTCTCCAAGCGGGGAGAGTGTTAGTAAAGCATCTGCAATGGTGAACCCGAGGACCAGGATACGAAAACTGAGATGCATTTTAAATCGTTTCCCAATCACACGGTGGACGATACTCTGGGTTTCCCATGCATGTTTTAGCTGGAGGAAGAATGCCTTGAACCTGGAGAGTTCAGACCCATGGAATGGGTACCATGCAGTATGACTTCAAAGGGTCTGCATTTGCTCACCGAAACTCACCAGTGCTAGCAGCCAGAAGTGTCCAGCCTTATGTCTCAACCAGCTCTGGGTGTAGATGTGGTCAATCCCGGTTGCATCACATGCCCTGAGTGAATTATTTAAGAATTGCTCTCTATTTCACTGTCTTTGTGTTTTGTTTTCGAAATTTATTTTGATAATGGGATTTATCGGATTTTCACTGCTGCATTTCCGCCGCTGTACACACGCTTGATTCTCTTACGGAGACATATATATCCATGGGTTTTAAGATTCTTCCTAGTCAGGTATATTCCTAGGCGTTGAATATGTGGTGTTGAGTCCATTTCGTTGAGCAAGGAGTAGGTCTTGTCTATTACATATTTGGCTTATGGAATGTTATCTGTGCTAATTTCAGTCTCTGGTTTTATGCAGCACCCCAACGCACCTTTCCCCATAAGCAAGCACTAGTTGGTTTTCTAAATTTGAGACCCTGTTCTGTTTTGTAATTCAGTTCATGTGTAGTGAAGTTTACATTCCGTGTATTAGTGATATCTTATGATGTTTCTTTTTCTGTGTGACGTAGTTCACGTAGAATCACCGTACCTGCATCCACTTACTCTGCCGCTACGGGCCTGATGACACAGATTTCATTGCTGAGTGATATTGCATTGCACGTACGTGCCACAACTTCTTTATCCATTTTTTGCTTTCTGGGATATTTACCTGATACTGTAGACGAGCTTCTTGTGAACACAGCCGTCCCAAATATTGGGGTGGCTGTCTGTTTTTGATTTTAATTTCCGTAAGCTATAGGACCATAAGTGGAAGTGCCATAGGCTGTGTTGCTTTGTTTCTTACGTGTTTCAGGAAACACCATACACTTCTCCAGGGTGGCTGCTGGCAATTTACATCCTGCCAATCAGCATAACAAGGCTCCCTGTTCTCCATATCCTGTCCTACCTTTCTGGATTTTACACTTTTTTCAGATGGCCCTTTTGCCCGGGGGGGCAGTGAGATTTCATTGTAGTGCAGATTTCCTTTACAGGCTTGCTTGGTTGGCCAAAAAGGGCGTATGCGTTTTTTCCTGAATATATTCAGGAAAAAACGCATACGCCCTTTTTGGCCAAGTGCATCATTGTCGACGTTCTGCCTCTTTTCCTATGCTTTCAGGGCAATTCCAGTCTACCCCCTGCAATCGTTTTCCTGAAATTCAGCCCTGCTTTCAAGTCCCCTTCGCAGACTTACTTCAATATATTTTTGGAGGATAGCTGTCATTTATAACTCTGCAGGTTTATGAAGTACAGTGCCCCTGAGCTCCTTTCTTCAACTCGCTTTCTTGTGAGCTGGGCACAAAACCGCAGGATTGCTTCAGGCCCTAATCTGTTTCCAGCAGGGCACACTGAGCCTTTGTTTAATTCCTCTTCCTGGTGGGCAATGAGCGTTACATTTGCCCGTGCAGACACCTACAGCTAGTCTCTCATTGGTTCTCCCTATTCCTGTTCATCTTGCACAGAAATTGCAAGCTGTGCCAAACAGGAGGTTAAAGGCACTGACTCTCCAAGCGGGGAGAGTGTTAGTAAAGCATCTGGAATGGTGAACCCGAGGACCAGGAAACGAAAACTGAGATGCATTTTCAATCATTTCCCAATCACACGGTGGACGATACTCTGGGTTTCCCATGCATGTTTTAGCTGGAGGAAGAATCCCTTGAACCTGGAGAGTTGGGACCCATGGAATGGGTACCATGCAGTATGACTTCAAAGGGTCTGCATTTGCTCACCGAAACTCACCAATGCTATCAGCCTGAAGTGTCCAGCCTTATGTCTCAACCAGCTCTGGGTGTAGATGTGGTCAATCCCGGTTGCATCACATGCCCTGAGTGAATTAGTTAAGAATTGCTCTCTATTTCACTGTCTTTGTGTTTTGTTTTCGAAATTTATTTTGATAACGGGATTTATCGGATTTTCACTGCTGCATTTCCGCCGCTGTACACACGCTTGATTCTCTTACGGAGACATATATATCCATGGGTTTTAAGATTCTTCCTAGTCAGGTATATTCCTAGGCGTTGAATATGTGGTGTTGAGTCCATTTCGTTGAGCAAGGAGTAGGTCTTGTCTATTACATATTTGGCTTATGGAATGTTATCTGTGCTAATTTCAGTCTCTGGTTTTATGCAGCACCCAAACGCACCTTTCCCCATAAGCAAGCACTAGTTGGTTTTCTAAATTTGAGACACTGTTCTGTTTTGTTATTCAGTTCATGTGTAGTGAAGTTTACATTCCGTGTATTAGTGATATCTTATGATGTTTCTTTTTCTGTGTGACGTAGTTCACGTAGAATCACCGTACCTGCATCCACTTACTATGCCGCTACGGGCCTGATGACACAGATTTCATTGCTGAGTGATATTGCATTGCACGTACGTGCCACAACTTCTTTATCCATTTTTTGCTTTCTGGGATATTTACCTGATACTGTAGACGAGCTTCTTGTGAACACAGCCGTCCCAAATATTGGGGTGGCTGTCTGTTTTTGATTTTAATTTCCGTAAGTTATAGGACCATAAGTGGAAGTGCCATAGGCTGTGTTGCTTTGTTTCTTACGTGTTTCAGGACACACCATACACTTCTCCAGGGTGGCTGCTGGCAATTTACATCCTGCCAATCAGCATAACAAGGCTCCCTGTTCTCCATATCCTGTCCTACCTTTCTGGATTTTACACTTTTTTCAGATGGCCCTTTTGCCCGGGGGGGCAGTGAGATTTCATTGTAGTGCAGATTTCCTTTACAGGCTTGCTTGGTTGGCCAAAAAGGGCGTATGCGTTTTTTCCTGAATATATTCAGGAAAAAACGCATACGCCCTTTTTGGCCAAGTGCATCATTGTCGACGTTGTGCCTCTTTTCCTATGCTTTCAGGGCAATTCCAGTCTACCCCCTGCAATTGTTTTCCTGAAATTCAGCCCCGCTTTCAAGTCCCCTTCGCAGGCTTTCTTCAATATATTTTTGGAGGATAGCTGTCATTTATAACTCTGCAGGTTTGTGAAGTACAGTGCCCCTGAGCTCCTTTCTTCAACTCGCTTTCTTGTGAGCTGGGCACAAAACCGCAGGATTGCTTCAGGCCCTAATCTGTTTCCAGCAGGGCACACTGAGCCTTTGTTTAATTAATCTTCCTGGTGGGCAATGAGCGTTACATTTGCCCGTGCAGACACCTACAGCTAGTCTCTCATTGGTTCTCCCTATTCCTGTTCATCTTGCACAGAAATTGCAAGGTGTGCGAAACAGGAGGTTAAAGGCACTGACTCTCCAAGCGGGGAGAGTGTTAGTAAAGCATCTGGAATGGTGAACCCGAGGACCTGGAAACGAAAACTGAGATGCATTTTAAATCATTTCCCAATCACACGGTGGACGATACTCTGGGTTTCCCATGCATGTTTTAGCTGGAGGAAGAATGCCTTGAACCTGGAGAGTTGGGACCCATGGAATGGGTACCATGCAGTATGACTTCAAAGGGTCTGCATTTGCTCACCGAAACTCACCAGTGCTATCAGCCTGAAGTGTCCAGCCTTATGTCTCAACCAGCTCTGGGTGTAGATGTGGTCAATCCCGGTTGCATCACATGACCTGAGTGAATTATTTAAGAATTGCTCTCTATTTCACTGTCTTTGTGTTTTGTTTTCGAAATTTATTTTGATAATGGGATTTATCGGATTTTCACTGCTGCATTTCCGCTGCTGTACACACGCTTGATTCTCTTACGGAGACATATATATCCATGGGTTTTAAGATTCTTCCTAGTCAGGTATATTCCTAGGCGTTGAATATGTGGTGTTTAGTCCATTTCGTTGAGCAAGGAGTAGGTCTTGTCTATTACATATTTGGCTTATGGAATGTTATCTGTGCTAATTTCAGTCTCTGGTTTTATGCAGCACCCCAAGGCACCTTTCCCCATAAGCAAGCACTAGTTGGTTTTCTAAATTTGAGACCCTGTTCTGTTTTGTAATTCAGTTCATGTGTAGTCAAGTTTACATTCCGTGTATTAGTGATATCTTATGATGTTTCTTTTTCTGTGTGACGTAGTTCACGTAGAATCACCGTACCTGCATCCACTCACTATGCCGCTACGGGCCTGATGACACAGATTTCATTGCTGAGTGATATTGCATTGTACGTACGTGCCACAACTTCTTTATCCATTTTTTGCTTTCTGGGATATTTACCTGATACTGTAGACGAGCTTCTTGTGAACACAGCCGTCCCAAATATTGCGGTGGCTGTCTGTTTTTGATTTTAATTTCCGTAAGCTATAGGACCATAAGTGGAAGTGCCATAGGCTGTGTTGCTTTGTTTCTTACGTGTTTCAGGAAACACCATACACTTCTCCAGGGTGGCTGCTGGCAATTTACATCCTGCCAATCAGCATAACAAGGCTCCCTGTTCTCCATATCCTGTCCTACCTTTCTGGATTTTACACTTTTTTCAGATGGCCCTTTTGCCCGGGGGGGGGGCAGTGAGATTTCATTGTAGTGCAGATTTCCTTTACAGGCTTGCTTGGTTGGCCAAAAAGGGCGTATGCGTTTTTTCCTGAATATATTCAGGAAAAAACGCATACGCCCTTTTTGGCCAAGTGCATCATTGTCGACGTTGTGCCTCTTTTCCTATGCTTTCAGGGCAATTCCAGTCTACCCCCTGCAATCGTTTTCCTGAAATTCAGCCCCGCTTTCAAGTCCCCTTCGCAGACTTACTTCAATATATTTTTGGAGGATAGCTGTCATTTATAACTCTGCAGGTTTGTGAAGTACAGTGCCCCTGAGCTCCTTTCTTCAACTCGCTTTCTTGTGAGCTGGGCACAAAACCGCAGGATTGCTTCAGGCCCTAATCTGTTTCCAGCAGGGCACACTGAGCCTTTGTTTAATTAATCTTCCTGGTGGGCAATGAGCGTTACATTTGCCCGTGCAGACACCTACAGCTAGTCTCTCATTGGTTCTCCCTATTCCTGTTCATCTTGCACAGAAATTGCAAGCTGTGCGAAACAGGAGGTTAAAGGCACTGACTCTCCAAGCGGGGAGAGTGTTAGTAAAGCATCTGGAATGGTGAACCCGAGGACCTGGAAACGAAAACTGAGATGCATTTTAAATCATTTCCCAATCACACGGTGGACGATACTCTGGGTTTCCCATGCATGTTTTAGCTGGAGGAAGAATCCCTTGAACCTGGAGAGTTGGGACCCATGGAATGGGTACCATGCAGTATGACTTCAAAGGGTCTGCATTTGCTCACCGAAACTCACCAATGCTATCAGCCTGAAGTGTCCAGCCTTATGTCTCAACCAGCTCTGGGTGTAGATGTGGTCAATCCCGGTTGCATCACATGCCCTGAGTGAATTAGTTAAGAATTGCTCTCTATTTCACTGTCTTTGTGTTTTGTTTTCGAAATTTATTTTGATAATGGGATTTATCGGATTTTCACTGCTGCGTTCCGGCCACTGTACACACGCTTGATTCTCTTACGGAGACATATATATCCATGGGTTTTAAGATTCTTCCTAGTCAGGTATATTCCTAGGCGTTGAATATGTGGTGTTGGGTCCATTTCGTTGAGCAAGGAGTAGGTCTTGTCTATTACATATTTGGCTTATGGTAAGTTATCTGTGCTAATTTCAGTCTCTGGTTTTATGCAGCCCCCCAAGGCACCTTTCCCCATAAGCAAGCACTAGTTGGTTTTCTAAATTTGAGACCCTGTTCTTTTTTGTAATTCAGTTCATGTGTAGTCAAGTTTACATTCCGTGTATTAGTGATATCTTATGATGTTTCTTTTTCTGTGTGACGTAGTTCACGTAGAATCACCGTACCTGCATCCACTCACTATGCCGCTACGGGCCTGATGACACAGATTTCATTGCTGAGTGATATTGCATTGTACGTACGTGCCACAACTTCTTTATCCATTTTTTGCTTTCTGGGATATTTACCTGATACTGTAGACGAGCTTCTTGTGAACACAGCCGTTCCAAATATTGGGGTGGCTGTCTGTTTTTGATTTTAATTTCCGTAAGCTATAGGACCATAAGTGGAAGTGCCATAGGCTGTGTTGCTTTGTTTCTTACGTGTTTCAGGAAACACCATACACTTCTCCAGGGTGGCTGCTGGCAATTTACATCCTGCCAATCAGCATAACAAGGCTCCCTGTTCTCCATATCCTGTCCTACCTTTCTGGATTTTACACTTTTTTCAGATGGCCCTTTTGCCCGGGGGGGGGGGGGGGGCAGTGAGATTTCATTGTAGTGCAGATTTCCTTTACAGGCTTGCTTGGTTGGCCAAAAAGGGCGTATGCGTTTTTTCCTGAATATATTCAGGAAAAAACGCATACGCCCTTTTTGGCCAAGTGCATCATTGTCGACGTTGTGCCTCTTTTCCTATGCTTTCAGGGCAATTCCAGTCTACCCCCTGCAATCGTTTTCCTGAAATTCTGCCCCGCTTTCAAGTCCCCTTCGCAGGCTTACTTCAATATATTTTTGGAGGATAGCTGTCATTTATAACTCTGCAGGTTTGTGAAGTACAGTGCCCCTGAGCTCCTTTCTTCAACTCGCTTTCTTGTGAGCTGGGCACAAAACCGCAGGATTGCTTCAGGCCCTAATCTGTTTCCAGCAGGGCACACTGAGCCTTTGTTTAATTCCTCTTCCTGGTGGGCAATGAGCGTTACATTTGCCCGTGCAGACACCTACAGCTAGTCTCTCATTGGTTCTCCCTATTCCTGTTCATCTTGCACAGAAATTGCAAGCTGTGCCAAACAGGAGGTTAAAGGCACTGACTCTCCAAGCGGGGAGAGTGTTAGTAAAGCATCTGGAATGGTGAACCCGAGGACCAGGAAACGAAAACTGAGATGCATTTTAAATCATTTCCCAATCACACGGTGGACGATACTCTGGGTTTCCCATGCATGTTTTAGCTGGAGGAAGAATCCCTTGAACCTGGAGAGTTGGGACCCATGGAATGGGTACCATGCAGTATGACTTCAAAGGGTCTGCATTTGCTCACCGAAACTCACCAATGCTATCAGCCTGAAGTGTCCAGCCTTATGTCTCAACCAGCTCTGGGTGTAGATGTGGTCAATCCCGGTTGCATCACATGCCCTGAGTGAATTAGTTAAGAATTGCTCTCTATTTCACTGTCTTTGTGTTTTGTTTTCGAAATTTATTTTGATAATGGGATTTATCGGATTTTCACTGCTGCGTTTCGGCCGCTGTACACACGCTTGATTCTCTTACGGAGACATATATATCCATGGGTTTTAAGATTCTTCCTAGTCAGGTATATTCCTAGGCGTTGAATATGTGGTGTTGGGTCCATTTCGTTGAGCAAGGAGTAGGTCTTGTCTATTACATATTTGGCTTATGGAAAGTTATCTGTGCTAATTTCAGTCTCTGGTTTTATGCAGCACCCCAAGGCACCTTTCCCCATAAGCAAGCACTAGTTGGTTTTCTAAATTTGAGACCCTGTTCTGTTTTGTAATTCAGTTCATGTGTAGTCAAGTTTACATTCCGTGTATTAGTGATATCTTATGATGTTTCTTTTTCTGTGTGACGTAGTTCACGTAGAATCACCGTACCTGCATCCACTTACTATGCCGCTACGGGCCTGATGACACAGATTTCATTGCTGAGTGATATTGCATTGCACGTACGTGCCACAACTTCTTTATCCATTTTTTGCTTTCTGGGATATTTACCTGATACTGTAGACGAGCTTCTTGTGAACACAGCCGTCCCAAATATTGGGGTGGCTGTCTGTTTTTGATTTTAATTTCCGTAAGCTATAGGACCATAAGTGGAAGTGCCATAGGCTGTGTTGCTTTGTTTCTTACGTGTTTCAGGAAACACCATACACTTCTCCAGGGTGGCTGCTGGCAATTTACATCCTGCCAATCAGCATAACAAGGCTCCCTGTTCTCCATATCCTGTCCTACCTTTCTGGATTTTACACTTTTTTCAGATGGCCCTTTTGCCCGGGAGGGCAGTGAGATTTCATTGTAGTGCAGATTTCCTTTACAGGCTTGCTTGGTTGGCCAAAAAGGGCGTATGCGTTTTTTCCTGAATATATTCAGGAAAAAACGCATACGCCCTTTTTGGCCAAGTGCATCATTGTCGACGTTGTGCCTCTTTTCCTATGCTTTCAGGGCAATTCCAGTCTACCCCCTGCAATCGTTTTCCTGAAATTCAGCCCCGCTTTCAAGTCCCCTTCGCAGGCTTACTTCAATATATTTTTGGAGGATAGCTGTCATTTATAACTCTGCAGGTTTGTGAAGTACAGTGCCCCTGAACTCCTTTCTTCAACTCGCTTTCTTGTGAGCTGGGCACAAAACCGCAGGATTGCTTCAGGCCCTAATCTGTTTCCAGCAGGGCACACTGAGCCTTTGTTTAATTCCTCTTCCTGGTGGGCAACGAGCGTTACATTTGCCCGTGCAGACACCTACAGCTAGTCTCTCATTGGTTCTCCCTATTCCTGTTCATCTTGCACAGAAATTGCAAGTTGTGCGAAACAGGAGGTTAAAGGCACTGACTCTCCAAGCGGGGAGAGTGATAGTAAATCATCTGGAATGGTGAACCCGAGGACCAGGATACGAAAACTGATATGCATTTTAAATCATTTCCCAATCACACGGTGGACGATACTCTGGGTTTCCCATGCATGTTTTAGCTGGAGGAAGAATGCCTTGAACCTGGAGAGTTGGGACCCATGGAATGGGTACCATGCAGTATGACTTCAAAGGGTCTGCATTTGCTCACCGAAACTCACCAATGCTATCAGCCAGAAGTGTCCAGCCTTATGTCTCAACCAGCTCTGGGTGTAGATGTGGTCAATCCCGGTTGCATCACATGCCCTGAGTGAATTATTTAAGAATTGCTCTCTATTTCACTGTCTTTGTGTTTTGTTTTCGAAATTTATTTTGATAATGGGATTTATCGGATTTTCACTGCCGCATTTCCGCCGCTGTACACACGCTTGATTCTCTTACGGAGACATATATATCCATGGGTTTTAAGATTCTTCCTAGTCAGGTATATTCCTAGGCGTTGAATATGTGGTGTTGAGTCCATTTCGTTGAGCAAGGAGTAGGTCTTGTCTATTACATATTTGGCTTATGGAATGTTATCTGTGCTAATTTCAGTCTCTGGTTTTATGCAGCACCCCAACGCACCTTTCCCCATAAGCAAGCACTAGTTGGTTTTCTAAATTTGAGACCCTGTTCTGTTTTGTAATTCAGTTCATGTGTAGTGAAGTTTACATTCCGTGGATTAGTGATATCTTATGATGTTTCTTTTTCTGTGTGACGTAGTTCACGTAGAATCACCGTACCTGCATCCACTTACTATGCCGCTACGGGCCTGATGACACAGATTTCATTGCTGAGTGATATTGCATTGCACGTACGTGCCACAACTTCTTTATCCATTTTTTGCTTTCTGGGATATTTACCTGATACTGTAGACGAGCTTCTTGTGAACACAGCCGTCCCAAATATTGGGGTGGCTGTCTGTTTTTGAATTTAATTTCCGTAACCTATAGGACCATAAGTGGAAGTGCCATAGGCTGTGTTGCTTTGTTTCTTACGTGTTTCAGGAAACACCATACACTTCTCCAGGGTGGCTGCTGGCAATTTACATCCTGCCAATCAGCATAACAAGGCTCCCTGTTCTCCATATCCTGTCCTACCTTTCTGGATTTTACACTTTTTTCAGATGGCCCTTTTGCCCGGGGGGGGCAGTGAGATTTCATTGTAGTGCAGATTTCCTTTACAGGCTTGCTTGGTTGGCCAAAAAGGGCGTATGCGTTTTTTCCTGAATATATTCAGGAAAAAACGCAAACGCCCTTTTTGGCCAAGTGCATCATTGTCGACGTTCTGCCTCTTTTCCTATGCTTTCAGGGCAATTCCAGTCTACCCCCTGCAATCGTTTTCCTGAAATTCAGCCCCGCTTTCAAGTCCCCTTCGCAGGCTTACTTCAATATATTTTTGGAGGATAGCTGTCATTTATAACTCTGCAGGTTTGTGAAGTACAGTGCCCCTGAGCTCCTTTCTTCAACTCGCTTTCTTGTGAGCTGGGCACAAAACCGCAGGATTGCTTCAGGCCCTAATCTGTTTCCAGCAGGGCACACTGAGCCTTTGTTTAATTCCTCTTCCTGGTGGGCAATGAGCGTTACATTTGCCCGTGCAGACACCTACAGCTAGTCTCTCATTGGTTCTCCCTATTCCTGTTCATCTTGCACAGAAATGGCAAGCTGTGCCAAACAGGAGGTTAAAGGCACTGACTCTCCAAGCGGGGAGAGTGTTAGTAAAGCATCTGGAATGGTGAACCCGAGGACCAGGAAACGAAAACTGAGATGCATTTTAAATCATTTCCCAATCACACGGTGGACGATACTCTGGGTTTCCCATGCATGTTTTAGCTGGAGGAAGAATCCCTTGAACCTGGAGATTTGGGACCCATGGAATGGGTACCATGCAGTATGACTTCAAAGGGTCTGCATTTGCTCACCGAAACTCACCAATGCTATCAGCCTGAAGTGTCCAGCCTTATGTCTCAACCAGCTCTGGGTGTAGATGTGGTCAATCCCGGTTGCATCACATGCCCTGAGTGAATTAGTTAAGAATTGCTCTCTATTTCACTGTCTTTGTGTTTTGTTTTCGAAATTTATTTTGATAATGGGATTTATCGGATTTTCACTGCTGCGTTTCGGCCGCTGTACACACGCTTGATTCTCTTACGGAGACATATATATCCATGGGTTTTAAGATTCTTCCTAGTCAGGTATATTCCTAGGCGTTGAATATGTGGTGTTGGGTCCATTTCGTTGAGCAAGGAGTAGGTCTTGTCTATTACATATTTGGCTTATGGAAAGGTATCTGTGCTAATTTCAGTCTCTGGTTTTATGCAGCACCCCAAGTCACCTTTCCCCATAAGCAAGCACTAGTTGGTTTTCTAAATTTGAGACCCTGTTCTTTTTTGTAATTCAGTTCATGTGTAGTCAAGTTTACATTCCGTGTATTAGTGATATCTTATGATGTTTCTTTTTCTGTGTGACGTAGTTCACGTAGAATCACCATACCTGCATCCACTCACTATGCCGCTACGGGCCTGATGACACAGATTTCATTGCTGAGTGGTATTGCATTGTACGTACGTGCCACAACTTCTTTATCCATTTTTTGCTTTCTGGGATATTTACCTGATACTGTAGACGAGCTTCTTGTGAACACAGCCGTCCCAAATATTGGGGTGGCTGTCTGTTTTTGATTTTAATTTCCGTAAGCTATAGGACCATAAGTGGAAGTGCCATAGGCTGTGTTGCTTTGTTTCTTACGTGTTTCAAGAAACACCATACACTTCTCCAGGGTGGCTGCTGGCAATTTACATCCTGCCAATCAGCATAACAAGGCTCCCTGTTCTCCATATCCTGTCCTACCTTTCTGGATTTTACACTTTTTTCAGATGGCCCTTTTGCCCGGGGGGGCAGTGAGATTTCATTGTAGTGCAGATTTCCTTTACAGGCTTGCTTGGTTGGCCAAAAAGGGCGTATGCGTTTTTTCCTGAATATATTCAGGAAAAAACGCATACGCCCTTTTTGGCCAAGTGCATCATTGTCGACGTTGTGCCTCTTTTCCTATGCTTTCAGGGCAATTCCAGTCTACACCCTGCAATCGTTTTCCTGAAATTCAGCCCCGCTTTCAAGTCTCCTTCGCAGGCTTACTTCAATATATTTTTGGAGGATAGCTGTCATTTATAACTCTGCAGGTTTGTGAAGTACAGTGCCCCTGAGCTCCTTTCTTCAACTCGCTTTCTTGTGAGCTGGGCACAAAACCGCAGGATTGCTTCAGGCCCTAATCTGTTTCCAGCAGGGCACACTGAACCTTTGTTTAATTCCTCTTCCTGGTGGGCAATGAGCGTTACATTTGCCCGTGCAGACACCTACAGCTAGTCTCTCATTGGTTCTCCCTATTCCTGTTCATCTTGCACAGAAATGGCAAGCTGTGCCAAACAGGAGGTTAAAGGCACTGACTCTCCAAGGGGGGAGAGTGTTAGTAAAGCATCTGGAATGGTGAACCCGAGGGCCAGGATACGAAAACTGAGATGCATTTTAAATCGTTTCCCAATAACACGGTGGACGATACTCTGGGTTTCCCATGCATGTTTTAGCTGGAGGAAGAATGCCTTGAACCTGGAGAGTTGGGACCCATGGAATGGGTACCATGCAGTATGACTTCAAAGGGTCTGCATTTGCTCACCGAAACTCACCAGTGCTATCAGCCAGAAGTGTCCAGCCTTATGTCTCAACCAGCTCTGGGTGTAGATGTGGTCAATCCCGGTTGCATCACATGCCCTGAGTGAATTATTTAAGAATTGCTCTCTATTTCACTGTCTTTGTGTTTTGTTTTCGAAATTTATTTTGATAATGGGATTTATCGGATTTTCACTGCTGCATTTCCGCCGCTGTACACACGCTTGATTCTCTTACGGAGACATATATATCCATGGGTTTTAAGATTCTTCCTAGTCAGGTATATTCCTAGGCGTTGAATATGTGGTGTTGAGTCCATTTCGTTGAGCAAGGAGTAGGTCTTGTCTATTACATATTTGGCTTATGGAATGTTATCTGTGCTAATTTCAGTCTCTGGTTTTATGCAGCACCCCAACGCACCTTTCCCCATAAGCAAGCACTAGTTGGTTTTCTAAATTTGAGACCCTGTTCTGTTTTGTAATTCAGTTCATGTGTAGTCAAGTTTACATTCCGTGTATTAGTGATATCTTATGATGTTTCTTTTTCTGTGTGACGTAGTTCACGTAGAATCACCGTACCTGCATCCACTTACTATGCCGCTACGGGCCTGATGACACAGATTTCATTGCTGAGTGATATTGCATTGCACGTACGTGCCACAACTTCTTTATCCATTTTTTGCTTTCTGGGATATTTACCTGATACTGTAGACGAGCTTCTTGTGAACACAGCCGTCCCAAATATTGGGGTGGCTGTCTGTTTTTGATTTTAATTTCTGTAAGCTATAGGACCATAAGTGGAAGTGCCATAGGCTGTGTTGCTTTGTTTCTTACGTGTTTCAGGAAACACCATACACTTCTCCAGGGTGGCTGCTGGCAATTTACATCCTGCCAATCAGCATAACAAGGCTCCCTGTTCTCCATATCCTGTCCTACCTTTCTGGATTTTACACTTTTTTCAGATGGCCCTTTTGCCCGGGGGGGCAGTGAGATTTCATTGTAGTGCAGATTTCCTTTACAGGCTTGCTTGGTTGGCCAAAAAGGGCGTATGCGTTTTTTCCTGAATATATTCAGGAAAAAACGCATACGCCCTTTTTGGCCAAGTGCATCATTGTCGACGTTGTGCCTCTTTTCCTATGCTTTCAGGGCAATTCCAGTCTACCCCCTGCAATCGTTTTCCTGAAATTCAGCCCCGCTTTCAAGTCCCCTTCGCAGGCTTACTTCAATATATTTTTGGAGGATAGCTGTCATTTATAACTCTGCAGGTTTGTGAAGTACAGTGCCCCTGAGCTCCTTTCTTCAACTCGCTTTCTTGTGAGCTGGGCACAAAACCGCAGGATTGCTTCAGGCCCTAATCTGTTTCCAGCAGGGCACACTGAGCCTTTGTTTAATTCCTCTTCCTGGTGGGCAATGAGCATTACATTTGCCCGTGCAGACACCTACAGCTAGTCTCTCATTGGTTCTCCCTATTCCTGTTCATCTTGCACAGAAATTGCAAGCTGTGCCAAACAGGAGGTTAAAGGCACTGACTCTCCAAGCGGGGAGAGTGTTAGTAAAGCATCTGGAATGGTGAACCCGAGGACCAGGAAACGAAAACTGAGATGCATTTTAAATCATTTCCCAATCACACGGTGGACGATACTCTGGGTTTCCCATGCATGTTTTAGCTGGAGGAAGAATCCCTTGAACCTGGAGAGTTGGGACCCATGCAATGGGAACCATGCAGTATGACTTCAAAGGGTCTGCATTTGCTCACCGAAACTCACCAATGCTATCAGCCTGAAGTGTCCAGCCTTATGTCTCAACCAGCTCTGGGTGTAGATGTGGTCAATCCCGGTTGCATCACATGCCCTGAGTGAATTAGTTAAGAATTGCTCTCTATTTCACTGTCTTTGTGTTTTGTTTTCGAAATTTATTTTGATAATGGGATTTATCGGATTTTCACTGCTGCGTTTCGGCCGCTGTACACATGCTTGATTCTCTTACGGAGACATATATATCCATGGGTTTTAAGATTCTTCCTAGTCAGGTATATTCCTAGGCGTTGAATATGTGGTGTTGGGTCCATTTCGTTGAGCAAGGAGTAGGTCTTGTCTATTACATATTTGGCTTATGGAAAGTTATCTGTGCTAATTTCAGTCTCTGGTTTTATGCAGCACCCCAAGGCACCTTTCCCCATAAGCAAGCACTAGTTGGTTTTCTAAATTTGAGACCCTGTTCTTTTTTGTAATTCAGTTCATGTGTAGTCAAGTTTACATTCCGTGTATTAGTGATATCTTATGATGTTTCTTTTTCTGTGTGACGTAGTTCACGTAGAATCACCGTACCTGCATCCACTCACTATGCCGCTACGGGCCTGATGACACAGATTTCATTGCTGAGTGATATTGCATTGTACGTACGTGCCACAACTTCTTTATCCATTTTTTGCTTTCTGGGATATTTACCTGATACTGTAGACGAGCTTCTTGTGAACACAGCCGTCCCAAATATTGGGGTGGCTGTCTGTTTTTGATTTTAATTTCCGTAAGCTATAGGACCATAAGTGGAAGTGCCATAGGCTGTGTTGCTTTGTTTCTTACGTGTTTCAAGAAACACCATACACTTCTCCAGGGTGGCTGCTGGCAATTTACATCCTGCCAATCAGCATAACAAGGCTCCCTGTTCTCCATATCCTGTCCTACCTTTCTGGATTTTACACTTTTTTCAGATGGCCCTTTTGCCCGGGGGGGCAGTGAGATTTCATTGTAGTGCAGATTTCCTTTACAGGCTTGCTTGGTTGGCCAAAAAGGGCGTATGCGTTTTTTCCTGAATATATTCAGGAAAAATCGCATACGCCCTTTTTGGCCAAGTGCATCATTGTCGACGTTGTGCCTCTTTTCCTATGCTTTCAGGGCAATTCCAGTCTACCCCCTGCAATCGTTTTCCTGAAATTCAGCCCCGCTTTCAAGTCCCCTTCGCAGGCTTACTTCAATATATTTTTGGAGGATAGCTGTCATTTATAACTCTGCAGGTTTGTGAAGTACAGTGCCCCTGAACTCCTTTCTTCAACTCGCTTTCTTGTGAGCTGGGCACAAAACCGCAGGATTGCTTCAGGCCCTAATCTGTTTCCAGCAGGGCACACTGAGCCTTTGTTTAATTCCTCTTCCTGGTGGGCAACGAGCGTTACATTTGCCCGTGCAGACACCTACAGCTAGTCTCTCATTGGTTCTCCCTATTCCTGTTCATCTTGCACAGAAATTGCAAGTTGTGCGAAACAGGAGGTTAAAGGCACTGACTCTCCAAGCGGGGAGAGTGATAGTAAATCTTCTGGAATGGTGAACCCGAGGACCAGGAAACGAAAACTGAGATGCATTTTAAATCATTTCCCAAACACACGGTGGACGATACTCTGGGTTTCCCATGCATGTTTTAGCTGGAGGAAGAATGCCTTGAACCTGGAGAGTTGGGACCCATGGAATGGGTACCATGCAGTATGACTTCAAAGGGTCTGCATTTGCTCACCGAAACTCACCAGTGCTATCAGCCAGAAGTGTCCAGCCTTATGTCTCAACCAGCTCTGGGTGTAGATGTGGTCAATCCCGGTTGCATCACATGCCCTGAGTGAATTATTTAAGAATTGCTCTCTATTTCACTGTCTTTGTGTTTTGTTTTCGAAATTTATTTTGATAATGGGATTTATCGGATTTTCACTGCCGCATTTCCGCCGCTGTACACACGCTTGATTCTCTTACGGAGACATATATATCCATGGGTTTTAAGATTCTTCCTAGTCAGGTATATTCCTAGGCGTTGAATATGTGGTGTTGAGTCCATTTCGTTGAGCAAGGAGTAGGTCTTGTCTATTACATATTTGGCTTATGGAATGTTATCTGTGCTAATTTCAGTCTCTGGTTTTATGCAGCACCCCAACGCACCTTTCCCCATAAGCAAGCACTAGTTGGTTTTCTAAATTTGAGACCCTGTTCTGTTTTGTAATTCAGTTCATGTGTAGTCAAGTTTACATTCCGTGTATTAGTGATATCTTATGATGTTTCTTTTTCTGTGTGACGTAGTTCACGTAGAATCACCGTACCTGCATCCACTTACTATGCCGCTACGGGCCTGATGACACAGATTTCATTGCTGAGTGATATTGCATTGCACGTACGTGCCACAACTTCTTTATCCATTTTTTGCTTTCTGGGATATTTACCTGATACTGTAGACGAGCTTCTTGTGAACACAGCCGTCCCAAATATTGGGGTGGCTGTCTGTTTTTGATTTTAATTTCCGTAAGCTATAGGACCATAAGTGGAAGTGCCATAGGCTGTGTTGCTTTGTTTCTTACGTGTTTCAGGAAACACCATACACTTCTCCAGGGTGGCTGCTGGCAATTTACATCCTGCCAATCAGCATAACAAGGCTCCCTGTTCTCCATATCCTGTCCTACCTTTCTGGATTTTACACTTTTTTCAGATGGCCCTTTTGCCCGGGGGGGCAGTGAGATTTCATTGTAGTGCAGATTTCCTTTACAGGCTTGCTTGGTTGGCCAAAAAGGGCGTATGCGTTTTTTCCTGAATATATTCAGGAAAAAACGCATACGCCCTTTTTGGCCAAGTGCATCATTGTCGACGTTGTGCCTCTTTTCCTATGCTTTCAGGGCAATTCCAGTCTACCCCCTGCAATCGTTTTCCTGAAATTCAGCCCCGCTTTCAAGTCCCCTTCGCAGGCTTACTTCAATATATTTTTGGAGGATAGCTGTCATTTATAACTCTGCAGGTTTGTGAAGTACAGTGCCCCTGAGCTCCTTTCTTCAACTCGCTTTCTTGTGAGCTGGGCACAAAACCGCAGGATTGCTTCAGGCCCTAATCTGTTTCCAGCAGGGCACACTGAGCCTTTGTTTAATTCCTCTTCCTGGTGGGCAATGAGCGTTACATTTGCCCGTGCAGACACCTACAGCTAGTCTCTCATTGGTTCTCCCTATTCCTGTTCATCTTGCACAGAAATTGCAAGCTGTGCCAAACAGGAGTTTAAAGGCACTGACTCTCCAAGCGGGGAGAGTGTTAGTAAAGCATCTGGAATGGTGAACCCGAGGACCAGGAAACGAAAACTGAGATGCATTTTAAATCATTTCCCAATCACACGGTGGACGATACTCTGGGTTTCCCATGCATGTTTTAGCTGGAGGAAGAATCCCTTGAACCTGGAGAGTTGGGACCCATGGAATGGGTACCATGCAGTATGACTTCAAAGGGTCTGCATTTGCTCACCGAAACTCACCAATGCTATCAGCCTGAAGTGTCCAGCCTTATGTCTCAACCAGCTCTGGGTGTAGATGTGGTCAATCCCGGTTGCATCACATGCCCTGAGTGAATTAGTTAAGAATTGCTCTCTATTTCACTGTCTTTGTGTTTTGTTTTCGAAATTTATTTTGATAATGGGATTTATCGGATTTTCACTGCTGCGTTTCGGCCGCTGTACACACGCTTGATTCTCTTACGGAGACATATATATCCATGGGTTTTAAGATTCTTCCTAGTCAGGTATATTCCTAGGCGTTGAATATGTGGTGTTGGGTCCATTTCGTTGAGCAAGGAGTAGGTCTTGTCTATTACATATTTGGCTTATGGAAAGTTATCTGTGCTAATTTCAGTCTCTGGTTTTATGCAGCACCCCAAGGCACCTTTCCCCATAAGCAAGCACTAGTTGGTTTTCTAAATTTGGGACCCTGTTCTTTTTTGTAATTCAGTTCATGTGTAGTCAAGTTTACATTCCGTGTATTAGTGATATCTTATGATGTTTCTTTTTCTGTGTGACGTAGTTCACGTAGAATCACCGTACCTGCATCCACTCACTATGCCGCTACGGGCCTGATGACACAGATTTCATTGCTGAGTGATATTGCATTGTACGTACGTGCCACAACTTCTTTATCCATTTTTTGCTTTCTGGGATATTTACCTGATAGTGTAGACGAGCTTCTTGTGAACACAGCCGTCCCAAATATTGGGGTGGCTGTCTGTTTTTGATTTTAATTTCCGTAAGCTATAGGACCATAAGTGGAAGTGCCATAGGCTGTGTTGCTTTGTTTCTTACGTGTTTCAAGAAACACCATACACTTCTCCAGGGTGGCTGCTGGCAATTTACATCCTGCCAATCAGCATAACAAGGCTCCCTGTTCTCCATATCCTGTCCTACCTTTCTGGATTTTACACTTTTTTCAGATGGCCCTTTTGCCCGGGGGGGCAGTGAGATTTCATTGTAGTGCAGATTTCCTTTACAGGCTTGCTTGGTTGGCCAAAAAGGGCGTATGCGTTTTTTCCTGAATATATTCAGGAAAAAACGCATACGCCCTTTTTGGCCAAGTGCATCATTGTCGATGTTGTGCCTCTTTTCCTATGCTTTCAGGGCAATTCCAGTCTACACCCTGCAATCGTTTTCCTGAAATTCAGCCCCGCTTTCAAGTCCCCTTCGCAGGCTTACTTCAATATATTTTTGGAGGATAGCTGTCATTTATAACTCTGCAGGTTTGTGAAGTACAGTGCCCCTGAACTCCTTTCTTCAACTCGCTTTCTTGTGAGCTGGGCACAAAACCGCAGGATTGCTTCAGGCCCTAATCTGTTTCCAGCAGGGCACACTGAGCCTTTGTTTAATTCCTCTTCCTGGTGGGCAACGAGCGTTACATTTGCCCGTGCAGACACCTACAGCTAGTCTCTCATTGGTTCTCCCTATTCCTGTTCATCTTGCACAGAAATTGCAAGTTGTGCGAAACAGGAGGTTAAAGGCACTGACTCTCCAAGCGGGGAGAGTGATAGTAAATCATCTGGAATGGTGAACCCGAGGACCAGGATACGAAAACTGAGATGCATTTTAAATCGTTTCCCAATCACACGGTGGACGATACTCTGGGTTTCCCATGCATGTTTTAGCTGGAGGAAGAATGCCTTGAACCTGGAGAGTTGGGACCCATGGAATGGGTACCATGCAGTATGACTTCAAAGGGTCTGCATTTGCTCACCGAAACTCACCAGTGCTATCAGCCAGAAGTGTCCAGCCTTATGTCTCAACCAGCTCTGGGTGTAGATGTGGTCAATCCCGGTTGCATCACATGCCCTGAGTGAATTATTTAAGAATTGCTCTCTATTTCACTGTCTTTGTGTTTTGTTTTCGAAATTTATTTTGATAATGGGATTTATCGGATTTTCACTGCTGCATTTCCGCCGCTGTACACACGCTTGATTCTCTTACGGAGACATATATATCCATGGGTTTTAAGATTCTTCCTAGTCAGGTATATTCCTAGGCGTTGAATATGTGGTGTTGAGTCCATTTCGTTGAGCAAGGAGTAGGTCTTGTCTATTACATATTTGGCTTATGGAATGTTATCTGTGCTAATTTCAGTCTCTGGTTTTATGCAGCACCCCAACGCACCTTTCCCCATAAGCAAGCACTAGTTGGTTTTCTAAATTTGAGACCCTGTTCTGTTTTGTAATTCAGTTCATGTGTAGTGAAGTTTACATTCCGTGTATTAGTGATATCTTATGATGTTTCTTTTTCTGTGTGACGTAGTTCACGTAGAATCACCGTACCTGCATCCACTTACTATGCCGCTACGGGCCTGATGACACAGATTTCATTGCTGAGTGATATTGCATTGCACGTACGTGCCACAACTTCTTTATCCATTTTTTGCTTTCTGGGATATTTACCTGATACTGTAGACGAGCTTCTTGTGAACACAGCCGTCCCAAATATTGGGGTGGCTGTCTGTTTTTGATTTTAATTTCCGTAAGCTATAGGACCATAAGTGGAAGTGCCATAGGCTGTGTTGCTTTGTTTCTTACGTGTTTCAGGAAACACCATACACTTCTCCAGGGTGGCTGCTGGCAATTTACATCCTGCCAATCAGCATAACAAGGCTCCCTGTTCTCCATATCCTGTCCTACCTTTCTGGATTTTACACTTTTTTCAGGTGGCCCTTTTGCCCGGGGGGGCAGTGAGATTTCATTGTAGTGTAGATTTCCTTTACAGGCTTGCTTGGTTGGCCAAAAAGGGCGTATGCGTTTTTTCCTGAATATATTCAGGAAAAAACGCATACGCCCTTTTTGGCCAAGTGCATCATTGTCGACGTTGTGCCTCTTTTCCTATGCTTTCAGGGCAATTCCAGTCTACCCCCTGCAATCGTTTTCCTGAAATTCAGCCCCGCTTTCAAGTCCCCTTCGCAGGCTTACTTCAATATATTTTTGGAGGATAGCTGTCATTTATAACTCTGCAGGTTTGTGAAGTACAGTGCCCCTGAGCTCCTTTCTTCAACTCGCTTTCTTGTGAGCTGGGCACAAAACCGCAGGATTGCTTCAGGCCCTAATCTGTTTCCAGCAGGGCACACTGAGCCTTTGTTTAATTCCTCTTCCTGGTGGGCAATGAGCGTTACATTTGCCCGTGCAGACACCTACAGCTAGTCTCTCATTGGTTCTCCCTATTCCTGTTCATCTTGCACAGAAATTGCAAGCTGTGCCAAACAGGAGGTTAAAGGCACTGACTCTCCAAGCGGGGAGAGTGTTAGTAAAGCATCTGGAATGGTGAACACGAGGACCAGGAAACGAAAACTGAGATGCATTTTAAATCATTTCCCAATCACACGGTGGACGATACTCTGGGTTTCCCATGCATGTTTTAGCTGGAGGAAGAATCCCTTGAACCTGGAGAGTTGGGACCCATGGAATGGGTACCATGCAGTATGACTTCAAAGGGTCTGCATTTGCTCACCGAAACTCACCAATGCTATCAGCCTGAAGTGTCCAGCCTTATGTCTCAACCAGCTCTGGGTGTAGATGTGGTCAATCCCGGTTGCATCACATGCCCTGAGTGAATTAGTTAAGAATTGCTCTCTATTTCACTGTCTTTGTGTTTTGTTTTCGAAATTTATTTTGATAATGGGATTTATCGGATTTTCACTGCTGCGTTTCGGCCGCTGTACACACGCTTGATTCTCTTACGGAGACATATATATCCATGGGTTTTAAGATTCTTCCTAGTCAGGTATATTCCTAGGCGTTGAATATGTGGTGTTGGGTCCATTTCGTTGAGCAAGGAGTAGGTCTTGTCTATTACATATTTGGCTTATGGAAAGTTATCTGTGCTAATTTCAGTCTCTGGTTTTATGCAGCACCCCAAGGCACCTTTCCCCATAAGCAAGCACTAGTTGGTTTTCTAAATTTGAGACCCTGTTCTGTTTTGTAATTCAGTTCATGTGTAGTCAAGTTTACATTCCGTGTATTAGTGATATCTTATGATGTTTCTTTTTCTGTGTGACGTAGTTCACGTAGAATCACCGTACCTGCATCCACTTACTATGCCGCTACGGGCCTGATGACACAGATTTCATTGCTGAGTGATATTGCATTGCACGTACGTGCCACAACTTCTTTATCCATTTTTTGCTTTCTGGGATATTTACCTGATACTGTAGACGAGCTTCTTGTGAACACAGCCGTCCCAAATATTGGGGTGGCTGTCTGTTTTTGATTTTAATTTCCGTAAGCTATAGGACCATAAGTGGAAGTGCCATAGGCTGTGTTGCTTTGTTTCTTACGTGTTTCAGGAAACACCATACACTTCTCCAGGGTGGCTGCTGGCAATTTACATCCTGCCAATCAGCATAACAAGGCTCCCTGTTCTCCATATCCTGTCCTACCTTTCTGGATTTTACACTTTTTTCAGATGGCCCTTTTGCCCGGGGGGGCAGTGAGATTTCATTGTAGTGCAGATTTCCTTTACAGGCTTGCTTGGTTGGCCAAAAAGGGCGTATGCGTTTTTTCCTGAATATATTCAGGAAAAAACGCATACGCCCTTTTTGGCCAAGTGCATCATTGTCGACGTTGTGCCTCTTTTCCTATGCTTTCAGGGCAATTCCAGTCTACCCCCTGCAATCGTTTTCCTGAAATTCAGCCCCGCTTTCAAGTCCCCTTCGCAGGCTTACTTCAATATATTTTTGGAGGATAGCTGTCATTTATAACTCTGCAGGTTTGTGAAGTACAGTGCCCCTGAGCTCCTTTCTTCAACTCGCTTTCTTGTGAGCTGGGCACAAAACCGCAGGAATGCTTCAGGCCCTAATCTGTTTCCAGCAGGGCACACTGAGCCTTTGTTTAATTCCTCTTCCTGGTGGGCAATGAGCATTACATTTGCCCGTGCAGACACCTACAGCTAGTCTCTCATTGGTTCTCCCTATTCCTGTTCATCTTGCACAGAAATTGCAAGCTGTGCCAAACAGGAGGTTAAAGGCACTGACTCTCCAAGCGGGGAGAGTGTTAGTAAAGCATCTGGAATGGTGAACCCGAGGACCAGGAAACGAAAACTGAGATGCATTTTAAATCATTTCCCAATCACACGGTGGACGATACTCTGGGTTTCCCATGCATGTTTTAGCTGGAGGAAGAATCCCTTGAACCTGGAGAGTTGGGACCCATGGAATGGGTACCATGCAGTATGACTTCAAAGGGTCTGCATTTGCTCACCGAAACTCACCAATGCTATCAGCCTGAAGTGTCCAGCCTTATGTCTCAACCAGCTCTGGGTGTAGATGTGGTCAATCCCGGTTGCATCACATGCCCTGAGTGAATTAGTTAAGAATTGCTCTCTATTTCACTGTCTTTGTGTTTTGTTTTCGAAATTTATTTTGATAATGGGATTTATCGGATTTTCACTGCTGCGTTTCGGCCGCTGTACACATGCTTGATTCTCTTACGGAGACATATATATCCATGGGTTTTAAGATTCTTCCTAGTCAGGTATATTCCTAGGCGTTGAATATGTGGTGTTGGGTCCATTTCGTTGAGCAAGGAGTAGGTCTTGTCTATTACATATTTGGCTTATGGAAAGTTATCTGTGCTAATTTCAGTCTCTGGTTTTATGCAGCACCCCAAGGCACCTTTCCCCATAAGCAAGCACTAGTTGGTTTTCTAAATTTGAGACCCTGTTCTGTTTTGTAATTCAGTTCATGTGTAGTCAAGTTTACATTCCGTGTATTAGTGATATCTTATGATGTTTCTTTTTCTGTGTGACGTAGTTCACGTAGAATCACCGTACCTGCATCCACTTACTATGCCGCTACGGGCCTGATGACACAGATTTCATTGCTGAGTGATATTGCATTGCACGTACGTGCCACAACTTCTTTATCCATTTTTTGCTTTCTGGGATATTTACCTGATACTGTAGACGAGCTTCTTGTGAACACAGCCGTCCCAAATATTGGGGTGGCTGTCTGTTTTTGATTTTAATTTCCGTAAGCTATAGGACCATAAGTGGAAGTGCCATAGGCTGTGTTGCTTTGTTTCTTACGTGTTTCAGGAAACACCATACACTTCTCCAGGGTGGCTGCTGGCAATTTACATCCTGCCAATCAGCATAACAAGGCTCCCTGTTCTCCATATCCTGTCCTACCTTTCTGGATTTTACACTTTTTTCAGGTGGCCCTTTTGCCCGGGGGGGCAGTGAGATTTCATTGTAGTGTAGATTTCCTTTACAGGCTTGCTTGGTTGGCCAAAAAGGGCGTATGCGTTTTTTCCTGAATATATTCAGGAAAAAACGCATACGCCCTTTTTGGCCAAGTGCATCATTGTCGACGTTGTGCCTCTTTTCCTATGCTTTCAGGGCAATTCCAGTCTACCCCCTGCAATCGTTTTCCTGAAATTCAGCCCCGCTTTCAAGTCCCCTTCGCAGGCTTACTTCAATATATTTTTGGAGGATAGCTGTCATTTATAACTCTGCAGGTTTGTGAAGTACAGTGCCCCTGAGCTCCTTTCTTCAACTCGCTTTCTTGTGAGCTGGGCACAAAACCGCAGGATTGCTTCAGGCCCTAATCTGTTTCCAGCAGGGCACACTGAGCCTTTGTTTAATTCCTCTTCCTGGTGGGCAATGAGCGTTACATTTGCCCGTGCAGACACCTACAGCTAGTCTCTCATTGGTTCTCCCTATTCCTGTTCATCTTGCACAGAAATTGCAAGCTGTGCCAAACAGGAGGTTAAAGGCACTGACTCTCCAAGCGGGGAGAGTGTTAGTAAAGCATCTGGAATGGTGAACACGAGGACCAGGAAACGAAAACTGAGATGCATTTTAAATCATTTCCCAATCACACGGTGGACGATACTCTGGGTTTCCCATGCATGTTTTAGCTGGAGGAAGAATCCCTTGAACCTGGAGAGTTGGGACCCATGGAATGGGTACCATGCAGTATGACTTCAAAGGGTCTGCATTTGCTCACCGAAACTCACCAATGCTATCAGCCTGAAGTGTCCAGCCTTATGTCTCAACCAGCTCTGGGTGTAGATGTGGTCAATCCCGGTTGCATCACATGCCCTGAGTGAATTAGTTAAGAATTGCTCTCTATTTCACTGTCTTTGTGTTTTGTTTTCGAAATTTATTTTGATAATGGGATTTATCGGATTTTCACTGCTGCGTTTCGGCCGCTGTACACACGCTTGATTCTCTTACGGAGACATATATATCCATGGGTTTTAAGATTCTTCCTAGTCAGGTATATTCCTAGGCGTTGAATATGTGGTGTTGGGTCCATTTCGTTGAGCAAGGAGTAGGTCTTGTCTATTACATATTTGGCTTATGGAAAGTTATCTGTGCTAATTTCAGTCTCTGGTTTTATGCAGCACCCCAAGGCACCTTTCCCCATAAGCAAGCACTAGTTGGTTTTCTAAATTTGAGACCCTGTTCTGTTTTGTAATTCAGTTCATGTGTAGTCAAGTTTACATTCCGTGTATTAGTGATATCTTATGATGTTTCTTTTTCTGTGTGACGTAGTTCACGTAGAATCACCGTACCTGCATCCACTTACTATGCCGCTACGGGCCTGATGACACAGATTTCATTGCTGAGTGATATTGCATTGCACGTACGTGCCACAACTTCTTTATCCATTTTTTGCTTTCTGGGATATTTACCTGATACTGTAGACGAGCTTCTTGTGAACACAGCCGTCCCAAATATTGGGGTGGCTGTCTGTTTTTGATTTTAATTTCCGTAAGCTATAGGACCATAAGTGGAAGTGCCATAGGCTGTGTTGCTTTGTTTCTTACGTGTTTCAGGAAACACCATACACTTCTCCAGGGTGGCTGCTGGCAATTTACATCCTGCCAATCAGCATAACAAGGCTCCCTGTTCTCCATATCCTGTCCTACCTTTCTGGATTTTACACTTTTTTCAGATGGCCCTTTTGCCCGGGGGGGCAGTGAGATTTCATTGTAGTGCAGATTTCCTTTACAGGCTTGCTTGGTTGGCCAAAAAGGGCGTATGCGTTTTTTCCTGAATATATTCAGGAAAAAACGCATACGCCCTTTTTGGCCAAGTGCATCATTGTCGACGTTGTGCCTCTTTTCCTATGCTTTCAGGGCAATTCCAGTCTACCCCCTGCAATCGTTTTCCTGAAATTCAGCCCCGCTTTCAAGTCCCCTTCGCAGGCTTACTTCAATATATTTTTGGAGGATAGCTGTCATTTATAACTCTGCAGGTTTGTGAAGTACAGTGCCCCTGAGCTCCTTTCTTCAACTCGCTTTCTTGTGAGCTGGGCACAAAACCGCAGGAATGCTTCAGGCCCTAATCTGTTTCCAGCAGGGCACACTGAGCCTTTGTTTAATTCCTCTTCCTGGTGGGCAATGAGCATTACATTTGCCCGTGCAGACACCTACAGCTAGTCTCTCATTGGTTCTCCCTATTCCTGTTCATCTTGCACAGAAATTGCAAGCTGTGCCAAACAGGAGGTTAAAGGCACTGACTCTCCAAGCGGGGAGAGTGTTAGTAAAGCATCTGGAATGGTGAACCCGAGGACCAGGAAACGAAAACTGAGATGCATTTTAAATCATTTCCCAATCACACGGTGGACGATACTCTGGGTTTCCCATGCATGTTTTAGCTGGAGGAAGAATCCCTTGAACCTGGAGAGTTGGGACCCATGGAATGGGTACCATGCAGTATGACTTCAAAGGGTCTGCATTTGCTCACCGAAACTCACCAATGCTATCAGCCTGAAGTGTCCAGCCTTATGTCTCAACCAGCTCTGGGTGTAGATGTGGTCAATCCCGGTTGCATCACATGCCCTGAGTGAATTAGTTAAGAATTGCTCTCTATTTCACTGTCTTTGTGTTTTGTTTTCGAAATTTATTTTGATAATGGGATTTATCGGATTTTCACTGCTGCGTTTCGGCCGCTGTACACATGCTTGATTCTCTTACGGAGACATATATATCCATGGGTTTTAAGATTCTTCCTAGTCAGGTATATTCCTAGGCGTTGAATATGTGGTGTTGGGTCCATTTCGTTGAGCAAGGAGTAGGTCTTGTCTATTACATATTTGGCTTATGGAAAGTTATCTGTGCTAATTTCAGTCTCTGGTTTTATGCAGCACCCCAAGGCACCTTTCCCCATAAGCAAGCACTAGTTGGTTTTCTAAATTTGAGACCCTGTTCTTTTTTGTAATTCAGTTCATGTGTAGTCAAGTTTACATTCCGTGTATTAGTGATATCTTATGATGTTTCTTTTTCTGTGTGACGTAGTTCACGTAGAATCACCGTACCTGCATCCACTCACTATGCCGCTACGGGCCTGATGACACAGATTTCATTGCTGAGTGATATTGCATTGTACGTACGTGCCACAACTTCTTTATCCATTTTTTGCTTTCTGGGATATTTACCTGATACTGTAGACGAGCTTCTTGTGAACACAGCCGTCCCAAATATTGGGGTGGCTGTCTGTTTTTGATTTTAATTTCCGTAAGCTATAGGACCATAAGTGGAAGTGCCATAGGCTGTGTTGCTTTGTTTCTTACGTGTTTCAAGAAACACCATACACTTCTCCAGGGTGGCTGCTGGCAATTTACATCCTGCCAATCAGCATAACAAGGCTCCCTGTTCTCCATATCCTGTCCTACCTTTCTGGATTTTACACTTTTTTCAGATGGCCCTTTTGCCCGGGGGGGCAGTGAGATTTCATTGTAGTGCAGATTTCCTTTACAGGCTTGCTTGGTTGGCCAAAAAGGGCGTATGCGTTTTTTCCTGAATATATTCAGGAAAAATCGCATACGCCCTTTTTGGCCAAGTGCATCATTGTCGACGTTGTGCCTCTTTTCCTATGCTTTCAGGGCAATTCCAGTCTACCCCCTGCAATCGTTTTCCTGAAATTCAGCCCCGCTTTCAAGTCCCCTTCGCAGGCTTACTTCAATATATTTTTGGAGGATAGCTGTCATTTATAACTCTGCAGGATTGTGAAGTACAGTGCCCCTGAACTCCTTTCTTCAACTCGCTTTCTTGTGAGCTGGGCACAAAACCGCAGGATTGCTTCAGGCCCTAATCTGTTTCCAGCAGGGCACACTGAGCCTTTGTTTAATTCCTCTTCCTGGTGGGCAACGAGCGTTACATTTACCCGTGCAGACACCTACAGCTAGTCTCTCATTGGTTCTCCCTATTCCTGTTCATCTTGCACAGAAATTGCAAGTTGTGCGAAACAGGAGGTTAAAGGCACTGACTCTCCAAGCGGGGAGAGTGATAGTAAATCATCTGGAATGGTGAACCCGAGGACCAGGATACGAAAACTGAGATGCATTTTAAATCGTTTCCCAATCACACGGTGGACGATACTCTGGGTTTCCCATGCATGTTTTAGCTGGAGGAAGAATGCCTTGAACCTGGAGAGTTGGGACCCATGGAATGGGTACCATGCAGTATGACTTCAAAGGGTCTGCATTTGCTCACCGAAACTCACCAGTGCTATCAGCCAGAAGTGTCCAGCCTTATGTCTCAACCAGCTCTGGGTGTAGATGTGGTCAATCCCGGTTGCATCACATGCCCTGAGTGAATTATTTAAGAATTGCTCTCTATTTCACTGTCTTTGTGTTTTGTTTTCGAAATTTATTTTGATAATGGGATTTATCGGATTTTCACTGCCGCATTTCCGCCGCTGTACACACGCTTGATTCTCTTACGGAGACATATATATCCATGGGTTTTAAGATTCTTCCTAGTCAGGTATATTCCTAGGCGTTGAATATGTGGTGTTGAGTCCATTTCGTTGAGCAAGGAGTAGGTCTTGTCTATTACATATTTGGCTTATGGAATGTTATCTGTGCTAATTTCAGTCTCTGGTTTTATGCAGCACCCCAACGCACCTTTCCCCATAAGCAAGCACTAGTTGGTTTTCTAAATTTGAGACCCTGTTCTGTTTTGTAATTCAGTTCATGTGTAGTGAAGTTTACATTCCGTGTATTAGTGATATCTTATGATGTTTCTTTTTCTGTGTGACGTAGTTCACGTAGAATCACCGTACCTGCATCCACTTACTATGCCGCTACGGGCCTGATGACACAGATTTCATTGCTGAGTGATATTGCATTGCACGTACGTGCCACAACTTCTTTATCCATTTTTTGCTTTCTGGGATATTTACCTGATACTGTAGACGAGCTTCTTGTGAACACAGCCGTCCCAAATATTGGGGTGGCTGTCTGTTTTTGATTTTAATTTCCGTAAGCTATAGGACCATAAGTGGAAGTGCCATAGGCTGTGTTGCTTTGTTTCTTACGTGTTTCAGGAAACACCATACACTTCTCCAGGGTGGCTGCTGGCAATTTACATCCTGCCAATCAGCATAACAAGGCTCCCTGTTCTCCATATCCTGTCCTACCTTTCTGGATTTTACACTTTTTTCAGATGGCCCTTTTGCCCGGGGGGGGGGGGGGCAGTGAGATTTCATTGTAGTGCAGATTTCCTTTACAGGCTTGCTTGGTTGGCCAAAAAGGGCGTATGCGTTTTTTCCTGAATATATTCAGGAAAAAACGCATACGCCCTTTTTGGCCAAGTGCATCATTGTCGACGTTGTGCCTCTTTTCCTATGCTTTCAGGGCAATTCCAGTCTACCCCCTGCAATCGTTTTCCTGAAATTCAGCCCCGCTTTCAAGTCCCCTTCGCAGGCTTACTTCAATATATTTTTGGAGGATAGCTGTCATTTATAACTCTGCAGGTTTGTGAAGTACAGTGCCCCTGAGCTCCTTTCTTCAACTCGCTTTCTTGTGAGCTGGGCACAAAACCGCAGGATTGCTTCAGGCCCTAATCTGTTTCCAGCAGGGCACACTGAGCCTTTGTTTAATTCCTCTTCCTGGTGGGCAATGAGCGTTACATTTGCCCGTGCAGACACCTACAGCTAGTCTCTCATTGGTTCTCCCTATTCCTGTTCATCTTGCACAGAAATTGCAAGCTGTGCCAAACAGGAGGTTAAAGGCACTGACTCTCCAAGCGGGGAGAGTGTTAGTAAAGCATCTGGAATGGTGAACCCGAGGACCAGGAAACGAAAACTGAGATGCATTTTAAATCATTTCCCAATCACACGGTGGACGATACTCTGGGTTTCCCATGCATGTTTTAGCTGGAGGAAGAATCCCTTGAACCTGGAGAGTTGGGAACCATGGAATGGGTACCATGCAGTATGACTTCAAAGGGTCTGCATTTGCTCACCGAAACTCACCAATGCTATCAGCCTGAAGTGTCCAGCCTTATGTCTCAACCAGCTCTGGGTGTAGATGTGGTCAATCCCGGTTGCATCACATGCCCTGAGTGAATTAGTTAAGAATTGCTCTCTATTTCACTGTCTTTGTGTTTTGTTTTCGAAATTTATTTTGATAATGGGATTTATCGGATTTTCACTGCTGCGTTTCGGCCGCTGTACACACGCTTGATTCTCTTACGGAGACATATATATCCATGGGTTTTAAGATTCTTCCTAGTCAGGTATATTCCTAGGCGTTGAATATGTGGTGTTGGGTCCATTTCGTTGAGCAAGGAGTAGGTCTTGTCTATTACATATTTGGCTTATGGAAAGTTATCTGTGCTAATTTCAGTCTCTGGTTTTATGCAGCACCCCAAGGCACCTTTCCCCATAAGCAAGCACTAGTTGGTTTTCTAAATTTGGGACCCTGTTCTTTTTTGTAATTCAGTTCATGTGTAGTCAAGTTTACATTCCGTGTATTAGTGATATCTTATGATGTTTCTTTTTCTGTGTGACGTAGTTCACGTAGAATCACCGTACCTGCATCCACTCACTATGCCGCTACGGGCCTGATGACACAGATTTCATTGCTGAGTGATATTGCATTGTACGTACGTGCCACAACTTCTTTATCCATTTTTTGCTTTCTGGGATATATACCTGATAGTGTAGACGAGCTTCTTGTGAACACAGCCGTCCCAAATATTGGGGTGGCTGTCTGTTTTTGATTTTAATTTCCGTAAGCTATAGGACCATAAGTGGAAGTGCCATAGGCTGTGTTGCTTTGTTTCTTACGTGTTTCAAGAAACACCATACACTTCTCCAGGGTGGCTGCTGGCAATTTACATCCTGCCAATCAGCATAACAAGGCTCCCTGTTCTCCATATCCTGTCCTACCTTTCTGGATTTTACACTTTTTTCAGATGGCCCTTTTGCCCGGGGGGGCAGTGAGATTTCATTGTAGTGCAGATTTCCTTTACAGGCTTGCTTGGTTGGCCAAAAAGGGCGTATGCGTTTTTTCCTGAATATATTCAGGAAAAAACGCATACGCCCTTTTTGGCCAAGTGCATCATTGTCGACGTTGTGCCTCTTTTCCTATGCTTTCAGGGCAATTCCAGTCTACACCCTGCAATCGTTTTCCTGAAATTCAGCCCCGCTTTCAAGTCCCCTTCGCAGGCTTACTTCAATATATTTTTGGAGGATAGCTGTCATTTATAACTCTGCAGGTTTGTGAAGTACAGTGCCCCTGAGCTCCTTTCTTCAACTCGCTTTCTTGTGAGCTGGGCACAAAACCGCAGGATTGCTTCAGGCCCTAATCTGTTTCCAGCAGGGCACACTGAGCCTTTGTTTAATTCCTCTTCCTGGTGGGCAGTGAGCGTTACATTTGCCCCTGCAGACACCTACAGCTAGTCTCTCATTGGTTCTCCCTATTCCTGTTCATCTTGCACAGAAATGGCAAGCTGTGCCAAACAGGAGGTTAAAGGCACTGACTCTCCAAGGGGGGAGAGTGTTAGTAAAGCATCTGGAATGGTGAACCCGAGGACCAGGATACGAAAACTGAGATGCATTTTAAATCGTTTCCCAATAACACGGTGGACGATACTCTGGGTTTCCCATGCATGTTTTAGCTGGAGGAAGAATGCCTTGAACCTGGAGAGTTGGGACCCATGGAATGGGTACCATGCAGTATGACTTCAAAGGGTCTGCATTTGCTCACCGAAACTCACCAGTGCTATCAGCCAGAAGTGTCCAGCCTTATGTCTCAACCAGCTCTGGGTGTAGATGTGGTCAATCCCGGTTGCATCACATGCCCTGAGTGAATTATTTAAGAATTGCTCTCTATTTCACTGTCTTTGTGTTTTGTTTTCGAAATTTATTTTGATAATGGGATTTATCGGATTTTCACTGCTGCATTTCCGCCGCTGTACACACGCTTGATTCTCTTACGGAGACATATATATCCATGGGTTTTAAGATTCTTCCTAGTCAGGTATATTCCTAGGCGTTGAATATGTGGTGTTGAGTCCATTTCGTTGAGCAAGGAGTAGGTCTTGTCTATTACATATTTGGCTTATGGAATGTTATCTGTGCTAATTTCAGTCTCTGGTTTTATGCAGCACCCCAACGCACCTTTCCCCATAAGCAAGCACTAGTTGGTTTTCTAAATTTGAGACCCTGTTCTGTTTTGTAATTCAGTTCATGTGTAGTGAAGTTTACATTCCGTGTATTAGTGATATCTTATGATGTTTCTTTTTCTGTGTGACGTAGTTCACGTAGAATCACCGTACCTGCATCCACTTACTATGCCGCTACGGGCCTGATGACACAGATTTCATTGCTGAGTGATATTGCATTGCACGTACGTGCCACAACTTCTTTATCCATTTTTTGCTTTCTGGGATATTTACCTGATACTGTAGACGAGCTTCTTGTGAACACAGCCGTCCCAAATATTGGGGTGGCTGTCTGTTTTTGATTTTAATTTCCGTAAGCTATAGGACCATAAGTGGAAGTGCCATAGGCTGTGTTGCTTTGTTTCTTACGTGTTTCAGGAAACACCATACACTTCTCCAGGGTGGCTGCTGGCAATTTACATCCTGCCAATCAGCATAACAAGGCTCCCTGTTCTCCATATCCTGTCCTACCTTTCTGGATTTTACACTTTTTTCAGATGGCCCTTTTGCCCGGGGGGGCAGTGAGATTTCATTGTAGTGCAGATTTCCTTTACAGGCTTGCTTGGTTGGCCAAAAAGGGCGTATGCGTTTTTTCCTGAATATATTCAGGAAAAAACGCATACGCCCTTTTTGGCCAAGTGCATCATTGTCGACGTTGTGCCTCTTTTCCTATGCTTTCAGGGCAATTCCAGTCTACACCCTGCAATCGTTTTCCTGAAATTCAGCCCCGCTTTCAAGTCCCCTTCGCAGGCTTACTTCAATATATTTTTGGAGGATAGCTGTCATTTATAACTCTGCAGGTTTGTGAAGTACAGTGCCCCTGAGCTCCTTTCTTCAACTCGCTTTCTTGTGAGCTGGGCACAAAACCGCAGGATTGCTTCAGGCCCTAATCTGTTTCCAGCAGGGCACACTGAGCCTTTGTTTAATTCCTCTTCCTGGTGGGCAATGAGCGTTACATTTGCCCCTGCAGACACCTACAGCTAGTCTCTCATTGGTTCTCCCTATTCCTGTTCATCTTGCACAGAAATGGCAAGCTGTGCCAAACAGGAGGTTAAAGGCACTGACTCTCCAAGGGGGGAGAGTGTTAGTAAAGCATCTGGAATGGTGAACCCGAGGACCAGGATACGAAAACTGAGATGCATTTTAAATCGTTTCCCAATAACACGGTGGACGATACTCTGGGTTTCCCATGCATGTTTTAGCTGGAGGAAGAATGCCTTGAACCTGGAGAGTTGGGACCCATGGAATGGGTACCATGCAGTATGACTTCAAAGGGTCTGCATTTGCTCACCGAAACTCACCAGTGCTATCAGCCAGAAGTGTCCAGCCTTATGTCTCAACCAGCTCTGGGTGTAGATGTGGTCAATCCCGGTTGCATCACATGCCCTGAGTGAATTAGTTAAGAATTGCTCTCTATTTCACTGTCTTTGTGTTTTGTTTTCGAAATTTATTTTGATAATGGGATTTATCGGATTTTCACTGCTGCGTTTCGGCCGCTGTACACACGCTTGATTCTCTTACGGAGACATATATATCCATGGGTTTTAAGATTCTTCCTAGTCAGGTATATTCCTAGGCGTTGAATATGTGGTGTTGGGTCCATTTCGTTGAGCAAGGAGTAGGTCTTGTCTATTACATATTTGGCTTATGGAAAGTTATCTGTGCTAATTTCAGTCTCTGGTTTTATGCAGCACCCCAAGGCACCTTTCCCCATAAGCAAGCACTAGTTGGTTTTCTAAATTTGAGACCCTGTTCTTTTTTGTAATTCAGTTCATGTGTAGTCAAGTTTACATTCCGTGTATTAGTGATATCTTATGATGTTTCTTTTTCTGTGTGACGTAGTTCACGTAGAATCACCGTACCTGCATCCACTCACTATGCCGCTACGGGCCTGATGACACAGATTTCATTGCTGAGTGATATTGCATTGTACGTACGTGCCACAACTTCTTTATCCATTTTTTGCTTTCTGGGATATTTACCTGATACTGTAGACGAGCTTCTTGTGAACACAGCCGTCCCAAATATTGGGGTGGCTGTCTGTTTTTGATTTTAATTTCCGTAAGCTATAGGACCATAAGTGGAAGTGCCATAGGCTGTGTTGCTTTGTTTCTTACGTGTTTCAAGAAACACCATACACTTCTCCAGGGTGGCTGCTGGCAATTTACATCCTGCCAATCAGCATAACAAGGCTCCCTGTTCTCCATATCCTGTCCTACCTTTCTGGATTTTACACTTTTTTCAGATGGCCCTTTTGCCCGGGGGGGCAGTGAGATTTCATTGTAGTGCAGATTTCCTTTACAGGCTTGCTTGGTTGGCCAAAAAGGGCGTATGCGTTTTTTCCTGAATATATTCAGGAAAAAATGCATACGCCCTTTTTGGCCAAGTGCATCATTGTCGACGTTGTGCCTCTTTTCCTATGCTTTCAGGGCAATTCCAGTCTACCCCCTGCAATCGTTTTCCTGAAATTCAGCCCCGCTTTCAAGTCCCCTTCGCAGGCTTACTTCAATATATTTTTGGAGGATAGCTGTCATTTATAACTCTGCAGGTTTGTGAAGTACAGTGCCCCTGAGCTCCTTTCTTCAACTCGCTTTCTTGTGAGCTGGGCACAAAACCGCAGGATTGCTTCAGGCCCTAATCTGTTTCCAGCAGGGCACACTGAGCCTTTGTTTAATTCCTCTTCCTGGTGGGCAATGAGCGTTACATTTGCCCGTGCAGACACCTACAGCTAGTCTCTCATTGGTTCTCCCTATTCCTGTTCATCTTGCACAGAAATGGCAAGCTGTGCCAAACAGGAGGTTAAAGGCACTGACTCTCCAAGCGGGGAGAGTGTTAGTAAAGCATCTGGAATGGTGAACCCGAGGACCAGGAAACGAAAACTGAGATGCATTTTAAATCATTTCCCAATCACACGGTGTACGATACTCTGGGTTTCCCATGCATGTTTTAGCTGGAGGAAGAATCCCTTGAACCTGGAGAGTTGGGACCCATGGAATGGGTACCATGCAGTATGACTTCACAGGGTCTGCATTTGCTCACCGAAACTCACCAATGCTATCAGCCTGAAGTGTCCAGCCTTATGTCTCAACCAGCTCTGGGTGTAGATGTGGTCAATCCCGGTTGCATCACATGCCCTGAGTGAATTAGTTAAGAATTGCTCTCTATTTCACTGTCTTTGTGTTTTGTTTTCGAAATTTATTTTGATAATGAGATTTATCGGATTTTCACTGCTGCGTTTCGGCCGCTGTACACACGCTTGATTCTCTTACGGAGACATATATATCCATGGGTTTTAAGATTCTTCCTAGTCAGGTATATTCCTAGGCGTTGAATATGTGGTGTTGGGTCCATTTCGTTGAGCAAGGAGTAGGTCTTGTCTATTACATATTTGGCTTATGGAAAGTTATCTGTGCTAATTTCAGTCTCTGGTTTTATGCAGCACCCCAAGGCACCTTTCCCCATAAGCAAGCACTAGTTGGTTTTCTAAATTTGAGACCCTGTTCTTTTTTGTAATTCAGTTCATGTGTAGTCAAGTTTACATTCCGTGTATTAGTGATATCTTATGATGTTTCTTTTTCTGTGTGACGTAGTTCACGTAGAATCACCGTACCTGCATCCACTCACTATGCCGCTACGGGCCTGATGACACAGATTTCATTGCTGAGTGATATTGCATTGTACGTACGTGCCACAACTTCTTTATCCATTTTTTGCTTTCTGGGATATTTACCTGATACTGTAGACGAGCTTCTTGTGAACACAGCCGTCCCAAATATTGGGGTGGCTGTCTGTTTTTGATTTTAATTTCCGTAAGCTATAGGACCATAAGTGGAAGTGCCATAGGCTGTGTTGCTTTGTTTCTTACGTGTTTCAAGAAACACCATACACTTCTCCAGGGTGGCTGCTGGCAATTTACATCCTGCCAATCAGCATAACAAGGCTCCCTGTTCTCCATATCCTGTCCTACCTTTCTGGATTTTACACTTTTTTCAGATGGCCCTTTTGCCCGGGGAGGCAGTGAGATTTCATTGTAGTGCAGATTTCCTTTACAGGCTTGCTTGGTTGGCCAAAAAGGGCGTATGCGTTTTTTCCTGAATATATTCAGGAAAAAACGCATACGCCCTTTTTGGCCAAGTGCATCATTGTCGACGTTGTGCCTCTTTTCCTATGCTTTCAGGGCAATTCCAGTCTACCCCCTGCAATCGTTTTCCTGAAATTCAGCCCCGCTTTCAAGTCCCCTTCGCAGGCTTACTTCAATATATTTTTGGAGGATAGCTGTCATTTATAACTCTGCAGGTTTGTGAAGTACAGTGCCCCTGAGCTCCTTTCTTCAACTCGCTTTCTTGTGAGCTGGGCACAAAACCGCAGGATTGCTTCAGGCCCTAATCTGTTTCCAGCAGGGCACACTGAGCCTTTGTTTAATTCCTCTTCCTGGTGGGCAATGAGCGTTACATTTGCCCGTGCAGACACCTACAGCTAGTCTCTCATTGGTTCTCCCTATTCCTGTTCATCTTGCACAGAAATGGCAAGCTGTGCCAAACAGGAGGTTAAAGGCACTGACTCTCCAAGCGGGGAGAGTGTTAGTAAAGCATCTGGAATGGTGAACCCGAGGACCAGGATACGAAAACTGAGATGCATTTTAAATCGTTTCCCAATCACACGGTGGACGATACTCTGGGTTTCCCATGCATGTTTTAGCTGGAGGAAGAATGCCTTGAACCTGGAGAGTTGGGACACATGGAATGGGTACCATGCAGTATGACTTCAAAGGGTCTGCATTTGCTCACCGAAACTCACCAGTGCTATCAGCCTGAAGTGTCCAGCCTTATGTCTCAACCAGCTCTGGGTATAGATGTGGTCAATCCCGGTTGCATCACATGACCTGAGTGAATTATTTAAGAATTGCTCTCTATTTCACTGTCTTTGTGTTTTGTTTTCGAAATTTATTTTGATAATGGGATTTATCGGATTTTCACTGCTGCATTTCCGCTGCTGTACACACGCTTGATTCTCTTACGGAGACATATATATCCATGGGTTTTAAGATTCTTCCTAGTCAGGTATATTCCTAGGCGTTGAATATGTGGTGTTTAGTCCATTTCGTTGAGCAAGGAGTAGGTCTTGTCTATTACATATTTGGCTTATGGAATGTTATCTGTGCTAATTTCAGTCTCTGGTTTTATGCAGCACCCCAACGCACCTTTCCCCATAAGCAAGCACTAGTTGGTTTTCTAAATTTGAGACCCTGTTCTGTTTTGTAATTCAGTTCATGTGTAGTCAAGTTTACATTCCGTGTATTAGTGATATCTTATGATGTTTCTTTTTCTGTGTGACGTAGTTCACGTAGAATCACCGTACCTGCATCCACTCACTATGCCGCTACGGGCCTGATGACACAGATTTCATTGCTGAGTGATATTGCATTGTACGTACGTGCCACAACTTCTTTATCCATTTTTTGCTTTCTGGGATATTTACCTGATACTGTAGACGAGCTTCTTGTGAACACAGCCGTCCCAAATATTGCGGTGGCTGTCTGTTTTTGATTTTAATTTCCGTAAGCTATAGGACCATAAGTGGAAGTGCCATAGGCTGTGTTGCTTTGTTTCTTACGTGTTTCAGGAAACACCATACACTTCTCCAGGGTGGCTGCTGGCAATTTACATCCTGCCAATCAGCATAACAAGGCTCCCTGTTCTCCATATCCTGTCCTACCTTTCTGGATTTTACACTTTTTTCAGATGGCCCTTTTGCCCGGGGGGGGGCAGTGAGATTTCATTGTAGTGCAGATTTCCTTTACAGGCTTGCTTGGTTGGCCAAAAAGGGCGTATGCGTTTTTTCCTGAATATATTCAGGAAAAAACGCATACGCCCTTTTTGGCCAAGTGCATCATTGTCGACGTTGTGCCTCTTTTCCTATGCTTTCAGGGCAATTCCAGTCTACCCCCTGCAATCGTTTTCCTGAAATTCAGCCCCGCTTTCAAGTCCCCTTCCCAGACTTACTTCAATATATTTTTGGAGGATAGCTGTCATTTATAACTCTGCAGGTTTGTGAAGTACAGTGCCCCTGAGCTCCTTTCTTCAACTCGCTTTCTTGTGAGCTGGGCACAAAACCGCAGGATTGCTTCAGGCCCTAATCTGTTTCCAGCAGGGCACACTGAGCCTTTGTTTAATTAATCTTCCTGGTGGGCAATGAGTGTTACATTTGCCCGTGCAGACACCTACAGCTAGTCTCTCATTGGTTCTCCCTATTCCTGTTCATCTTGCACAGAAATTGCAAGCTGTGCGAAACAGGAGGTTAAAGGCATTGACTCTCCAAGCGGGGAGAGTGTTAGTAAAGCATCTGGAATGGTGAACCCGAGGACCTGGAAACGAAAACTGAGATGCATTTTAAATCATTTCCCAATCACACGGTGGACGATACTCTGGGTTTCCCATGCATGTTTTAGCTGGAGGAAGAATCCCTTGAACCTGGAGAGTTGGGACCCATGGAATGGGTACCATGCAGTATGACTTCAAAGGGTCTGCATTTGCTCACCGAAACTCACCAATGCTATCAGCCTGAAGTGTCCAGCCTTATGTCTCAACCAGCTCTGGGTGTAGATGTGGTCAATCCTGGTTGCATCACATGCCCTGAGTGAATTAGTTAAGAATTGCTCTCTATTTCACTGTCTTTGTGTTTTGTTTTCGAAATTTATTTTGATAATGGGATTTATCGGATTTTCACTGCTGCGTTCCGGCCACTGTACACACGCTTGATTCTCTTACGGAGACATATATATCCATGGGTTTTAAGATTCTTCCTAGTCAGGTATATTCCTAGGCGTTGAATATGTGGTGTTGGGTCCATTTCGTTGAGCAAGGAGTAGGTCTTGTCTATTACATATTTGGCTTATGGTAAGTTATCTGTGCTAATTTCAGTCTCTGGTTTTATGCAGCCCCCCAAGGCACCTTTCCCCATAAGCAAGCACTAGTTGGTTTTCTAAATTTGAGACCCTGTTCTTTTTTGTAATTCAGTTCATGTGTAGTCAAGTTTACATTCCGTGTATTAGTGATATCTTATGATGTTTCTTTTTCTGTGTGACGTAGTTCACGTAGAATCACCGTACCTGCATCCACTCACTATGCCGCTACGGGCCTGATGACACAGATTTCATTGCTGAGTGATATTGCATTGTACGTACGTGCCACAACTTCTTTATCCATTTTTTGCTTTCTGGGATATTTACCTGATACTGTAGACGAGCTTCTTGTGAGCACAGCCGTTCCAAATATTGGGGTGGCTGTCTGTTTTTGATTTTAATTTCCGTAAGCTATAGGACCATAAGTGGAAGTGCCATAGGCTGTGTTGCTTTGTTTCTTACGTGTTTCAGGAAACACCATACACTTCTCCAGGGTGGCTGCTGGCAATTTACATCCTGCCAATCAGCATAACAAGGCTCCCTGTTCTCCATATCCTGTCCTACCTTTCTGGATTTTACACTTTTTTCAGATGGCCCTTTTGCCCGGGGGGGGGGGGGCAGTGAGATTTCATTGTAGTGCAGATTTCCTTTACAGGCTTGCTTGGTTGGCCAAAAAGGGCGTATGCGTTTTTTCCTGAATATATTCAGGAAAAAACGCATACGCCCTTTTTGGCCAAGTGCATCATTGTCGACGTTGTGCCTCTTTTCCTATGCTTTCAGGGCAATTCCAGTCTACCCCCTGCAATCGTTTTCCTGAAATTCTGCCCCGCTTTCAAGTCCCCTTCGCAGGCTTACTTCAATATATTTTTGGAGGATAGCTGTCATTTATAACTCTGCAGGTTTGTGAAGTACAGTGCCCCTGAGCTCCTTTCTTCAACTCGCTTTCTTGTGAGCTGGGCACAAAACCGCAGGATTGCTTCAGGCCCTAATCTGTTTCCAGCAGGGCACACTGAGCCTTTGTTTAATTCCTCTTCCTGGTGGGCAATGAGCGTTACATTTGCCCGTGCAGACACCTACAGCTAGTCTCTCATTGGTTCTCCCTATTCCTGTTCATCTTGCACAGAAATGGCAAGCTGTGCCAAACAGGAGGTTAAAGGCACTGACTCTCCAAGCGGGGAGAGTGTTAGTAAAGCATCTGGAATGGTGAACCCGAGGACCAGGATACGAAAACTGAGATGCATTTTAAATCGTTTCCCAATCACACGGTGGACGATACTCTGGGTTTCCCATGCATGTTTTAGCTGGAGGAAGAATGCCTTGAACCTGGAGAGTTGGGACCCATGGAATGGGTACCATGCAGTTTGACTTCAAAGGGTCTGCATTTGCTCACCGAAACTCACCAGTGCTATCAGCCTGAAGTGTCCAGCCTTATGTCTCAACCAGCTCTGGGTGTAGATGTGGTCAATCCCGGTTGCATCACATGACCTGAGTGAATTATTTAAGAATTGCTCTCTATTTCACTGTCTTTGTGTTTTGTTTTCGAAATTTATTTTGATAATGGGATTTATCGGATTTTCACTGCTGCATTTCCGCTGCTGTACACACGCTTGATTCTCTTACGGAGACATATATATCCATGGGTTTTAAGATTCTTCCTAGTCAGGTATATTCCTAGGCGTTGAATATGTGGTGTTGAGTCCATTTCGTTGAGCAAGGAGTAGGTCTTGTCTATTACATATTTCGCTTATGGAATGTTATCTGTGCTAATTTCCGTCTCTGGTTTTATGCAGCACCCCAAGGCACCTTTCCCCATAAGCAAGCACTAGTTGGTTTTCTAAATTTGAGACCCTGTTCTGTTTTGTAATTCAGTTCATGTGTAGTCAAGTTTACATTCCGTGTATTAGTGATATCTTATGATGTTTCTTTTTCTGTGTGACGTAGTTCACGTAGAATCACCGTACCTGCATCCACTTACTATGCCGCTACGGGCCTGATGACACAGATTTCATTGCTGAGTGATATTGCATTGCACGTACGTGCCACAACTTCTTTATCCATTTTTTGCTTTCTGGGATATTTACCTGATACTGTAGACGAGCTTCTTGTGAACACAGCCGTCCCAAATATTGGGGTGGCTGTCTGTTTTTGATTTTAATTTCCGTAAGCTATAGGACCATAAGTGGAAGTGCCATAGGCTGTGTTGCTTTGTTTCTTACGTGTTTCAGGAAACACCATACACTTCTCCAGGGTGGCTGCTGGCAATTTACATCCTGCCAATCAGCATAACAAGGCTCCCTGTTCTCCATATCCTGTCCTACCTTTCTGGATTTTACACTTTTTTCAGATGGCCCTTTTGCCCGGGGGGGCAGTGAGATTTCATTGTAGTGCAGATTTCCTTTACAGGCTTGCTTGGTTGGCCAAAAAGGGCGTATGCGTTTTTTCCTGAATATATTCAGGAAAAAACGCATACGCCCTTTTTGGCCAAGTGCATCATTGTCCACGTTGTGCCTCTTTTCCTATGCTTTCAGGGCAATTCCAGTCTACCCCCTGCAATCGTTTTCCTGAAATTCAGCCCCGCTTTCAAGTCCCCTTCGCAGGCTTTCTTCAATATATTTTTGGAGGATAGCTGTCATTTATAACTCTGCAGGTTTGTGAAGTACAGTGCCCCTGAACTCCTTTCTTCAACTCGCTTTCTTGTGAGCTGGGCACAAAACCGCAGGATTGCTTCAGGCCCTAATCTGTTTCCAGCAGGGCACACTGAGCCTTTGTTTAATTCCTCTTCCTGGTGGGCAACGAGCGTTACATTTGCCCGTGCAGACACCTACAGCTAGTCTCTCATTGGTTCTCCCTATTCCTGTTCATCTTGCACAGAAATTGCAAGTTGTGCGAAACAGGAGGTTAAAGGCACTGACTCTCCAAGCGGGGAGAGTGATAGTAAATCATCTGGAATGGTGAACCCGAGGACCAGGATACGAAAACTGAGATCCATTTTAAATCGTTTCCCAATCACACGGTGGACGATACTCTGGGTTTCCCATGCATGTTTTAGCTGGAGGAAGAATGCCTTGAACCTGGAGAGTTGGGACCCATGGAATGGGTACCATGCAGTATGACTTCAAAGGGTCTGCATTTGCTCACCGAAACTCACCAGTGCTATCAGCCAGAAGTGTCCAGCCTTATGTCTCAACCAGCTCTGGGTGTAGATGTGGTCAATCCCGGTTGCATCACATGCCCTGAGTGAATTATTTAAGAATTGCTCTCTATTTCACTGTCTTTGTGTTTTGTTTTCGAAATTTATTTTGATAATGGGATTTATCGGATTTTCACTGCCGCATTTCCGCCGCTGTACACACGCTTGATTCTCTTACGGAGACATATATATCCATGGGTTTTAAGATTCTTCCTAGTCAGGTAAATTCCTAGGCGTTGAATATGTGGTGTTGAGTCCATTTCGTTGAGCAAGGAGTAGGTCTTGTCTATTACATATTTGGCTTATGGAATGTTATCTGTGCTAATTTCAGTCTCTGGTTTTATGCAGCACCCCAACGCACCTTTCCCCATAAGCAAGCACTAGTTGGTTTTCTAAATTTGAGACCCTGTTCTGTTTTGTAATTCAGTTCATGTGTAGTGAAGTTTACATTCCGTGTATTAGTGATATCTTATGATGTTTCTTTTTCTGTGTGACGTAGTTCACGTAGAATCACCGTACCTGCATCCACTCACTATGCCGCTACGGGCCTGATGACACAGATTTCATTGCTGAGTGATATTGCATTGCACGTACGTGCCACAACTTCTTTATCCATTTTTTGCTTTCTGGGATATTTACCTGATACTGTAGACGAGCTTCTTGTGAACACAGCCGTCCCAAATATTGGGGTGGCTGTCTGTTTTTGATTTTAATTTCCGTAAGCTATAGGACCATAAGTGGAAGTGCCATCGGCTGTGTTGCTTTGTTTCTTACGTGTTTCAGGAAACACCATACACTTCTCCAGGGTGGCTGCTGGCAATTTACATCCTGCCAATCAGCATAACAAGGCTCCCTGTTCTCCATATCCTGTCCTACCTTTCTGGATTTTACACTTTTTTCAGATGGCCCTTTTGCCCGGGGGGGCAGTGAGATTTCATTGTAGTGCAGATTTCCTTTACAGGCTTGCTTGGTTGGCCAAAAAGGGCGTATGCGTTTTTTCCTGAATATATTCAGGAAAAAACGCATACGCCCTTTTTGGCCAAGTGCATCATTGTCGACGTTGTGCCTCTTTTCCTATGCTTTCAGGGCAATTCCAGTCTACCCCCTGCAATCGTTTTCCTGAAATTCAGCCCCGCTTTCAAGTCCCCTTCGCAGGCTTACTTCAATATATTTTTGGAGGATAGCTGTCATTTATAACTCTGCAGGTTTGTGAAGTACAGTGCCCCTGAGCTCCTTTCTTCAACTCGCTTTCTTGTGAGCTGGGCACAAAACCGCAGGATTGCTTCAGGCCCTAATCTGTTTCCAGCAGGGCACACTGAGCCTTTGTTTAATTCCTCTTCCTGGTGGGCAATGAGCGTTACATTTGCCCGTGCAGACACCTACAGCTAGTCTCTCATTGGTTCTCCCTATTCCTGTTCATCTTGCACAGAAATGGCAAGCTGTGCCAAACAGGAGGTTAAAGGCACTGACTCTCCAAGGGGGGAGAGTGTTAGTAAAGCATCTGGAATGGTGAACCCGAGGACCAGGAAACGAAAACTGAGATGCATTTTAAATCATTTCCCAATCACACGGTGGACGATACTCTGGGTTTCCCATGCATGTTTTAGCTGGAGGAAGAATCCCTTGAACCTGGAGAGTTGGGACCCATGGAATGGGTACCATGCAGTATGACTTCAAAGGGTCTGCATTTGCTCACCGAAACTCACCAGTGCTATCAGCCTGAAGTGTCCAGCCTTATGTCTCAACCAGCTCTGGGTGTAGATGTGGTCAATCCCGGTTGCATCACATGCCCTGAGTGAATTATTTAAGAATTGCTCTCTATTTCACTGTCTTTGTGTTTGGTTTTCGAAATTTATTTTGATAATGGGATTTATCGGATTTTCACTGCTGCGTTTCGGCCGCTGTACACACGCTTGATTCTCTTACGGAGACATATATATCCATGGGTTTTAAGATTCTTCCTAGTCAGGTATATTCCTAGGCGTTGAATATGTGGTGTTGGGTCCATTTCGTTGAGCAAGGAGTAGGTCTTGTCTATTACATATTTGGCTTATGGAAAGTTTTCTGTGCTAATTTCAGTCTCTGGTTTTATGCAGCACCCCAAGGCACCTTTCCCCATAAGCAAGCACTAGTTGGTTTTCTAAATTTGAGACCCTGTTCTTTTTTGTAATTCAGTTCATGTGTAGTCAAGTTTACATTCCGTGTATTAGTGATATCTTATGATGTTTCTTTTTCTGTGTGACGTAGTTCACGTAGAATCACCGTACCTGCATCCACTCACTATGCCGCTACGGGCCTGATGACACAGATTTCATTGCTGAGTGATATTGCATTGTACGTACGTGCCACAACTTCTTTATCCATTTTTTGCTTTCTGGGATATTTACCTGATAGTGTAGACGAGCTTCTTGTGAACACAGCCGTCCCAAATATTGGGGTGGCTGTCTGTTTTTGATTTTAATTTCCGTAAGCTATAGGACCATAAGTGGAAGTGCCATAGGCTGTGTAGCTTTGTTTCTTACGTGTTTCAAGAAACACCATACACTTCTCCAGGGTGGCTGCTGGCAATTTACATCCTGCCAATCAGCATAACAAGGCTCCCTGTTCTCCATATCCTGTCCTACCTTTCTGGATTTTACACTTTTTTCAGATGGCCCTTTTGCCCGGGGGGGCAGTGAGATTTCATTGTAGTGCAGATTTCCTTTACAGGCTTGCTTGGTTGGCCAAAAAGGGCGTATGCGTTTTTTCCTGAATATATTCAGGAAAAAACGCATACGCCCTTTTTGGCCAAGTGCATCATTGTCGACGTTGTGCCTCTTTTCCTATGCTTTCAGGGCAATTCCAGTCTACCCCCTGCAATCGTTTTCCTGAAATTCAGCCCCGCTTTCAAGTCCCCTTCGCAGGCTTACTTCAATATATTTTTGGAGGATAGCTGTCATTTATAACTCTGCAGGTTTGTGAAGTACAGTGCCCCTGAGCTCCTTTCTTCAACTCGCTTTCTTGTGAGCTGGGCACAAAACCGCAGGATTGCTTCAGGCCCTAATCTGTTTCCAGCAGGGCACACTGAGCCTTTGTTTAATTCCTCTTCCTGGTGGGCAATGAGCGTTACATTTGCCCGTGCAGACACCTACAGCTAGTCTCTCATTGGTTCTCCCTATTCCTGTTCATCTTGCACAGAAATGGCAAGCTGTGCCAAACAGGAGGTTAAAGGCACTGACTCTCCAAGGGGGGAGAGTGTTAGTAAAGCATCTGGAATGGTGAACCCGAGGACCAGGATACGAAAACTGAGATGCATTTTAAATCGTTTCCCAATCACACGGTGGACAATACTCTGGGTTTCCCATGCATGTTTTAGCTGGAGGAAGAATGCCTTGAACCTGGAGAGTTGGGACCCATGGAATGGGTACCATGCAGTATGACTTCAAAGGGTCTGCATTTGCTCACCGAAACTCACCAGTGCTATCAGCCTGAAGTGTCCAGCCTTATGTCTCAACCAGCTCTGGGTGTAGATGTGGTCAATCCCGGTTGCATCACATGACCTGAGTGAATTATTTAAGAATTGCTCTCTATTTCACTGTCTTTGTGTTTTGTTTTCGAAATTTATTTTGATAATGGGATTTATCGGATTTTCACTGCTGCATTTCCGCCGCTGTACACACGCTTGATTCTCTTACGGAGACATATATATCCATGGGTTTTAAGATTCTTCCTAGTCAGGTATATTCCTAGGCGTTGAATATGTGGTGTTGGGTCCATTTCGTTGAGCAAGGAGTAGGTCTTGTCTATTACATATTTGGCTTATGGAAAGTTATCTGTGCTAATTTCAGTCTCTGGTTTTATGCAGCACCCCAAGGCACCTTTCCCCATAAGCAAGCACTAGTTGGTTTTCTAAATTTGAGACCCTGTTCTTTTTTGTAATTCAGTTCATGTGTAGTCAAGTTTACATTCCGTGTATTAGTGATATCTTATGATGTTTCTTTTTCTGTGTGACGTAGTTCACGTAGAATCACCGTACCTGCATCCACTCACTATGCCGCTACGGGCCTGATGACACAGATTTCATTGCTGAGTGATATTGCATTGTACGTACGTGCCACAACTTCTTTATCCATTTTTTGCTTTCTGGGATATTTACCTGATACTGTAGACGAGCTTCTTGTGAACACAGCCGTCCCAAATATTGGGGTGGCTGTCTGTTTTTGATTTTAATTTCCGTAAGCTATAGGACCATAAGTGGAAGTGCCATAGGCTGTGTTGCTTTGTTTCTTACGTGTTTCAAGAAACACCATACACTTCTCCAGGGTGGCTGCTGGCAATTTACATCCTGCCAATCAGCATAACAAGGCTCCCTGTTCTCCATATCCTGTCCTACCTTTCTGGATTTTACACTTTTTTCAGATGGCCCTTTTGCCCGGGGGGGCAGTGAGATTTCATTGTAGTGCAGATTTCCTTTACAGGCTTGCTTGGTTGGCCAAAAAGGGCGTATGCGTTTTTTCCTGAATATATTCAGGAAAAAACGCATACGCCCTTTTTGGCCAAGTGCATCATTGTCGACGTTGTGCCTCTTTTCCTATGCTTTCAGGGCAATTCCAGTCTACCCCCTGCAATCGTTTTCCTGAAATTCAGCCCCGCTTTCAAGTCCCCTTCGCAGGCTTACTTCAATATATTTTTGGAGGATAGCTGTCATTTATGACTCTGCAGGTTTGTGAAGTACAGTGCCCCTGAGCTCCTTTCTTCAACTCGCTTTCTTGTGAGCTGGGCACAAAACCGCAGGATTGCTTCAGGCCCTAATCTGTTTCCAGCAGGGCACACTGAGCCTTTGTTTAATTCCTCTTCCTGGTGGGCAATGAGCGTTACATTTGCCCGTGCAGACACCTACAGCTAGTCTCTCATTGGTTCTCCCTATTCCTGTTCATCTTGCACAGAAATGGCAAGCTGTGCCAAACAGGAGGTTAAAGGCACTGACTCTCCAAGGGGGGAGAGTGTTAGTAAAGCATCTAGAATGGTGAACCCGAGGACCAGGATACGAAAACTGAGATGCATTTTAAATCGTTTCCCAATAACACGGTGGACGATACTCTGGGTTTCCCATGCATGTTTTAGCTGGAGGAAGAATGCCTTGAACCTGGAGAGTTGGGACCCATGGAATGGGTACCATGCAGTATGACTTCAAAGGGTCTGCATTTGCTCACCGAAACTCACCAGTGCTATCAGCCAGAAGTGTCCAGCCTTATGTCTCAACCAGCTCTGGGTGTAGATGTGGTCAATCCCGGTTGCATCACATGCCCTGAGTGAATTATTTAAGAATTGCTCTCTATTTCACTGTCTTTGTGTTTTGTTTTCGAAATTTATTTTGATAATGGGATTTATCGGATTTTCACTGCTGCATTTCCGCCGCTGTACACACGCTTGATTCTCTTACGGAGACATATATATCCATGGGTTTTAAGATTCTTCCTAGTCAGGTATATTCCTAGGCGTTGAATATGTGGTGTTGAGTTCATTTCGTTGAGCAAGGAGTAGGTCTTGTCTATTACATATTTGGCTTATGGAATGTTATCTGTGCTAATTTCAGTCTCTGGTTTTATGCAGCACCCCAACGCACCTTTCCCCATAAGCAAGCACTAGTTGGTTTTCTAAATTTGAGACCCTGTTCTGTTTTGTAATTCAGTTCATGTGTAGTGAAGTTTACATTCCGTGTATTAGTGATATCTTATGATGTTTCTTTTTCTGTGTGACGTAGTTCACGTAGAATCACCGTACCTGCATCCACTTACTATGCCGCTACGGGCCTGATGACACAGATTTCATTGCTGAGTGATATTGCATTGCACGTACGTGCCACAACTTCTTTATCCATTTTTTGCTTTCTGGGATATTTACCTGATACTGTAGACGAGCTTCTTGTGAACACAGCCGTCCCAAATATTGGGGTGGCTGTCTGTTTTTGATTTTAATTTCCGTAAGCTATAGGACCATAAGTGGAAGTGCCATAGGCTGTGTTGCTTTGTTTCTTACGTGTTTCAGGAAACACCATACACTTCTCCAGGGTGGCTGCTGGCAATTTACATCCTGCCAATCAGCATAACAAGGCTCCCTGTTCTCCATATCCTGTCCTACCTTTCTGGATTTTACACTTTTTTCAGATGGCCCTTTTGCCCGGGGGGGCAGTGAGATTTCATTGTAGTGCAGATTTCCTTTACAGGCTTGCTTGGTTGGCCAAAAAGGGCGTATGCGTTTTTTCCTGAATATATTCAGGAAAAAACGCATACGCCCTTTTTGGCCAAGTGCATCATTGTCGACGTTGTGCCTCTTTTCCTATGCTTTCAGGGCAATTCCAGTCTACCCCCTGCAATCGTTTTCCTGAAATTCAGCCCCGCTTTCAAGTCCCCTTCGCAGGCTTACTTCAATATATTTTTGGAGGATAGCTGTCATTTATAACTCTGCAGGTTTGTGAAGTACAGTGCCCCTGAGCTCCTTTCTTCAACTCGCTTTCTTGTGAGCTGGGCACAAAACCGCAGGATTGCTTCAGGCCCTAATCTGTTTCCAGCAGGGCACACTGAGCCTTTGTTTAATTCCTCTTCCTGGTGGGCAATGAGCGTTACATTTGCCCGTGCAGACACCTACAGCTAGTCTCTCATTCGTTCTCCCTATTCCTGTTCATCTTGCACAGAAATTGCAAGTTGTGCGAAACAGGAGGTTAAAGGCACTGACTGTCCCAGCGGGGAGAGTGATAGTAAATCATCTGGAATGGTGAACCCGAGGACGAGGATACGAAAACTGAGATGCATTTTAAATCGTTTCCCAATCACACAGTGGACGATACTCTGGGTTTCCCATGCATGTTTTAGCTGGAGGAAGAATGCCTTGAACCTGGAGAGTTGGGACCAATGGAATGGGTACCATGCAGTATGACTTCAAAGGGTCTGCATTTGCTCACCGAAACTCACCAGTGCTATCAGCCAGAAGTGTCCAGCCTTATGTCTCAACCAGCTCTGGGTGTAGATGTGGTCAATCCCGGTTGCATCACATGCCCTGAGTGAATTATTTAAGAATTGCTCTCTATTTCACTGTCTTTGTGTTTTCTTTTCGAAATTTATTTTGATAATGGGATTTATCGGATTTTCACTGCTGCATTTCCGCCGCTGTACACACGCTTGATTCTCTTACGGAGACATATATATCCATGGGTTTTAAGATTCTTCCTAGTCAGGTATATTCCTAGGCGTTGAATAGGTGGTGTTGAGTCCATTTCGTTGAGCAAGGAGTAGGTCTTGTCTATTACATATTTGGCTTATGGAATGTTATCTGTGCTAATTTCAGTCTCTGGTTTTATGCAGCACGCCAACGCACCTTTCCCCATAAGCAAGCACTAGTTGGTTTTCTAAATTTGAGACCCTGTTCTGTTTTGTAATTCAGTTCATGTGTAGTGAAGTTTACATTCCGTGTATTAGTGATATCTTATGATGTTTCTTTTTCTGTGTGACGTAGTTCACGTAGAATCACCGTACCTGCATCCACTTACTATGCTGCTACGGGCCTGATGACACAGATTTCATTGCTGAGTGATATTGCATTGCACGTACGTGCCACAACTTCTTTATCCATTTTTTGCTTTCTGGGATATTTACCTGATACTGTAGACGAGCTTCTTGTGAACACAGCCGTCCCAAATATTGGGGTGGCTGTCTGTTTTTGGTTTTAATTTCCATAAGCTATAGGACCATAAGTGGAAGTGCCATAGGCTGTGTTGCTTTGTTTCTTACGTGTTTCAGGAAACACCATACACTTCTCCAGGGTGGCTGCTGGCAATTTACATCCTGCCAATCAGCATAACAAGGCTCCCTGTTCTCCATATCCTGTCCTACCTTTCTGGATTTTACACTTTTTTCAGATGGCCCTTTTGCCCGGGGGGGCAGTGAGATTTCATTGTAGTGCAGATTTCCTTTACAGGCTTGCTTGGTTGGCCAAAAAGGGCGTATGCGTTTTTTCCTGAATATATTCAGGAAAAAACGCATACGCCCTTTTTGGCCAAGTGCATCATTGTCGACGTTGTGCCTCTTTTCCTATGCTTTCAGGGCAATTCCAGTCTACCCCCTGCAATCGTTTTCCTGAAATTCAGCCCCGCTTTCAAGTCCCCTTCGCAGGCTTACTTCAATATATTTTTGGAGGATAGCTGTCATTTATAACTCTGCAGGTTTGTGAAGTACAGTGCCCCTGAGCTCCTTTCTTCAACTCGCTTTCTTGTGAGCTGGGCACAAAACCGCAGGATTGCTTCAGGCCCTAATCTGTTTCCAGCAGGGCACACTGAGCCTTTGTTTAATTCCTCTTCCTGGTGGGCAATGAGCGTTACATTTGCCCGTGCAGACACCTACAGCTAGTCTCTCATTGGTTCTCCCTATTCCTGTTCATCTTGCACAGAAATTGCAAGCTGTGCCAAACAGGAGGTTAAAGGCACTGACTCTCCAAGCGGGGAGAGTGTTAGTAAAGCATCTGGAATGGTGAACCCGAGGACCAGGAAACGAAAACTGAGATGCATTTTAAATCATTTCCCAATCACACGGTGGACGATACTCTGGGTTTCCCATGCATGTTTTAGCTGGAGGAAGAATCCCTTGAACCTGGAGAGTTGGGACCCATGGAATGGGTACCATGCAGTATGACTTCAAAGGGTCTGCATTTGCTCACCGAAACTCACCAATGCTATCAGCCTGAAGTGTCCAGCCTTATGTCTCAACCAGCTCTGGGTGTAGATGTGGTCAATCCCGGTTGCATCACATGCCCTGAGTGAATTAGTTAAGAATTGCTCTCTATTTCACTGTCTTTGTGTTTTGTTTTCGAAATTTATTTTGATAATGGGATTTATCGGATTTTCACTGCTGCGTTTCGGCCGCTGTACACACGCTTGATTCTCTTACGGAGACATATATATCCATGGGTTTTAAGATTCTTCCTAGTCAGGTATATTCCTAGGCGTTGAATATGTGGTGTTGGGTCCATTTCGTTGAGCAAGGAGTAGGTCTTGTCTATTACATATTTGGCTTATGGAAAGTTATCTGTGCTAATTTCAGTCTCTGGTTTTATGCAGCACCCCAAGGCACCTTTCCCCATAAGCAAGCACTAGTTGGTTTTCTAAATTTGGGACCCTGTTCTTTTTTGTAATTCAGTTCATGTGTAGTCAAGTTTACATTCCGTGTATTAGTGATATCTTATGATGTTTCTTTTTCTGTGTGACGTAGTTCACGTAGAATCACCGTACCTGCATCCACTCACTATGCCGCTACGGGCCTGATGACACAGATTTCATTGCTGAGTGATATTGCATTGTACGTACGTGCCACAACTTCTTTATCCATTTTTTGCTTTCTGGGATATTTACCTGATAGTGTAGACGAGCTTCTTGTGAACACAGCCGTCCCAAATATTGGGGTGGCTGTCTGTTTTTGATTTTAATTTCCGTAAGCTATAGGACCATAAGTGGAAGTGCCATAGGCTGTGTTGCTTTGTTTCTTACGTGTTTCAAGAAACACCATACACTTCTCCAGGGTGGCTGCTGGCAATTTACATCCTGCCAATCAGCATAACAAGGCTCCCTGTTCTCCATATCCTGTCCTACCTTTCTGGATTTTACACTTTTTTCAGATGGCCCTTTTGCCCGGGGGGGCAGTGAGATTTCATTGTAGTGCAGATTTCCTTTACAGGCTTGCTTGGTTGGCCAAAAAGGGCGTATGCGTTTTTTCCTGAATATATTCAGGAAAAAACGCATACGCCCTTTTTGGCCAAGTGCATCATTGTCGACGTTGTGCCTCTTTTCCTATGCTTTCAGGGCAATTCCAGTCTACACCCTGCAATCGTTTTCCTGAAATTCAGCCCCGCTTTCAAGTCCCCTTCGCAGGCTTACTTCAATATATTTTTGGAGGATAGCTGTCATTTATAACTCTGCAGGTTTGTGAAGTACAGTGCCCCTGAGCTCCTTTCTTCAACTCGCTTTCTTGTGAGCTGGGCACAAAACCGCAGGATTGCTTCAGGCCCTAATCTGTTTCCAGCAGGGCACACTGAGCCTTTGTTTAATTCCTCTTCCTGGTGGGCAATGAGCGTTACATTTTCCCCTGCAGACACCTACAGCTAGTCTCTCATTGGTTCTCCCTATTCCTGTTCATCTTGCACAGAAATGGCAAGCTGTGCCAAACAGGAGGTTAAAGGCACTGACTCTCCAAGGGGGGAGAGTGTTAGTAAAGCATCTGGAATGGTGAACCCGAGGACCAGGATACGAAAACTGAGATGCATTTTAAATTGTTTCCCAATAACACGGTGGACGATACTCTGGGTTTCCCATGCATGTTTTAGCTGGAGGAAGAATGCCTTGAACCTGGAGAGTTGGGACCCATGGAATGGGTACCATGCAGTATGACTTCAAAGGGTCTGCATTTGCTCACCGAAACTCACCAGTGCTATCAGCCAGAAGTGTCCAGCCTTATGTCTCAACCAGCTCTGGGTGTAGATGTGGTCAATCCCGGTTGCATCACATGACCTGAGTGAATTATTTAAGAATTGCTCTCTATTTCACTGTCTTTGTGTTTGGTTTTCGAAATTTATTTTGATAATGGGATTTATCGGATTTTCACTGCTGCATTTCCGCCGCTGTACACACGCTTGATTCTCTTACGGAGACATATATATCCATGGGTTTTAAGATTCTTCCTAGTCAGGTATATTCCTAGGCGTTGAATATGTGGTGTTGAGTCCATTTCGTTGAGCAAGGAGTAGGTCTTGTCTATTACATATTTGGCTTATGGAATGTTATCTGTGCTAATTTCAGTCTCTGGTTTTATGCAGCACCCCAACGCACCTTTCCCCATAAGCAAGCACTAGTTGGTTTTCTAAATTTGAGACCCTGTTCTGTTTTGTAATTCAGTTCATGTGTAGTGAAGTTTACATTCCGTGTATTAGTGATATCTTATGATGTTTCTTTTTCTGTGTGACGTAGTTCACGTAGAATCACCGTACCTGCATCCACTTACTATGCCGCTACGGGCCTGATGACACAGATTTCATTGCTGAGTGATATTGCATTGCACGTACGTGCCACAACTTCTTTATCCATTTTTTGCTTTCTGGGATATTTACCTGATACTGTAGACGAGCTTCTTGTGAACACAGCCGTCCCAAATATTGGGGTGGCTGTCTGTTTTTGATTTTAATTTCCGTAAGCTATAGGACCATAAGTGGAAGTGCCATAGGCTGTGTTGCTTTGTTTCTTACGTGTTTCAGGAAACACCATACACTTCTCCAGGGTGGCTGCTGGCAATTTACATCCTGCCAATCAGCATAACAAGGCTCCCTGTTCTCCATATCCTGTCCTACCTTTCTGGATTTTACACTTTTTTCAGATGGCCCTTTTGCCCGGGGGGGCAGTGAGATTTCATTGTAGTGCAGATTTCCTTTACAGGCTTGCTTGGTTGGCCAAAAAGGGCGTATTCGTTTTTTCCTGAATATATTCAGGAAAAAACGCATACGCCCTTTTTGGCCAAGTGCATCATTGTCGACGTTCTGCCTCTTTTCCTATGCTTTCAGGGCAATTCCAGTCTACCCCCTGCAATCGTTTTCCTGAAATTCAGCCCCGCTTTCAAGTCCCCTTCGCAGGCTTACTTCAATATATTTTTGGAGGATAGCTGTCATTTATAACTCTGCAGGTTTGTGAAGTACAGTGCCCCTGAGCTCCTTTCTTCAACTCGCTTTCTTGTGAGCTGGGCACAAAACCGCAGGATTGCTTCAGGCCCTAATCTGTTTCCAGCAGGGCACACTGAGCCTTTGTTTAATTCCTCTTCCTGGTGGGCAATGAGCGTTACATTTGCCCGTGCAGACACCTACAGCTAGTCTCTCATTGGTTCTCCCTATTCCTGTTCATCTTGCACAGAAATTGCAAGCTGTGCCAAACAGGAGGTTAAAGGCACTGACTCTCCAAGCGGGGAGAGTGTTAGTAAATCATCTGGAATGGTGAACCCGAGGACCAGGAAACGAAAACTGAGATGCATTTTAAATCATTTCCCAATTACACGGTGGACGATACTCTGGGTTTCCCATGCATGTTTTAGCTGGAGGAAGAATCCCTTGAACCTGGAGAGTTGGGACCCATGGAATGGGTACCATGCAGTATGACTTCAAAGGGTCTGCATTTGCTCACCGAAACTCACCAATGCTATCAGCCTGAAGTGTCCAGCCTTATGTCTCAACCAGCTCTGGGTGTAGATGTGGTCAATCCCGGTTGCATCACATGCCCTGAGTGAATTAGTTAAGAATTGCTCTCTATTTCACTGTCTTTGTGTTTTGTTTTCGAAATTTATTTTGATAATGGGATTTATCGGATTTTCACTGCTGCGTTTCGGCTGCTGTACACACGCTTGATTCTCTTACGGAGACATATATACCCATGGGTTTTAAGATTCTTCCTAGTCAGGTATATTCCCAGGCGTTGAATATGTGGTGTTGGGTCCATTTCGTTGAGCAAGGAGTAGGTCTTGTCTATTACATATTTGGCTTATGGAATGTTATCTGTGCTAATTTCAGTCTCTGGTTTTATGCAGCACCCCAAGGCACCTTTCCCCATAAGCAAGCACTAGTTGGTTTTCTAAATTTGAGACCCTGTTCTTTTTTGTAATTCAGTTCATGTGTAGTCAAGTTTACATTCCGTGTATTAGTGATATCTTATGATGTTTCTTTTTCTGTGTGACGTAGTTCACGTAGAATCACCGTACCTGCATCCACTCATTATGGCGCTACGGGCCTGATGACACAGATTTCATTGCTGAGTGATATTGCATTGTACGTACGTGCCACAACTTCTTTATCCATTTTTTGCTTTCTGGGATATTTACCTGATACTGTAGACGAGCTTCTTGTGAACACAGCCGTCCCAAATATTGGGGTGGCTGTCTGTTTTTGATTTTAATTTCCGTAAGCTATAGGACCATAAGTGGAAGTGCCATAGGCTGTGTTGCTTTGTTTCTTACCTGTTTCAGGAAACACCATACACTTCTCCAGGGTGGCTGCTGGCAATTTACATCCTGCCAATCAGCATAACAAGGCTCCCTGTTCTCCATATCCTGTCCTACCTTTCTGGATTTTACACTTTTTTCAGATGGCCCTTTTGCCCGGGGGGGCAGTGAGATTTCATTGTAGTGCAGATTTCCTTTACAGGCTTGCTTGGTTGGCCAAAAAGGGCGTATGAGTTTTTTCCTGAATATATTCAGGAAAAAACACATACGCCCTTTTTGGCCAAGTGCATCATTGTCGACGTTGTGCCTCTTTTCCTATGCTTTCAGGGCAATTCCAGTCTATCCCCTGCAATCGTTTTCCTGAAATTCAGCCCCGCTTTCAAGTCCCCTTCGCAGGCTTACTTCAATATATTTTTGGAGGATAGCTGTCATTTATAACTCTGCAGGTTTGTGAAGTACAGTGCCCCTGAGCTCCTTTCTTCAACTCGCTTTCTTGTGAGCTGGGCACAAAACCGCAGGATTGCTTCAGGCCCTAATCTGTTTCCAGCAGGGCACACTGAGCCTTTGTTTAATTCCTCTTCCTGGTGGGCAATGAGCGTTACATTTGCCCGTGCAGACACCTACAGCTAGTCTCTCATTGGTTCTCCCTATTCCTGTTCATCTTGCACAGAAATGGCAAGCTGTGCCAAACAGGAGGTTAAAGGCACTGACTCTCCAAGGGGGGAGAGTGTTAGTAAAGCATCTGGAATGGTGAACCCGAGGACCAGGATACGAAAACTGAGATACATTTTAAATCGTTTCCCAATACCACGGTGGACGATACTCTGGGTTTCCCATGCATGTTTTAGCTGGAGGAAGAATGCCTTGAACCTGGAGAGTTGGGACCCATGGAATGGGTACCATGCAGTATGACTTCAAAGGGTCTGCATTTGCTCACCGAAACTCACCAGTGCTATCAGCCAGAAGTGTCCAGCCTTATGTCTCAACCAGCTCTGGGTGTAGATGTGGTCAATCCCGGTTGCATCACATGCCCTGAGTGAATTATTTAAGAATTGCTCTCTATTTCACTGTCTTTGTGTTTTGTTTTCGAAATTTATTTTGATAATGGGATTTATCGGATTTTCACTGCTGCATTTCCGCCGCTGTACACACGCTTGATTCTCTTACGGAGACATATATATCCATGGGTTTTAAGATTCTTCCTAGTCAGGTATATTCCTAGGCGTTGAATATGTGGTGTTGAGTCCATTTCGTTGAGCAAGGAGTAGGTCTTGTCTATTACATATTTGGCTTATGGAATGTTATCTGTGCTAATTTCAGTCTCTGGTTTTATGCAGCACCCCAAGGCACCTTTCCCCATAAGCAAGCACTAGTTGGTTTTCTAAATTTGAGACCCTGTTCTGTTTTGTAATTCAGTTCATTTGTAGTGAAGTTTACATTCCGTGTATTAGTGATATCTTATGATGTTTCTTTTTCTGTGTGACGTAGTTCACGTAGAATCACCGTACCTGCATCCACTTACTATGCCGCTACGGGCCTGATGACACAGATTTCATTGCTGAGTGATATTGCATTGCACGTACGTGCCAGAACTTCTTTATCCATTTTTTGCTTTCTGGGATATTTACCTGATACTGTAGACGAGCTTCTTGTGAACACAGCCGTCCCAAATATTGGGGTGGCTGTCTGTTTTTGATTTTAATTTCCGTAAGCTATAGGACCATAAGTGGAAGTGCCATAGGCTGTGTTGCTTTGTTTCTTACGTGTTTCAGGAAACACCATACACTTCTCCAGGGTGGCTGCTGGCAATTTACATCCTGCCAATCAGCATAACAAGGCTCCCTGTTCTCCATATCCTGTCCTACCTTTCTGGATTTTACACTTTTTTCAGATGGCCCTTTTGCCCGGGGGGGCAGTGAGATTTCATTGTAGTGCAGATTTCCTTTACAGGCTTGCTTGGTTGGCCAAAAACGGCGTATGCGTTTTTTCCTGAATATATTCAGGAAAAAACGCATACGCCCTTTTTGGCCAAGTGCATCATTGTCAACGTTCTGCCTCTTTTCCTATGCTTTCAGGGCAATTCCAGTCTACCCCCTGCAATCGTTTTCCTGAAATTCTGCCCCGCTTTCAAGTCCCCTTCGCAGGCTTACTTCAATATATTTTTGGAGGATAGCTGTCATTTATAACTCTGCAGGTTTGTGAAGTACAGTGCCCCTGAGCTCCTTTCTTCAACTCACTTTCTTGTGAGCTGGGCACAAAACCGCAGGATTGCTTCAGGCCCTAATCTGTTTCCAGCAGGGCACACTGAGCCTTTGTTTAATTCCTCTTCCTGGTGGGCAATGAGCGTTACATTTGCCCGTGCAGACACCTACAGCTAGTCTCTCATTGGTTCTCCCTATTCCTGTTCATCTTGCACAGAAATTGCAAGCTGTGCCAAACAGGAGGTTAAAGGCACTGACTCTCCAAGCGGGGAGAGTGTTAGTAAATCATCTGGAATGGTGAACCCGAGGACCAGGAAACGAAAACTGAGATGCATTTTAAATCATTTCCCAATTACACGGTGGACGATACTCTGGGTTTCCCATGCATGTTTTAGCTGGAGGAAGAATCCCTTGAACCTGGAGAGTTGGGACCCATGGAATGGGTACCATGCAGTATGACTTCAAAGGGTCTGCATTTGCTCACCGAAACTCACCAATGCTATCAGCCTGAAGTGTCCAGCCTTATGTCTCAACCAGCTCTGGGTGTAGATGTGGTCAATCCCGGTTGCATCACATGCCCTGAGTGAATTAGTTAAGAATTGCTCTCTATTTCACTGTCTTTGTGTTTTGTTTTCGAAATTTATTTTGATAATGGGATTTATCGGATTTTCACTGCTGCGTTTCGGCTGCTGTACACACGCTTGATTCTCTTACGGAGACATATATACCCATGGGTTTTAAGATTCTTCCTAGTCAGGTATATTCCCAGGCGTTGAATATGTGGTGTTGGGTCCATTTCGTTGAGCAAGGAGTAGGTCTTGTCTATTACATATTTGGCTTATGGAATGTTATCTGTGCTAATTTCAGTCTCTGGTTTTATGCAGCACCCCAAGGCACCTTTCCCCATAAGCAAGCACTAGTTGGTTTTCTAAATTTGAGACCCTGTTCTGTTTTGTAATTCAGTTCATGTGTAGTCAAGTTTACATTCCGTGTATTAGTGATATCTTATGATGTTTCTTTTTCTGTGTGACGTAGTTCACGTAGAATCACTGTACCTGCATCCACTCATTATGCCGCTACGGGCCTGATGACACAGATTTCATTGCTGAGTGATATTGCATTGTACGTACGTGCCACAACTTCTTTATCCATTTTTTGCTTTCTGGGATATTTACCTGATACTGTAGACGAGCTTCTTGTGAACACAGCCGTCCCAAATATTGGGGTGGCTGTCTGTTTTTGATTTTAATTTCCGTAAGCTATAGGACCATAAGTGGAAGTGCCATAGGCTGTGTTGCTTTGTTTCTTACCTGTTTCAGGAAACACCATACACTTCTCCAGGGTGGCTGCTGGCAATTTACATCCTGCCAATCAGCATAACAAGGCTCCCTGTTCTCCATATCCTGTCCTACCTTTCTGGATTTTACACTTTTTTCAGATGGCCCTTTTGCCCGGGGGGGCAGTGAGATTTCATTGTAGTGCAGATTTCCTTTACAGGCTTGCTTGGTTGGCCAAAAAGGGCGTATGCGTTTTTTCCTGAATATATTCAGGAAAAAACGCATACGCCCTTTTTGGCCAAGTGCATCATTGTCGACGTTGTGCCTCTTTTCCTATGCTTTCAGGGCAATTCCAGTCTATCCCCTGCAATCGTTTTCCTGAAATTCAGCCCCGCTTTCAAGTCCCCTTCGCAGGCTTACTTCAATATATTTTTGGAGGATAGCTGTCATTTATGACTCTGCAGGTTTGTGAAGTACAGTGCCCCTGAGCTCCTTTCTTCAACTCGCTTTCTTGTGAGCTGGGCACAAAACCGCATGATTGCTTCAGGCCCTAATCTGTTTCCAGCAGGGCACACTGAGCCTTTGTTTAATTCCTCTTCCTGGTGGGCAATGAGCCTTACATTTGCCCGTGCAGACACCTGCAGCTAGTCTCTCATTGGTTCTCCCTATTCCTGTTCATCTTGCACAGAAATTGCAAGCTGTGCGAAACAGGAGGTTAAATGCACTGACTCTCCAAGCGGGGAGAGTGTTAGTAAAGCATCTGGAATGGTGAACCCGAGGACCAGGATACGAAAACTGAGATGCATTTTAAATCGTTTCCCAATCACACGGTGGACGATACTCTTGGTTTCCCATGCATGTTTTAGCTGGAGGAAGAATCCCTTGAACCTGGAGAGTTGGGACCCATGGAATGGGTCCATGCAGTATGACTTCAAAGGGTCTGCATTTGCTCACCGAAACAAACCAGTGCTATCAGCCTGAAGTGTCCAGCCTTATGTCTCAACCAGCTCTGGGTGTAGATGTGGTAATCCCGGTTGCATCACATGCCCTGAGTGAATTATTTAAGAATTGCTCTCTATTTCACTGTCTTTGTGTTTTGTTTTCGAAATTTATTTTGATAATTGGGTTTATCGGATTTTCACTGCTGCATTTCCGCCGCTGTACACACGCTTGATTCTCTTACGGAGACATATATATCCATGGGTTTTAAGATTCTTCCTAGTCAGGTATATTCCTAGGCGTTGAATATGTGGTGTTGAGACCATTTCGTTGAGCAAGGAGTAGGTCTTGTCTATTACATATTTGGCTTATGGAATGTTATCTGTGCTAATTTCAGTCTCTGGTTTTATGCAGCACCCCAACGCACCTTTCCCCATAAGCAAGCACTAGTTGGTTTTCTAAATTTGAGACCCTGTTCTGTTTTGTAATTCAGTTCATGTGTAGTGAAGTTTACATTCCGTGTATTAGTGATATCTTATGATGTTTCTTTTTCTGTGTGACGTAGTTCACGTAGAATCACCGTACCTGCATCCACTTACTATGCCGCTACGGGCCTGATGACACAGATTTCATTGCTGAGTGATATTGCATTGTACGTACGTGCCACAACTTCTTTATCCATTTTTTGTTTTCTGGGATATTTACCTGATACTGTAGACGAGCTTCTTGTGAACACAGCCGTCTCAAATATTGGGGTGGCTGTCTGTTTTTGATTTTAATTTCCGTAAGCTATAGGACCATAAGTGGAAGTGCCATAGGCTGTGTTGCTTTGTTTCTTACGTGTTTCAGGAAACACCATACACTTCTCCAGGGTGGCTGCTGGCAATTTACATCCTGCCAATCAGCATAACAAGGCTCCCTGTTCTACATATCCTGTCCTACCTTTCTGGATTTTACACTTTTTTCAGATGGCCCTCTTGCCCGGGGGGGGGGGGGGGCAGTGAGACTTCATTGTAGTGCAGATTTCCTTTACAGGCTTGCTTGGTTGGCCAAAAAGGGCGTATGCGTTTTTTCCTGAATATATTCAGGAAAAAACGCATACGCCCTTTTTGGCCAAGTGCATCATTGTCGACGTTGTGCCTCTTTTCCTATGCTTTCAGGGCAATTCCAGTCTACACCCTGCAATCGTTTTCCTGAAATTCAGCCCCGCTTTCAAGTCCCCTTCGCAGGCTTACTTCAATATATTTTTGGAGGATAGCTGTCATTTATAACTCTGCAGGTTTGTGAAGTACAGTGCCCCTGAGCTCCTTTCTTCAACTCGCTTTCTTGTGAGCTGGGCACAAAACCGCATGATTGCTTCAGGCCCTAATCTGTTTCCAGCAGGGCACACTGAGCCTTTGTTTAATTCCTCTTCCTGGTGGGCAATGAGCGTTACATTTGCCCGTGCAGACACCTACAGCTAGTCTCTCATTGGTTCTCCCTATTCCTGTTCATCTTGCACAGAAATTGCAAGCTGTGCGAAACAGGAGGTTAAAGGCACTGACTCTCCAAGCGGGGAGAGTGTTAGTAAAGCATCTGGAATGGTGAACCCGAGGACCAGGATACGAAAACTGAGATGCATTTTAAATCATTTCCCAATCACACGGTGGACGATACTCTTGGTTTCCCATGCATGTTTTAGCTGGAGGAAGAATCCCTTGAACCTGGAAAGTTGGGACCCATGGAATGGGTACCATGCAGTATGACTTCAAAGGGTCTGCATTTGCTCACCGAAACTCACCAGTGCTATCAGCCTGAAGTGTCCAGCCTTATGTCTCAACCAGCTCTGGGTGTAGATGTGGTCAATCCCGGTTGCATCACATGCCCTGAGTGAATTATTTAAGAATTGCTCTCTATTTCACTGTCTTTGTGTTTTGTTTTCCAAATTTATTTTAATAATGGGATTTACCGGATTTTCACTGCTGCGTTTCGGCCGCTGTACACACGCTTGATTCTCTTACGGAGACATATATATCCATGGGTTTTAAGATTCTTCCTAGTCAGGTATATTCCTAGGCGTTGAATATGTGGTGTTGGGTCCATTTCGTTGAGCAAGGAGTAGGTCTTGTCTATTACATATTTGGCTTATGGAATGTTATCTGTGCTAATTTCAGTCTCTGGTTTTATGCAGCACCCCAAGGCACCTTTCCCCATAAGCAAGCACTAGTTGGTTTTCTAAATTTGAGACCCTGTTCTTTTTTGTAATTCAGTTCATGTGTAGTCAAGTTTACATTCCGTGTATTAGTGATATCTTATGATGTTTCTTTTTCTGTGTGACGTAGTTCACGTAGAATCACCGTACCTGCATCCACTCACTATGCCGCTACGGGCCTGATGACACAGATTTCATTGCTGAGTGATATTGCATTGTACGTACGTGCCACAACTTCTTTATCCATTTTTTGCTTTCTGGGATATTTACCTGATACTGTAGACGAGCTTCTTGTGAACACAGCCGTCCCAAATATTGGGGTGGCTGTCTGTTTTTGATTTTAATTTCCGTAAGCTATAGGACCATAAGTGGAAGTGCCATAGGCTGTGTTGCTTTGTTTCTTACGTGTTTCAGGAAACACCATACACTTCTCCAGGGTGGCTGCTGGCAATTTACATCCTGCCAATCAGCATAACAAGGCTCCCTGTTCTCCATATCCTGTCCTACCTTTCAGGATTTTACACTTTTTTCAGATGGCCCTTTTGCCCGGGGGGCAGTGAGACTTCATTGTAGTGCAGATTTCCTTTACAGGCTTGCTTGGTTGGCCAAAAAGGGCATATGCTTTTTTTCCTGAATATATTCAGTAAAAAACGCATACGCCCTTTTTATCCAAGTGCATCATTGTCGACGTTGTGCCTCTTTTCCTTTGCTTGCAGGGCAATCCCAGTCTACCCCCTGCAATCGTTTTCCTGAAATTCAGCCCCCCTTTCAAGTCCCCTTCGCAGGCTTACTTCAATATATTTTTGGAGGATAGCTGTCATTTATAACTCTGCAGGTTTGTGAAGTACAGTGCCCCTGAGCTCCTTTCTTCAACTCGCTTTCTTGTGAGCTGGGCACAAAACCGCAGGATTGCTTCAGGCCCTAATCTGTTTCCAGCAGGGCACACTGAGCCTTTGTTTAATTCCTCTTCCTGTTGGGCAATGAGCGTTACATTTGCCCGTGCAGACACCTACAGCTAGTCTCTCATTGGTTCTCCCTATTCCTGTTCATCTTGCACAGAAATTGCAAGCTGTGCGAAACAGGAGGTTAAAGGCACTGACTCTCCAAGCGGGGAGAGTGTTAGTAAAGCATCTGGAATGGTGAACCCGAGGACCAGGATACGAAAACTGAGATGCATTTTAAATCATTTCCCAATCACACGGTGGACGATACTCTTGGTTTCCCATGCATGTTTTAGCTGGAGGAAGAATGCCTTGAACCTGGAAAGTTGGGACCCATGGAATGGGTACCATGCAGTATGACTTCAAAGGGTCTGCATTTGCTCACCGAAACTCACCAGTGCTATCAGCCTGAAGTGTCCAGCCTTATGTCTCAACCAGCTCTGGGTGTAGATGTGGTCAATCCCGGTTGCATCACATGCCCTGAGTGAATTATTTAAGAATTGCTCTCTATTTCACTGTCTTTGTGTTTTGTTTTCCAAATTTATTTTAATAATGGGATTTATCGGATTCTCACTGCTGCGTTTCGGCCGCTGTACACACGCTTGATTCTCTTACGGAGACATATATATCCATGGGTTTTAAGATTCTTCCTAGTCAGGTATATTCCTAGGCGTTGAATATGTGGTGTTGAGTCCATTTCGTTGAGCAAGGAGTAGGTCTTGTCTATTACATATTTGGCTTATGGAATGTTATCTGTGCTAATTTCAGTCTCTGGTTTTATGCAGCACCCCAACGCACCTTTCCCCATAAGCAAGCACTAGTTGGTTTTCTAAATTTGAGACCCTGTTCTGTTTTGTAATTCAGTTCATGTGTAGTCAAGTTTACATTCCGTGTATTAGTGATATCTTATGATGTTTCTTTTTCTGTGTGACGTAGTTCACGTAGAATCACCGTACGTGCATCCACTCACTATGCCGCTATGGGCCTGATGACACAGATTTCATTGCTGAGTTATATTGCATTGCACGTACGTGCCACAACTTCTTTATCCATTTTTTGCTTTCTGGGATATTTACCTGATACTGTAGACGAGCTTCTTGTGAACACAGCCGTCCCAAATATTGGGGTGGCTGTCTGTTTTTGATTTTAATTTCCGTAAGCTATAGGACCATAAGTGGAAGTGCCATAGGCTGTGTTGCTTTGTTTCTTACGTGTTTCAGGAAACACCATACACTTCTCCAGGGTGGCTGCTGGCAATTTACATCCTGCCAATCAGCATAACAAGGCTCCCTGTTCTCCATATCCTGTCCTACCTTTCTGGATTTTACACTTTTTTCAGATGGCCCTTTTGCCCGGGGGGCAGTGAGACTTCATTGTAGTGCAGATTTCCTTTACAGGCTTGCTTGGTTGGCCAAAAAGGGCGTATGCGTTTTTTCCTGAATATATTCAGGAAAAAACGCATACGCCCTTTTTCGCCAAGTGCATCATTGTCGACGTTGTGCCTCTTTTCCTATGCTTTCAGGGCAATTCCAGTCTACCCCCTGCAATCGTTTTCCTGAAATTCAGCCCCGCTTTCAAGTCCCCTTCGCAGGCTTACTTCAATATATTTTTGGAGGATAGCTGTCATTTATAACTCTGCAGGTTTGTGAAGTACAGTGCCCCTGAGCTCCTTTCTTCAACTCGCTTTCTTGTGAGCTGGGCACAAAACCGCAGGATTGCTTCAGGCCCTAATCTGTTTCCAGCAGGGCACACTGAGCCTTTGTTTAATTAATCTTCCTGTTGGGCAATGAGCGTTACATTTGCCCGTGCAGACACCTACAGCTAGTCTCTCATTGGTTCTCCCTATTCCTGTTCATCTTGCACAGAAATTGCAAGCTGTGCAAAACAGGAGGTTAAAGGCACTGACTCTCCAAGCGGGGAGAGTGTTAGTAAAGCATCTGGAATGGTGAACCCGAGGACCAGGAAACGAAAACTGAGATGCATTTTAAATCATTTCCCAATCACACGGTGGACGATACTCTGGGTTTCCCATGCATGTTTTAGCTGGAGGAAGAATCCCTTGAACCTGGAGAGTTGGGACCCATGGAATGGGTACCATGCAGTATGACTTCAAAGGGTCTGCATTTGCTCACCGAAACTCACCAATGCTATCAGCCTGAAGTGTCCAGCCTTATGTCTCAACCAGCTCTGGGTGTAGATGTGGTCAATCCCGGTTGCATCACATGCCCTGAGTGAATTAGTTAAGAATTGCTCTCTATTTCACTGTCTTTGTGTTTTGTTTTCGAAATTTATTTTGATAATGGGATTTATCGGATTTTCACTGCTGCGTTTCGGCCACTGTACACACGCTTGATTCTCTTACGGAGACATATATATCCATGGGTTTTAAGATTCTTCCTAGTCAGGTATATTCCTAGGCGTTGAATATGTGGTGTTGGGTCCATTTCGTTGAGCAAGGAGTAGGTCTTGTCTATTACATATTTGGCTTATGGAAAGTTATCTGTGCTAATTTCAGTCTCTGGTTTTATGCAGCCCCCCAAGGCACCTTTCCCCATAAGCAAGCACTAGTTGGTTTTCTAAATTTGAGACCCTGTTCTTTTTTGTAATTCAGTTCATGTGTAGTCAAGTTTACATTCCGTGTATTAGTGATATCTTATGATGTTTCTTTTTCTGTGTGACGTAGTTCACGTAGAATCACCGTACCTGCATCCACTCACTATGCCGCTACGGGCCTGATGACACAGATTTCATTGCTGAGTGATATTGCATTGTACGTACGTGCCACAACTTCTTTATCCATTTTTTGCTTTCTGGGATATTTACCTGATACTGTAGACGAGCTTCTTGTGAACACAGCCGTTCCAAATATTGGGGTGGCTGTCTGTTTTTGATTTTAATTTCCGTAAGCTATAGGACCATAAGTGGAAGTGCCATAGGCTGTGTTGCTTTGTTTCTTACGTGTTTCAGGAAACACCATACACTTCTCCAGGGTGGCTGCTGGCAATTTACATCCTGCCAATCAGCATAACAAGGCTCCCTGTTCTCCATATCCTGTCCTACCTTTCTGGATTTTACACTTTTTTCAGATGGCCCTTTTGCCCGGGGGGGGGGGCAGTGAGATTTCACTGTAGTGCAGATTTCCTTTACAGGCTTGCTTGGTTGGCCAAAAAGGGCGTATGCGTTTTTTCCTGAATATATTCAGGAAAAAACGCATACGCCCTTTTTGGCCAAGTGCATCATTGTGGACTTTGTGCCTCTTTTCCTATGCTTTCAGGGCAATTCCAGTCTACCCCCTGCAATCGTTTTCCTGAAATTCTGCCCCGCTTTCAAGTCCCCTTCGCAGGCTTACTTCAATATATTTTTGGAGGATAGCTGTCATTTATAACTCTGCAGGTTTGTGAAGTACAGTGCCCCTGAGCTCCTTTCTTCAACTCGCTTTCTTGTGAGCTGGGCACAAAACCGCAGGATTGCTTCAGGCCCTAATCTGTTTCCAGCAGGGCACACTGAGCCTTTGTTTAATTCCTCTTCCTGGTGGGCAATGAGCGTTTCATTTGCCCGTGCAGACACCTACAGCTAGTCTCTCATTGGTTCTCCCTATTCCTGTTCATCTTGCACAGAAATGGCAAGCTGTGCCAAACAGGAGGTTAAAGGCACTGACTCTCCAAGCGGGGAGAGTGTTAGTAAAGCATCTGGAATGGTGAACCCGAGGACCAGGATACGAAAACTGAGATGCATTTTAAATCGTTTCCCAATCACACGGTGGACGATACTCTGGGTTTCCCATGCATGTTTTAGCTGGAGGAAGAATGCCTTGAACCTGGAGAGTTGGGACCCATGGAATGGGTACCATGCAGTATGACTTCAAAGGGTCTGCATTTGCTCACCGAAACTCACTAGTGCTATCAGCCTGAAGTGTCCAGCCTTATGTCTCAACCAGCTCTGGGTGTAGATGTGGTCAATCCCGGTTGCATCACATGACCTGAGTGAATTATTTAAGAATTGCTCTCTATTTCACTGTCTTTGTGTTTTGTTTTCGAAATTTATTTTGATAATGGGATTTATCGGATTTTCACTGCTGCATTTCCGCTGCTGTACACACGCTTGATTCTCTTACGGAGACATATATATCCATGGGTTTTAAGATTCTTCCTAGTCAGGTATATTCCTAGGCGTTGAATATGTGGTGTTTAGTCCATTTCGTTGAGCAAGGAGTAGGTCTTGTCTATTACATATTTGGCTTATGGAATGTTATCTGTGCTAATTTCAGTCTCTGGTTTTATGCAGCACCCCAAGGCACCTTTCCCCATAAGCAAGCACTAGTTGGTTTTCTAAATTTGAGACCCTGTTCTGTTTTGTAATTCAGTTCATGTGTAGTCAAGTTTACATTCCGTGTATTAGTGATATCTTATGATGTTTCTTTTTCTGTGTGACGTAGTTCACGTAGAATCACCGTACCTGCATCCACTCACTATGCCGCTACGGGCCTGATGACACAGATTTCATTGCTGAGTGATATTGCATTGTATGTACGTGCCACAACTTCTTTATCCATTTTTTGCTTTCTGGGATATTTACCTGATACTGTAGACGAGCTTCTTGTGAACACAGCCGTCCCAAATATTGGGGTGGCTGTCTGTTTTTGATTTTAATTTCCGTAAGCTATAAGACCATAAGTGGAAGTGCCATAGGCTGTGTTGCTTTGTTTCTTACGTGTTTCAGGAAACACCATACACTTCTCCAGGGTGGCTGCTGGCAATTTACATCCTGCCAATCAGCATAACAAGGCTCCCTGTTCTCCATATCCTGTCCTACCTTTCTGGATTTTACACTTTTTTCAGATGGCCCTTTTGCCCGGGGGGGGGGGGGGCAGTGAGATTTCATTGTAGTGCAGATTTCCTTTACAGGCTTGCTTGGTTGGCCAAAAAGGGCGTATGCGTTTTTTCCTGAATATATTCAGGAAAAAACGCATACGCCCTTTTTGGCCAAGTGCATCATTGTCGACGTTGTGCCTCTTTTCCTATGCTTTCAGGGCAATTCCAGTCTACCCCCTGCAATCGTTTTCCTGAAATTCAGCCCCGCTTTCAAGTCCCCTTCGCAGACTTACTTCAATATATTTTTGGAGGATAGCTGTCATTTATAACTCTGCAGGTTTGTGAAGTACAGTGCCCCTGAGCTCCTTTCTTCAACTCGCTTTCTTGTGAGCTGGGCACAAAACCGCAGGATTGCTTCAGGCCCTAATCTGTTTCCAGCAGGGCACACTGAGCCTTTGTTTAATTAATCTTCCTGGTGGGCAATGAGCGTTACATTTGCCCGTGCAGACACCTACAGCTAGTCTCTCATTGGTTCTCCCTATTCCTGTTCATCTTGCACAGAAATTGCAAGCTGTGCGAAACAGGAGGTTAAAGGCACTGACTCTCCAAGCGGGGAGAGTGTTAGTAAAGCATCTGGAATGGTGAACCCGAGGACCTGGAAACGAAAACTGAGATGCATTTTAAATCATTTCCCAATCACACGGTGGACGATACTCTGGGTTTCCCATGCATGTTTTAGCTGGAGGAAGAATCCCTTGAACCTGGAGAGTTGGGACCCATGGAATGGGTACCATGCAGTATGACTTCAAAGGGTCTGCATTTGCTCACCGAAACTCACCAATGCTATCAGCCTGAAGTGTCCAGCCTTATGTCTCAACCAGCTCTGGGTGTAGATGTGGTCAATCCCGGTTGCATCACATGCCCTGAGTGAATTAGTTAAGAATTGCTCTCTATTTCACTGTCTTTGTGTTTTGTTTTCGAAATTTATTTTGATAATGGGATTTATCGGATTTTCACTGCTGCGTTTCGGCCACTGTACACACGCTTGATTCTCTTACGGAGACATATATATCCATGGGTTTTAAGATTCTTCCTAGTCAGGTATATTCCTAGGCGTTGAATATGTGGTGTTGGGTCCATTTCGTTGAGCAAGGAGTAGGTCTTGTCTATTACATATTTGGCTTATGGAAAGTTATCTGTGCTAATTTCAGTCTCTGGTTTTATGCAGCCCCCCAAGGCACCTTTCCCCATAAGCAAGCACTAGTTGGTTTTCTAAATTTGAGACCCTGTTCTTTTTTGTAATTCAGTTCATGTGTAGTCAAGTTTACATTCCGTGTATTAGTGATATCTTATGATGTTTCTTTTTCTGTGTGACGTAGTTCACGTAGAATCACCGTACCTGCATCCACTCACTATGCCGCTACGGGCCTGATGACACAGATTTCATTGCTGAGTGATATTGCATTGTACGTACGTGCCACAACTTCTTTATCCATTTTTTGCTTTCTGGGATATTTACCTGATACTGTAGACGAGCTTCTTGTGAACACAGCCGTTCCAAATATTGGGGTGGCTGTCTGTTTTTGATTTTAATTTCCGTAAGCTATAGGACCATAAGTGGAAGTGCCATAGGCTGTGTTGCTTTGTTTCTTACGTGTTTCAGGAAACACCATACACTTCTCCAGGGTGGCTGCTGGCAATTTACATCCTGCCAATCAGCATAACAAGGCTCCCTGTTCTCCATATCCTGTCCTACCTTTCTGGATTTTACACTTTTTTCAGATGGCCCTTTTGCCCGGGGTGGGGGAGGCAGTGAGATTTCATTGTAGTGCAGATTTCCTTTACAGGCTTGCTTGGTTGGCCAAAAAGGGCGTATGCGTTTTTTCCTGAATATATTCAGGAAAAAACGCATACGCCCTTTTTGGCCAAGTGCATCATTGTCGACGTTGTGCCTCTTTTCCTATGCTTTCAGGGCAATTCCAGTCTACCCCCTGCAATCGTTTTCCTGAAATTCTGCCCCGTTTTCAAGTCCCCTTCGCAGGCTTACTTCAATATATTTTTGGAGGATAGCTGTCATTTATAACTCTGCAGGTTTGTGAAGTACAGTGCCCCTGAGCTCCTTTCTTCAACTCGCTTTCTTGTGAGCTGGGCACAAAACCGCAGGATTGCTTCAGGCCCTAATCTTTTTCCAGCAGGGCACACTGAGCCTTTGTTTAATTCCTCTTCCTGGTGGGCAATGAGCGTTACATTTGCCCGTGCAGACACCTAGAGCTAGTCTCTCATTGGTTCTCCCTATTCCTGTTCATCTTGCACAGAAATGGCAAGTTGTGCCAAACAGGAGGTTAAAGGCACTGACTCTCCAAGCGGGGAGAGTGTTAGTAAAGCATCTGGAATGGTGAACCCGAAGACCAGGATACGAAAACTGAGATGCATTTTAAATCGTTTCCCAATCACACGGTGGACGATACTCTGGGTTTCCCATGCATGTTTTAGCTGGAGGAAGAATGCCTTGAACCTGGAGAGTTGGGACCCATGGAATGGGTACCATGCAGTATGACTTCAAAGGGTCTGCATTTGCTCACCGAAACTCACCAGTGCTATCAGCCTGAAGTGTCCAGCCTTATGTCTCAACCAGCTCTGGGTGTAGATGTGGTCAATCCCCGTTGCATCACATGACCTGAGTGAATTATTTAAGAATTGCTCTCTATTTCACTGTCTTTGTGTTTTGTTTTCGAAAGTTATTTTGATAATGGGATTTATCGGATTTTCACTGCTGCATTTCCGCTGCTGTACACACGCTTGATTCTCTTACGGAGACATATATATCCATGGGTTTTAAGATTCTTCCTAGTCAGGTATATTCCTAGGCGTTGAATATGTGGTGTTGAGTCCATTTCGTTGAGCAAGGAGTAGGTCTTGTCTATTACATATTTGGCTTATGGAATGTTATCTGTGCTAATTTCCGTCTCTGGTTTTATGCAGCACCCCAAGGCACCTTTCCCCATAAGCAAGCACTAGTTGGTTTTCTAAATTTGAGACCCTGTTCTGTTTTGTAATTCAGTTCATGTGTAGTCAAGTTTACATTCCGTGTATTAGTGATATCTTATGATGTTTCTTTTTCTGTGTGACGTAGTTCACGTAGAATCACCGTACCTGCATCCACTTACTATGCCGCTACGGGCCTGATGACACAGATTTCATTGCTGAGTTATATTGCATTGCACGTACGTGCCACAACTTCTTTATCCATTTTTTGCTTTCTGGGATATTTACCTGATACTGTAGACGAGCTTCTTGTGAACACAGCCGTCCCAAATATTGGGGTGGCTGTCTGTTTTTGATTTTAATTTCCGTAAGCTATAGGACCATAAGTGGAAGTGCCATAGGCTGTGTTGCTTTGTTTCTTACGTGTTTCAGGAAACACCATACACTTCTCCAGGGTGGCTGCTGGCAATTTACATCCTGCCAATCAGCATAACAAGGCTCCCTGTTCTCCATATCCTGTCCTACCTTTCTGGATTTTACACTTTTTTCAGATGGCCCTTTTGCCCGGGAGGGCAGTGAGATTTCATTGTAGTGCAGATTTCCTTTACAGGCTTGCTTGGTTGGCCAAAAAGGGCGTATGCGTTTTTTCCTGAATATATTCAGGAAAAAACGCATACGCCCTTTTTGGCCAAGTGCATCATTGTCGACGTTGTGCCTCTTTTCCTATGCTTTCAGGGCAATTCCAGTCTACCCCCTGCAATCGTTTTCCTGAAATTCAGCCCCGCTTTCAAGTCCCATTCGCAGGCTTACTTCAATATATTTTTGGAGGATAGCTGTCATTTATAACTCTGCAGGTTTGTGAAGTACAGTGCCCCTGAGCTCCTTTCTTCAACTCGCTTTCTTGTGAGCTGGGCACAAAACCGCAGGATTGCTTCAGGCCCTAATCTGTTTCCAGCAGGGCACACTGAGCCTTTGTTTAATTCCTCTTCCTGGTGGGCAATGAGCGTTACATTTGCCCGTGCAGACACCTACAGCTAGTCTCTCATTGGTTCTCCCTATTCCTGTTCATCTTGCACAGAAATTGCAAGCTGTGCGAAACAGGAGGTTAAAGGCACTGACTCTCCAAGCGGGGAGAGTGTTAGTAAAGCATCTGGAATGGTGAACCCGAGGACCTGGAAACGAAAACTGAGATGCATTTTAAATCATTTCCCAATCACACGGTGGACGATACTCTGGGTTTCCCATGCATGTTTTAGCTGGAGGAAGAATCCCTTGAACCTGGAGAGTTGGGACCCATGGAATGGGTACCATGCAGTATGACTTCAAAGGGTCTGCATTTGCTCACCGAAACTCACCAATGCTATCAGCCTGAAGTGTCCAGCCTTATGTCTCAACCAGCTCTGGGTGTAGATGTGGTCAATCCCGGTTGCATCACATGCCCTGAGTGAATTAGTTAAGAATTGCTCTCTATTTCACTGTCTTTGTGTTTTGTTTTCGAAATTTATTTTGATAATGGGATTTATCGGATTTTCACTGCTGCGTTTCGGCCGCTGTACACACGCTTGATTCTCTTACGGAGACATATATATCCATGGGTTTTAAGATTCTTCCTAGTCAGGTATATTCCTAGGCGTTGAATATGTGGTGTTTAGTCCATTTCGTTGAGCAAGGAGTAGGTCTTGTCTATTACATATTTGGCTTATGGAATGTTATCTGTGCTAATTTCAGTCTCTGGTTTTATGCAGCACCCCAACGCACCTTTCCCCATAAGCAAGCACTAGTTGGTTTTCTAAATTTGAGACCCTGTTCTTTTTTGTAATTCAGTTCATGTGTAGTCAAGTTTACATTCCGTGTATTAGTGATATCTTATGATGTTTCTTTTTCTGTGTGACGTAGTTCACGTAGAATCACCGTACCTGCATCCACTCACTATGCCGCTACGGGCCTGATGACACAGATTTCATTGCTGAGTGATATTGCATTGTACGTACGTGCCACAACTTCTTTATCCATTTTTTGCTTTCTGGGATATTTACCTGATACTGTAGACGAGCTTCTTGTGAACACAGCCGTTCCAAATATTGGGGTGGCTGTCTGTTTTTGATTTTAATTTCCGTAAGCTATAGGACCATAAGTGGAAGTGCCATAGGCTGTGTTGCTTTGTTTCTTACGTGTTTCAGGAAACACCATACACTTCTCCAGGGTGGCTGCTGGCAATTTACATCCTGCCAATCAGCATAACAAGGCTCCCTGTTCTCCATATCCTGTCCTACCTTTCTGGATTTTACACTTTTTTCAGATGGCCCTTTTGCCCGGGGGGGCAGTGAGATTTCATTGTAGTGCAGATTTCCTTTACAGGCTTGCTTGGTTGGCCAAAAAGGGCGTATGCGTTTTTTCCTGAATATATTCAGGAAAAAACGCATACGCCCTTTTTGGCCAAGTGCATCATTGTCGACGTTGTGCCTCTTTTCCTATGCTTTCAGGGCAATTCCAGTCTACCCCCTGCAATCGTTTTCCTGAAATTCAGCCCCGCTTTCAAGTCCCCTTCGCAGGCTTACTTCAATATATTTTTGGAGGATAGCTGTCATTTATAACTCTGCAGGTTTGTGAAGTACAGTGCCCCTGAGCTCCTTTCTTCAACTCGCTTTCTTGTGAGCTGGGCACAAAACCGCAGGATTGCTTCAGGCCCTAATCTGTTTCCAGCAGGGCACACTGAGCCTTTGTTTAATTCCTCTTCCTGGTGGGCAATGAGCGTTACATTTGCCCGTGCAGACACCTACAGCTAGTCTCTCATTGGTTCTCCCTATTCCTGTTCATCTTGCACAGAAATGGCAAGCTGTGCCAAACAGGAGGTTAAAGGCAGTGACTCTCCAAGCGGGGAGAGTGTTAGTAAAGCATCTGGAATGGTGAACCCGAGGACCAGGATACGAAAACTGAGATGCATTTTAAATCGTTTCCCAATCACACGGTGGACGATACTCTGGGTTTCCCATGCATGTTTTAGCTGGAGGAAGAATGCCTTGAACCTTGAGAGTTGGGACCCATGGAATGGGTACCATGCAGTATGACTTCAAAGGGTCTGCATTTGCTCACCGAAACTCACCAGTGCTATCAGCCTGAAGTGTCCAGCCTTATGTCTCAACCAGCTCTGGGTGTAGATGTGGTCAATCCCGGTTGCATCACATGCTCTGAGTGAATTATTCAAGAATTGCTATTTCTCTGTCTTTGTTTTCGAAATTTATTTTGATAATGGGATTTATCGGATTTTCACTGCTGCGTTTCGGCCGCTGTACACACGCTTGATTCTCTTACGGAGACATATATATCCATGGGTTTTAAGATTCTTCCTAGTCAGGTATATTCCTAGGCGTTGAATATGTGGTGTTTAGTCCATTTCGTTGAGCAAGGAGTAGGTCTTGTCTATTACATATTTGGCTTATGGAATGTTATCTGTGCTAATTTCAGTCTCTGGTTTTATGCAGCACCCCAACGCACCTTTCCCCATAAGCAAGCACTAGTTGGTTTTCTAAATTTGAGACCCTGTTCTTTTTTGTAATTCAGTTCATGTGTAGTCAAGTTTACATTCCGTGTATTAGTGATATCTTATGATGTTTCTTTTTCTGTGTGACGTAGTTCACGTAGAATCACCGTACCTGCATCCACTCACTATGCCGCTACGGGCCTGATGACACAGATTTCATTGCTGAGTGATATTGCATTGTACGTACGTGCCACAACTTCTTTATCCATTTTTTGCTTTCTGGGATATTTACCTGATACTGTAGACGAGCTTCTTGTGAACACAGCCGTTCCAAATATTGGGGTGGCTGTCTGTTTTTGATTTTAATTTCCGTAAGCTATAGGACCATAAGTGGAAGTGCCATAGGCTGTGTTGCTTTGTTTCTTACGTGTTTCAGGAAACACCATACACTTCTCCAGGGTGGCTGCTGGCAATTTACATCCTGCCAATCAGCATAACAAGGCTCCCTGTTCTCCATATCCTGTCCTACCTTTCTGGATTTTACACTTTTTTCAGATGGCCCTTTTGCCCGGGGGGGGGGGGGCAGTGAGATTTCATTGTAGTGCAGATTTCCTTTACAGGCTTGCTTGGTTGGCCAAAAAGGGCGTATGCGTTTTTTCCTGAATATATTCAGGAAAAAACGCATACGCCCTTTTTGGCCAAGTGCATCATTGTCGACGTTGTGCCTCTTTTCCTATGCTTTCAGGGCAATTCCAGTCTACCCCCTGCAATCGTTTTCCTGAAATTCAGCCCCGCTTTCAAGTCCCCTTCGCAGGCTTACTTCAATATATTTTTGGAGGATAGCTGTCATTTATAACTCTGCAGGTTTGTGAAGTACAGTGCCCCTGAGCTCCTTTCTTCAACTCGCTTTCTTGTGAGCTGGGCACAAAACCGCAGGATTGCTTCAGGCCCTAATCTGTTTCCAGCAGGGCACACTGAGCCTTTGTTTAATTCCTCTTCCTGGTGGGCAATGAGCGTTACATTTGCCCGTGCAGACACCTACAGCTAGTCTCTCATTGGTTCTCCCTATTCCTGTTCATCTTGCACAGAAATGGCAAGCTGTGCCAAACAGGAGGTTAAAGGCAGTGACTCTCCAAGCGGGGAGAGTGTTAGTAAAGCATCTGGAATGGTGAACCCGAGGACCAGGATACGAAAACTGAGATGCATTTTAAATCGTTTCCCAATCACACGGTGGACGATACTCTGGGTTTCCCATGCATGTTTTAGCTGGAGGAAGAATGCCTTGAACCTGGAGAGTTGGGACCCATGGAATGGGTACCATGCAGTATGACTTCAAAGGGTCTGCATTTGCTCACCGAAACTCACCAGTGCTATCAGCCTGAAGTCTCCAGCCTTATGTCTCAACCAGCTCTGGGTGTAGATGTGGTCAATCCCGGTTGCATCACATGACCTGAGTGAATTATTTAAGAATTGCTCTCTATTTCACTGTCTTTGTGTTTTGTTTTCGAAATTTATTTTGATAATGGGATTTATCGGATTTTCACTGCTGCATTTCCGCCGCTGTACACACGCTTGTTTCTCTTACGGAGACATATATATCCATGGGTTTTAAGATTCTTCCTAGTCAGGTATATTCCTAGGCATTGAATATGTGGTGTTGAGTCCATTTCGTTGAGCAAGGAGTAGGTCTTGTCTATTACATATTTGGCTTATGGAATGTTATCTGTGCTAATTTCAGTCTCTGGTTTTATGCAGCACCCCAACGCACCTTTCCCCATAAGCAAGCACTAGTTGGTTTTCTAAATTTGAGACCCTGTTCTGTTTTGTAATTCAGTTCATGTGTAGTGAAGTTTACATTCCGTGTATTAGTGATATCTTATGATGTTTCTTTTTCTGTGTGACGTAGTTCACGTAGAATCACCGTACCTGCATCCACTTACTATGCCGCTACGGGCCTGATGACACAGATTTCATTGCTGAGTGATATTGCATTGCACGTACGTGCCACAACTTCTTTATCCATTTTTTGCTTTCTGGGATATTTACCTGATACTGCAGACGAGCTTCTTGTGAACACAGCCGTCCCAAATATTGGGGTGGCTGTCTGTTTTTGATTTTAATTTCCGTAAGCTATAGGACCATAAGTGGAAATGCCATAGGCTGTGTTGCTTTGTTTCTTATGTGTTTCAGGAAACACCATACACTTCTCCAGGGTGGCTGCTGGCAATTTACATCCTGCCAATCAGCATAACAAGGCTCCCTGTTCTCCATATCCTGTCCTACCTTTCTGGATTTTACACTTTTTTCAGATGGCCCTTTTGCCCGGGAGGGCAGTGAGATTTCATTGTAGTGCAGATTTCCTTTACAGGCTTGCTTGGTTGGCCAAAAAGGGAGTATGCGTTTTTTCCTGAATATATTCAGGAAAAAACGCATACGCCCTTTTTGGCCAAGTGCATCATTGTCGACGTTGTGCCTCTTTTCCTATGCTTTCAGGGCAATTCCAGTCTACCCCCTGCAATCGTTTTCCTGAAATTCTGCCCCGCTTTCAAGTCCCCTTCGCAGGCTTACTTCAATATATTTTTGGAGGATAGCTGTCATTTATAACTCTGCAGGTTTGTGAAGTACAGTGCCCCTGAGCTCCTTTCTTCAACTCGCTTTCTTGTGAGCTGGGCACAAAACCGCAGGATTGCTTCAGGCCCTAATCTGTTTCCAGCAGGGCACACTGAGCCTTTGTTTAATTCCTCTTCCTGGTGGGCAATGAGCGTTACATTTGCCCGTGCAGACACCTACAGCTAGTCTCTCATTGGTTCTCCCTATTCCTGTTCATCCTGCACAGAAATGGCAAGCTGTGCCAAACAGGAGGTTAAAGGCAGTGACTCTCCAAGCGGGGAGAGTGTTAGTAAAGCATCTGGAATGGTGAACCCGAGGACCAGGATACGAAAACTGAGATGCATTTTAAATCGTTTCCCAATCACACGGTGGACGATACTCTGGGTTTCCCATGCATGTTTTAGCTGGAGGAAGAATGCCTTGAACCTGGAGAGTTGGGACCCATGGAATGGGTACCATGCAGTATGACTTCAAAGGGTCTGCATTTGCTCACCGAAACTCACCAGTGCTATCAGCCTGAAGTCTCCAGCCTTATGTCTCAACCAGCTCTGGGTGTAGATGTGGTCAATCCCGGTTGCATCACATGACCTGAGTGAATTATTTAAGAATTGCTCTCTATTTCACTGTCTTTGTGTTTTGTTTTCGAAATTTATTTTGATAATGGGATTTATCGGATTTTCACTGCTGCATTTCCGCCGCTGTACACACGCTTGTTTCTCTTACGGAGACATATATATCCATGGGTTTTAAGATTCTTCCTAGTCAGGTATATTCCTAGGCATTGAATATGTGGTGTTGAGTCCATTTCGTTGAGCAAGGAGTAGGTCTTGTCTATTACATATTTGGCTTATGGAATGTTATCTGTGCTAATTTCAGTCTCTGGTTTTATGCAGCACCCCAACGCACCTTTCCCCATAAGCAAGCACTAGTTGGTTTTCTAAATTTGAGACCCTGTTCTGTTTTGTAATTCAGTTCATGTGTAGTGAAGTTTACATTCCGTGTATTAGTGATATCTTATGATGTTTCTTTTTCTGTGTGACGTAGTTCACGTAGAATCACCGTACCTGCATCCACTTACTATGCCGCTACGGGCCTGATGACACAGATTTCATTGCTGAGTGATATTGCATTGCACGTACGTGCCACAACTTCTTTATCCATTTTTTGCTTTCTGGGATATTTACCTGATACTGCAGACGAGCTTCTTGTGAACACAGCCGTCCCAAATATTGGGGTGGCTGTCTGTTTTTGATTTTAATTTCCGTAAGCTATAGGACCATAAGTGGAAATGCCATAGGCTGTGTTGCTTTGTTTCTTATGTGTTTCAGGAAACACCATACACTTCTCCAGGGTGGCTGCTGGCAATTTACATCCTGCCAATCAGCATAACAAGGCTCCCTGTTCTCCATATCCTGTCCTACCTTTCTGGATTTTACACTTTTTTCAGATGGCCCTTTTGCCCGGGGGGGCAGTGAGATTTCATTGTAGTGCAGATTTCCTTTACAGGCTTGCTTGGTTGGCCAAAAAGGGCGTATGCGTTTTTTCCTGAATATATTCAGGAAAAAACGCATACGCCCTTTTTGGCCAAGTGCATCATTGTCGACGTTGTGCCTCTTTTCCTATGCTTTCAGGGCAATTCCAGTCTACCCCCTGCAATCGTTTTCCTGAAATTCAGCCCCGCTTTCAAGTCCCCTTCGCAGGCTTACTTCAATATATTTTTGGAGGATAGCTGTCATTTATAACTCTGCAGGTTTGTGAAGTACAGTGCCCCTGAGCTCCTTTCTTCAACTCGCTTTCTTGTGAGCTGGGCACAAAACCGCAGGATTGCTTCAGGCCCTAATCTGTTTCCAGCAGGGCACACTGAGCCTTTGTTTAATTCCTCTTCCTGGTGGGCAATGAGCGTTACATTTGCCCGTGCAGACACCTACAGCTAGTCTCTCATTGGTTCTCCCTATTCCTGTTCATCTTGCACAGAAATGGCAAGCTGTGCCAAACAGGAGGTTAAAGGCACTGACTCTCCAAGGGGGGAGAGTGTTAGTAAAGCATCTGGAATGGTGAACCCGAGGACCAGGATACGAAAACTGAGATGCATTTTAAATCGTTTCCCAATCACACGGTGGACAATACTCTGGGTTTCCCATGCATGTTTTAGCTGGAGGAAGAATGCCTTGAACCTGGAGAGTTGGGACCCATGGAATGGGTACCATGCAGTATGACTTCAAAGGGTCTGCATTTGCTCACCGAAACTCACCAATGCTATCAGCCTGAAGTGTGCAGCCTTATGTCTCAACCAGCTCTGGGTGTAGATGTGGTCAATCCCGGTTGCATCACATGCCCTGAGTGAATTATTTAAGAATTGCTCTCTATTTCACTGTCTTTGTGTTTTGTTTTCGAAATTTATTTTGATAATGGGATTTATCGGATTTTCACTGCTGCGTTTCGGCCGATGTACACACGCTTGATTCTCTTACGGAGACATATATATCCATGGGTTTTAAGATTCTTCCTAGTCAGGTATATTCCCAGGCGTTGAATATGTGGTGTTGGGTCCATTTCGTTGAGCAAGGAGTAGGTCTTGTCTATTACATATTTGGCTTATGGAATGTTATCTGTGCTAATTTCAGTCTCTGGTTTTATGCAGCACCCCAAGGCACCTTTCCCCATAAGCAAGCACTAGTTGGTTTTCTAAATTTGAGACCCTGTTCTGTTTTGTAATTCAGTTCATGTGTAGTCAAGTTTACATTCCGTGTATTAGTGATATCTTATGATGTTTCTTTTTCTGTGTGACGTAGTTCACGTAGAATCACTGTACCTGCATCCACTCATTATGCCGCTACGGGCCTGATGACACAGATTTCATTGCTGAGTGATATTGCATTGTACGTACGTGCCACAACTTCTTTATCCATTTTTTGCTTTCTGGGATATTTACCTGATACTGTAGACGAGCTTCTTGGGAACACAGCCGTCCCAAATATTGGGGTGGCTGTCTGTTTTTGATTTTAATTTCCGTAAGCTATAGGACCATAAGTGGAAGTGCCATAGGATGTGTTGCTTTGTTTCTTACGTGTTTCAGGAAACACCATACACTTCTCCAGGGTGGCTGCTGGCAATTTACATCCTGGCAATCAGCATAACAAGGCTCCCTGTTCTCCATATCCTGTCCTACCTTTCTGGATTTTACACTTTTTTCAGATGGCCCTTTTGCCCGGGGGGGCAGTGAGATTTCATTGTAGTGCAGATTTCCTTTACAGGCTTGCTTGGTTGGCCAAAAAGGGCGTATGTGTTTTTTCCTGAATATATTCAGGAAAAAACGCATACGCCCTTTTTGGCCAAGTGCATCATTGTCGACGTTGTGCCTCTTTTCCTATGCTTTCAGGGCAATTCCAGTCTATCCCCTGCAATCGTTTTCCTGAAATTCAGCCCCGCTTTCAAGTCCCCTTCGCAGGCTTACTTCAATATATTTTTGGAGGATAGCTGTCATTTATGACTCTGCAGGTTTGTGAAGTACAGTGCCCCTGAGCTCCTTTCTTCAACTCGCTTTCTTGTGAGCTGGGCACAAAACCGCATGATTGCTTCAGGCCCTAATCTGTTTCCAGCAGGGCACACTGAGCCTTTGTTTAATTCCTCTTCCTTGTGGGCAATGAGCCTTACATTTGCCCGTGCAGACACCTGCAGCTAGTCTCTCATTGGTTCTCCCTATTCCTGTTCATCTTGCACAGAAATTGCAAGCTGTGCGAAACAGGAGGTTAAAGGCACTGACTCTCCAAGCGGGGAGAGTGTTAGTAAAGCATCTGGAATGGTGAACCCGAGGACCAGGATACGACAACTGAGATGCATTTTAAATCGTTTCCCAATCACACGGTGGACGATACTCTGGGTTTCCCATGCATGTTTTAGCTGGAGGAAGAATGCCTTGAACCTGGAGAGTTGGGACCCATGGAATGGGTACCATGCAGTATGACTTCAAAGGGTCTGCATTTGCTCACCGAAACTCACCAGTGCTATCAGCCAGAAGTGTCCATCCTTATGTCTCAACCAGCTCTGGGTGTAGATGTGGTCAATCCCGGTTGCATCACATGCCCTGAGTGAATTATTTAAGAATTGCTCTCTATTTCACTGTCTTTGTGTTTTGTTTTCGAAATTTATTTTGATAATGGGGTTTATCGGATTTTCACTGCTGCATTTCCGCCGCTATACACACGCTTGATTCTCTTACGGAGACATATATATCCATGGGTTTTAAGATTCTTCCTAGTCAGGTATATTCCTAGGCGTTGAATATGTGGTGTTGAGTCCATTTCGTTGAGCAAGGAGTAGGTCTTGTCTATTACATATTTGGCTTATGGAATGTTATCTGTGCTAATTTCAGTCTCTGGTTTTATGCAGCACCCCAAGGCACCTTTCCCCATAAGCAAGCACTAGTTGGTTTTCTAAATTTGAGACCCTGTTCTGTTTTGTAATTCAGTTCATGTGTAGTGAAGTTTACATTCCGTGTATTAGTGATATCTTATGATGTTTCTTTTTCTGTGTGACATAGTTCACGTAGAATCACCGTACCTGCATCCACTTACTATGCCGCTACGGGCCTGATGACACAGATTTCATTGCTGAGTGATATTGCATTGCACGTACGTGCCACAACTTCTTTATCCATTTTTTGCTTTCTGGGATATTTACCTGATACTGTAGACGAGCTTCTTGTGAACACAGCCGTCCCAAATATTGGGGTGGCTGTCTGATTTTGATTTTAATTTCCGTAAGCTATAGGACCATAAGTGGAAGTGCCATAGGCTGTGTTGCTTTGTTTCTTACGTGTTTCAGGAAACACCATACACTTCTCCAGGGTGGCTGCTGGCAATTTACATCCTGCCAATCAGCATAACAAGGCTCCCTGTTCTCCATATCCTGTCCTACCTTTCTGGATTTTACACTTTTTTCAGATGGCCCTTTTGCCCGGGGGGGCAGTGAGATTTCATTGTAGTGCAGATTTCCTTTACAGGCTTGCTTGGTTGGCCAAAAAGGGCGTATGCGTTTTTTCCTGAATATATTCAGGAAAAAACGCATACGCCCTTTTTGGCCAAGTGCATCAATGTCGACGTTGTGCCTCTTTTCCTATGCTTTCAGGGCAATTCCAGTCTACCCCCTGCAATCGTTTTCCTGAAATTCAGCCCCGCTTTCAAGTCCCCTACGCAGGCTTACTTCAATATATTTTTGGAGGATAGCTGTCATTTATAACTCTGCAGGTTTGTGAATTACAGTGCCCCTGAGCTCATTTCTTCAACTCGCTTTCTTGTGAGCTGGGCACAAAACCGCAGGATTGCTGCAGGACCTAATCTGTTTCCAGCAGGGCACACTGAGCCTTTCTTTAATTCCTCTTCCTGGTGGGCAATGAGCGTTACATTTGCCCGTGCAGACACCTACAGCTAGTCTCTCATTGGTTCTCCCTATTCCTGTTCATCTTGCACAGAAATTGCAAGCTGTGCCAAAGAGGAGGTTAAAGGCACTGACTCTCCAAGCGGGGAGAGTGTTAGTAAAGCATCTGGAATGGTGAACCCGAGGACCAGGATACGAAAACTGAGGTGCACTTTAAATCGTTTCCCAATCACACGGTGGACCATACTGTGGGTTTCCCATGCATGTTTTAGCTGGAGGAAGAATCCCTTGAACCTGAAGAGTTGGGACCCATGGAATAGGTACCATGCAGTATGACTTCAAAGGGTCTGCATTTGCTCACCGAAACTCACCAATGCTATCAGCCTGAAGTGTCCAGCCTTATGTCTCAACCAGCTCTGGGTGTAGATGTGGTCAATCCCAGTTGCATCACATGCCCTGAGTGAATTATTTAAGAATTGCTCTCTATTTCACTGTCTTTGTGTTTTGTTTTCGAAATTTATTTTGATAATGGGATTTATCGGATTTTCACTGCTGCGTTTCGGCCGCTGTACACACGCTTGATTCTCTTACGGAGACATATATATCCATGGGTTTTAAGATTCTTCCTAGTCAGGTATATTCCTAGGCGTTGAATATGTGGTTTTGGGTCCATTTCGTTGAGCAAGGAGTAGGTCTTGTCTATTACATATTTGGCTTTTGGAAAGTTATCTGTGCTAATTTCAGTCTCTGGTTTTATGCAGCACCCCAAGGCACCTTTCCCCATAAGCAAGCACTAGTTGGTTTTCTAAATTTGAGACTTTGTTCTGTTTGGTAATTCAGTTCATGTGTAGTCAAGTTTACATTCCGTGTATTAGTGATATCTTATGATGTTTCTTTTTCTGTGTGACGTTGTTCACGTACAATCACCGTACCTGCATCCACTCACTATGCCGCTACGGGCCTGATGACACAGATTTCATTGCTGAGTGATATTGCATTGTACGTACGTGCCACAACTTCTTTATCCATTTTTTGCTTTCTGGGATATTTACCTGATACTGTAGACGAGCTTCTTGTGAACACAGCCGTCCCAAATATTGGGGTGGCTGTCTGTTTTTGATTTTAATTTCCGTAAGCTATAGGACCATAAGTGGAAGTGCCAAAGGATGTGTTGCTTTGTTTCTTACGTGTTTCAGGAAACACCATACACTTCTCCAGGGTGGCTGCTGGCAATTTACATCCTGCCAATCAGCATAACAAGGCTCCCTGTTCTCCATATCCTGTCCTACCTTTCTGGATTTTACACTTTTTTCAGATGGCCCTTTTGCCCGGGGGGCAGTGAGACTTCATTGTAGTGCAGATTTCCTTTACAGGCTTGCTTGGTTGGCCAAAAAGGGCGTATGCGTTTTTTCCTGAATATATTCAGGAAAAAACGCATACGCCCTTTTTGGCCAAGTGCATCATTGTCGACGTTCTGCCTCTTTTCCTATGCTTTCACGGCAATTCCAGTCTACCCCCTGCAATCGTTTTCCTGAAATTCTGCCCCTCTTTCAAGTCCCCTACGCAGGGTTACTTCAATATACTTTTGGAAGATAGCTGTCATTTATAACTCTGCAGGTTTGTGAATTACAGTGCCCCTGAGCTCCTTTCTTCAACTCGCTTTCTTGTGAGCTGGGCACATAACCGCAGGATTGCTTCAGGCCCTAATCTGTTTCCAGCAGGGCACACTGAGCCTTTGTTTAATTCCTCTTCCTGGTGGGCAATGAGTGTTACATTTGCCCGTGCAGACACCTACAGCTAGTCTCTCATTGGTTCTCCCTATTCCTGTTCATCTTGCACAGAAATTGCAAGCTGTGCCAAAGAGGAGGTTAAAGGCACTGACTCTCTAAGCGGGGAGAGTGTTAGTAAAGCATCTGGAATGGTGAACCCGAGGACCAGGATACGAAAACTGAGATGCATTTTAAATCGTTTCCCAATCACACGGTGGACGATACTCTGGGTTTCCCATGCATGTTTTAGCTGGAGGAAGAATGCCTTGAACCTGGAGAGTTGGGACCCATGGAATGGGTACCATGCAGTATGACTTCAAAGGGTCTGCATTTGCTCACCGAAACTCACCAATGCTATCAGCCTGAAGTGTCCAGCCTTATGTCTCAACCAGCTCTGGGTGTAGATGTGGTCAATCCCGGTTGCATCACATGCCCTGAGTGAATTATTTAAGAATTGCTCTCTATTTCACTGTCTTTGTGTTTTGTTTTCGAAATTTATTTTGATAATGGGATTTATCGGATTTTCACTGCTGCGTTTCGGCCGCTGTACACACGCTTGATTCTCTTATGGAGACATATATATCCATGGGTTTTAAGATTCTTCCTAGTCAGGTATATTCCTAGGCGTTGAATATGTGGTGTTGGGTCCATTTCGTTGAGCAAGGAGTAGGTCTTGTCTATTACATATTTGGCTTATGGAAAGTTATCTGTGCTAATTTCAGTCTCTGGTTTTATGCAGCACCCCAAGGCACCTTTCCCCATAAGCAAGCACTAGTTGGTTTTCTAAATTTGAGACCCTGTTCTGTTTTGTAATTCAGTTCATGTGTAGTCAAGTTTACATTCCGTGTACTAGTGATATCTTATGATGTTTCTTTTTCTGTGTGACGTAGTTCACGTAGAATCACCGTACCTGCATCCACTCACTATGCCGCTACGGGCCTGATGACACAGATTTCATTGCTGAGTGATATTGCATTGTACGTACGTGACACAACTTCTTTATCCATTTTTTGCTTTCTGGGATATTTACCTGATACTGTAGACGAGCTTCTTGTGAACACAGCCGTCCCAAATATTGGGGTGGCTGTCTGTTTTTGATTTTAATTTCCGTAAGCTATAGGACCATAAGTGGAAGTGCCATAGGCTGTGTTGCTTTGTTTCTTACGTGTTTCAGGAAACACCATACACTTCTCCAGGGTGGCTGCTGGCAATTTACATCCTGCCAATCAGCATAACAAGGCTCCCTGTTCTCCATATCCTGTCCTACCTTTCTGGATTTTACACTTTTTTCAGATGGCCCTTTTGCCCGGGGGGGCAGTGAGATTTTATTGTAGTGCAGATTTCCTTTACAGGCTTGTTTGGTTGGCCAATAAGGGCGTATGCGTTTTTTCCTGAATATATTCAGGAAAAAACGCATACGCCCTTTTTGGCCAAGTGCATCATTGTCGACGTTGTGCCTCTTTTCCTATGCTTTCAGGGCAATTCCAGTCTACCCCCTGCAATCGTTTTCCTGAAATTCAGCCCCGCTTTCAAGTCCCCTTCGCAGGCTTACTTCAATATATTTTTGGAGGATAGCTGTCATTTATAACTCTGCAGGTTTGTGAAGTACAGTGCCCCTGAGCTCCTTTCTTCAACTCGCTTTCTTGTGAGCTGGGCACAAAACCGCAGGATTGCTTCAGGCCCTAATCTGTTTCCAGCAGGGCACGCTGAGCCTTTGTTTAATTCCTCTTCCTGGTGGGCAATGAGCGTTACATTTGCCCGTGCAGACACCTACAGCTAGTCTCTCATTGGTTCTCCCTATTCCTGTTCATCTTGCACAGAAACGGCAAGCTGTGCCAAACAGGAGGTTAAAGGCAGTGAGTCTCCAAGCGGGGAGAGTGTTAGTAAAGCATCTGGAATGGTGAACCCGAGAACCAGGATACGAAAACTGAGATGCATTTTAAATCATTTCCCAATCACACGGTGGACGATACTCTGGGTTTCCCATGCATGTTTTAGCTGGAGGAAGAATCCCTTGAAACTGGAGAGTTGGGACCCATGGAATGGGTACCATGCAGTATGACTTCAAAGGGTCTGCATTTGCTCACCGAAACTCACCAATGCTATCAGCCTGAAGTGTCCAGCCTTATGTCTCAACCAGCTCTGGGTGTAGATGTGGTCAATCCCGGTTGCATCACATGCCCTGAGTGAATTAGTTAAGAATTGCTCTCTATTTCACTGTCTTTGTGTTTTGTTTTCGAAATTTATTTTGATAATGGGATTTATCGGATTTTCACTGCTGCGTTTCGGCCGCTGTACACACGCTTGATTCTCTTACGGAGACATATATATCCATGGGTTTTAAGATTCTTCCTAGTCAGGTATATTCCTAGGCGTTGAATATGTGGTGTTGGGTCCATTTCGTTGAGCAAGGAGTACGTCTTGTCTATTACATATTTGGCTTATGGAAAGTTATCTGTGCTAATTTCAGTCTCTGGTTTTATGCGGCACCCCAACGCACCTTTCCCCATAAGCAAGCACTAGTTGGTTTTCTAAATTTGAGACCCTGTTCTTTTTTGTAATTCAGTTCATGTGTAGTCAAGTTTACATTCCGTGTATTAGTGATATCTTATGATGTTTCTTTTTCTGTGTGACGTAGTTCACGTAGAATCACCGTACCTGCATCCACTCACTATGCCGCTACGGGCCTGATGACACAGATTTCATTGCTGAGTGGTATTGCATTGTACGTACGTGCCACAACTTCTTTATCCATTTTTTGCTTTCTGGGATATTTACCTGATACTGTAGACGAGCTTCTTGTGAACACAGCCGTCCCAAATATTGGGGTGGCTGTCTGTTTTTGATTTTAATTTCCGTAAGCTATAGGACCATAAGCGGAAGTGCCATAGGCTGTGTTGCTTTGTTTCTTACGTGTTTCAGGAAACACCATACACTTCTCCAGGGTGGCTGCTGGCAATTTACATCCTGCCAATCAGCATAACAAGGCTCCCTGTTCTCCATATCCTGTCCTACCTTTCTGGATTTTACACTTTTTTCAGATGGCCCTTTTGCCCGGGGGGGCAGTGAGATTTCATTGTAGTGCAGATTTCCTTTACAGGCTTGCTTGGTTGGCCAAAAAGGGCGTATGCGTTTTTTCCTGAATATATTCAGGAAAAAACGCATACGCCCTTTTTGGCCAAGTGCATCATTGTCGACGTTGTGCCTCTTTTCCTATGCTTTCAGGGCAATTCCAGTCTACCCCCTGCAATCGTTTTCCTTAAATTCAGCCCCGCTTTCAAGTCCCCTTCGCAGGCTTACTTCAATATATTTTTGGAGGATAGCTGTCATTTATAACTCTGCAGGTTTGTGAAGTACAGTGCCCCTGAGCTCCTTTCTTCAACTCGCTTTCTTGTGAGCTGGGCACAAAACCGCAGGATTGCTTCAGGCCCTAATCTGTTTCCAGCAGGGCACACTGAGCCTTTGTTTAATTCCTCTTCCTGGTGGGCAATGAGCGTTACATTTGCCCGTGCAGACACCTACAGCTAGTCTCTCATTGGTTCTCCCTATTCCTGTTCATCTTGCACAGAAATGGCAAGCTGTGCCAAACAGGAGGTTAAAGGCACTGACTCTCCAAGCGGGGAGAGTGTTAGTAAAGCATCTGGAATGGTGAACCCGAGGACCAGGATACGAAAACTGAGATGCATTTTAAATCGTTTCCCAATCACACGGTGGACGATACTCTGGGTTTCCCATGCATGTTTTAGCTGGAGGAAGAATGCTTTGAACCTGGAGAGTTGGGACCCATGGAATGGGTACCATGCAGTATGACTTCAAAGGGTCTGCATTTGCTCACCGAAACTCACCAGTGCTATCAGCCTGAAGTGTCCAGCCTTATGTCTCAACCAGCTCTGGGTGTAGATGTGGTCAATCCCGGTTGCATCACATGCCCTGAGTGAATTATTTAAGAATTGCTCTCTATTTCACTGTCTTTGTGTTTTGTTTTCGAAATTTATTTTGATAATGGGATTTATCGGATTTTCACTGCTGCATTTCCGCCGCTGTACACACGCTTGATTCTCTTACGGAAACATATATATCCATGGGTTTTAAGATTCTTCCTAGTCAGGTATATTCCTAGGCGTTGAATATGTGGTGTTGAGTCCATTTCGTTGAGCAAGGAGTAGGTCTTGTCTATTACATATTTGGCTTATGGAAAGTTATCTGTGCTAATTTCAGTCTCTGGTTTTATGCAGCACCCCAAGGCACCTTTCCCCATAAGCAAGCACTAGTTGGTTTTCTAAATTTGAGACCGTGTTCTGTTTTGTAATTCAGTTCATGTGTAGTGAAGTTTACATTCCGTGTATTAGTGATATCTTATGATGTTTCTTTTTCTGTGTGACGTAGTTCACGTAGAATCACCGTACCTGCATCCACTCACTATGCCGCTACGGGCCTGATGACACAGATTTCATTGCTGAGTGATATTGCATTGTACGTACGTGCCACAACTTCTTTATCCATTTTTTGCTTTCTGGGATATTTACCTGATACTGTAGACGAGCTTCTTGTGAACACAGCCATCCCAAATATTGGGGTGGCTGTCTCTTTTTGATTTTAATTTCCGTAAGCTATAGGACCATAAGGGGAAGTGCCATAGGCTGTGTTGCTTTGTTTCTTACGTGTTTCAGGAAACACCATACACTTCTCCAGGGTGGCTGCTGGCAATTTACATCCTGCCAATCAGCATAACAAGGCTCCCTGTTCTCCATATCCTGTCCTACCTTTCTGGATTTTACACTTTTTTCAGATGGCCCTTTTGCCCGGGGGGGCAGTGAGATTTCGTTGTAGTGCAGATTTCCTTTACAGGCTTGCTTGGTTGGCCAAAAAGGGCGTATGCGTTTTTTCCTGAATATATTCAGGAAAAAACGCATACGCCCTTTTTGGCCAAGTGCATCATTGTCGACGTTGTGCCTCTTTTCCTATGCTTTCAGGGCAATTCCAGTCTACCCCCTGCAATCCTTTTCCTGAAATTCTGCCCCGCTTTCAAGTCCCCTTCGCAGGCTTACTTCAATATATTTTTGGAGGATAGCTGTCATTTATAACTCTGCAGGTTTGTGAAGTACAGTGCCCCTGAGCTCCTTTCTTCAACTCGCTTTCTTGTGAGCTGGGCACAAAACCGCAGGATTGCTTCAGGCCCTAATCTGTTTCCAGCAGGGCACACTGAGCCTTTGTTTAATTCCTCTTCCTGGTGGGCAATGAGCGTTACATTTGCCCGTGCAGACACCTACAGCTAGTCTCTCATTGGTTCTCCCTATTCCTGTTCATCTTGCACAGAAATGGCAAGCTGTGCCAAACAGGAGGTTAAAGGCACTGACTCTCCAAGCGGGGAGAGTGTTAGTAAAGCATCTGGAATGGTGAACCCGAGGACCAGGATACGAAAACTGAGATGCATTTTAAATCGTTTCCCAATCACACGGTGGACGATACTCTGGGTTTCCCATGCATGTTTTAGCTGGAGGAAGAATGCCTTGAACCTGGAGAGTTGGGACCCATGGAATGGGTACCATGCAGTATGACTTCAAAGGGTCTGCATTTGCTCACCGAAACTCACCAGTGCTATCAGCCTGAAGTGTCCAGCCTTATGTCTCAACCAGCTCTGGGTGTAGATGTGGTCAATCCCGGTTGCATCACATGCCCTGAGTGAATTATTTAAGAATTGCTCTCTATTTCACTGTCTTTGTGTTTTGTTTTCGAAATTTATTTTGATAATGGGATTTATCGGATTTTCACTGCTGCGTTTCGGCCGCTGTACACACGCTTGATTCTCTTACGGAGACATATATATCCATGGGTTTTAAGATTCTTCCTAGTCAGGTATATTCCTAGGCGTTGAATATGTGGTGTTGGGTCCATTTCGTTGAGCAAGGAGTAGGTATTGTCTATTACATATTTGGCTTATGGAAAGTTATCTGTGCTAATTTCAGTCTCTGGTTTTATGCAGCACCCCAAGGCACCTTTCCCCAGAAGCAAGCACTAGTTGGTTTTCTAAATTTGAGGCCCTGTTCTTTTTTGTAATTCAGTTCATGTGTAGTCAAGTTTACATTCCGTGTATTAGTGATATCTTATGATGTTTCTTTTTCTGTGTGACGTAGTTCACGTAGAATCACTGTACCTGCATCCACTCACTATGCCGCTACGGGCCTGATGACACAGATTTCATTGCTGAGTGATATTGCATTGCACGTACGTGCCACAACTTCTTTATCCATTTTTTGCTTTCTGGGATATTTACCTGGTCCTGTAGACGAGCTTCTTTGGAACACAGCCGTCCCAAACTTTGGGGTGGCTCTGTGTTTTTGATTTTAATTTCCCTAAGGAATAGGACCATAAGTGCAATTGCCATAGGCTGTGTTGCTTTATTTCTTACGTGTTTCAGGAAACACCATACACTTCTCCAGGGTGGCTGTTGGCAATTTACATCCTGCCAATCAGCAAAACAAGGCTCCCTGTTCTCCATATCGTGTCCTACCTTTCTGGATTTTCCACTTTTTTCAGATGGCCCTCTTGCCCGGGGGGCATTGAGACTTCATTGTAGTGCAGATTTCCTTTACAGGCTTGCTTGGTTGGCCAAAAAGGGCTTATGCGTTTTTTCCTGAATATATTCAGGAAAAAACGCATACGCCCTTTCTGGCCAAGTGCATCATTGTCGACGTTGTGCCTCTTTTCCTATGCTTTCAGGGCAATTCCAGTCTACCCCCTGCAATCGTTTTCCTGAAATTCTGCCCCGCTTTCAAGTCCCCTTCGCAGGCTTACTTCAATATATTTTTGGAGGATAGCTGTCATTTATAACTCTGCAGGTTTGTGAATTACAGTGCCCCTGAGCTCCTTTCTTCAACTCGCTTTCTTGTGAGCTGGGCACAAAACCGCAGGATTGCTTCAGGCCCTAATCTGTTTCTGGCAGGGCACGCTGAGCCTTTGGTTAATTCCTCTTCCTGGTGGGAAATGAGCCTTACATTTGTCCGTGCAGACACCTATAGCTAGTCTCTCATTGGTTCTCCCTATTCCTGTTCATCTTGCGCAGAAATTGCGAGCTGTGCCAAACAGGAGGTTAAAGGCACTGACTCTCCAAGCGGGGAGAGTGTTAGTAAACCGTCTGGAATGGTGAACCCGAGGACCAGGATACGAAAACTGAGATGCATTTTAAATCGTTTCCTAATCACACGGTGGACCATACTCGCCGTTTCCCACGCATGTTTTAGCTGAAGAAAGAATCCCTTGAACCTGGAGAGTTGGGACCCTTGGATTGTGTACCATGCAGTATGACTTCAAAGGATCTGCATTTGTTCACCGAAACTCACCAATGCTATCAGCCTGAAGTGTCCAGCCTTATGTCTCAACCAGCTCTGGGTGTAGATGTGGTAAATCCAGGTTGCATCACATGCCCTGAGTGAATTATTTAAGAATTGCTTCCTATTTCACTGTCATTGTGTTTTGTTTTTGAAATTTATTTTAATAATGGGATTTATCGGATTTTCACTGCTTCGTTTATGCCGCTGTACACGCGCTTGATTCTGTTACGGAGACATATAAGTCCATGGGTTTTAAGATTCTTACTAATCCGGTATATTCTTCGGCATTGAATATGGCGTGTGGAGTCCATTTCGTTGAGCAAGGAGTAGGTCTTGACTATTACATATTTGGCTTATGGAATGGTATCTGTGCTAATTTCAATCTCTGGTTTTATGCAGCACCCCAACTCACCTTTCCCCTTAAGGAAGCATAAGTTGGTTTTCTTAATTTGAAACCCTCTTCTCTTTTGTAATTCAGTTCATGTGTAGCCATGTTAACATTCCATGTATTAGTGATATCTTATGTCTTTTTCTTTTTGAATTATGTGACTTCGAATGATCACACGTAACTCCTCTTGAGTTGTTATAACTGGCCGTATTTCTTTGATTTCCAGGCTGAGTAATATTCCACTCTACATAAGCACCACATCTCTGTCCGTTTTTTCTCTGCAGATACTTTAAGTTATATCCTAGTCGAGGATCTTTTAAACAGAGAGGTGGTAAACATTGGGGTGCCTGTGTCCTCTCGATTTTTGTTTTTCCCAAGATATACGTCCATGAGTGCAAGTGCCCTGTGCTCGGTAGCTCATTTTTTAGATGCTTTAGTAAACACAATAGACTTATCCAGAGTGACCGTTGGCAATATACATTTCCACTATAAGACTCACAGGGCTCCCTTTTCTCCTTGCCCTGTCCTGCATTTCTGGTGTTTACACTTTATGAGGACGGCTCTTCTGACTGATGCAAAGTGATATGTTTTGTAGTATTGATTTCCAGTGCCCACCTGTTTGGTTGGCTAAAAAAGTGTATGCCCTTTTCTTGAATATATACAGAAAAAGACGCATACACCCTTTTTGGCCAACTGCAATGTTGGCAATGTTCAGCCCCTTTTCTTGTGCTTAATGGCGAGTCCTTTCTACCTCTTCCAATCCCTTTCTTGCCATTCTCCGTTGCTTACAAGTCCTTTTCTCTGACTTTCCTCAAGACATTTTTCAGTGATAGATATTTTCAATTCTGCAGTTTCGTGAATTTTAGTGCCCCTGAGTTCCATTTTCCAACTTGTGTTTATGGGAACTGGCCACAAAGCATCAGGATTCCTCAAGCCCTATTCTGTTTCCATGGGCAACCCTAGCCTTTGGTCAATTCGTCTTCCTGATTGGAAATTAGAGTGGCATGTGCCTGTCCGAACACCTAGGACTTGTCTCTCATTGTTCCTCCTCCTTCTGCTTCATCCTCTGGACAAATTCCAAACTGTATGCAACAGGATGTTGACAGTGCTGACATCTCCAAGTGGGGAGACTGTTAGTAAAGACGCTGGAGTGGTGAACCCTAGCACCAAGAGATGAGGAGATGAGATGCCTTTTCCAAACTTTTCCCGATCAGACGGTATACCATCCTCTGGGTGTGACAGGCATGTTTTAGGTGTAGGAAGGGTCCCATTCATGTGAGGAGAACACCAGGGGATTTTAAATATCAGTGTCTCTCCGCAACCCAAACTGGGGAATTTTTTAAGCTACGGCTACACATATGTTCATTAAGGGCCTTGGGAAGTAGGCAGAGTCCAAACTTTAGATGATTGAAGTCTTCAGGGTCAGAAGCACTCACCACTGTCTTCCCTTAGATTCCATTTTTACTGTCATTGATGGATGATGTCAATAAAAATATCTATTCTTTTTCAGATCATTTCCCCTTATAGGTTATTGCAAAATATTGAGTGTAGTTCCCTGTGCTATACAGTAGTTCCTTGCTGATGATTTCATACATAGCAGTGTGTATGTGTTAATCCCAAACTGTTAATTTATCCCTCCTCCTACCATTTCCCTTTGGTAATAATAAATTATAAGATTTTATGCTTCTCAGAAATGGGGGAGCTGAAAGAGAGGTATCATTTTCAATGCAAAAGCATTTAAAACAAGATTGAAGCTTTAACCAAGATTATTAGATGTACATCCTTGGAAAGAAATCACTTTGTTTCTCTAATATTGACCTGACAAAGAAGACAAACCTTTTCACTGAACTTGCTTATAAGAAAGTGATGGAAATATCAAATGGAAGTGTTAGAAACATCTTATTTTACCCGAGCCTTATACACTGTTCTATGTTAATTACAGTTTGGCTCACACATCTGTTCATTGAAGTTACAATGTTCTCAATTTCTGTTACTGATCCTCCAGAGTGGACGCCAACAAGTGTCCCCCTGCCCAGTGTCATTGGAGCCAATAGATCGAGACTGAGTTTGGTTCAAAAGCAAAGGAAACTTTATATTTTGATCAGAGAATGGAGAGGTGAGAGCATGTGCTACCCTGTGGGCTGTGGGCTGGGCTGCTGTGTAGAGATCCTGTCAGAGTCACTGGGAGGGAGGGGGCTGAGCTCTCGAGGACCTGGTTGGCTGCAGCTCAGGCTCTATGTCACGGAGTCTGAACTGGGCCCCAGGAGCTGAAGTGTCATCGAGCCATTCTGCTCTAGGAAATCTGGTCTGAAGTGCCGGGTGTGGAACCTCTGTATGCGGGACACTAGGAGCACCTGAAATTAGACAAAGCACAAAGGATAAAAATGGTTAGACTTTATTTTATTGCCCAGATTCTATTTTTATCTCCCAGGCATTTTTAAGGGGCTTTGCCTGGGACAAACTTCTCTTCTGCCTTTTGTCCCTTTCCTCATTCTTGGAGTGCTGCGGGTGCAGACCCTTCTTCTGTAACTGCTGAGTGCTGAGTTAGGAGGCTTCATACCCGTGGGCGAGGGTCAGAACTTCTCCCCAGCAGCCTCCAGGTGACGTTGATTGTCCCCAGGCCTCCTGCCTCCCTGCTCGTCCACCTGAGCACCAGTATTGGAAGTGTTATAGATTCTAATGACCTTTAAGGGTCCAGAAAGGAGATGTGCAGTGGCGCTGTGAGGTCCAGTTTCACTCCGCCCCACATTTGTTCGGCCACCTTAGGCTGACCGTTTCTGCCAGCCTAGATGCTCTGACTGACCGTTTCTGCCAGCCTAGATGCTCTGACCAACAGTCTGCGCTTTCTTCCATTAGGCCCCTGAATTAACGTAAAAACAGCACCAGGTGTCAGGATCCTGCCCGCTCAGCTCCCAGACAGTCCAGGGTCAGTGGTGATGAAGGATCATGATGGTCACTGAGTCAAGAGCCTTTGGAAGTAAACAGGAGTCCAGCCGGTCTTATTGGCCACCATCATCAGGGTGTCTGTAGGCTTTTCTATGGTGACAGCATGATATACGGTTCCCCCGCCAAGATTATTAGCTCCCCTCTGGGTACAGTAAGTACTGCAAGCAGTAGTCTACTCTTTTGGGACACACTCTTGTTGTTTTATGAGAGAAACTCCAGGTCAAGTGATGGTCACACGAGTCGTCATGGTGCCCCGTTGCCCCCGGTTATCTCTCTGGAGGTTGGAGTTGGAGGGCCTCCTCAATCGAGGTCAGTGTGCCCACGGAGCAAACCCTGCAACTTCAGGGCATGGTTGGGGGTTAGGATCACCACGTGGGGTCCGTTTCCCTTAGAAGGGAGGTGGCCTTTTGGGCTGCTGATTTCCAGGTTTTCAGATACCACCAGTATCTTGGCCAGATGTGGCGGTGGGCCAAGCCCCTTGGTGACCATAGTTTATCCTACCTGGATGGCATTCTTGCATTGTTCCATTTCAAGTGGTCCCAGTTTTTGCACTAATACTCCAATGGCGATTCACCTTTCACCAGGAATGTAAAGGTCAAAGGGTTTAGCTAAATTAGGGAGTTCCAGGGCAAGGGTCTGAATTGACTGCTCTTTCCATTCTTGAAAGGCCACTTCTGGATTCTATTCAAAAGGATCATCATCTTTTCCTTTCAGTGTTTCATATAGAGGCCCAGCTAGTAGACTGTAGTTAGGGATCCAGAGGCAGGAAACCCTGGCTTCCCCAGGAACCCCTAAGCTGTCTTCTAGTTTCAGAAAGGGGTAAGGCTGTAAATTGTTTCTTCCCTTTCCTGGGATGGGCTTCTCCGACCTTCTGTGAGAATGAAGCCCAGGCAGGTCACCGTAGTCTGTGATACTTGAGCTTTTTCGTGGACAACTTCTATCCTTTATTGGCTTGGTAGTTCTGAGGCCTCCTTAGTAGGGCTGGCGATCAGAATGTCGTCTGAATATTGAAGGAGTGTTTCCTTTTCCAGAGGTAGAACTTTTAGGTCTTTAGCTGAGCTTTCCCCAAAGATGGTGTGGGAATTTTTGAACCCTTGGGGCAAGACAGCCTGGAAGTATTGTTTTAGTTGTATGTTGAGTCCTGTCACTCACAAGCCAAAATTTCTTGTGACTCTGGGACTAATGGAATACAAAAGAAGGCATCAGTGAAGACTAATACAGAATACCAAGTCCTGGTGGTTGGTAGAATGACCAGCAGGGTGTAGGATTTAGGAACTACTGGAGGTATATCCTCAGTGGCTTCACTGACTGTCCTGACATCCTTTACCAGGACTCCAGCAGCCCATGGGGCTCTCGAGGTCAGGCCAATCCCAGGATATGGAGCTCACCTGGGCAGGTACCCTACCCCCACCCCAGCCCACGGGGCTCTCGTGTTCAGGCCCCTCCCAGGATATGGGATTCCCTGGGCAGGTCCTCTGCAGTCCATGGGGCTCCCGTGGTCAGGCCCCTCCCAGGATACAGAGCTACCCTTGCAGGTACCTTGGCAGGGCTGGGCACACAGGAACCGTGCACATAGCCCTCATTGCAGAGCACTCCCAGCTCACCTGTCGCTCAGATCTGACACAGAGCACCTCAGAGCAGGACTTGAACTAACAAACAGCAGCTCTGACAGGTCTGTGACCCTGGGCATCACTCTGTGCGGCCTCCTCCACCTGGTCTTCCAGAGACTTCCACTGCACCCGGGGCACCAGGCCTCTGTCTCCAACCACCACCCACCCCTCCTCTCCCTGACTCCTGGGTTCCTCTCATTAGGAGAGGGTTTTCTTGAAGTTGTCTCCCACTCATGGGCCAGATAATATAATTAGAAAACAAGCCAGAGCTGCAGCCCCTTGTCTATCCTGACTCTCAGGAGCCCACACCTGTTCCTTGGACCTGGCCAATTCAGCAAGTTCCATTTTCAGCAACTGTGAGCCCCTGAGGGGTGATTATTGGCTGGCTTGGGAAGCCTGACCGTGCCGGCCAGCCCTCCCCAGGTGTGCCTGGGTTGAGATCAATATAAACACCGCTCCAGGCAGCAAGAGCCCCTGCAGCTGTGCCTGACGCCATTTTCTCTGCCCTGTCAGCAGTCTCGGGGCTGGGCTGGTGGGAGGGAGTGAGAGGCCACGGCTTTGTGGGTGTCCCAGTGTGAGTGGGGCTCTGCTGGACTTTCTGCAGCAGTTGCCAAGATGCTACCTGCTAAAGAAGAGGATGTGTCACCCACACCTGCCGCTGGAATTTCTCCCTGGGCACAGGTGAGGAAGGAAGAAAGCAGTGGGGGCCGGGACAGCAGGGGTATCTCAGGCAGGGAAATGGAGAGCTTCCAGAAGAGCACCCAGGGCCAGGACCATCCTGGCTGGCCTGCAGGCACCAAGTCGGCTGGCATGCTGTCCCTCATGTGGCTCCATGGCCCTTCCTCTAGGTTTTCAAGTCCTTGTACATATTCAGGTGTTTAGCCTTGGAAGGGTGGGAACATTTCAGCAGCAGCTGGCCTGGGGCTCGGCCCACGTTTACTCACAGATACCTCGGCACGGTCCACCAGCTTTGCAGTGAGGACGCTTGTTGCGAGGAGCATGCTGGCTGAATGGGAGATGATTCCCCACCACTGACCAACTTCAGAATTGTTTGCAATTGGAGCAAGTGCCCTGAAACGGTTTTCCTCTGTGTAACTGGTGGGTTCTGTTCTTTTTTATCTTTTTTTCGTTTTTGGTTCAAGGTAGATTTTATTCCTCTTTTGTGTATTTACAGATATAAGCATGGAAATAATTTATTCATATAAATACATGTATGTGAAGGGAAGAATATTTTTCTGTTTTACTTTTTTTAATTTTATTTTTTTATTTTGAATTTAATTTTATATTTTTATACAGCAGGTTGTTTTTGGTTATCTACTTTATACATATAAATGTATACATACCAATCCCAATATCTCAACTCCTCCCACCACCATCCCCAACAGCTTTCCCCCCTTGTTGTCCATACGTTTGTTGTATACATGTATTGCTCTATTTCTGCCTTGCAAAACGGTTCATCTGTACAATTTTTCTAGGTTCCACATATATGCATTAATATACAAGATTTGTTTTTCTCTTTCTGACTTACTTCACTCTGTATGACAGTCTCTAGATCCATCAACGTCTCTACAAATGTCCCAATTTCATTCCTTTTTATGGCTTAGTAATATTCCATTTTATATATGTACCACATCTTTATGCATTCGTCTGTCTGTGGGCATTTAGGTTGCTTCCATTTCCTGGATAGTGTAAATAGTGATGCAATGAACATTGTGGTGAATGTCTCTTTTTGATTTATGGTTTTGTCTGGGTATATGCCCAGTAGAGGGATTGCTGTATCATATGGTAATTCTATTCTTAGTTTTATAAGAAACTCCATAATGTTCTCCACAGTGACTGTATCAATTTACGTTCCCAACAATAGTGGAAGAGGATTCCTTATCTCCACACCGTTTCCAGCATTTGTTGTTTGTAGATTTTCTGATGATGCCCATTCTAATAGGTGTGAGGTGATACACCATGGATGAGTCTATTTCGTTGAGCAAAGAGTAGGTCTTGTTTATTACGTATTTGGCTTATGGAATGGTATGTGTGCTAATTTCAATCTGTTTTTATACAGCAGCCCAACTCAACTTTCCCCTTAAGCAAGCATAAGGTTTTTATCTAAATGTGAGACTCTGTTCGGTTTTGTAATTCAGTTTATGTGTAGCCAAGTTTACACTCCCTCTATTAGTGATATCTTATGATAATTATCTTTCTTTGTGTGATATATTTCTCTTAGAATCATCATAATTAAATCCACTCAATTTGCTGCTACAGGCCTGATGACATTGATTTCACTGCTGAGTGATATTCCGTTGTACGTAAGTAGCACAACTTCTTTATCCATTTTTTTCTTTCTGGGATATTTAATTTGTACTGGACTCGAGGTTCTTGTAAACACAGCAGCCCTAAATTTTGTGTTGGCTGTGTCTTGTTGATTTTAATTTTCCTAAGCTATAGGGCCAAAAGTGGAAGTGCCCTAGGCTCTGTAGCTTTGTTTTTTAGATGTTTCAGGATACACCATGAACATCTCCAGAGTGTCTGTTGGCAATTTACATCCCGCCCATCAGCATAACACGGCTCCCTGTTCTCCATGGCCTGTCCTGTGTTTCTGGTTTTTACACTTTATTCAGATGGCCTTTTTGACGAATGGGAAATGTGACTTCATTGTAGTGTGGATTTCCATTGCTGGAGTGCTTGGTTGGCCAAAATGTTCATATGCGTTTTTTCCTGAATATATTCAGGAAAAATGTATACGCACTTTTTGTCCATGTGCATCACTGTCAAAGATCTGCCGCTTTTCATATGCTTTAAATGCAATTCCAATCTACCTCTTGAAATATGATTCCTGCAATTCTGCCTCGTTTTCAAGTCCTCTTTGCAGACTTACTTCGATATATTTTTGCCAATAGCTGTCATTTATCTCTGCAGGTTTGTGAATTACAGTGCCCCTGAGCTCCTTTCTTAACTCGCTTCCTTGTAAGCTGGCCACAAAACTGCAGGTTTGCTTCAGGCCATAATCAGGGTCCAGCACGGCACTCTGAGCCTTTGGTTAATTCCTCTTCCTGGTGGGAAATTAGAGTTAAATGTGCCCCTCCAGATACCTGCCTCACTCCCAGCCACATGGTGATGTATGTCCTCAGGTTTGAGGCCATATGTGATGGGTTCCTCATCTTTTGATGATGTGGCCCCACTGGTGTGTGGACACTCCTGCCTGGTTCCCATCCCCTTGGTGATGTGGGCCCTCTGGTGAGACTCTGATCCTGGTTGGGTTCCTCACACATCCGTGAGGTGAGCCCTCTTCTCTGAGGTCACTCCTGCCTGGCTGGCACAACCCGCCTTGTTGACTTCGGCACCCTGGTGGCAGTTGGAGCCTGCTGGGAGCCTCCTTCCCGCGGTGATGAGGCCCTCTGGCGTCAGACCCTAATGGCGGGGTTCCCACATTTTCTGATACGTGCTAAGTGGTACGAGGGCACTCCTGCCAGGTTCCCATCCTCATGAGCGTGTGGGCCTTCTGTTCTGAGGTCCTAACGGCTGGGTTGCTCACACTTTCATGATGTGGGCCCTCTGCTGTGAGGTCAATCCTGCCTGGCTGGCGCACGTCGCCTTGGCGATGTGGACCCTCTGGTGGCAGTTGGAGTGTGCTGGGGCCTCCTCCCCTCAGTGATGAGGGCCTTCTGGTGTCAGGCCCTAAGTGCTGGGCTCCACACATTTTCTGATGTGTGCCCAGTGGTGCGAGTCACTCCTGCCAGGTTCCCATCCCCATGGGCATGTGGGACTTCTGTTCTGTGGTCCCAACTGCTGGGTTGCTCACAGTTTCATGATGTGGGCCCTTTGCTGTGTGTTCACTCTGGCCTGTATCCCATAGTGTCAGTGCTCTGGGCCTCCAGCTTGGAGTTTCCAACTTCTCGATTCCTCACCTTTTTTATTCTATGGGCCCTCGGTTGTGCGTCTCCTCCTGCATGCCTCACTCCCAGCCCCTTCGTGATGTGTGTCCCCTTGTTTGAGGCCACATGTGCTGTGTTCCTCACCTTTCTATAATGTGGCCACACTGGTGTGAGGACACTCTTGCCTGGTTCCCATTCCCTTGGTGATGTTGGCCCCACTGCTGTTAGGACAGTCTTGCCTGGTTCCCATCACCTTGGTGATGTTGGCCCTCTGGTGAGAGTCTGATCCTGGTTAGGTTCCTCACCCTTCTGTGAGGTGGGCCCTCTGCTCTGAGCTCACTCCTGCCTGGCTGGCACACCCCGCCTTGGCAACGTCGGCCATATGGTGGCAGTTGGAGCCTGCTGGGAGCCTCCTCCCCTCAGTGATGAGGGCCCTCTGGCCTCAGGCCCTAACTGCTGGGTTCCCACATTTTCTGATTCGTGCTAAGTGGTGCAAGGACACTCCTGCCAGGTTCCCATCCCCATGGGGATGTGAGCCTTCTGCTCTGAGGTCCCAACGGCTGTGTTGCTCACAGTTTCATGATGAGGGCCCTCTGGTGTGAGTTCACTCCTGCCTAGATCCCATAGCCTCGCTGCTCCTGGCTGCCTGCCGGAGGTTCCAACTGTGGGATTCCTCACCTTTTTTATTCTATGGTCCCTCTGTTTTGAGGATCCTCTGGCCTGCCTCACTCCCAGCCCCTTGGTGATGTGTGTCCTCAGGTTTGAGGCCACGTGTGCTGGGTCCCTCAAATTATGGTGATGTAGCCCCACTGGTGTGAGGACACTCCTGCCTGGTTCCCATTCCCTTGGTGATGTTGGCCCTCTGGTGACAGTCTGATCCTTGTTGGGTTCCTCACACTTCTGTGAGGTGGGCTTTCTGCTCTGAGGTCACTCCTGCCTGGTTGGCACACCCCGCCTTGGTGACATCGGCCTTATGGTGGCAGTTAGAGCCTGCTGGGAGCCTCCTCCCCTCGGTGATGAGGGTCCTCTGGCCTCAGGTCCTAACTGCTGGGTTCCCACATTTTCTGATTCGTGGAAGTGGGCCGAGGACACTCCTGTCAGGTTCCCATCCCCATAGGGATGTGGGCCTTCTGCTCTGAGGTCCCATCCGCTGGGTTGCTCACAGTTTCATGATGTGGGACCTCTGCTGTGAGTTTGCTGTGGCCTGGATCCCATAGACTCTGTGCTCTGGGCGGCCTACTGGCCGGTTCCAACTGCTGGATTCCTCACAACTTTTATTCTGTGGGCTCTGTTTTGTGAGGATACTCCTGCTTGCCTCACTCCTAGCCCCTTGGAGATGTGGGTCCCCTGTTTTAGGCCACATGTTCTGGGTTCCTCACCTTTCTATAATGTGGCCACACTGGTGTGAGGACCCTCCTGCCTGGTTCCGATCCCCTTGGTGATGTGGGCCCTCTGGTGAGAGTCTTATCCTGGCTGGTTTCCTCACCCTTCTGTGAGGTAGGCCCTCTGCGGTGAGGTCACTCCTGCCTGGCTGGCACACATCACCTTGGTGACGTGGGCCCTCAGTTGGGAGTTGGTGTCTGCTGCGAGTCTCCGTCCCTCGGTAATGAGGGCCCTCTTGCGTCAGACCCTAACTCCTGGGCTCCCAAAATTTGCAGATGTGCGACCTGTGGTGCGAGTACACTCCTGTCAGGTTCCCAACCCCATGGGAATTTGGGCCTTCTGCTCTGAGGTCCCAACGGCTGGGGTGCTCACAGTTTCATGATGAGGGCCCTCTGATGTGCGTTCATTCCGGCCTAGATCCCATAGGCTTGCTGCTCCTGGGCGCCTGCTGGGAGGTTCCAACTGCGGGATTCCTCACCTTTTTTATTCTATGGGCCCTCTGTTTTGAGGCTCCTCCTGCCTGCCTCAATCCCAGCCCCGTTGTGATGTGTGTCCTCTGGTGTGAGGCCACGTGTGCTGGGTCCCTCACCTTTCGATGATGTGGCCCCAATGGTGTGAGGACACTCGTGCCTGTTTCCCAGCCCCTTGGTGATGTGGCCCCTCTGGTGAGAGTCTGATCCTGGCTGGGTTCCTTACCGTTCTGTGAGGTGGGCCCTGTGCTCTGAGGTAACTCCTGCCTGGCTTGCTCCCATTGCCTTGGTGACGTCGGCCCTCTGGTGGCAGTTGGATCCTTTTGAAGACTCCTGTCCTCGGTGATGAGGTCCCTCTGGCGTCAGGCTCTAACTGCTGGGCTCCCCAGGTTTTCTGATGTGAGCCCAGTGATGCCAGGACACTCGTGAAATGTTCCCATCCCCATGGCGATATGGGCCTTCTGCTCTGAGGTTCCAACGACTGGGTTGCTCACAGTTTCCTGATGTTAGCTCTCTGGTGTTAGTTCACTCATTCCTAGATCCCATAGCCTCTGTACTCTGGGCCGCCTGCTGGGAAGTTCCTACTGCTGGGTTCCTCACCTTTTTTATTCTTTGGGCCCTGTGTTGGGAGGCTCCTCCTGCCTGTGTCACTCCCAGCCCCTTGGTGATGTAGGTCCTCTGGTTTGTGGCCACATGTGCCAGTTTCCTCATCTTTTAGTGATGTGGCCCCACTGGTGTGAGGACACTCGTGCCTGGTTCCCGTCCCCTTGGTGATATGGGCCCTCTGGTGAGAGTCTGATCCTGGTTGGGTTCCTCACACTTCTTTGAGGTGGGCCGTCTGCTGTGAGGTCACTCCTGCCTGGCTGGCACACCCCGCCTTGGCGACGTGGGCCCTCTTGTGGTAGTTGGAACATGCTGGGAGCCTCCTCCCCTCAGTGATGAGGGCCCTCTGGCGTCAGGCCCTAACTGCTGGGTACCCACATTTTCTGATATGTGCTAAGTGGTGCGAGGACACTCCTGCCATGTTCCCAACACCTTGGGGATGTGGACCTTCTGCTCTGAGGTCCAAATGGCTGGGTTGCTCGCAGTTTCATGATGTGGACCCTCTGCTGTGAGTTTACTGCGGCCTGAATCGCATAGACTTGGTGCTCTTGGCCGCCTGCTGGGAGGTTCCCATTGCTGGATTCCTCAGCTTTTTTATTCTATGGGCCCTGTGTTGTGAGGCTACTCCTGCCTGCCTCATTCCGAGCCCCTTGGAGATGTGGGTCTTCTGGTTTAGGCCACATGTGCTGGGTTCCTCACCTTTCTATGATGTGGCCACACTGGTGTGAAGACTCTCCTGCCTGGTTCTGATCACCTTGGTGATGTGGGCCCTCTGGTGAGAGTCTTATCCTGGCTGTGTTCCTCACCCTTCTGTGAGGTAGGCCCTCTGCGGTGAGGTCACTCCTACCTGGCTGTCACACGTCACCTTGGCGACGTGGGACCTCAGTTGGGTGTTGGTGCCTGATTGGAGTCTCCTCCCCTTGGTAATGAGGGCCCTCTGGCGTCAGGCCCTAACTCCTGGGTTCCCTAAATTCTCTGATGTGTGCCCTGTGGTGCGAGTACACTTCTGACAGGTTCCCAACCCCATGGGAATGTGGGCCTTCTGCTCTGAGATCCCAACGCCTAGGTTGCTCACAGTTTCATGATGACGGCCCTCTGGTGTGAGATCACTCCGGCCTGGATCCCATAGTCTCGCTGCTCCTGGCCGCCTGCTGGGAGGTTCCAACTGCGGGATTCTTCACCTCTTTAATTCTATGGTCCCTCTGTTTTGAGGCTCCTCCTGCCTGCCTCAATCCCAGCTCCCTTGTGATGTGTGTCCTCTGGTTTGAGGCCACGTGTGCTGGGTCCCTCACTTTTCGGTGATGTGGCCCCACTAGTGTGAGGACACTCCTGCCTGGTTCCCATTCCCTTGGTGATGTGGGCCCTCTGGTGAGAATCTGATCCTCTTTAGTTCTTCACACTTCTGTGAGGTTGACCCTCTGCTCTGAGGTCACTCCTGCCTGGTTGTCGCACTCCGCATTGGTGACGTCGCCCCTCTGGTAGCAGTCGGAGCTGGCTGGGAGCCACCGCCCCTCGGTGATGAGGGCCCTCTGGCATCAGGCACTAATTGCTGGGCTCCCCACATTTTTTCATGTGTGCCCACTCTTGCGATGACACTCCTGCTTGTTTCCCTTCCCCATGGGGATGTGGGCCTTCTGCTCTGAGGTCACAACGGCTGGGTTGCTTACAGAATCACAATGAGGGCCCTCTGTTGTGAGTTCATGCCGGCCTGGATCTCATAGCCTCAGTGCTCTGGGCCGCCTGCTAGGAAGATCCAACTGCTGGTTTCCACACCTTTTGTATACAATGGGACATGTGTTGTGAGGTTAATCCTGCCTGCCTCACTCCGAAACCCATGGTGATGTGGGTCCTCTGGTTTGAGGCCACATGTGCTGGGTACCTCAACTTTTGATGATGTGGCCCCACGGGTGTGAGGACACTCCTGCCTGGTTCCCATCACCTTGGTGATGTGGGCCCTCTGGGGAGAGTCTGATCCTGGCTGGGTTCCCTACCATTCTGTGAGGTGGGCCCTCTGATGTCAGGTCACTCCTGCCTGGCTAGCTCACATCGCCTTGGCGACGTGGGCCCTCTGTTGGCCACTGGAGCATGCTGGGAGCCTCCTACTCCCGTGAATGATGGCCCTGGAAAAAAGGCATATGCCCTTTTTGGCCAAGTGCTTCATTGACGAGGTTCTGCCACTTCTCTTATGCTTTCAGAGCAATTCACGTCTACCTCCTGAAATCGGATTCCAGCAATTCTGCCCCACTTTCAAGTCCTCTTCGCAGCCTTAATTCAATATATTTTTGTACGATTTCTGTCATTTATAAGTCTGCAGGTATGTGAATGACAGTGCCCCTGAGCTCCTTTCCTCAACTCGCTTTCTTGTGAGCTGGCCACAAAACCGCAGGATTGCTTCAGGCCCTAATCTTGTTCCAGCACGGCATGCTGAGCCTTTGGTTAATTCCTTTTCCTGTTGGGAAATGAGTGTTAAAATTGCCCGTGCATACTGGGCATATACCCTGAGAAAACCAAAATTCAAAAAGAGTCATGTACCAAAATGTTCATTGCAGCTCTATTTACAATAGCCCGGAGATGGAAAGAACCTAAGCGCCCATCATCGGACGAATGGATAAAGAAGATGTGGCACATATACACAATGGAATATTACTCAGCCTTAAAAAGAAATGAAACTGAGTTATTTGTAATGAGATGGATAGACCTAGAGTCTGTCATACAGAGTGAAGTAAGTCAGAAAGAAAAAGACAAATAGCGTATGCTAACACATATATATGGAATTTAAAGGAAAAAAATGTAATGAAGAACCTAGGGATAAGACAGGAATAGAGGCGCAGACCTACTGGAGAACGGAATTGAGGATATGGGGAGGGGGAATGGTGAGTTTTGACAGGGCGAGAGAGAGTCATGGACATATACACACTAACAAATGTAGTAAGGTAGATAGCAAGGGGGAAGCAGCCGCAAGGCACAGGGATATTAGCTCGGGGCGTTGGGACAGCCTGGAGGGGTGGAAGGGGGAGAGAGGGAGGGAGGGAGACACAAGAGGGAAGACACAGGGAGCATATGTATATGTATAGCTGATTCACTTTGTTATAAAGCAAAAACTAACACACCATTGTAAAGCAATTATACCCCAATAAAGATGTTAAAAAAAATATTTGCCCGTGCACACACCTACAGATAGTCTCCCATTGGTTCTCCTTATTCCTGTTCATCTTGCGCAGAAATTGCAAACAGTGCCAAACAGGAGGTTAAAGGCACTGACTCTCCAAATGGGGAGAGTGTAAGAAAAGGGTCTGGAATGGTGAACCTGAGTACCAGGGGACGAAAACAGACATGCATGTAAAAAGGTTTCCCAGTCACACGGTGGAGCATACTCTGGGTTTCCCATGCAAATTTTAGCAGAAGGAAGAATCCCTTGAACCTGGAGAGTTGGGAACCATGGAATGGGTACCAGGCAGTATGACATCAAAGGGTCTGCATTTGCTCACTGAACCTCACCAATGCTATCAGCCCAAAGGGTCAAGCCTTATCTCTCACCCAGCTCTGGGTGTAGATGTGGTAAACCAGGTTGCATCACATGCCCTGTGTGAGTTATTTAAGAATTGCTCTCTATTTCACTGTCATTGTGTTTTTTTTTTGAAATTTTTTTTGACACTGGGATATATCGGATTTTCACTGCTGCGTTAATGCCGCTGTACACACTCTTGATTCTCTTACGGAGACATAAATATCCACGGGTTTTAAGATTCTTCCTAGTCAGGTATATTCCTAGGCGTTGAATATGTGGTGTTGAGTCCATTTCGTTGAGCAAGGAGTAGGTCTTGTCTATTACATATTTGGCTTATGGAACGGTATCTGTGCTAATTTCAATCTCTGGTTTTATGCAGCACTCCAACGCACCTTTCTCCATAAGAAAGCACAAGTTGGTTTTCTAAATTTGAGACTGTTCTGTTTTGTAATTCAGTTCATGTGTAGTCAAGTTTACATACTGTGTATTAGTGATATTTTATGATGTTTCTTTTTATGTGTGACTTATTTCACGTAGAATCACCATACCTGTATCCACTCACTATGCCACTACGGGCCTGATGACACAGATTTCATTGCTGAGTGATATTCCATTGTACGTACGTACCACAACTTCTTTATCCATTGTTTGCTCTCTGAGATATTTACCTGGTACTGTAAACGAGGTTCTTGTGAACAGAGAGGTCCCAAACTTTGAGGTGGCTGGGTGTTTTTGATTTTAATTTCCCTAAGCTGTAGGACCATAAGTGGAAGTGCCATAGGCTGTGTTGCTTTGTTTCTTACGTGTTTCAGGAAACACATAACACTTCTCCAGAATGGCTGTCGGCAATTTACATCATATGCATCAGCATAATAAGGATCCCTGTTTTCCATTGCCGGTCCTCCGTTTCTGGATTTTACAATTTTTTTAAATGGCCGTTTTGCCCTGGGGAGCACTGAGATTTCATTGTAGTGCAGGTTTATTTACAAGCTTCTTGGTTGGCCAAAAAGTGCGTATGCGGTTTTTCCTGAATATATTCAGGAAAAAACGCATACGCCCTTTTTGGCCAAGTGCATCATTGTCGACGTTGTGCCTCTTTTCCTATGCTTTCAGGGCAATTCCAGTCTACCCCCTGCAATCGTTTTCCTGAAATTCAGCCCCGCTTTCAAGTCCCCTTCGCAGGCTTACTTCAATATATTTTTGGAGGATAGCTGTCATTTATAACTCTGCAGGTTTGTGAAGTACAGTGCCCCTGAGCTCCTTTCTTCAACTCGCTTTCTTGTGAGCTGGGCACAAAACCGCAGGATTGCTTCAGGCCCTAATCTGTTTCCAGCAGGGCACACTGAGCCTTTGTTTAATTCCTCTTCCTGGTGGGCAATGAGCGTTACATTTGCCCGTGCAGACACCTACAGCTAGTCTCTCATTGGTTCTCCCTATTCCTGTTCATCTTGCAAAGAAATGGCAGGCTGTGCCAAACAGGAGGTTAAAGGCACTGACTCTCCAAGCGGGGAGAGTGTTAGTAAAGCATCTGGAATGGTGAACCCGAGGACCAGGATACGAAAACTGAGATGCATTTTAAATCGTTTCCCAATCACACGGTGGACTATACTCTGGGTTTCCCATGCATGTTTTAGCTGGAGGAAGAATGCCTTGAACCTGGAGAGTTGGGACCCATGGAATGGGTACCATGCAGTATGACTTCAAAGGGTCTGCATTTGCTCACCGAAACTCACCAGTGCTATCAGCCTGAAGTGTCCAGCCTTATGTGTCAACCAGCTCTGGGTGTAGATGTGGTCAATCCCGGTTGCATCACATGCCATGAGTGAATTAGTTAAGAATTGCTCTCTATTTCACTGTCTTTGTGTTTTGTTTTCGAAATTTATTTTGATAATGGGATTTATCGGATTTTCACTGCTGCGTTACGGCCACTGTACACACGCTTGATTCTCTTACGGAGACATATATATCCATGGGTTTTAAGATTCTTCCTAGTCAGGTATATTCCTAGGCGTTGAATATGTGGTGTTGGGTCCATTTCGTTGAGCAAGGAGTAGGTCTTGTCTATTACATATTTGGCTTATGGAAAGTTATCTGTGCTAATTTCAGTCTCTGGTTTTATGCAGCACCCCAAGGCACCTTTCCCCATAAGCAAGCACTAGTTGGTTTTCTAAATTTGAGACACTGTTCTGTTTTGTAATTCAGTTCATGTGTAGTCAAGTTTACATTCCGTGTATTAGTGATATCTTATGATGTTTCTTTTTCTGTGTGACGTAGTTCACGTAGAATCACCGTACCTGCATCCACTCACTATGCCGCTACGGGCCTGATGACACAGATTTCATTGCTGAGTGATATTGCATTGCACGTACGTGCCACAACTTCTTTATCCATTTTTTGCTTTCTGGGATATTTACCTGATACTGTAGACGAGCTTCTTGTGAACACAGCCGTCTCAAATATTGGGGTGGCTGTCTGTTTTTGATTTTAATTTCCGTAAGCTATAGGACCATAAGTGGAAGTGCCATAGGCTGTGTTGCTTTGTTTCTTACGTGTTTCAGGAAACACCATACACTTCTCCAGGGTGGCTGCTGGCAATTTACATCCTGCCAATCAGCATAACAAGGCTCCCTGTTCTCCATATCCTGTCCTACCTTTCTGGATTTTACACTTTTTTCAGATGGCCCTTTTGCCCGGGGGGGGGGGGCAGTGAGATGTCACTGTAGTGCAGATTTCCTTTACAGGCTCGCTTGGTTGGCCAAAAAGGGCGTATGCGTTTTTTCTTGAATATATTCAGGAAAAAACGCATATGCCCTTTTTGGCCAAGTGCATCATTGTCGAAGTTGTGCCTCTTTTCCTATGCTTTCAGGGCAATTCCAGTCTACCCCCTGCAATCGTTTTCCTGAAATTCTGCCCCGCTTTCAAGTCCCCTTCGCAGGCTTACTTCAATATATTTTTGTAGGATAGCTGTCATTTATAACTCTGCAGGTTTGTGAAGTACAGTGCCCCTGAGCTCCTTTCTTCAACTCGCTTTCTTGTGAGCTGGGCACAAAACCGCAGGATTGCTTCAGGCCCTAATCTGTTTCCAGCAGGGCACACTGAGCCTTTGTTTAATTCCTCTTCCTGGTGGGCAATGAGCGTTACATTTGCCCGTGCAGACACCTACAGCTAGTCTCTCATTGGTGCTCCCTATTCCTGTTCATCTTGCACAGAAATGGCAAGCTGTGCCAAACAGGAGGTTAAAGGCACTGACTCTCCAAGCGGGGCGAGTGTTAGTAAAGCATCTGGAATGGTGAACCCGAGGACCAGGATGCGAAAACTGAGATGCATTTTAAATCGTTTCCCAATCACACGGTGGACGATACTCTGGGTTTCCCATGCATGTTTTAGCTGGAGGAAGAATGCCTTGAACCTGGAGAGTTGGGACCCATGGAATGGGTACCATGCAGTATGACTTCAAAGGGTCTGCATTTGCTCACCGAAACTCACCAATGCTATCAGCCTGAAGTGTCCAGCCTTATGTCTAAACCAGCTCTGGGTGTAGATGTGGTCAATCCCGGTTGCATCACATGCCCTGAGTGAATTAGTTAAGAATTGCTCTCTATTTCACTGTCTTTGTGTTTTGTTTTCGAAATTTATTTTGATAATGGGATTTATCGGATTTTCACTGCTGCGTTTCGGCCACTGTACACACGCTTGATTCTCTTACGGAGACATATATATCCAAGGGTTTTAAGATTCTTCCTAGTCAGGTATATTCCTAGGCGTTGAATATGTGGTGTTGAGTCCATTTCGTTGAGCAAGGAGTAGGTCTTGTCTATTACATATTTGGCTTATGGAATGTTATCTGTGCTAATTTCAGTCTCTGGTTTTATGCAGCACCCCAACGCACCTTTCCCCATAAGCAAGCACTAGTTGGTTTTCTAAATTTGAGACCCTGTTCTGTTTTGTAATTCAGTTCATGTGTAGTCAAGTTTACATTCCGTGTAGTAGTGACATCTTATGATGTTTCTTTTTCTGTGTGACGTAGTTCACGTAGAATCACCGTACCTGCATCCACTCACTATGCCGCTACGGGCCTGATGACACAGATTTCATTGCTGAGTGATATTGCATTGTACGTACGTGCCACAACTTCTTTATCCATTTTTTGCTTTCTGGGATATTTACCTGATACTGTAGACGAGCTTCTTGTGAACACAGCCGTTCCAAATATACGGGTGGCTGTCTGTTTTTGATTTTAATTTCCGTAAGCTATAAGACCATAAGTGGAAGTGCCATAGGCTGTGTTGCTTTGTTTCTTACGTGTTTCAGGAAACACCATACACTTCTCCAGGGTGGCTGCTGGCAATTTACATCCTGCCAATCAGCATAACAAGGCTCCCTGTTCTCCATATCCTGTCCTACCTTTCTGGATTTTACACTTTTTTCAGATGGCCCTTTTGCCCCGTGGGGCAGTGAGATTTCATTGTAGTGCAGATTTCCTTTACAGGCTTGCTTGGTTGGCCAAAAAGGGCGTATGCGTTTTTTCTTGAATATATTCAGGAAAAAACGCATATGCCCTTTTTGGCCAAGTGCATCATTGTCGAAGTTGTGCCTCTTTTCCTATGCTTTCAGGGCAATTCCAGTCTACCCCCTGCAATCGTTTTCCTGAAATTCTGCCCCGCTTTCAAGTCCCCTTCGCAGGCTTACTTCAATATATTTTTGTAGGATAGCTGTCATTTATAACTCTGCAGGTTTGTGAAGTACAGTGCCCCTGAGCTCCTTTCTTCAACTCGCTTTCTTGTGAGCTGGGCACAAAACCGCAGGATTGCTTCAGGCCCTAATCTGTTTCCAGCAGGGCACACTGAGCCTTTGTTTAATTCCTCTTCCTGGTGGGCAATGAGCGTTACATTTGCCCGTGCAGACACCTACAGCTAGTCTCTCATTGGTTCTCCCTATTCCTGTTCATCTTGCACAGAAATGGCAAGCTGTGCCAAACAGGAGGTTAAAGGCACTGACTCTCCAAGCGGGGAGAGTGTTAGTAAAGCATCTGGAATGGTGAACCCGAGGACCAGGATGCGAAAACTGAGATGCATTTTAAATCGTTTCCCAATCACACGGTGGACGATACTCTGGGTTTCCCATGCATGTTTTAGCTGGAGGAAGAATGCCTTGAACCTGGAGAGTTGGGACCCATGGAATGGGTACCATGCAGTATGACTTCAAAGGGTCTGCATTTGCTCACCGAAACTCACCAGTGCTATCAGCCTGAAGTGTCCAGCCTTATGTCTCAACCAGCTCTGGGTGTAGATGTGGTCAATCCCGGTTGCATCACATGCCCTGAGTGAATTATTTAAGAATTGCTCTCTATTTCACTGTCTTTGTGTTTTGTTTTCGAAATTTATTTTGATAATGGGATTTATCGGATTTTCACTGCTGCATTTCCGCCGCTGTACACACGCTTGATTCTCTTACGGAGACATATATATCCATGGGTTTTAAGATTCTTCCTAGTCAGGTATATTCCTAGGCGTTGAATATGTGGTGTTGAGTCCATTTCGTTGAGCAAGGAGTAGGTCTTGTCTATTACATATTTGGCTTATGGAATGTTATCTGTGCTAATTTCAGTCTCTGGTTTTATGCAGCACCCCAACGCACCTTTCCCCATAAGCAAGCACTAGTTGGTTTTCTAAATTTGAGACCCTGTTCTGTTTTGTAATTCAGTTCATGTGTAGTCAAGTTTACATTCCGTGTATTAGTGATATCTTATGATGTTTCTTTTTCTGTGTGACGTAGTTCACGTAGAATCACCGTACCTGCATCCACTTACTATGCCGCTACGGGCCTGATGACACAGATTTCATTGCTGAGTGATATTGCATTGCACGTACGTGCCACAACTTCTTTATCCATTTTTTGCTTTCTGGGATATTTACCTGATACTGTAGACGAGCTTCTTGTGAACACAGCCGTCCCAAATATTGGGGTGGCTGTCTGTTTTTGATTTTAATTTCCGTAAGCTATAGGACCATAAGTGGAAATGCCATAGGCTGTGTTGATTTGTTTCTTACGTGTTTCAGGAAACACCATACACTTCTCCAGGGTGGCTGCTGGCAATTTACATCCTGCCAATCAGCATAACAAGGCTCCCTGTTCTCCATATCCTGTCCTACCTTTCTGGATTTTACACTTTTTTCAGATGGCCCTTTTGCCCGGGGGGGCAGTGAGATTTCATTGTAGTGCAGATTTCCTTTACAGGCTTGCTTGGTTGGCCAAAAAGGGCGTATGCGTTTTTTCCTGAATATATTCAGGAAAAAACGCATACGCCCTTTTTGGCCAAGTGCATCATTGTCGACGTTCTGCCTTTTTTCCTATGCTTTCAGGGCAATTCCAGTCTAGCCCCTGCAATCGTTTTCCTGAAATTCAGCCCCGCTTTCAAGTCCCCTTCGCAGACTTACTTCAATATATTTTTGGAGGATAGCTGTCATTTATAACTCTGCAGGTTTGTGAAGTACAGTGCCCCTGAGCTCCTTTCTTCAACTCGCTTTCTTGTGAGCTGGGCACAAAACCGCAGGATTGCTTCAGGCCCTAATCTGTTTCCAGCAGGGCACACTGAGCCTTTGTTTAATTAATCTTCCTGGTGGGCAATGAGCGTTACATTTGCCCGTGCAGACACCTACAGCTAGTCTCTCATTGGTTCTCCCTATTCCTGTTCATCTTGAACAGAAATTGCAAGCTGTGCGAAACAGGAGGTTAAAGGCACTGACTCTCCAAGCGGGGAGAGTGTTAGTAAAGCATCTGGAATGGTGAACCCGAGGACCTGGAAACGAAAACTGAGATGCATTTTAAATCATTTCCCAATCACACGGTGGACGATACTCTGGGTTTCCCATGCATGTTTTAGCTGGAGGAAGAATCCCTTGAACCTGGAGAGTTGGGACCCATGGAATGGGTACCATGCAGTATGACTTCAAAGGGTCTGCATTTGCTCACCGAAACTCACCAATGCTATCAGCCTGAAGTGTCCAGCCTTATGTCTCAACCAGCTCTGGGTGTAGATGTGGTCAATCCCGGTTGCATCACATGCCCTGAATGAATTAGTTAAGAATTGCTCTCTATTTCACTGTCTTTGTGTTTTGTCTTCGAAATTTATTTTGATAATGGGATTTATCGGATTTTCACTGCTGCGTTTCGGCCACTGTACACACGCTTGATTCTCTTACGGAGACATATATATCCATGGGTTTTAAGATTCTTCCTAGTCAGGTATATTCCTAGGCGTTGAATATGTGGTGTTGAGTCCATTTCGTTGAGCAAGGAGTAGGTCTTGTCTATTACATATTTGGCTTATGGAATGTTATCTGTGCTAATTTCAGTCTCTGGTTTTATGCAGCACCCCAACGCACCTTTCCCCATAAGCAAGCACTAGTTGGTTTTCTAAATTTGAGACCCTGTTCTGTTTTGTAATTCAGTTCATGTGTAGTCAAGTTTACATTCCGTGTATTAGTGATATCTTATGATGTTTCTTTTTCTGTGTGACGTAGTTCACGTAGAATCACCGTACCTGCATCCACTCACTATGCCGCTACGGGCCTGATGACACAGATTTCATTGCTGAGTGATATTGCATTGTACGTACGTGCCACAACTTCTTTATCCATTTTTTGCTTTCTGGGATATTTACCTGATACTGTAGACGAGCTTCTTGTGAACACAGCCGTCCCAAATATTGGAGTGGCTGTCTGTTTTTGATTTTAATTTCCGTAAGCTATAGGACCATAAGTGGAAGTGCCATAGGCTGTGTTGCTTTGTTTCTTACGTGTTTCAGGAAACACCATACACTTCTCCAGGGTGGCTGCTGGCAATTTACATCCTGCCAATCAGCATAACAAGGCTCCCTGTTCTCCATATCCTGTCCTACCTTTCTGGATTTTACACTTTTTTCAGATGGCCCTTTTGCCCGGGGGGGGGGGGGGGCAGTGAGATTTCATTGTGGTGCAGATTTCCTTTACAGGCTTGCTTGGTTGGCCAAAAAGGGCGTATGCGTTTTTTCCTGAATATATTCAGGAAAAAACGCATACGCCCTTTTTGGCCAAGTGCATCATTGTCGACGTTGTGCCTCTTTTCCTATGCTTTCAGGGCAATTCCAGTCTACCCCCTGCAATCGTTTTCCTGAAATTCTGCCCCGCTTTCAAGTCCCCTTCGCAGGCTTACTTCAATATATTTTTGGAGGATAGCTCTCATTTATAACTCTGCAGGTTTGTGAAGTACAGTGCCCCTGAGCTCCTTTCTTCAACTCGCTTTCTTGTGAGCTGGGCACAAAACCGCAGGATTGCTTCAGGCCCTAATCTGTTTCCAGCAGGGCACACTGAGCCTTTGTTTAATTCCTCTTCCTGGTGGGCAATGAGCGTTACATTTGCCCGTGCAGACACCTACAGCTAGTCTCTCATTGGTTCTCCCTATTCCTGTTCATCTTGCACAGAAATGGCAAGCTGTGCCAAACAGGAGGTTAAAGGCACTGACTCTCCAAGCGGGGAGAGTGTTAGTAAAGCATCTGGAATGGTGAACCCGAGGACCAGGATACGAAAACTGAGATGCATTTTAAATCGTTTCCCAATCACACGGTGGACGATACTCTGGGTTTCCCATGCATGTTTTAGCTGGAGGAAGAATGCCTTGAACCTGGAGAGTTGGGACCCATGGAATGGGTACCATGCAGTATGACTTCAAAGGGTCTGCATTTGCTCACCGAAACTCACCAGTGCTATCAGCCTGAAGTGTCCAGCCTTATGTCTCAACCAGCTCTGGGTGTAGATGTGGTCAATCCCGGTTGCATCACATGCCCTGAGTGAATTATTTAAGAATTGCTCTCTATTTCACTGTCTTTGTGTTTTGTTTTCGAAATTTATTTTGATAATGGGATTTATCGGATTTTCACTGCTGCATTTCCGCCGCTGTACACATGCTTGATTCTCTTACGGAGACATATATATCCATGGGTTTTAAGATTCTTCCTAGTCAGGTATATTCCTAGGCGTTGAATATGTGGTGTTGAGTCCATTTCGTTGAGCAAGGAGTAGGTCTTGTCTATTACATATTTGGCTTATGGAATGTTATCTGTGCTAATTTCAGTCTCTGGTTTTATGCAGCACCCCAACGCACCTTTCCCCATAAGCAAGCACTAGTTGGTTTTCTAAATTTGAGACCGTGTTCTGTTTTGTAATTCAGTTCATGTGTAGTCAAGTTTACATTCCGTGTATTAGTGATATCATATGATGTTTCTTTTTCTGTGTGACGTAGTTCACGTAGAATCACCGTACCTGCATCCACTCACTATGCCGCTACGGGCCTGATGACACAGATTTCATTGCTGAGTGATATTGCATTGTACGTACGTGCCACAACTTCTTTATCCATTTTTTGCTTTCTGGGATATTTACCTGATAGTGTAGACGAGCTTCTTGTGAACACAGCCGTCCCAAATATTGGGGTGGCTGTCTGTTTTTGATTTTAATTTCCGTAAGCTATAGGACCATAAGTGGAAGTGCCATAGGCTGTGTTGCTTTGTTTCTTACGTGTTTCAAGAAACACCATACACTTCTCCAGGGTGGCTGCTGGCAATTTACCTCCTGCCAATCAGCATAACAAGGCTCCCTGTTCTCCATATCCTGTCCTACCTTTCTGGATTTTACACTTTTTTCAGATGGCCCTTTTGCCCGGGGGGGCAGTGAGATTTCATTGTAGTGCAGATTTCCTTTACAGGCTTGCTTGGTTGGCCAAAAAGGGCGTATGCGTTTTTTCCTGAATATATTCAGGAAAAAACGCATACGCCCTTTTTGGCCAAGTGCATCATTGTCGACGTTGTGCCTCTTTTCCTATGCTTTCAGGGCAATTCCAGTCTACCCCCTGCAATCGTTTTCCTGAAATTCAGCCCCGCTTTCAAGTCCCCTTCGCAGGCTTACTTCAATATATTTTTGGAGGATAGCTGTCATTTATAACTCTGCAGGTTTGTGAAGTACAGTGCCCCTGAGCTCCTTTCTTCAACTCGCTTTCTTGTGAGCTGGGCACAAAACCGCAGGATTGCTTCAGGCCCTAATCTGTTTCCAGCAGGGCACACTGAGCCTTTGTTTAATTCCTCTTCCTGGTGGGCAATGAGCGTTACATTTGCCCGTGCAGACACCTACCGCTAGTCTCTCATTGGTTCTCCCTATTCCTGTTCATCTTGCACAGAAATTGCAAGCTGTGCCAAACAGGAGGTTAAAGGCACTGACTCTCCAAGCGGGGAGAGTGTTAGTAAAGCATCTGGAATGGTGAACCCGAGGACCAGGATACGAAAACTGAGATGCATTTTAAATCGTTTCCCAATCACACGGTGGACGATACTCTGGGTTTCCCATGCATGTTTTAGCTGGAGGAAGAATGCCTTGAACCTGGAGAGTTGGGACCCATGGAATGGGTACCATGCAGTATGACTTCAAAGGGTCTGCATTTGCTCACCAAAACTCACAAGTGCTATCAGCCTGAAGTGTCCAGCCTTATGTGTCAACCAGCTCTGGGTGTAGATGTGGTCGATCCCGGTTGCATCACATGCCCTGAGTGAATTATTTAAGAATTGCTCTCTATTTCACTGTCTTTGTGTTTTGTTTTCGAAATTTATTTTGATAATGGGATTTATCGGATTTTCACTGCTGCATTTCCGCCGCTGTACACACGCTTGATTCTCTTACGGAGACATATATATCCATGGGTTTTAAGATTCTTCCTAGTCAGGTATATTCCTAGGCGTTGAATATGTGGTGTTGAGTCCATTTCGTTGAGCAAGGAGTAGGTCTTGTCTATTACATATTTGGCTTATGGAATGTTATCTGTGCTAATTTCAGTCTCTGGTTTTATGCAGCACCCCAACGCACCTTTCCCCATAAGCAAGCACTAGTTGGTTTTCTAAATTTGAGACCCTGTTCTGTTTTGTAATTCAGTTCATGTGTAGTCAAGTTTACATTCCGTGTATTAGTGACATCTTATGATGTTTCTTTTTCTGTGTGATGTAGTTCACGTAGAATCACCGTACCTGCATCCACTCACTATGCCGCTACGGGCCTGATGACACAGATTTCATTGCTGAGTGATATTGCATTGTACGTACGTGCCACAACTTCTTTATCCATTTTTTGCTTTCTGGGATATTTACCTGATACTGTAGACGAGCTTCTTGTGAACACAGCCGTCCCAAATATTGGGGTGGCTGTCTGTTTTTGATTTTAATTTCCGTAAGCTATAGGACCATAAGTGGAAGTGCCATAGGCTGTGTTGCTTTGTTTCTTACGTGTTTCAGGAAACACCATACACTTCTCCAGGGTGGCTGCTGGCAATTTACATCCTGCCAATCAGCATAACAAGGCTCCCTGTTCTCCATATCCTGTCCTACCTTTCTGGATTTTACACTTTTTTCAGATGGCCCTTTCGCCCGGGGGGGGGGGGGCAGTGAGATTTCATTGTAGTGCAGATTTCCTTTACAGGCTTGCTTGGTTGGCCAAAAAGGGCGTATGCGTTTTTTCCTGAATATATTCAGGAAAAAACGCATACGCCCTTTTTGGCCAAGTGCATCATTGTCGACGTTGTGCCTCTTTTCCTATGCTTTCAGGGCAATTCCAGTCTACCCCCTGCAATCGTTTTCCTGAAATTCTGCCCCGCTTTCAAGTCCCCTTCGCAGGCTTACTTCAATATATTTTTGGAGGATAGCTGTCATTTATAACTCTGCAGGTTTGTGAAGTACAGTGCCCCTGAGCTCCTTTCTTCAACTCGCTTTCTTGTGAGCTGGGCACAAAACCGCAGGATTGCTTCAGGCCCTAATCTGTTTCCAGCAGGGCACACTGAGCCTTTGTTTAATTCCTCTTCCTGGTGGGCAATGAGCGTTACATTTGCCCGTGCAGACACCTACAGCTAGTCTCTCATTGGTTCTCCCTATTCCTGTTCATCTTGCACAGAAATGGCAAGCTGTGCCAAACAGGAGGTTAAAGGCACTGACTCTCCAAGCGGGGAGAGTGTTAGTAAAGCATCTGGAAGGGTGAACACGAGGACCAGGATACGAAAACTGAGATGCATTTTAAATCGTTTCCCAATCACACGGTAGACGATACTCTGTGTTTCCCATGCATGTTTTAGGTGGAGGAAGAATGCCTTGAACCTGGAGAGTTGGGACCCATGGAATGGGTACCATGCAGTATGACCTCAAAGGGTCTGCATTTGCTCACCGAAACTCACCAATGCTATCAGCCTGAAGTGTCCAGCCTTATGTCTCAACCAGCTCTGGGTGTAGATGTGGTCAATCCCGGTTGCGTCACATGCTCTGAGTGAATTATTCAAGAATTGATCTCTATTTCACTATCTTTGTTTTCGAAATTTATTTTGATAATGGGATTTATCGGATTTTCACTGCTGCGTTTCGGCCGCTGTACACACGCTTGATTCTCTTACGGAGACATATATATCCATGGGTTTTAAGATTCTTCCTAGTCAGGTATATTCCTAGGCGTTGAATATGTGCTGTTGGGTCCATTTCGTTGAGCAAGGAGTAGGTCTTTTTTATTACATATTTGGCTTATGGAAAGTTATCTGTGCTAATTTCAGTCTCTGGCTTTATGCAGCAGCCCAAGGCACCTTTCACCATAAGCAAGCACTAGTCGGTTTTCTAAATTTGAGACCCTGTTCTGTTTTGTAATTCAGTTCATGTGTAGTCAAGTTTACATTCCGTGTATTAGTGATATCTTATGATGTTTCTTTTTCTGTGTGACGTAGTTCACGTAGAATCACCGTACCTGCATCCACTCACTATGCCGCTACGGGCCTGATGACAGAGATTTCATTGCTGAGTGATATTGCATTGTACGTACGTGCCACAACTTCTTTATCCATTTTTTGCTTTCTGGGGTATTTACCTGATACTGTAGACGAGCTTCTTGTGAACACAGCCGTCCCAAATATTGGGGTGGCTGTCTGTTTTTGATTTTAATTTCCGTAAGCTATAGGACCATAAGTGGAAGTGCCATAGGCTGTGTTGCTTTGTTTCTTACGTGTTTCAGGAAACACCATACACTTCTCCAGGGTGGCTGCTGGCAATTTACATCCTGCCAATCAGCATAACAAGGCTCCCTGTTCTCCATATCCTGTCCTACCTTTCTGGATTTTACACTTTTTTCAGATGGCCCTTTTGCCCGGGGGGCAGTGAGACTTCATTGTAGTGCAGATTTCCTTTACAGGCTTGCTTGGTTGGCCAAAAAGGCCGTATGCGTTTTTTCCTGAATATATTCAGGAAAAAACGCATACGCCCTTTTTGGCCAAGTGCATCATTGTCGATGTTCTGCCTCTTTTCCTATGCTTTCAGGGCAATTCCAGTCTACCCCCTGCAATCGTTTTCCTGAAATTCTGCCCCGCTTTCAAGTCCCCTTTGCAGGCTTACTTCAATATATGTTTGGAGGAGAGCTGTCATTTATAACTCTGCAGGTTTGTGAATTACAGTGCCCCTGAGCTCCTTTCTTCAACTCGCTTTCTTGTGAGCTGGACACAAAACCAAAGGATTGCTTCAGGCCCTAATCTGTTTTCAGCAGGGCACGCTGAGCCTTTGGTTAATTCCTCTTCCTGGTGGGCAATGAGCGTTACATTTGCCCGTGCAGACACCTACAGCTAGTCTCTCATTGGTTCTCCCTATTCCTGTTCATCTTGCACAGAAATTGCAAGCTGTGCCAAACAGGAGGTTAAAGGCACTGACTCTCCAAGCGGGGAGAGTGTTAGTAAAGCATCTGGAATGGTGAACCCGAGGACCAGGATACGAAAACTGAGATGCATTTTAAATCGTTTCCCAATCACACGGTGGACGATACTCTGGGTTTCCCATGCATGTTTTAGCTGGAGGAAGAATCCCTTGAACCTGGAGAGTTGGGACCCATGGAATGGGTACCATGCAGTATGACTTCAAAGGGTCTGCATTTGCTCACCGAAACTCACCAATGCTATCAGGCTGAAGTGTCCAGCCTTATGTCTCAACCAGCTCTGGGTGTAGATGTGGTCAATCCCGGTTGCATCACATGCCCTGAGTGAATTATTTAAGAATTGCTCTCTATTTCACTGTCTTTGTGTTTTGTTTTCGAAATTTATTTTGATAATGGGATTTATCGGATTTTCACTGCTGCATTTCCGCCGCTGTACACACGCTTGATTCTCTTACGGAGACATATATATCCATGGGTTTTAAGATTCTTCCTAGTCAGGTATATTCCTAGGCGTTGAATATGTGGTGTTGAGTCCATTTCGTTGAGCAAGGAGTAGGTCTGGTCTATTACATATTTGGCTTATGGAATGTTATCTGTGCTAATTTCAGTCTCTGGTTTTATGCAGCACCCCAACGCACCTTTCCCCATAAGCAAGCACTAGTTGGTTTTCTAAATTTGAGACCCTGTTCTTTTTTGTAATTCAGTTCATGTGTAGTCAAGTTTACATTCCGTGTATTAGTGATATCTTATGATGTTTCTTTTTCTGTGTGACGTAGTTCACGTAGAATCACCGTACCTGCATCCACTCACTATGCCGCTACGGGCCTGATGACACAGATTTCATTGCTGAGTGATATTGCATTGTACGTACGTGCCACAACTTCTTTATCCATTTTTTGCTTTCTGGGATATTTACCTGATACTGTAGACGAGCTTCTGGTGAACACAGCCGTCCCAAATATTGGGGTGGCTGTCTGTTTTTGATTTTAATTTCCGTAAGCTATAGGACCATAAGTGGAAGTGCCATAGGCTGTGTTGCTTTGTTTCTTACGTGTTTCAGGAAACACCATACACTTCTCCAGGGTGGCTGCTGGCAATTTACATCCTGCCAATCAGCATAACAAGGCTCCCTTTTCTCCATATCCTGTCCTACCTTTCTGGATTTCACACTTTTTTCAGATGGCCCTTTTGCCCGGGGGGCAGTGAGACTTCATTGTAGTGCAGATTTCCTTTACAGGCTTGCTTGGTTGGCCAAAAAGGGCGTATGCGTTTTTTCCTGAATATATTCAGGGCAATTCCAGTCTACCCCCTTCAATCGTTTTCCTGAAATTCAGCCCCGCTTTCAAGTCCCCTTCGCAGACTTACTTCAATATATTTTTGGAGGATAGCTGTCATTTATAACTCTGCAGGTTTTTGAAGTACAGTGCCCCTGAGCTCCTTTCTTCAACTCGCTTTCTTGTGAGCTGGGCACAAAACCGCAGGATTGCTTCAGGCCCTAATCTGTTTCCAGCAGGGCACACTGAGCCTTTGTTTAATTAATCTTCCTGGTGGGCAATGAGCGTTACATTTGCCCGTGCAGACACCTACAGCTAGTCTCTCATTGGTTCTCCCTATTCCTGTTCATCTTGCACAGAAATTGCAAGCTGTGCGAAACAGGAGGTTAAAGGCACTGACTCTCCAAGCGGGGAGAGTGTTAGTAAAGCATCTGGAATGGTGAACCCGAGGACCAGGAAACGAAAACTGAGATGCATTTTAAATCATTTCCCAATCACACGGTGGACGATACTCTGGGTTTCCCATGCATGTTTTAGCTGGAGGAAGAATCCCTTGAACCTGGAGAGTTGGGACCCATGGAATGGGTACCATGCAGTATGACTTCAAAGGGTCTGCATTTGCTCACCGAAACTCACCAATGCTATCAGCCTGAAGTGTCCAGCCTTATGTCTCAACCAGCTCTGGGTGTAGATGTGGTCAATCCCGGTTGCATCACATGCCCTGAGTGAATTAGTTAAGAATTGCTCTCTATTTCACTGTCTTTGTGTTTTGTTTTCGAAATTTATTTTGATAATGGGATTTATCGGATTTTCACTGCTGCGTTTCGGCCACTGTACACACGCTTGATTCTCTTACGGAGACATATATATCCATGGGTTTTAAGATTCTTCCTAGTCAGGTATATTCCTAGGCGTTGAATATGTGGTGTTGGGTCCATTTCGTTGAGCAAGGAGTAGGTCTTGTCTATTACATATTTGGCTTATGGAAAGTTATCTGTGCTAATTTCAGTCTCTGGTTTTATGCAGCCCCCCAAGGCACCTTTCCCCATAAGCAAGCACTAGTTGGTTTTCTAAATTTGAGACCCTGTTCTTTTTTGTAATTCAGTTCATGTGTAGTCAAGTTTACATTCCGTGTATTAGTGATATCTTATGATGTTTCTTTTTCTGTGTGACGTAGTTCACGTAGAATCACCGTACCTGCATCCACTCACTATGCCGCTACGGGCCTGATGACACAGATTTCATTGCTGAGTGATATTGCATTGTACGTACGTGCCACAACTTCTTTATCCATTTTTTGCTTTCTGGGATATTTACCTGATACTGTAGACGAGCTTCTTGTGAACACAGCCGTTCCAAATATTGGGGTGGCTGTCTGTTTTTGATTTTAATTTCCGTAAGCTATAGGACCATAAGTGGAAGTGCCATAGGCTGTGTTGCTTTGTTTCTTACGTGTTTCAGGAAACACCATACACTTCTCCAGGGTGGCTGCTGGCAATTTACATCCTGCCAATCACCATAACAAGGCTCCCTGTTCTCCATATCCTGTCCTACCTTTCTGGATTTTACACTTTTTTCAGATGGCCCTTTTGCCCCGGGGGGGGGGGGGCAGTGAGATTTCATTGTAGTGCAGATTTCCTTTACAGGCTTGCTTGGTTGGCCAAAAAGGGCGTATGCGTTTTTTCCTTTTTGGCCAAGTGCATCATTGTCGACGTTGTGCCTCTTTTCCTATGCTTTCAGGGCAATTCCAGTCTACACCCTGCAATCGTATTCCTGAAATTCTGCCCCGCTTTCAAGTCCCCTTCGCAGGCTTACTTCAATATATTTTTGGAGGATAGCTGTCATTTATAACTCTGCAGGTTTGTGAAGTATAGTGCCCCTGAGCTCCTTTCTTCAACTCGCTTTCTTGTGAGCTGGGCACAAAACCGCAGGATTGCTTCAGGCCCTAATCTGTTTCCAGCAGGGCACACTGAGCCTTTGTTTAATTCCTCTTCCTGGTGGGCAATGAGCGTTACATTTGCCCGTGCAGACACCTACAGCTAGTCTCTCATTGGTTCTCCCTATTCCTGTTCATCTTGCACAGAAATTGCAAGCTGTGCCAAACAGGAGGTTAAAGGCACTGACTCTCCAAGCGGGGAGAGTGTTAGTAAAGCATCTGGAATGGTGAACCCGAGGACCAGGATACGAAAACTGAGATGCATTTTAAATCGTTTCTCAATCACACGGTGGACGATACTCTGGGTTTCCCATGCATGTTTTAGCTGGAGGAAGAATGCCTTGAACCTGGAGAGTTGGTACCCATGGAATGGGTACCATGCAGTATGACTTCAAAGGGTCTGCATTTGCTCACCGAAACTCACCAGTGCTATCAGCCTGAAGTGTCCAGCCTTATGTCTCAACCAGCTCTGGGTGTAGATGTGGTCAATCCCGGTTGCATCACATGACCTGAGTGAATTATTTAAGAATTGCTCTCTATTTCACTGTCTTTGTGTTTTGTTTTCGAAATTTATTTTGATAATGGGATTTATCGGATTTTCACTGCTGCATTTCCGCTGCTGTACACACGCTTGATTCTCTTACGGAGACATATATATCCATGGGTTTTAAGATTCTTCCTAGTCAGGTATATTCCTAGGCGTTGAATATGTGGTGTTTAGTCCATTTCGTTGAGCAAGGAGTAGGTCTTGTCTATTACATATTTGGCTTATGGAATGTTATCTGTGCTAATTTCAGTCTCTGGTTTTATGCAGCACCCCAACGCACCTTTCCCCATAAGCAAGCACTAGTTGGTTTTGTAAATTTGAGACCCTGTTCTGTTTTGTAATTCAGTTCATGTGTAGTCAAGTTTACATTCCGTGTATTAGTGATATCTTATGATGTTTCTTTTTCTGTGTGACGTAGTTCACGTAGAATCACCGTACCTGCATCCACTCACTATGCCGCTACGGGCCTGATGACACAGATTTCATTGCTGAGTGATATTGCATTGTACGTACGTGCCACAACTTCTTTATCCATTTTTTGCTTTCTGGGATATTTACCTGATACTGTAGACGAGCTTCTTGTGAACACAGCCGTCCCAAATATTGGGGTGGCTGTCTGTTTTTGATTTTAATTTCCGTAAGCTATAGGACCATAAGTGGAAGTGCCATAGGCTGTGTTGCTTTGTTTCTTACGTGTTTCAGGAAACACCATACACTTCTCCAGGGTGGCTGCTGGCAATTTACATCCTGCCAATCAGCATAACAAGGCTCCCTGTTCTCCATATCCTGTCCTACCTTTCTGGATTTTACACTTTTTTCAGATGGCCCTTTTGCCCGGGGGGCAGTGAGACTTCATTGTAGTGCAGATTTCCTTTACAGGCTTGCTTGGTTGGCCAAAAAGGGCGTATGTGTTTTTTCCTGAATATATTCAGGAAAAAACGCATACGCCCTTTTTCGCCAAGTGCATCATTGTCGACGTTGTGCCTCTTTTCCTATGCTTCCAGGGCAATTCCAGTCTACCCCCTGCAATCGTTTTCCTGAAATTCTGCCCCGCTTTCAAGTCCCCTTTGCAGGCTTACTTCAATATATGTTTGGAGGAGAGCTGTCATTTATAACTCTGCAGGTTTGTGAATTACAGTGCCCCTGAGCTCCTTTCTTCAACTCGCTTTCTTGTGAGCTGGACACAAAACCAAAGGATTGCTTCAGGCCCTAATCTGTTTTCAGCAGGGCACGCTGAGCCTTTGGTTAATTCCTCTTCCTGGTGGGCAATGAGCGTTACATTTGCCCGTGCAGACACCTACAGCTAGTCTCTCATTGGTTCTCCCTATTCCTGTTCATCTTGCACAGAAATTGCAAGCTGTGCCAAACAGGAGGTTAAAGGCACTGACTCTCCAAGCGGGGAGAGTGTTAGTAAAGCATCTGGAATGGTGAACCCGAGGACCAGGATACGAAAACTGAGATGCATTTTAAATCGTTTCCCAATCACACGGTGGACGATACTCTGGGTTTCCCATGCATGTTTTAGCTGGAGGAAGAATCCCTTGAACCTGGAGAGTTGGGACCCATGGAATGGGTACCATGCAGTATGACTTTAAAGGGTCTGCATTTGCTCACCGAAACTCACCAATGCTATCAGGCTGAAGTGTCCAGCCTTATGTCTCAACCAGCTCTGTGTGTAGATGTGGTCAATCCCGGTTGCATCACATGCCCTGAGTGAATTATTTAAGAATTGCTCTCTATTTCACTGTCTTTGTGTTTTGTTTTCGAAATTTATTTTGATAATGGGATTTATCGGATTTTCACTGCTGCATTTCCGCCGCTGTACACACGCTTGATTCTCTTACGGAGACATATATATCCATGGGTTTTAAGATTCTTCCTAGTCAGGTATATTCCTAGGCGTTGAATATGTGGTGTTGAGTCCATTTCGTTGAGCAAGGAGTAGGTCTTGTCTATTACATATTTGGCTTATGGAATGTTATCTGTGCTAATTTCAGTCTCTGGTTTTATGCAGCACCCCAACGCACCTTTCCCCATAAGCAAGCACTAGTTGGTTTTGTAAATTTGAGACCCTGTTCTGTTTTGTAATTCAGTTCATGTGTAGTCAAGTTTACATTCCGTGTATTAGTGATATCTTATGATGTTTCTTTTTCTGTGTGACGTAGTTCACGTAGAATCACCGTACCTGCATCCACTCACTATGCCGCTACGGGCCTGATGACACAGATTTCATTGCTGAGTGATATTGCATTGTACGTACGTGCCACAACTTCTTTATCCATTTTTTGCTTTCTGGGATATTTACCTGATACTGTAGACGAGCTTCTGGTGAACACAGCCGTCCCAAATATTGGGGTGGCTGTCTGTTTTTGATTTTAATTTCCGTAAGCTATAGGACCATAAGTGGAAGTGCCATAGGCTGTGTTGCTTTGTTTCTTACGTGTTTCAGGAAACACCATACACTTCTCCAGGGTGGCTGCTGGCAATTTACATCCTGCCAATCAGCATAACAAGGCTCCCTTTTCTCCATATCCTGTCCTACCTTTCTGGATTTCACACTTTTTTCAGATGGCCCTTTTGCCGGGGGGGCAGTGAGACTTCATTGTAGTGCAGATTTCCTTTACAGGCTTGCTTGGTTGGCCAAAAAGGGCGTATGCGTTTTTTCCTGAATATATTCAGGGCAATTCCAGTCTACCCCCTTCAATCGTTTTCCTGAAATTCAGCCCCGCTTTCAAGTCCCCTTCGCAGACTTACTTCAATATATTTTTGGAGGATAGCTGTCATTTATAACTCTGCAGGTTTTTGAAGTACAGTGCCCCTGAGCTCCTTTCTTCAACTCGCTTTCTTGTGAGCTGGGCACAAAACCGCAGGATTGCTTCAGGCCCTAATCTGTTTCCAGCAGGGCACACTGAGCCTTTGTTTAATTAATCTTCCTGGTGGGCAATGAGCGTTACATTTGCCCGTGCAGACACCTACAGCTAGTCTCTCATTGGTTCTCCCTATTCCTGTTCATCTTGCACAGAAATTGCAAGCTGTGCGAAACAGGAGGTTAAAGGCACTGACTCTCCAAGCGGGGAGAGTGTTAGTAAAGCATCTGGAATGGTGAACCCGAGGACCAGGAAACGAAAACTGAGATGCATTTTAAATCATTTCCCAATCACACGGTGGACGATACTCTGGGTTTCCCATGCATGTTTTAGCTGGAGGAAGAATCCCTTGAACCTGGAGAGTTGGGACCCATGGAATGGGTACCATGCAGTATGACTTCAAAGGGTCTGCATTTGCTCACCGAAACTCACCAATGCTATCAGCCTGAAGTGTCCAGCCTTATGTCTCAACCAGCTCTGGGTGTAGATGTGGTCAATCCCGGTTGCATCACATGCCCTGAGTGAATTAGTTAAGAATTGCTCTCTATTTCACTGTCTTTGTGTTTTGTTTTCGAAATTTATTTTGATAATGGGATTTATCGGATTTTCACTGCTGCGTTTCGGCCACTGTACACACGCTTGATTCTCTTACGGAGACATATATATCCATGGGTTTTAAGATTCTTCCTAGTCAGGTATATTCCTAGGCGTTGAATATGTGGTGTTGGGTCCATTTCGTTGAGCAAGGAGTAGGTCTTGTCTATTACATATTTGGCTTATGGAAAGTTATCTGTGCTAATTTCAGTCTCTGGTTTTATGCAGCACCCCAAGGCACCTTTCCCCATAAGCAAGCACTAGTTGGTTTTCTAAATTTGAGACCCTGTTCTTTTTTGTAATTCAGTTCATGTGTAGTCAAGTTTACATTCCGTGTATTAGTGATATCTTATGATGTTTCTTTTTCTGTGTGACGTAGTTCACGTAGAATCACCGTACCTGCATCCACTCACTATGCCGCTACGGGCCTGATGACACAGATTTCATTGCTGAGTGATATTGCATTGTACGTACGTGCCACAACTTCTTTATCCATTTTTTGCTTTCTGGGATATTTACCTGATACTGTAGACGAGCTTCTTGTGAACACAGCCGTTCCAAATATTGGGGTGGCTGTCTGTTTTTGATTTTAATTTCCGTAAGCTATAGGACCATAAGTGGAAGTGCCATAGGCTGTGTTGCTTTGTTTCTTACGTGTTTCAGGAAACACCATACACTTCTCCAGGGTGGCTGCTGGCAATTTACATCCTGCCAATCAGCATAACAAGGCTCCCTGTTCTCCATATCCTGTCCTACCTTTCTGGATTTTACACTTTTTTCAGATGGCCCTTTTGCCCCGGGGGGGGGGGGGGCAGTGAGATTTCATTGTAGTGCAGATTTCCTTTACAGGCTTGCTTGGTTGGCCAAAAAGGGCGTATGCGTTTTTTCCTTTTTGGCCAAGTGCATCATTGTCGACGTTGTGCCTCTTTTCCTATGCTTTCAGGGCAATTCCAGTCTACACCCTGCAATCGTATTCCTGAAATTCTGCCCCGCTTTCAAGTCCCCTTCGCAGGCTTACTTCAATATATTTTTGGAGGATAGCTGTCATTTATAACTCTGCAGGTTTGTGAAGTATAGTGCCCCTGAGCTCCTTTCTTCAACTCGCTTTCTTGTGAGCTGGGCACAAAACCGCAGGATTGCTTCAGGCCCTAATCTGTTTCCAGCAGGGCACACTGAGCCTTTGTTTAATTCCTCTTCCTGGTGGGCAATGAGCGTTACATTTGCCCGTGCAGACACCTACAGCTAGTCTCTCATTGGTTCTCCCTATTCCTGTTCATCTTGCACAGAAATGGCAAGCTGTGCCAAACAGGAGGTTAAAGGCACTGACTCTCCAAGCGGGGAGAGTGTTAGTAAAGCATCTGGAATGGTGAACCCGAGGACCAGGATACGAAAACTGAGATGCATTTTAAATCGTTTCTCAATCACACGGTGGACGATACTCTGGGTTTCCCATGCATGTTTTAGCTGGAGGAAGAATGCCTTGAACCTGGAGAGTTGGTACCCATGGAATGGGTACCATGCAGTATGACTTCAAAGGGTCTGCATTTGCTCACCGAAACTCACCAGTGCTATCAGCCTGAAGTGTCCAGCCTTATGTCTCAACCAGCTCTGGGTGTAGATGTGGTCAATCCCGGTTGCATCACATGACCTGAGTGAATTATTTAAGAATTGCTCTCTATTTCACTGTCTTTGTGTTTTGTTTTCGAAATTTATTTTGATAATGGGATTTATCGGATTTTCACTGCTGCATTTCCGCTGCTGTACACACGCTTGATTCTCTTACGGAGACATATATATCCATGGGTTTTAAGATTCTTCCTAGTCAGGTATATTCCTAGGCGTTGAATATGTGGTGTTTAGTCCATTTCGTTGAGCAAGGAGTAGGTCTTGTCTATTACATATTTGGCTTATGGAATGTTATCTGTGCTAATTTCAGTCTCTGGTTTTATGCAGCACCCCAACGCACCTTTCCCCATAAGCAAGCACTAGTTGGTTTTGTAAATTTGAGACCCTGTTCTGTTTTGTAATTCAGTTCATGTGTAGTCAAGTTTACATTCCGTGTATTAGTGATATCTTATGATGTTTCTTTTTCTGTGTGACGTAGTTCACGTAGAATCACCGTACCTGCATCCACTCACTATGCCGCTACGGGCCTGATGACACAGATTTCATTGCTGAGTGATATTGCATTGTACGTACGTGCCACAACTTCTTTATCCATTTTTTGCTTTCTGGGATATTTACCTGATACTGTAGACGAGCTTCTTGTGAACACAGCCGTCCCAAATATTGGGGTGGCTGTCTGTTTTTGATTTTAATTTCCGTAAGCTATAGGACCATAAGTGGAAGTGCCATAGGCTGTGTTGCTTTGTTTCTTACGTGTTTCAGGAAACACCATACACTTCTCCAGGGTGGCTGCTGGCAATTTACATCCTGCCAATCAGCATAACAAGGCTCCCTGTTCTCCATATCCTGTCCTACCTTTCTGGATTTTACACTTTTTTCAGATGGCCCTTTTGCCCGGGGGGCAGTGAGACTTCATTGTAGTGCAGATTTCCTTTACAGGCTTGCTTGGTTGGCCAAAAAGGGCGTATGTGTTTTTTCCTGAATATATTCAGGAAAAAACGCATACGCCCTTTTTCGCCAAGTGCATCATTGTCGACGTTGTGCCTCTTTTCCTATGCTTCCAGGGCAATTCCAGTCTACCCCCTGCAATCGTTTTCCTGAAATTCAGCCCCGCTTTCAAGTCCCCTTCGCAGGCTTACTTCAATATATTTTTGGAGGATAGCTGTCATTTATAACTCTGCAGGTTTGTGAAGTACAGTGCCCCTGAGCTCCTTTCTTCAACTCGCTTTCTTGTGAGCTGGGCACAAAACCGCAGGATTGCTTCAGGCCCTAATCTGTTTCCAGCAGGGCACGCTGAGCCTTTGTTTAATTCCTCTTCCTGGTGGGCAATGAGCGTTACATTTGCCCGTGCAGACACCTACAGCTAGTCTCTCATTGGTTCTCCCTATTCCTGTTCATCTTGCACAGAAATGGCAGGCTGTGCCAAACAGGAGGTTAAAGGCACTGACTCTCCAAGCGGGGAGAGTGTTAGTAAAGCATCTGGAATGGTGAACCCGAGGACCAGGATACGAAAACTGAGATGCATTTTAAATCGTTTCCCAATCACACGGTGGACGATACTCTGGGTTTCCCATGCATGTTTTAGCTGGAGGAAGAATGCCTTGAACCTGGAGAGTTGGGACCCATGGAATGGGTACCATGCAGTATGACTTCAAAAGGTCTGCATTTGCTCACCGAAACTCACCAGTGCTATCAGCCTGAAGTGTCCAGCCTTATGTGTCAACCAGCTCTGGGTGTAGATGAGGTCAATCCCGGTTGCATCACATGCCCTGAGTGAATTATTTAAGAATTGCTCTCTATTTCACTGTCTTTGTGTTTTGTTTGCGAAATTTATTTTGATAATGGGATTTATCGGATTTTCACTGCTGCATTTCCGCCGCTGTACACACGCTTGATTCTCTTACGGAGACATATATATCCATGGGTTTTAAGATTCTTCCTAGTCAGGTATATTCCTAGGCGTTGAATATGTGGTGTTGGGTCCATTTCGTTGAGCAAGGAGTAGGTCTTGTCTATTACATATTTGGCTTATGGAAAGTTATCTGTGCTAATTTCCGTCTCTGGTTTTATGCAGCACCCCAAGGCACCTTTCCCCATAAGCAAGCACTAGTTGGTTTTCTAAATTTGAGACCCTGTTCTGTTTTGTAATTCAGTTTATGTGTAGTCAAGTTTACATTCCGTGTATTAGTGATATCTTATGATGTTTCTTTTTCTGTGTGACGTAGTTCACGTAGAATCACCGTACCTGCATCAACTCACTATGCCGCTACGGGCCTGATGACACAGATTTCATTGCTGAGTGATATTGCATTGTACGTACGTGCCACAACTTCTTTATCCATATTTTGCTTTCTGGGATATTTACCTGATACTGTAGTCGAGCTTCTAGTGAACACAGCCGTCCCAAATATTGGGGTGGCTGTCTGTTTTTGATTTTAATTTCCGTAAGCTATAGGACCATAAGTGGAAGTGCCATAGGCTGTGTTGCTTTGTTTCTTACCTGTTTCAGGAAACACCATACACTTCTCCAGGGTGGCTGCTGGCAATTTACATCCTGCCAATCAGCATAACAAGGCTCCCTGTTCTCCATATCCTGTCCTACCTTTCTGGATTTTACACTTTTTTCAGATGGCCCTTTTGCCCGTGGGGGGCAGTGAGATTTCATTGTAGTGCAGATTTCCTTTACAGGCTTGCTTGGTTGGCCAAAAAGGGCGTATGCGTTTTTTTCTGAATATATTCAGGGCAATTCCAGTCTACCCCCTGCAATCGTTTTCCTGAAATTCAGCCCCGCTTTCAAGTCCCCTTCGCAGACTTACTTCAATATATTTTTGGAGGATAGCTGTCATTTATAACTCTGCAGGTTTGTGAAGTACAGTGCCCCTGAGCTCCTTTCTTCAACTCGCTTTCTTGTGAGCTGGGCACAAAACCGCAGGATTGCTTCAGGCCCTAATCTGTTTCCAGCAGGGCACACTGAGCCTTTGTTTAATTAATCTTCCTGATGGGCAATGAGCGTTACATTTGCCCGTGCAGACACCTACAGCTAGTCTCTCATTGGTTCTCCCTATTCCTGTTCATCTTGCACAGAAATTGCAAGCTGTGCGAAACAGGAGGTTAAAGGCACTGACTCTCCAAGCGGGGAGAGTGTTAGTAAAGCATCTGGAATGGTGAACCCGAGGATCTGGAAACGAAAACTGAGATGCATTTTAAATCATTTCCCAATCACACGGTGGACGATACTCTGGGTTTCCCATGCATGTTTTAGCTGGAGGAAGAATCCCTTGAACCTGGAGAGTTGGGACCCATGGAATGGGTACCATGCAGTATGACTTCAAAGGGTCTGCATTTGCTCACCGAAACTCACCAATGCTATCAGCCTGAAGTGTCCAGCCTTATGTCTCAACCAGCTCTGGGTGTAGATGTGGTCAATCCCGGTTGCATCACATGCCCTGAGTGAATTAGTTAAGAATTGCTCTCTATTTCACTGTCTTTGTGTTTTGTTTTCGAAATTTATTTTGATAATGGGATTTATCGGATTTTCACTGCTGCGTTTCGGCCACTGTACACACGCTTGATTCTCTTATGGAGACATATATATCCATGGGTTTTAAGATTCTTCCTAGTCAGGTATATTCCTAGGCGTTGAATATGTGGTGTTGGGTCCATTTCGTTGAGCAAGGAGTAGGTCTTGTCTATTACATATTTGGCTTATGGTAAGTTATCTGTGCTAATTTCAGTCTCTGGTTTTATGCAGCCCCCCAAGGCACCTTTCCCCATAAGCAAGCACTAGTTGGTTTTCTAAATTTGAGACCCTGTTCTTTTTTGTAATTCAGTTCATGTGTAGTCAAGTTTACATTCCGTGTATTAGTGATATCTTATGATGTTTATTTTTCTGTGTGACGTAGTTCACGTAGAATCACTGTACCTGCATCCACTCACTATGCCGCTACGGGCCTGATGACACAGATTTCATTGCTGAGTGATATTGCATTGTACGTACGTGCCACAACTTCTTTATCCATTTTTTGCTTTCTGGGATATTTACCTGATACTGTAGACGAGCTTCTTGTGAACACAGCCGTTCCAAATATTGGGGTGGCTGTCTGTTTTTGATTTTAATTTCCGTAAGCTATAGGACCATAAGTGGAAGTGCCATAGGCTGTGTTGCTTTGTTTCTTACGTGTTTCAGGAAACACCATACACTTCTCCAGGGTGGCTGCTGGCAATTTACATCCTGCCAATCAGCATAACAAGGCTCCCTGTTCTCCATACCCTGTCCTACCTTTCTGGATTTTACACTTTTTTCAGATGGCCCTTTTGCCCCGGGGGGGGGGGGCAGTGAGATTTCATTGTAGTGCAGATTTCCTTTACAGGCTTGCTTGGTTGGCCAAAAAGGGCGTATGCGTTTTTTCCTGAATATATTCAGGAAAAAACGCATACGCCCTTTTTGGCCAAGTGCATCATTGTCGACGTTGTGCCTCTTTTCCTATGCTTTCAGGGCAATTCCAGTCTACCCCCTGCAATCGTTTTCCTGAAATTCTGCCCCGCTTTCAAGTCCCCTTCGCAGGCTTACTTCAATATATTTTTGGAGGATAGCTGTCATTTATAACTCTGCAGGTTTGTGAAGTACAGTGCCCCTGAGCTCCTTTCTTCAACTCGCTTTCTTGTGAGCTGGGCACAAAACCGCAGGATTGCTTCAGGCCCTAATCTGTTTCCAGCAGGGCACACTGAGCCTTTGTTTAATTCCTCTTCCTGGTGGGCAATGAGCGTTACATTTGCCCGTGCAGACACCTACAGCTAGTCTCTCATTGGTTCTCCCTATTCCTGTTCATCCTGCACAGAAATGGCAAGCTGTGCCAAACAGGAGGTTAAAGGCACTGACTCTCCAAGCGGGGAGAGTGTTAGTAAAGCATCTGGAATGGTGAACCCGAGGACCAGGATACGAAAACTGAGATGCATTTTAAATCGTTTCCCAATCACACGGTGGACGATACTCTGGGTTTCCCATGCATGTTTTAGCTGGAGGAAGAATGCCTTGAACCTGGAGAGTTGGGACCCATGGAATGGGTACCATGCAGTATGACTTCAAAGGGTCTGCATTTGCTCACCGAAACTCACCAGTGCTATCAGCCTGAAGTGTCCAGCCTTATGTCTCAACCAGCTCTGGGTGTAGATGTGGTCAATCCCGGTTGCATCACATGACCTGAGTGAATTATTTAAGAATTGCTCTCTATTTCACTGTCTTTGTGTTTTGTTTTCGAAATTTATTTTGATAATGGGATTTATCGGATTTTCACTGCTGCATTTCCGCTGCTGTACACACGCTTGATTCTCTTACGGAGACATATATATCCATGGGTTTTAAGATTCTTCCTAGTCAGGTATATTCCTAGGCGTTGAATATGTGGTGTTTAGTCCATTTCGTTGAGCAAGGAGTAGGTCTTGTCTATTACATATTTGGCTTATGGAATGTTATCTGTGCTAATTTCAGTCTCTGGTTTTATGCAGCACGCCAACGCACCTTTCCCCATAAGCAAGCACTAGTTGGTTTTCTAAATTTGAGACCCTGTTCTGTTTTGTAATTCAGTTCATGTGTAGTCAAGTTTACATTCCGTGTATTAGTGATATCTTATGATGTTTCTTTTTCTGTGTGACGTAGTTCACGTAGAATCACCGTACCTGCATCCACTCACTATGCCGCTACGGGCCTGATGACACAGATTTCATTGCTGAGTGATATTGCATTGTACGTACGTGCCACAACTTCTTTATCCATTTTTTGCTTTCTGGGATATTTACCTGATACTGTAGACGAGCTTCTTGTGAACACAGCCGTCCCAAATATTGGGGTGGCTGTCTGTTTCTGATTTTAATTTCCGTAAGCTATAGGACCATAAGTGGAAGTGCCATAGGCTGTGTTGCTTTGTTTCTTACGTGTTTCAGGAAACACCATACACTTCTCCAGGGTGGCTGCTGGCAATTTACATCCTGCCAATCAGCATAACAAGGCTCCCTGTTCTCCATATCCTGTCCTACCTTTCTGGATTTTACACTTTTTTCAGATGGCCCTTTTGCCCGGGGGGGGGGGGGCAGTGAGATTTCATTGTAGTGCAGATTTCCTTTACAGGCTTGCTTGGTTGGCCAAAAAGGGCGTATGCGTTTTTTCCTGAATATATTCAGGGCAATTCCAGTCTACCCCCTGCAATCGTTTTCCTGAAATTCAGCCCCGCTTTCAAGTCCCCTTCGCAGACTTACTTCAATATATTTTTGGAGGATAGCTGTCATTTATAACTCTGCAGGTTTTTGAAGTACAGTGCCCCTGAGCTCCTTTCTTCAACTCGCTTTCTTGTGAGCTGGGCACAAAACCGCAGGATTGCTTCAGGCCCTAATCTGTTTCCAGCAGGGCACACTGAGCCTTTGTTTAATTAATCTTCCTGGTGGGCAATGAGCGTTACATTTGCCCGTGCAGACACCTACAGCTAGTCTCTCATTGGTTCTCCCTATTCCTGTTCATCTTGCACAGAAATTGCAAGCTGTGCGAAACAGGAGGTTAAAGGCACTGACTCTCCAAGCGGGGAGAGTGTTAGTAAAGCATCTGGAATGGTGAACCCGAGGACCAGGAAACGAAAACTGAGATGCATTTTAAATCATTTCCCAATCACACGGTGGACGATACTCTGGGTTTCCCATGCATGTTTTACCTGGAGGAAGAATCCCTTGAACCTGGAGAGTTGGGACCCATGGAATGGGTACCATGCAGTATGACTTCAAAGGGTCTGCATTTGCTCACCGAAACTCACCAATGCTATCAGCCTGAAGTGTCCAGCCTTATGTCTCAACCAGCTCTGGGTGTAGATGTGGTCAATCCCGGTTGCATCACATGCCCTGAGTGAATTAGTTAAGAATTGCTCTCTATTTCACTGTCTTTGTGTTTTGTTTTCGAAATTTATTTTGATAATGGGATTTATCGGATTTTCACTGCTGCGTTTCGGCCACTGTACACACGCTTGATTCTCTTACGGAGACATATATATCCATGGGTTTTAAGATTCTTCCTAGTCAGGTATATTCCTAGGCGTTGAATATGTGGTGTTGGGTCCATTTCGTTGAGCAAGGAGTAGGTCTTGTCTATTACATATTTGGCTTATGGAAAGTTATCTGTGCTAATTTCAGTCTCTGGTTTTATGCAGCCCCCCAAGGCACCTTTCCCCATAAGCAAGCACTAGTTGGTTTTCTAAATTTGAGACCCTGTTCTTTTTTGTAATTCAGTTCATGTGTAGTCAAGTTTACATTCCGTGTATTAGTGATATCTTATGATGTTTCTTTCTCTGTGTGACGTAGTTCACGTAGAATCACCGTACCTGCATCCACTCACTATGCCGCTACGGGCCTGATGACACAGATTTCATTGCTGAGTGATATTGCATTGTACGTACGTGCCACAACTTCTTTATCCATTTTTTGCTTTCTGGGATATTTACCTGATACTGTAGACGAGCTTCTTGTGAACACAGCCGTTCCAAATATTGGGGTGGCTGTCTGTTTTTGATTTTAATTTCCGTAAGCTATAGGACCATAAGTGGAAGTGCCATAGGCTGTGTTGCTTTGTTTCTTACCTGTTTCAGGAAACACCATACACTTCTCCAGGGTGGCTGCTGGCAATTTACATCCTGCCAATCAGCATAACAAGGCTCCCTGTTCTCCATATCCTGTCCTACCTTTCTGGATTTTACACTTTTTTCAGATGGCCCTTTTGCCCCGGGGGGGGGGGGGCAGTGAGATTTCATTGTAGTGCAGATTTCCTTTACAGGCTTGCTTGGTTGGCCAAAAAGGGCGTATGCGTTTTTTCCTGAATATATTCAGGAAAAAACGCATACGCCCTTTTTGGCCAAGTGCATCATTGTCGACGTTGTGCCTCTTTTCCTATGCTTTCAGGGCAATTCCAGTCTACCCCCTGCAATCGTATTCCTGAAATTCTGCCCCGCTTTCAAGTCCCCTTCGCAGGCTTACTTCAATATATTTTTGGAGGATAGCTGTCATTTATAACTCTGCAGGTTTGTGAAGTACAGTGCCCCTGAGCTCCTTTCTTCAACTCGCTTTCTTGTGAGCTGGGCACAAAACCGCAGGATTGCTTCAGGCCCTAATCTGTTTCCAGCAGGGCACACTGAGCCTTTGTTTAATTCCTCTTCCTGGTGGGCAATGAGCGTTACATTTGCCCGTGCAGACACCTACAGCTAGTCTCTCATTGGTTCTCCCTATTCCTGTTCATCTTGCACAGAAATGGCAAGCTGTGCCAAACAGGAGGTTAAAGGCACTGACTCTCCAAGCGGGGAGAGTGTTAGTAAAGCATCTGGAATGGTGAACCCGAGGAACAGGATACGAAAACCGAGATGCATTTTAAATCGTTTCTCAATCACACGGTGGACGATACTCTGGGTTTCCCATGCATGTTTTAGCTGGAGGAAGAATGCCTTGAACCTGGAGAGTTGGGACCCATGGAATGGGTACCATGCAGTATGACTTCAAAGGGTCTGCATTTGCTCACCGAAACTCACCAGTGCTATCAGCCTGAAGTGTCCAGCCTTATGTCTCAACCAGCTCTGGGTGTAGATGTGGTCAATCCCGGTTGCATCACATGACCTGAGTGAATTATTTAAGAATTGCTCTCTATTTCACTGTCTTTGTGTTTTGTTTTCGAAATTTATTTTGATAATGGGATTTATCGGATTTTCACTGCTGCATTTCCGCTGCTGTACACACGCTTGATTCTCTTACGGAGACATATATATCCATGGGTTTTAAGATTCTTCCTAGTCAGGTATATTCCTAGGCGTTGAATATGTGGTGTTTAGTCCATTTCGTTGAGCAAGGAGTAGGTCTTGTCTGTTACATATTTGGCTTATGGAATGTTATCTGTGCTAATTTCAGTCTCTGGTTTTATGCAGCACCCCAACGCACCTTTCCCCATAAGCAAGCACTAGTTGGTTTTCTAAATTTGAGACCCTGTTCTGTTTTGTAATTCAGTTCATGTGTAGTCAAGTTTACATTCCGTGTATTAGTGATATCTTATGATGTTTCTTTTTCTGTGTGACGTAGTTCACGTAGAATCAGCGTACCTGCATCCACTCACTATGCCGCTACGGGCCTGATGACACAGATTTCATTGCTGAGTGATATTGCATTGTACGTACGTGCCACAACTTCTTTATCCATTTTTTGCTTTCTGGGATATTTACCTGATACTGTAGACGAGCTTCTTGAGAACACAGCCGTCCCAAATATTGGGGTGGCTGTCTGTTTTTGATTTTAATTTCCGTAAGCTATAGGACCATAAGTGGAAGTGCCATAGGCTGTGTTGCTTTGTTTCTTACGTGTTTCAGGAAACACCATACACTTCTCCAGGGTGGCTGCTGGCAATTTACATCCTGCCAATCAGCATAACAAGGCTCCCTGTTCTCCATATCCTGTCCTACCTTTCTGGATTTTACACTTTTTTCAGATGGCCCTTTTGCCCGGGGGGGGGGGCAGTGAGATTTCATTGTAGTGCAGATTTCCTTTACAGGCTTGCTTGGTTGGCCAAAAAGGGCGTATGCGTTTTTTCCTGAATATATTCAGGAAAAAACGCATACGCCCTTTTTGGCCAAGTGCATCATTGTCGACGTTGTGCCTCTTTTCCTATGCTTTCAGGGCAATTCCAGTCTACCCCCTGCAATCGTTTTCCTGAAATTCTGTCCCGCTTTCAAGTCCCCTACGCAGGCTTACTTCAATATATTTTTGGAGGATAGCTGTCATTTATAACTCTGCAGGATTGTGAATTACAGTGCCCCTGAGCTCCTTTCTTCAACTCGCTTTCTTGTGAGCTGGGCACAAAACCGCAGGATTGCTGCAGGACCTAATCTGTTTCCAGCAGGGCACACTGAGCCTTTGTTTAATTCCTCTTCCTGGTGGGCAATGAGCGTTACATTTGCCCGTGCAGACACCTACAGCTAGTCTCTCATTGGTTCTCCCTATTCCTGTTCATCTTGCACAGAAATTGCAAGCTGTGCCAAAGAGGAGGTTAAAGGCACTGACTCTCCAAGCGGGGAGAGTGTTAGTAAAGCATCTGGAATGGTGAACCCGAGGACCAGGATACGAAAACTGAGGTGCATTTTAAATCGTTTCCCAATCACACGGTGGACCATACTGTGGGTTTCCCATGCATGTTTTAGCTGGAGGAAGAATCCCTTGAACCTGAAGAGTTGGGACCCATGGAATAGGTACCATGCAGTATGACTTCAAAGGGTCTGCATTTGCTCACCGAAACTCACCAATGCTATCAGCCTGAAGTGTCCAGCCTTATGTCTCAACCAGCTCTGGGTGTAGATGTGGTCAATCCCAGTTGCATCACATGCCCTGAGTGAATTATTTAAGAATTGCTCTCTATTTCACTGTCTTTGTGTTTTGTTTTCGAAATTTATTTTGATAATGGGATTTATCGGATTTTCACTGCTGCGTTTCGGCCGCTGTACACACGCTTGATTCTCTTACGGAGACATATATATCCATGGGTTTTAAGATTCTTCCTAGTCAGGTATATTCCTAGGCGTTGAATATGTGGTGTTGGGTCCATTTCGTTGAGCAAGGAGTAGGTCTTGTCTATTACATATTTGGCTTATGGAAAGTTATCTGTGCTAATTTCAGTCTCTGGTTTTATGCAGCACCCCAAGGCACCTTTCCCCATAAGCAAGCACTAGTTGGTTTTCTAAATTTGAGACCGTGTTCTGTTTGGTAATTCAGTTCATGTGTAGTCAAGTTTACATTCCGTGTATTAGTGATATCTTATGATGTTTCTTTTTCTGTGTGACGTTGTTCACGTACAATCACCGTACCTGCATCCACTTACTATGCCGCTACGGGCCTGATGACACAGATTTCATTGCTGAGTGATATTGCATTGTACGTACGTGCCACAACTTCTTTATCCATTTTTTGCTTTCTGGGATATTTACCTGATACTGTAGACGAGCTTCTTGTGAACACAGCCGTCCCAAATATTGGGGTGGCTGTCTGTTTTTGATTTTAATTTCCGTAAGCTATAGGACCATAAGTGGAAGTGCCATAGGATGTGTTGCTTTGTTTCTTACGTGTTTCAGGAAACACCATACACTTCTCCAGGGTGGCTGCTGGCAATTTACATCCTGCCAATCAGCATAACAAGGCTCCCTGTTCTCCATATCCTGTCCTACCTTTCTGGATTTTACACTTTTTTCAGATGGCCCTTTTGCCAGGGGGGGCAGTGAGATTTTATTGTAGTGCAGATTTCCTTTACAGGCTTGCTTGGTTGGCCAATAAGGGCGTATGCGTTTTTTCCTGAATATATTCAGGAAAAAACGCATACGCCCTTTTTGGCCAAGTGCATCATTGTCGACATTGTGCCTCTTTTCCTATGCTTTCAGGGCAATTCCAGTCTACCCCCTGCAATCGTTTTCCTGAAATTCAGCCCCGCTTTCAAGTCCCCTTCGCAGGCTTACTTCAATATATTTTTGGAGGATAGCTGTCATTTATAAATCTGCAGGTTTGTGAAGTACAGTGCCCCTGAGCTCCTTTCTTCACCTCGCTTTCTTGTGAGCTGGGCACAAAACCGCAGGATTGCTTCAGGCCCTAATCTGTTTCCAGCAGGGCACACTGTGCCTTTGTTTAATTCCTCTTCCTGGTGGGCAATGAGCGTTACATTTGCCCGTGCAGACACCTACAGCTAGTCTCTCATTGGTTCTCCCTATTCCTGTTCATCTTGCACAGAAATTGCAAGCTGTGCGAAACAGGAGGTTAAAGGCACTGACTCTCCAAGCGGGGAGAGTGTTAGTAAAGCATCTGGAATGGTGAACCCGAGGACCAGGAAACGAAAACTGAGATGCATTTTAAATCATTTCCCAATCACACGGTGGACGATACTCTGGGTTTCCCATGCATGTTTTAGCTGGAGGAAGAATCCCTTGAACCTGGAGAGTTGGGACCCATGGAATGGGTACCATGCAGTATGACTTCAAAGGGTCTGCATTTGCTCACCGAAACTCACCAATGCTATCAGCCTGAAGTGTCCAGCCTTATGTCTCAACCAGCTCTGGGTGTAGATGTGGTCAAACCCGGTTGCATCACATGCCCTGAGTGAATTATTTAAGAATTGCTCTCTATTTCACTGTCTTTGTGTTTTGTTTTCGAAATTTATTTTGATAATGGGATTTATCGGATTTTCACTGCTGCGTTTCGGCCGCTGTACACACGCTTGATTCTCTTACGGAGACATATATATCCATGGGTTTTAAGATTCTTCCTAGTCAGGTATATTCCTAGGCGTTGAATATGTGGTGTTGGGTCCATTTCGTTGAGCAAGTAGTAGGTCTTGTCTATTACATATTTGGCTTATGGAAAGTTATCTGTGCTAATTTCAGTCTCCGGTTTTATGCAGCACCCCAAGGCACCTTTCCCCATAAGCAAGCACTAGTTGGTTTTCTAAATTTGAGATCCTGTTCTTTTTTGTAATTCAGTTCATGTGTAGTCAAGTTTACATTCCGTGTATTAGTGATATCTTATGATGTTTCTTTTTCTGTGTGACGTAGTTCACGTAGAATCACCGTACCTGCATCCACTCACTATGCCGCTACGGGCCTGATGACACAGATTTCATTGCTGAGTGATATTGCATTGTACGTACGTGCCACAACTTCTTTATCCATTTTTTGCTTTCTGGGATATTTACCTGATACTGTAGACGAGCTTCTTCTGAACACAGCCGTCCCAAATATTGGGGTGGCTGTCTGTTTTTGATTTTAATTTCCGTAAGCTATAGGACCATAAGTGGAAGTGCCATAGGCTGTGTTGCTTTGTTTCTTACGTGTTTCAGGAAACACCATACACTTCTCCAGGGTGGCTGCTGGCAATTTACATCCTGCCAATCAGCATAACAAGGCTCCCTGTTCTCCATATCCTGTCCTACCTTTCTGGATTTTACACTTTTTTCAGATGGCCCTTTTGCCGGGGGGGGGGGGGGGGCAGTGAGATTTCATTGTAGTGCAGATTTCCTTTACAGGCTTGCTTGGTTGGCCAAAAAGGGCGTATGCGTTTTTTCCTGAATATATTCAGGAAAAAACGCATACGCCCTTTTTGGCCAAGTGCATCATTGTCGACGTTGTGCCTCTTTTCCTATGCTTTCAGGGCAATTCCAGTCTACCCCCTGCAATCGTTTTCCTGAAATTCAGCCCCGCTTTCAAGTCCCCTTCGCAGGCTTACTTCAATATATTTTTGGAGGATAGCTGTCATTTATAACTCTGCAGGTTTGTGAAGTACAGTGCCCCTGAGCTCCTTTCTTCAACTCGCTTTCTTGTGAGCTGGGCACAAAACCGCAGGATTGCTTCAGGCCCTAATCTGTTTCCAGCAGGGCACGCTGAGCCTTTGTTTAATTCCTCTTCCTGGTGGGCAATGAGCGTTACATTTGCCCGTGCAGACACCTACAGCTAGTCTCTCATTGGTTCTCCCTATTCCTGTTCATCTTGCACAGAAACGGCAAGCTGTGCCAAACAGGAGGTTAAAGGCACTGAGTCTCCAAGCGGGGAGAGTGTTAGTAAAGCATCTGGAATGGTGAACCCGAGAACCAGGATACGAAAACTGAGATGCATTTTAAATCGTTTCCCAATCACACGGTGGACGATACTCTGGGTTTCCCATGCATGTTTTAGCTGGAGGAAGAATCCCTTGAAACTGGAGAGTTGGGACCCATGGAATGGGTACCATGCAGTATGACTTCAAAGGGTCTGCATTTGCTCACCGAAACTCACCAATGCTATCAGCCTGAAGTGTCCAGCCTTATGTCTCAACCAGCTCTGGGTGTAGATGTGGTCAATCCCGGTTGCATCACATGCCCTGAGTGAATTATTTAAGAATTGCTCTCTATTTCACTGTCTTTGTGTTTTGTTTTCGAAATTTATTTTGATAATGGGATTTATCGGATTTTCACTGCTGCGTTTCGGCCGCTGTACACACGCTTGATTCTCTTACGGAGACATATATATCCATGGGTTTTAAGATTCTTCCTAGTCAGGTATATTCCTAGGCGTTGAATATGTGGTGTTGGGTCCATTTCGTTGAGCAAGGAGTACGTCTTGTCTATTACATATTTGGCTTATGGAAAGTTATCTGTGCTAATTTCAGTCTCTGGTTTTATGCGGCACCCCAACGCACCTTTCCCCATAAGCAAGCACTAGTTGGTTTTCTAAATTTGAGACCCTGTTCTTTTTTGTAATTCAGTTCATGTGTAGTCAAGTTTACATTCCGTGTATTAGTGATATCTTATGATGTTTCTTTTTCTGTGTGACGTAGTTCACGTAGAATCACCGTACCTGCATCCACTCACTATGCCGCTACGGGCCTGATGACACAGATTTCATTGCTGAGTGGTATTGCATTGTACGTACGTGCCAAAACTTCTTTATCCATTTTTTGCTTTCTGGGATATTTACCTGATACTGTAGACGAGCTTCTTGTGAACACAGCCGTCCCAAATATTGGGGTGGCTGTCTGTTTTTGATTTTAATTTCCGTAAGCTATAGGACCATAAGCGGAAGTGCCATAGGCTGTGTTGCTTTGTTTCTTACGTGTTTCAGGAAACACCATACACTTCTCCAGGGTGGCTGCTGGCAATTTACATCCTGCCAATCAGCATAACAAGGCTCCCTGTTCTCCGTATCCTGTCCTACCTTTCTGGATTTTACACTTTTTTCAGATGGCCCTTTTGCCCGGGGGGGCAGTGAGATTTCATTGTAGTGCAGATTTCCTTTACAGGCTTGCTTGGTTGGCCAAAAAGGGCGTATGCGTTTTTTCCTGAATATATTCAGGAAAAAACGCATACGCCCTTTTTGGCCAAGTGCATCATTGTCGACGTTGTGCCTCTTTTCCTATGCTTTCAGGGCAATTCCAGTCTACCCCCTGCAATCGTTTTCTTTAAATTCAGCCCCGCTTTCAAGTTCCCTTCGCAGGCTTACTTCAATATATTTTTGGAGGATAGCTGTCATTTATAACTCTGCAGGTTTGTGAAGTACAGTGCCCCTGAGCTCCTTTCTTCAACTCGCTTTCTTGTGAGCTGGGCACAAAACCGCAGGATTGCTTCAGGCCCTAATCTGTTTCCAGCAGGGCACACTGAGCCTTTGTTTAATTCCTCTTCCTGGTGGGCAATGAGCGTTACATTTGCCCGTGCAGACACCTACAGCTAGTCTCTCATTGGTTCTCCCTATTCCTGTTCATCTTGCACAGAAATGGCAAGCTGTGCCAAACAGGAGGTTAAAGGCACTGACTCTCCAAGCGGGGAGAGTGTTAGTAAAGCATCTGGAATGGTGAACCCGAGGACCAGGAAACGAAAACTGAGATGCATTTTAAATCATTTCCCAATCACACGGTGGACGATACTCTGGGTTTCCCATGCATGTTTTAGCTGGAGGAAGAATCCCTTGAACCTGGAGAGTTGGGACCCATGGAATGGGTACCATGCAGTATGACTTCAAAGGGTCTGCATTTGCTCACCGAAACTCACCAATGCTATCAGCCTGAAGTGTCCAGCCTTATGTCTCAACCAGCTCTGGGTGTAGATGTGGTCAAACCCGGTTGCATCACATGCCCTGAGTGAATTATTTAAGAATTGCTCTCTATTTCACTGTCTTTGTGTTTTGTTTTCGAAATTTATTTTGATAATGGGATTTATCGGATTTTCACTGCTGCGTTTCGGCCGCTGTACACACGCTTGATTCTCTTACGGAGACATATATATCCATGGGTTTTAAGATTCTTCCTAGTCAGGTATATTCCTAGGCGTTGAATATGTGGTGTTGGGTCCATTTCGTTGAGCAAGTAGTAGGTCTTGTCTATTACATATTTGGCTTATGGAAAGTTATCTGTGCTAATTTCAGTCTCCGGTTTTATGCAGCACCCCAAGGCACCTTTCCCCATAAGCAAGCACTAGTTGGTTTTCTAAATTTGAGATCCTGTTCTTTTTTGTAATTCAGTTCATGTGTAGTCAAGTTTACATTCCGTGTATTAGTGATATCTTATGATGTTTCTTTTTCTGTGTGACGTAGTTCACGTAGAATCACCGTACCTGCATCCACTCACTATGCCGCTACGGGCCTGATGACACAGATTTCATTGCTGAGTGATATTGCATTGTACGTACGTGCCACAACTTCTTTATCCATTTTTTGCTTTCTGGGATATTTACCTGATACTGTAGACGAGCTTCTTCTGAACACAGCCGTCCCAAATATTGGGGTGGCTGTCTGTTTTTGATTTTAATTTCCGTAAGCTATAGGACCATAAGTGGAAGTGCCATAGGCTGTGTTGCTTTGTTTCTTACGTGTTTCAGGAAACACCATACACTTCTCCAGGGTGGCTGCTGGCAATTTACATCCTGCCAATCAGCATAACAAGGCTCCCTGTTCTCCATATCCTGTCCTACCTTTCTGGATTTTACACTTTTTTTAGATGGCCCTTTTGCCCGGGGGGGGGGGGTGCAGTGAGATTTCATTGTAGTGCAGATTTCCTTTACAGGCTTGCTTGGTTGGCCAAAAAGTGCGTATGCGTTTTTTCCTGAATATATTCAGGAAAAAACGCATACGCCCTTTTTGGCCAAGTGCATCATTGTCGACGTTGTGCCTCTTTTCCTATGCTTTCAGGGCAATTCCAGTCTACCCCCTGCAATCGTTTTCCTGAAATTCAGCCCCGCTTTCAAGTCCCCTTCGCAGGCTTACTTCAATATATTTTTGGAGGATAGCTGTCATTTATAACTCTGCAGGTTTGTGAAGTACAGTGCCCCTGAGCTCCTTTCTTCAACTCGCTTTCTTGTGAGCTGGGCACAAAACCGCAGGATTGCTTCAGGCCCTAATCTGTTTCCAGCAGGGCACGCTGAGCCTTTGTTTAATTCCTCTTCCTGGTGGGCAATGAGCGTTACATTTGCCCGTGCAGACACCTACAGCTAGTCTCTCATTGGTTCTCCCTATTCCTGTTCATCTTGCACAGAAACGGCAAGCTGTGCCAAACAGGAGGTTAAAGGCACTGAGTCTCCAAGCGGGGAGAGTGTTAGTAAAGCATCTGGAATGGTGAACCCGAGAACCAGGATACGAAAACTGAGATGCATTTTAAATCGTTTCCCAATCACACGGTGGACGATACTCTGGGTTTCCCATGCATGTTTTAGCTGGAGGAAGAATCCCTTGAAACTGGAGAGTTGGGACCCATGGAATGGGTACCATGCAGTATGACTTCAAAGGGTCTGCATTTGCTCACCGAAACTCACCAATGCTATCAGCCTGAAGTGTCCAGCCTTATGTCTCAACCAGCTCTGGGTGTAGATGTGGTCAATCCCGGTTGCATCACATGCCCTGAGTGAATTATTTAAGAATTGCTCTCTATTTCACTGTCTTTGTGTTTTGTTTTCGAAATTTATTTTGATAATGGGATTTATCGGATTTTCACTGCTGCGTTTCGGCCGCTGTACACACGCTTGATTCTCTTACGGAGACATATATATCCATGGGTTTTAAGATTCTTCCTAGTCAGGTATATTCCTAGGCGTTGAATATGTGGTGTTGGGTCCATTTCGTTGAGCAAGTAGTAGGTCTTGTCTATTACATATTTGGCTTATGGAAAGTTATCTGTGCTAATTTCAGTCTCCGGTTTTATGCAGCACCCCAAGGCACCTTTCCCCATAAGCAAGCACTAGTTGGTTTTCTAAATTTGAGATCCTGTTCTTTTTTGTAATTCAGTTCATGTGTAGTCAAGTTTACATTCCGTGTATTAGTGATATCTTATGATGTTTCTTTTTCTGTGTGACGTAGTTCACGTAGAATCACCGTACCTGCATCCACTCACTATGCCGCTACGGGCCTGATGACACAGATTTCATTGCTGAGTGATATTGCATTGTACGTACGTGCCACAACTTCTTTATCCATTTTTTGCTTTCTGGGATATTTACCTGATACTGTAGACGAGCTTCTTCTGAACACAGCCGTCCCAAATATTGGGGTGGCTGTCTGTTTTTGATTTTAATTTCCGTAAGCTATAGGACCATAAGTGGAAGTGCCATAGGCTGTGTTGCTTTGTTTCTTACGTGTTTCAGGAAACACCATACACTTCTCCAGGGTGGCTGCTGGCAATTTACATCCTGCCAATCAGCATAACAAGGCTCCCTGTTCTCCATATCCTGTCCTACCTTTCTGGATTTTACACTTTTTTTAGATGGCCCTTTTGCCCGGGGGGGGGGGGTGCAGTGAGATTTCATTGTAGTGCAGATTTCCTTTACAGGCTTGCTTGGTTGGCCAAAAAGTGCGTATGCGTTTTTTCCTGAATATATTCAGGAAAAAACGCATACGCCCTTTTTGGCCAAGTGCATCATTGTCGACGTTGTGCCTCTTTTCCTATGCTTTCAGGGCAATTCCAGTCTACCCCCTGCAATCGTTTTCCTGAAATTCAGCCCCGCTTTCAAGTCCCCTTCGCAGGCTTACTTCAATATATTTTTGGAGGATAGCTGTCATTTATAACTCTGCAGGTTTGTGAAGTACAGTGCCCCTGAGCTCCTTTCTTCAACTCGCTTTCTTGTGAGCTGGGCACAAAACCGCAGGATTGCTTCAGGCCCTAATCTGTTTCCAGCAGGGCACGCTGAGCCTTTGTTTAATTCCTCTTCCTGGTGGGCAATGAGCGTTACATTTGCCCGTGCAGACACCTACAGCTAGTCTCTCATTGGTTCTCCCTATTCCTGTTCATCTTGCACAGAAACGGCAAGCTGTGCCAAACAGGAGGTTAAAGGCACTGAGTCTCCAAGCGGGGAGAGTGTTAGTAAAGCATCTGGAATGGTGAACCCGAGAACCAGGATACGAAAACTGAGATGCATTTTAAATCGTTTCCCAATCACACGGTGGACGATACTCTGGGTTTCCCATGCATGTTTTAGCTGGAGGAAGAATCCCTTGAAACTGGAGAGTTGGGACCCATGGAATGGGTACCATGCAGTATGACTTCAAAGGGTCTGCATTTGCTCACCGAAACTCACCAATGCTATCAGCCTGAAGTGTCCAGCCTTATGTCTCAACCAGCTCTGGGTGTAGATGTGGTCAATCCCGGTTGCATCACATGCCCTGAGTGAATTATTTAAGAATTGCTCTCTATTTCACTGTCTTTGTGTTTTGTTTTCGAAATTTATTTTGATAATGGGATTTATCGGATTTTCACTGCTGCGTTTCGGCCGCTGTACACACGCTTGATTCTCTTACGGAGACATATATATCCATGGGTTTTAAGATTCTTCCTAGTCAGGTATATTCCTAGGCGTTGAATATGTGGTGTTGGGTCCATTTCGTTGAGCAAGGAGTACGTCTTGTCTATTACATATTTGGCTTATGGAAAGTTATCTGTGCTAATTTCAGTCTCTGGTTTTATGCAGCACCCCAACGCACCTTTCCCCATAAGCAAGCACTAGTTGGTTTTCTAAATTTGAGACCCTGTTCTTTTTTGTAATTCAGTTCATGTGTAGTCAAGTTTACATTCCGTGTATTAGTGATATCTTATGATGTTTCTTTTTCTGTGTGACGTAGTTCACGTAGAATCACCGTACCTGCATCCACTCACTATGCCGCTACGGGCCTGATGACACAGATTTCATTGCTGAGTGGTATTGCATTGTACGTACGTGCCACAACTTCTTTATCCATTTTTTGCTTTCTGGGATATTTACCTGATTCTGTAGACGAGCTTCTTGTGAACACAGCCGTCCCAAATATTGGGGTGGCTGTCTGTTTTTGATTTTAATTTCCGTAAGCTATAGGACCATAAGCGGAAGTGCCATAGGCTGTGTTGCTTTGTTTCTTACGTGTTTCAGGAAACACCATACACTTCTCCAGGGTGGCTGCTGGCAATTTACATCCTGCCAATCAGCATAACAAGGCTCCCTGTTCTCCGTATCCTGTCCTACCTTTCTGGATTTTACACTTTTTTCAGATGGCCCTTTTGCCCGGGGGGGCAGTGAGATTTCATTGTAGTGCAGATTTCCTTTACAGGCTTGCTTGGTTGGCCAAAAAGGGCGTATGCGTTTTTTCCTGAATATATTCAGGAAAAAACGCATACGCCCTTTTTGGCCAAGTGCATCATTGTCGACGTTGTGCCTCTTTTCCTATGCTTTCAGGGCAATTCCAGTCTACCCCCTGCAATCGTTTTCCTTAAATTCAGCCCCGCTTTCAAGTTCCCTTCGCAGGCTTACTTCAATATATTTTTGGAGGATAGCTGTCATTTATAACTCTGCAGGTTTGTGAAGTACAGTGCCCCTGAGCTCCTTTCTTCAACTCGCTTTCTTGTGAGCTGGGCACAAAACCGCAGGATTGCTTCAGGCCCTAATCTGTTTCCAGCAGGGCACACTGAGCCTTTGTTTAATTCCTCTTCCTGGTGGGCAATGAGCGTTACATTTGCCCGTGCAGACACCTACAGCTAGTCTCTCATTGGTTCTCCCTATTCCTGTTCATCTTGCACAGAAATGGCAAGCTGTGCCAAACAGGAGGTTAAAGGCACTGACTCTCCAAGCGGGGAGAGTGTTAGTAAAGCATCTGGAATGGTGAACCCGAGGACCAGGATACGAAAACTGAGATGCATTTTAAATCGTTTCCCAATCACACGGTGGACGATACTCTGGGTTTCCCATGCATGTTTTAGCTGGAGGAAGAATGCTTTGAACCTGGAGAGTTGGGACCCATGGAATGGGTACCATGCAGTATGACTTCAAAGGGTCTGCATTTGCTCACCGAAACTCACCAGTGCTATCAGCCTGAAGTGTCCAGCCTTATGTCTCAACCAGCTCTGGGTGTAGATGTGGTCAATCCCGGTTGCATCACATGCCCTGAGTGAATTATTTAAGAATTGCTCTCTATTTCACTGTCTTTGTGTTTTGTTTTCGAAATTTATTTTGATAATGGGATTTATCGGATTTTCACTGCTGCATTTCCGCCGCTGTACACACGCTTGATTCTCTTACGGAAACATATATATCCATGGGTTTTAAGATTCTTCCTAGTCAGGTATATTCCTAGGCGTTGAATATGTGGTGTTGAGTCCATTTCGTTGAGCAAGGAGTAGGTCTTGTCTATTACATATTTGGCTTATGGAAAGTTATCTGTGCTAATTTCAGTCTCTGGTTTTATGCAGCACCCCAAGGCACCTTTCCCCATAAGCAAGCACTAGTTGGTTTTCTAAATTTGAGACCGTGTTCTGTTTTGTAATTCAGTTCATGTGTAGTGAAGTTTACATTCCGTGTATTAGTGATATCTTATGATGTTTCTTTTTCTGTGTGACGTAGTTCACGTAGAATCACCGTACCTGCATCCACTCACTATGCCGCTACGGGCCTGATGACACAGATTTCATTGCTGAGTGATATTGCATTGTACGTACGTGCCACAACTTCTTTATCCATTTTTTGCTTTCTGGGATATTTACCTGATACTGTAGACGAGCTTCTTGTGAACACAGCCATCCCAAATATTGGGGTGGCTGTCTCTTTTTGATTTTAATTTCCGTAAGCTATAGGACCATAAGGGGAAGTGCCATAGGCTGTGTTGCTTTGTTTCTTACGTGTTTCAGGAAACACCATACACTTCTCCAGGGTGGCTGCTGGCAATTTACATCCTGCCAATCAGCATAACAAGGCTCCCTGTTCTCCATATCCTGTCCTACCTTTCTGGATTTTACACTTTTTTCAGATGGCCCTTTTGCCCGGGGGGGCAGTGAGATTTCGTTGTAGTGCAGATTTCCTTTACAGGCTTGCTTGGTTGGCCAAAAAGGGCGTATGCGTTTTTTCCTGAATATATTCAGGAAAAAACGCATACGCCCTTTTTGGCCAAGTGCATCATTGTCGACGTTGTGCCTCTTTTCCTATGCTTTCAGGGCAATTCCAGTCTACCCCCTGCAATCCTTTTCCTGAAATTCTGCCCCGCTTTCAAGTCCCCTTCGCAGGCTTACTTCAATATATTTTTGGAGGATAGCTGTCATTTATAACTCTGCAGGTTTGTGAAGTACAGTGCCCCTGAGCTCCTTTCTTCAACTCGCTTTCTTGTGAGCTGGGCACAAAACCGCAGGATTGCTTCAGGCCCTAATCTGTTTCCAGCAGGGCACACTGAGCCTTTGTTTAATTCCTCTTCCTGGTGGGCAATGAGCGTTACATTTGCCCGTGCAGACACCTACAGCTAGTCTCTCATTGGTTCTCCCTATTCCTGTTCATCTTGCACAGAAACGGCAAGCTGTGCCAAACAGGAGGTTAAAGGCACTGACTCTCCAAGCGGGGAGAGTGTTAGTAAAGCATCTGGAATGGTGAACCCGAGGACCAGGATACGAAAACTGAGATGCATTTTAAATCGTTTCCCAATCACACGGTGGACGATACTCTGGGTTTCCCATGCATGTTTTAGCTGGAGGAAGAATGCCTTGAACCTGGAGAGTTGGGACCCATGGAATGGGTACCATGCAGTATGACTTCAAAGGGTCTGCATTTGCTCACCGAAACTCACCAGTGCTATCAGCCTGAAGTGTCCAGCCTTATGTCTCAACCAGCTCTGGGTGTAGATGTGGTCAATCCCGGTTGCATCACATGCCCTGAGTGAATTATTTAAGAATTGCTCTCTATTTCACTGTCTTTGTGTTTTGTTTTCGAAATTTATTTTGATAATGGGATTTATCGGATTTTCACTGCTGCGTTTCGGCCGCTGTACACACGCTTGATTCTCTTACGGAGACATATATATCCATGGGTTTTAAGATTCTTCCTAGTCAGGTATATTCCTAGGCGTTGAATATGTGGTGTTGGGTCCATTTCGTTGAGCAAGGAGTAGGTATTGTCTATTACATATTTGGCTTATGGAAAGTTATCTGTGCTAATTTCAGTCTCTGGTTTTATGCAGCACCCCAAGGCACCTTTCCCCATAAGCAAGCACTAGTTGGTTTTCTAAATTTGAGACCCTGTTCTTTTTTGTAATTCAGTTCATGTGTAGTCAAGTTTACATTCCGTGTATTAGTGATATCTTATGATGTTTCTTTTTCTGTGTGACGTAGTTCACGTAGAATCACCGTACCTGCATCCACTCACTATGCCGCTACGGGCCTGATGACACAGATTTCATTGCTGAGTGATATTGCATTGTACGTACGTGCCACAACTTCTTTATCCATTTTTTGCTTTCTGGGATATTTACCTGATACTGTAGACGAGCTTCTTGGGAACACAGCCGTCCCAAATATTGGGGTGGCTGTCTGTTTTTTATTTTAATTTCTGTAAGCTATAGGACCATAAGTGGAAGTGCCATAGGCTGTGTTGCTTTGTTTCTTACGTGTTTCAGGAAACACCATACACTTCTCCAGGGTGGCTGCTGGCAATTTACATCCTGCCAATCAGCATAACAAGGCTCCCTGTTCTCCATATCCTGTCCTACCTTTCTGGATTTTACACTTTTTTCAGATGGCCCTTTTGCCCGGGGGGGGGCAGTGAGATTTCATTGTAGTGCAGATTTCCTTTACAGGCTTGCTTGGTTGGCCAAAAAGGGCGTATGCGTTTTTTCCTAAATATATTCAGGAAAAAACGCATACGCCCTTTTTGGCCAAGTGCATCATTGTCGACGTTGTGCCTCTTTTCCTATGCTTTCAGGGCAATTCCAGTCTACCCCCTGCAATCGTTTTCCTGAAATTCAGCCCCGCTTTCAAGTCCCCTTCACAGGCTTACTTCAATATATTTTTGGAGGATAGCTGTCATTTATAACTCTGCAGGTTTGTGAAGTACAGTGCCCCTGAGCTCCTTTCTTCAACTCGCTTTCTTGTGAGCTGGGCACAAAACCGCAGGATTGCTTCAGGCCCTAATCTGTTTCCAGCAGGGCACACTGAGCCTTTGTTTAATTCCTCTTCCTGGTGGGCAATGAGCGTTACATTTGCCCGTGCAGACACCTACAGCTAGTCTCTCATTGGTTCTCCCTATTCCTGTTCATCTTGCACAGAAATGGCAAGCTGTGCCAAACAGGAGGTTAAAGGCACTGACTCTCCAAGCGGGGAGAGTGTTAGTAAAGCATCTGGAATGGTGAACCCGAGGACCAGGATACGAAAACTGAGATGCATTTTAAATCGTTTCCCAATCACACGGTGGACGATACTCTGGGTTTCCCATGCATGTTTTAGCTGGAGGAAGAATGCCTTGAACCTAGAGAGTTGGGACCCATGGAATGGGTACCATGCAGTATGACTTCAAAGGGTCTGCATTTGCTCACCGAAACTCACCAGTGCTATCAGCCTGAAGTGTCCAGCCTTATGTCTCAACCAGCTCTGGGTGTAGATGTGGTCAATCCCGGTTGCATCACATGCCCTGAGTGAATTATTTAAGAATTGCTCTCTATTTCACTGTCTTTGTGTTTTGTTTTCGAAATTTATTTTGATAATGGGATTTATCGGATTTTCACTGCTGCGTTTCGGCCGCTGTACACACGCTTGATTCTCTTACGGAGACATATATATCCATGGGTTTTAAGATTCTTCCTAGTCAGGTATATTCCTAGGCGTTGAATATGTGGTGTTGGGTCCATTTCGTTGAGCAAGGAGTACGTCTTGTCTATTACATATTTGGCTTATGGAAAGTTATCTGTGCTAATTTCAGTCTCTGGTTTTATGCGGCACCCCAACGCACCTTTCCCCATAAGCAAGCACTAGTTGGTTTTCTAAATTTGAGACCCTGTTCTTTTTTGTAATTCAGTTCATGTGTAGTCAAGTTTACATTCCGTGTATTAGTGATATCTTATGATGTTTCTTTTTCTGTGTGACGTAGTTCACGTAGAATCACCGTACCTGCATCCACTCACTATGCCGCTACGGGCCTGATGACACAGATTTCATTGCTGAGTGGTATTGCATTGTACGTACGTGCCAAAACTTCTTTATCCATTTTTTGCTTTCTGGGATATTTACCTGATACTGTAGACGAGCTTCTTGTGAACACAGCCGTCCCAAATATTGGGGTGGCTGTCTGTTTTTGATTTTAATTTCCGTAAGCTATAGGACCATAAGCGGAAGTGCCATAGGCTGTGTTGCTTTGTTTCTTACGTGTTTCAGGAAACACCATACACTTCTCCAGGGTGGCTGCTGGCAATTTACATCCTGCCAATCAGCATAACAAGGCTCCCTGTTCTCCGTATCCTGTCCTACCTTTCTGGATTTTACACTTTTTTCAGATGGCCCTTTTGCCCGGGGGGGCAGTGAGATTTCATTGTAGTGCAGATTTCCTTTACAGGCTTGCTTGGTTGGCCAAAAAGGGCGTATGCGTTTTTTCCTGAATATATTCAGGAAAAAACGCATACGCCCTTTTTGGCCAAGTGCATCATTGTCGACGTTGTGCCTCTTTTCCTATGCTTTCAGGGCAATTCCAGTCTACCCCCTGCAATCGTTTTCCTTAAATTCAGCCCCGCTTTCAAGTTCCCTTCGCAGGCTTACTTCAATATATTTTTGGAGGATAGCTGTCATTTATAACTCTGCAGGTTTGTGAAGTACAGTGCCCCTGAGCTCCTTTCTTCAACTCGCTTTCTTGTGAGCTGGGCACAAAACCGCAGGATTGCTTCAGGCCCTAATCTGTTTCCAGCAGGGCACACTGAGCCTTTGTTTAATTCCTCTTCCTGGTGGGCAATGAGCGTTACATTTGCCCGTGCAGACACCTACAGCTAGTCTCTCATTGGTTCTCCCTATTCCTGTTCATCTTGCACAGAAATGGCAAGCTGTGCCAAACAGGAGGTTAAAGGCACTGACTCTCCAAGCGGGGAGAGTGTTAGTAAAGCATCTGGAATGGTGAACCCGAGGACCAGGAAACGAAAACTGAGATGCATTTTAAATCGTTTCCCAATCACACGGTGGACGATACTCTGGGTTTCCCATGCATGTTTTAGCTGGAGGAAGAATCCCTTGAACCTGGAGAGTTGGGACCCATGGAATGGGTACCATGCAGTATGACTTCAAAGGGTCTGCATTTGCTCACCGAAACTCACCAATGCTATCAGCCTGAAGTGTCCAGCCTTATGTCTCAACCAGCTCTGGGTGTAGATGTGGTCAAACCCGGTTGCATCACATGCCCTGAGTGAATTATTTAAGAATTGCTCTCTATTTCACTGTCTTTGTGTTTTGTTTTCGAAATTTATTTTGATAATGGGATTTATCGGATTTTCACTGCTGCGTTTTGGCCGCTGTACACACGCTTGATTCTCTTACGGAGACATATATATCCATGGGTTTTAAGATTCTTCCTAGTCAGGTATATTCCTAGGCGTTGAATATGTGGTGTTGGGTCCATTTCGTTGAGCAAGTAGTAGGTCTTGTCTATTACATATTTGGCTTATGGAAAGTTATCTGTGCTAATTTCAGTCTCCGGTTTTATGCAGCACCCCAAGGCACCTTTCCCCATAAGCAAGCACTAGTTGGTTTTCTAAATTTGAGATCCTGTTCTTTTTTGTAATTCAGTTCATGTGTAGTCAAGTTTACATTCCGTGTATTAGTGATATCTTATGATGTTTCTTTTTCTGTGTGACGTAGTTCACGTAGAATCACCGTACCTGCATCCACTCACTATGCCGCTACGGGCCTGATGACACAGATTTCATTGCTGAGTGATATTGCATTGTACGTACGTGCCACAACTTCTTTATCCATTTTTTGCTTTCTGGGATATTTACCTGATACTGTAGACGAGCTTCTTCTGAACACAGCCGTCCCAAATATTGGGGTGGCTGTCTGTTTTTGATTTTAATTTCCGTAAGCTATAGGACCATAAGTGGAAGTGCCATAGGCTGTGTTGCTTTGTTTCTTACGTGTTTCAGGAAACACCATACACTTCTCCAGGGTGGCTGCTGGCAATTTACATCCTGCCAATCAGCATAACAAGGCTCCCTGTTCTCCATATCCTGTCCTACCTTTCTGGATTTTACACTTTTTTCAGATGGCCCTTTTGCCCGGGGGGGGGGGGGCAGTGAGATTTCATTGTAGTGCAGATTTCCTTTACAGGCTTGCTTGGTTGGCCAAAAAGTGCGTATGCGTTTTTTCCTGAATATATTCAGGAAAAAACGCATACGCCCTTTTTGGCCAAGTGCATCATTGTCGACGTTGTGCCTCTTTTCCTATGCTTTCAGGGCAATTCCAGTCTACCCCCTGCAATCGTTTTCCTGAAATTCAGCCCCGCTTTCAAGTCCCCTTCGCAGGCTTACTTCAATATATTTTTGGAGGATAGCTGTCATTTATAACTCTGCAGGTTTGTGAAGTACAGTGCCCCTGAGCTCCTTTCTTCAACTCGCTTTCTTGTGAGCTGGGCACAAAACCGCAGGATTGCTTCAGGCCCTAATCTGTTTCCAGCAGGGCACGCTGAGCCTTTGTTTAATTCCTCTTCCTGGTGGGCAATGAGCGTTACATTTGCCCGTGCAGACACCTACAGCTAGTCTCTCATTGGTTCTCCCTATTCCTGTTCATCTTGCACAGAAACGGCAAGCTGTGCCAAACAGGAGGTTAAAGGCACTGAGTCTCCAAGCGGGGAGAGTGTTAGTAAAGCATCTGGAATGGTGAACCCGAGAACCAGGATACGAAAACTGAGATGCATTTTAAATCGTTTCCCAATCACACGGTGGACGATACTCTGGGTTTCCCATGCATGTTTTAGCTGGAGGAAGAATCCCTTGAAACTGGAGAGTTGGGACCCATGGAATGGGTACCATGCAGTATGACTTCAAAGGGTCTGCATTTGCTCACCGAAACTCACCAATGCTATCAGCCTGAAGTGTCCAGCCTTATGTCTCAACCAGCTCTGGGTGTAGATGTGGTCAATCCCGGTTGCATCACATGCCCTGAGTGAATTATTTAAGAATTGCTCTCTATTTCACTGTCTTTGTGTTTTGTTTTCGAAATTTATTTTGATAATGGGATTTATCGGATTTTCACTGCTGCGTTTCGGCCGCTGTACACACGCTTGATTCTCTTACGGAGACATATATATCCATGGGTTTTAAGATTCTTCCTAGTCAGGTATATTCCTAGGCGTTGAATATGTGGTGTTGGGTCCATTTCGTTGAGCAAGGAGTACGTCTTGTCTATTACATATTTGGCTTATGGAAAGTTATCTGTGCTAATTTCAGTCTCTGGTTTTATGCGGCACCCCAACGCACCTTTCCCCATAAGCAAGCACTAGTTGGTTTTCTAAATTTGAGACCCTGTTCTTTTTTGTAATTCAGTTCATGTGTAGTCAAGTTTACATTCCGTGTATTAGTGATATCTTATGATGTTTCTTTTTCTGTGTGACGTAGTTCACGTAGAATCACCGTACCTGCATCCACTCACTATGCCGCTACGGGCCTGATGACACAGATTTCATTGCTGAGTGGTATTGCATTGTACGTACGTGCCACAACTTCTTTATCCATTTTTTGCTTTCTGGGATATTTACCTGATACTGTAGACGAGCTTCTTGTGAACACAGCCGTCCCAAATATTGGGGTGGCTGTCTGTTTTTGATTTTAATTTCCGTAAGCTATAGGACCATAAGCGGAAGTGCCATAGGCTGTGTTGCTTTGTTTCTTACGTGTTTCAGGAAACACCATACACTTCTCCAGGGTGGCTGCTGGCAATTTACATCCTGCCAATCAGCATAACAAGGCTCCCTGTTCTCCGTATCCTGTCCTACCTTTCTGGATTTTACACTTTTTTCAGATGGCCCTTTTGCCCGGGGGGGCAGTGAGATTTCATTGTAGTGCAGATTTCCTTTACAGGCTTGCTTGGTTGGCCAAAAAGGGCGTATGCGTTTTTTCCTGAATATATTCAGGAAAAAACGCATACGCCCTTTTTGGCCAAGTGCATCATTGTCGACGTTGTGCCTCTTTTCCTATGCTTTCAGGGCAATTCCAGTCTACCCCCTGCAATCGTTTTCCTTAAATTCAGCCCCGCTTTCAAGTTCCCTTCGCAGGCTTACTTCAATATATTTTTGGAGGATAGCTGTCATTTATAACTCTGCAGGTTTGTGAAGTACAGTGCCCCTGAGCTCCTTTCTTCAACTCGCTTTCTTGTGAGCTGGGCACAAAACCGCAGGATTGCTTCAGGCCCTAATCTGTTTCCAGCAGGGCACACTGAGCCTTTGTTTAATTCCTCTTCCTGGTGGGCAATGAGCGTTACATTTGCCCGTGCAGACACCTACAGCTAGTCTCTCATTGGTTCTCCCTATTCCTGTTCATCTTGCACAGAAATGGCAAGCTGTGCCAAACAGGAGGTTAAAGGCACTGACTCTCCAAGCGGGGAGAGTGTTAGTAAAGCATCTGGAATGGTGAACCCGAGGACCAGGATACGAAAACTGAGATGCATTTTAAATCGTTTCCCAATCACACGGTGGACGATACTCTGGGTTTCCCATGCATGTTTTAGCTGGAGGAAGAATGCTTTGAACCTGGAGAGTTGGGACCCATGGAATGGGTACCATGCAGTATGACTTCAAAGGGTCTGCATTTGCTCACCGAAACTCACCAGTGCTATCAGCCTGAAGTGTCCAGCCTTATGTCTCAACCAGCTCTGGGTGTAGATGTGGTCAATCCCGGTTGCATCACATGCCCTGAGTGAATTATTTAAGAATTGCTCTCTATTTCACTGTCTTTGTGTTTTGTTTTAGAAATTTATTTTGATAATGGGATTTATCGGATTTTCACTGCTGCATTTCCGCCGCTGTACACACGCTTGATTCTCTTACGGAAACATATATATCCATGGGTTTTAAGATTCTTCCTAGTCAGGTATATTCCTAGGCGTTGAATATGTGGTGTTGAGTCCATTTCGTTGAGCAAGGAGTAGGTCTTGTCTATTACATATTTGGCTTATGGAAAGTTATCTGTGCTAATTTCAGTCTCTGGTTTTATGCAGCACCCCAAGGCACCTTTCCCCATAAGCAAGCACTAGTTGGTTTTCTAAATTTGAGACCGTGTTCTGTTTTGTAATTCAGTTCATGTGTAGTGAAGTTTACATTCCGTGTATTAGTGATATCTTATGATGTTTCTTTTTCTGTGTGACGTAGTTCACGTAGAATCACCGTACCTGCATCCACTCACTATGCCGCTACGGGCCTGATGACACAGATTTCATTGCTGAGTGATATTGCATTGTACGTACGTGCCACAACTTCTTTATCCATTTTTTGCTTTCTGGGATATTTACCTGATACTGTAGACGAGCTTCTTGTGAACACAGCCATCCCAAATATTGGGGTGGCTGTCTCTTTTTGATTTTAATTTCCGTAAGCTATAGGACCATAAGGGGAAGTGCCATAGGCTGTGTTGCTTTGTTTCTTACGTGTTTCAGGAAACACCATACACTTCTCCAGGGTGGCTGCTGGCAATTTACATCCTGCCAATCAGCATAACAAGGCTCCCTGTTCTCCATATCCTGTCCTACCTTTCTGGATTTTACACTTTTTTCAGATGGCCCTTTTGCCCGGGGGGGCAGTGAGATTTCGTTGTAGTGCAGATTTCCTTTACAGGCTTGCTTGGTTGGCCAAAAAGGGCGTATGCGTTTTTTCCTGAATATATTCAGGAAAAAACGCATACGCCCTTTTTGGCCAAGTGCATCATTGTCGACGTTGTGCCTCTTTTCCTATGCTTTCAGGGCAATTCCAGTCTACCCCCTGCAATCCTTTTCCTGAAATTCTGCCTCGCTTTCAAGTCCCCTTCACAGGCTTACTTCAATATATTTTTGGAGGATAGCTGTCATTTATAACTCTGCAGGTTTGTGAAGTACAGTGCCCCTGAGCTCCTTTCTTCAACTCGCTTTCTTGTGAGCTGGGCACAAAACCGCAGGATTGCTTCAGGCCCTAATCTGTTTCCAGCAGGGCACACTGAGCCTTTGTTTAATTCCTCTTCCTGGTGGGCAATGAGCGTTACATTTGCCCGTGCAGACACCTACAGCTAGTCTCTCATTGGTTCTCCCTATTCCTGTTCATCTTGCACAGAAACGGCAAGCTGTGCCAAACAGGAGGTTAAAGGCACTGACTCTCCAAGCGGGGAGAGTGTTAGTAAAGCATCTGGAATGGTGAACCCGAGGACCAGGATACGAAAACTGAGATGCATTTTAAATCGTTTCCCAATCACACGGTGGACGATACTCTGGGTTTCCCATGCATGTTTTAGCTGGAGGAAGAATGCCTTGAACCTGGAGAGTTGGGACCCATGGAATGGGTACCATGCAGTATGACTTCAAAGGGTCTGCATTTGCTCACCGAAACTCACCAGTGCTATCAGCCTGAAGTGTCCAGCCTTATGTCTCAACCAGCTCTGGGTGTAGATGTGGTCAATCCCGGTTGCATCACATACCCTGAGTGAATTATTTAAGAATTGCTCTCTATTTCACTGTCTTTGTGTTTTGTTTTCGAAATTTATTTTGATAATGGGATTTATCGGATTTTCACTGCTGCGTTTCGGCCGCTGTACACACGCTTGATTCTCTTACGGAGACATATATATCCATGGGTTTTAAGATTCTTCCTAGTCAGGTATATTCCTAGGCGTTGAATATGTGGTGTTGGGTCCATTTCGTTGAGCAAGGAGTAGGTATTGTCTATTACATATTTGGCTTATGGAAAGTTATCTGTGCTAATTTCAGTCTCTGGTTTTATGCAGCACCCCAAGGCACCTTTCCCCATAAGCAAGCACTAGTTGGTTTTCTAAATTTGAGACCCTGTTCTTTTTTGTAATTCAGTTCATGTGTAGTCAAGTTTACATTCCGTGTATTAGTGATATCTTATGATGTTTCTTTTTCTGTGTGACGTAGTTCACGTAGAATCACCGTACCTGCATCCACTCACTATGCCGCTACGGGCCTGATGACACAGATTTCATTGCTGAGTGATATTGCATTGTACGTACGTGCCACAACTTCTTTATCCATTTTTTGCTTTCTGGGATATTTACCTGATACTGTAGACGAGCTTCTTGGGAACACAGCCGTCCCAAATATTGGGGTGGCTGTCTGTTTTTTATTTTAATTTCTGTAAGCTATAGGACCATAAGTGGAAGTGCCATAGGCTGTGTTGCTTTGTTTCTTACGTGTTTCAGGAAACACCATACACTTCTCCAGGGTGGCTGCTGGCAATTTACATCCTGCCAATCAGCATAACAAGGCTCCCTGTTCTCCATATCCTGTCCTACCTTTCTGGATTTTACACTTTTTTCAGATGGCCCTTTTGCCCGGGGGGGGGCAGTGAGATTTCATTGTAGTGCAGATTTCCTTTACAGGCTTGCTTGGTTGGCCAAAAAGGGCGTATGCGTTTTTTCCTAAATATATTCAGGAAAAAACGCATACGCCCTTTTTGGCCAAGTGCATCATTGTCGACGTTGTGCCTCTTTTCCTATGCTTTCAGGGCAATTCCAGTCTACACCCTGCAATCGTTTTCCTGAAATTCAGCCCCGCTTTCAAGTCCCCTTCACAGGCTTACTTCAATATATTTTTGGAGGATAGCTGTCATTTATAACTCTGCAGGTTTGTGAAGTACAGTGCCCCTGAGCTCCTTTCTTCAACTCGCTTTCTTGTGAGCTGGGCACAAAACCGCAGGATTGCTTCAGGCCCTAATCTGTTTCCAGCAGGGCACACTGAGCCTTTGTTTAATTCCTCTTCCTGGTGGGCAATGAGCGTTACATTTGCCCGTGCAGACACCTACAGCTAGTCTCTCATTGGTTCTCCCTATTCCTGTTCATCTTGCACAGAAATGGCAAGCTGTGCCAAACAGGAGGTTAAAGGCACTGACTCTCCAAGCGGGGAGAGTGTTAGTAAAGCATCTGGAATGGTGAACCCGAGGACCAGGATACGAAAACTGAGATGCATTTTAAATCGTTTCCCAATCACACGGTGGACGATACTCTGGGTTTCCCATGCATGTTTTAGCTGGAGGAAGAATGCCTTGAACCTAGAGAGTTGGGACCCATGGAATGGGTACCATGCAGTATGACTTCAAAGGGTCTGCATTTGCTCACCGAAACTCACCAGTGCTATCAGCCTGAAGTGTCCAGCCTTATGTGTCAACCAGCTCTGGGTGTAGATGTGGTCAATCCCGGTTGCATCACATGCCCTGAGTGAATTATTTAAGAATTGCTCTCTATTTCACTGTCTTTGTGTTTTGTTTTCGAAATTTATTTTGATAATGGGATTTATCGGATTTTCACTGCTGCGTTTCGGCCGCTGTACACACGCTTGATTCTCTTACGGAGACATATATATCCATGGGTTTTAAGATTCTTCCTAGTCAGGTATATTCCTAGGCGTTGAATATGTGGTGTTGGGTCCATTTCGTTGAGCAAGGAGTAGGTCTTGTCTATTATATATTTGGCTTATGGAAAGTTATCTGTGCTAATTTCAGTCTCTGGTTTTATGCAGCACCCCAAGGCACCTTTCCCCATAAGCAAGCACTAGTTGGTTTTCTAAATTTGAGACCCTGTTCTGTTTTGTAATTCAGTTCATGTGTAGTCAAGTTTACATTCCGTGTATTAGTGATATCTTATGATGTTTCTTTTTCTGTGTGACGTAGTTCACGTAGAATAACCGTACCTGCATCCACTCACTATGCCGCTACGGGCCTGATGACACAGATTTCATTGCTGAGTGATATTGCATTGCACGTACGTGCCACAACTTCTTTATCCATTTTTTGCTTTCTGGGATATTTACCTGGTCCTGTAGACGAGCTTCTTTGGAACACAGCCGTCCCAAACTTTGGGGTGGCTCTGTGTTTTTGATTTTAATTTCCCTAAGGAATAGGACCATAAGTGCAATTGCCATAGGCTGTGTTGCTTTATTTCTTACGTGTTTCAGGAAACACCATACACTTCTCCAGGGTGGCTGTTGGCAATTTACATCCTGCCAATCAGCAAAACAAGGCTCCCTGTTCTCCATATCGTGTCCTACCTTTCTGGATTTTCCACTTTTTTCAGATGGCCCTCTTGCCCGGGGGGCATTGAGACTTCATTGTAGTGCAGATTTCCTTTACAGGCTTGCTTGGTTGGCCAAAAAGGGCTTATGCGTTTTTTCCTGAATATATTCAGGAAAAAACGCATACGCCCTTTCTGGCCAAGTGCATCATTGTCGACGTTGTGCCTCTTTTCCTATGCTTTCAGGGCAATTCCAGTCTACCCCCTGCAATCGTTTTCCTGAAATTCTGCCCCGCTTTCAAGTCCCCTTCGCAGGCTTACTTCAATATATTTTTGGAGGATAGCTGTCATTTATAACTCTGCAGGTTTGTGAATTACAGTGCCCCTGAGCTCCTTTCTTCAACTCGCTTTCTTGTGAGCTGGGCACAAAACCGCAGGATTGCTTCAGGCCCTAATCTGTTTCTGGCAGGGCACGCTGAGCCTTTGGTTAATTCCTCTTCCTGGTGGGAAATGAGCCTTACATTTGTCCGTGCAGACACCTATAGCTAGTCTCTCATTGGTTCTCCCTATTCCTGTTCATCTTGCGCAGAAATTGCGAGCTGTGCCAAACAGGAGGTTAAAGGCACTGACTCTCCAAGCGGGGAGAGTGTTAGTAAACCGTCTGGAATGGTGAACCCGAGGACCAGGATACGAAAACTGAGATGCATTTTAAATCGTTTCCTAATCACACGGTGGACCATACTCGCCGTTTCCCACGCATGTTTTAGCTGAAGAAAGAATCCCTTGAACCTGGAGAGTTGGGACCCTTGGATTGTGTACCATGCAGTATGACTTCAAAGGATCTGCATTTGTTCACCGAAACTCACCAATGCTATCAGCCTGAAGTGTCCAGCCTTATGTCTCAACCAGCTCTGGGTGTAGATGTGGTAAATCCAGGTTGCATCACATGCCCTGAGTGAATTATTTAAGAATTGCTTCCTATTTCACTGTCATTGTGTTTTGTTTTTGAAATTTATTTTAATAATGGGATTTATCGGATTTTCACTGCTTCGTTTATGCCGCTGTACACGCGCTTGATTCTGTTACGGAGACATATAAGTCCATGGGTTTTAAGATTCTTACTAATCCGGTATATTCTTCGGCATTGAATATGGCGTGTGGAGTCCATTTCGTTGAGCAAGGAGTAGGTCTTGACTATTACATATTTGGCTTATGGAATGGTATCTGTGCTAATTTCAATCTCTGGTTTTATGCAGCACCCCAACTCACCTTTCCCCTTAAGGAAGCATAAGTTGGTTTTCTTAATTTGAAACCCTCTTCTCTTTTGTAATTCAGTTCATGTGTAGCCATGTTAACATTCCATGTATTAGTGATATCTTATGTCTTTTTCTTTTTGAATTATGTGACTTCGAATGATCACACGTAACTCCTCTTGAGTTGTTATAACTGGCCGTATTTCTTTGATTTCCAGGCTGAGTAATATTCCACTCTACATAAGCACCACATCTCTGTCCGTTTTTTCTCTGCAGATACTTTAAGTTATATCCTAGTCGAGGATCTTTTAAACAGAGAGGTGGTAAACATTGGGGTGCCTGTGTCCTCTCGATTTTTGTTTTTCCCAAGATATACGTCCATGAGTGCAAGTGCCCTGTGCTCGGTAGCTCATTTTTTAGATGCTTTAGTAAACACAATAGACTTATCCAGAGTGACCGTTGGCAATATACATTTCCACTATAAGACTCACAGGGCTCCCTTTTCTCCTTGCCCTGTCCTGCATTTCTGGTGTTTACACTTTATGAGGACGGCTCTTCTGACTGATGCAAAGTGATATGTTTTGTAGTATTGATTTCCAGTGCCCACCTGTTTGGTTGGCTAAAAAAGTGTATGCCCTTTTCTTGAATATATACAGAAAAAGACGCATACACCCTTTTTGGCCAACTGCAATGTTGGCAATGTTCAGCCCCTTTTCTTGTGCTTAATGGCGAGTCCTTTCTACCTCTTCCAATCCCTTTCTTGCCATTCTCCGTTGCTTACAAGTCCTTTTCTCTGACTTTCCTCAAGACATTTTTCAGTGATAGATATTTTCAATTCTGCAGTTTCGTGAATTTTAGTGCCCCTGAGTTCCATTTTCCAACTTGTGTTTATGGGAACTGGCCACAAAGCATCAGGATTCCTCAAGCCCTATTCTGTTTCCATGGGCAACCCTAGCCTTTGGTCAATTCGTCTTCCTGATTGGAAATTAGAGTGGCATGTGCCTGTCCGAACACCTAGGACTTGTCTCTCATTGTTCCTCCTCCTTCTGCTTCATCCTCTGGACAAATTCCAAACTGTATGCAACAGGATGTTGACAGTGCTGACATCTCCAAGTGGGGAGACTGTTAGTAAAGACGCTGGAGTGGTGAACCCTAGCACCAAGAGATGAGGAGATGAGATGCCTTTTCCAAACTTTTCCCGATCAGACGGTATACCATCCTCTGGGTGTGACAGGCATGTTTTAGGTGTAGGAAGGGTCCCATTCATGTGAGGAGAACACCAGGGGATTTTAAATATCAGTGTCTCTCCGCAACCCAAACTGGGGAATTTTTTAAGCTACGGCTACACATATGTTCATTAAGGGCCTTGGGAAGTAGGCAGAGTCCAAACTTTAGATGATTGAAGTCTTCAGGGTCAGAAGCACTCACCACTGTCTTCCCTTAGATTCCATTTTTACTGTCATTGATGGATGATGTCAATAAAAATATCTATTCTTTTTCAGATCATTTCCCCTTATAGGTTATTGCAAAATATTGAGTGTAGTTCCCTGTGCTATACAGTAGTTCCTTGCTGATGATTTCATACATAGCAGTGTGTATGTGTTAATCCCAAACTGTTAATTTATCCCTCCTCCTACCATTTCCCTTTGGTAATAATAAATTATAAGATTTTATGCTTCTCAGAAATGGGGGAGCTGAAAGAGAGGTATCATTTTCAATGCAAAAGCATTTAAAACAAGATTGAAGCTTTAACCAAGATTATTAGATGTACATCCTTGGAAAGAAATCACTTTGTTTCTCTAATATTGACCTGACAAAGAAGACAAACCTTTTCACTGAACTTGCTTATAAGAAAGTGATGGAAATATCAAATGGAAGTGTTAGAAACATCTTATTTTACCCGAGCCTTATACACTGTTCTATGTTAATTACAGTTTGGCTCACACATCTGTTCATTGAAGTTACAATGTTCTCAATTTCTGTTACTGATCCTCCAGAGTGGACGCCAACAAGTGTCCCCCTGCCCAGTGTCATTGGAGCCAATAGATCGAGACTGAGTTTGGTTCAAAAGCAAAGGAAACTTTATATTTTGATCAGAGAATGGAGAGGTGAGAGCATGTGCTACCCTGTGGGCTGTGGGCTGGGCTGCTGTGTAGAGATCCTGTCAGAGTCGCTGGGAGGGAGGGGGCTGAGCTCTCGAGGACCTGGTTGGCTGCAGCTCAGGCTCTATGTCACGGAGTCTGAACTGGGCCCCAGGAGCTGAAGTGTCATCGAGCCATTCTGCTCTAGGAAATCTGGTCTGAAGTGCCGGGTGTGGAACCTCTGTATGCGGGACACTAGGAGCACCTGAAATTAGACAAAGCACAAAGGATAAAAATGGTTAGACTTTATTTTATTGCCCAGATTCTATTTTTATCTCCCAGGCATTTTTAAGGGGCTTTGCCTGGGACAAACTTCTCTTCTGCCTTTTGTCCCTTTCCTCATTCTTGGAGTGCTGCGGGTGCAGACCCTTCTTCTGTAACTGCTGAGTGCTGAGTTAGGAGGCTTCATACCCGTGGGCGAGGGTCAGAACTTCTCCCCAGCAGCCTCCAGGTGACGTTGATTGTCCCCAGGCCTCCTGCCTCCCTGCTCGTCCACCTGAGCACCAGTATTGGAAGTGTTATAGATTCTAATGACCTTTAAGGGTCCAGAAAGGAGATGTGCAGTGGCGCTGTGAGGTCCAGTTTCACTCCGCCCCACATTTGTTCGGCCACCTTAGGCTGACCGTTTCTGCCAGCCTAGATGCTCTGACTGACCGTTTCTGCCAGCCTAGATGCTCTGACCAACAGTCTGCGCTTTCTTCCATTAGGCCCCTGAATTAATGTAAAAACAGCACCAGGTGTCAGGATCCTGCCCGCTCAGCTCCCAGACAGTCCAGGGTCAGTGGTGATGAAGGATCATGATGGTCACTGAGTCAAGAGCCTTTGGAAGTAAACAGGAGTCCAGCCGGTCTTATTGGCCACCATCATCAGGGTGTCTGTAGGCTTTTCTATGGTGACAGCATGATATACGGTTCCCCCGCCAAGATTATTAGCTCCCCTCTGGGTACAGTAAGTACTGCAAGCAGTAGTCTACTCTTTTGGGACACACTCTTGTTGTTTTATGAGAGAAACTCCAGGTCAAGTGATGGTCACACGAGTCGTCATGGTGCCCCGTTGCCCCCGGTTATCTCTCTGGAGGTTGGAGTTGGAGGGCCTCCTCAATCGAGGTCAGTGTGCCCACGGAGCAAACCCTGCAACTTCAGGGCATGGTTGGGGGTTAGGATCACCACGTGGGGTCCGTTTCCCTTAGAAGGGAGGTGGCCTTTTGGGCTGCTGATTTCCAGGTTTTCAGATACCACCAGTATCTTGGCCAGATGTGGCGGTGGGCCAAGCCCCTTGGTGACCATAGTTTATCCTACCTGGATGGCATTCTTGCATTGTTCCATTTCAAGTGGTCCCAGTTTTTGCACTAATACTCCAATGGCGATTCACCTTTCACCAGGAATGTAAAGGTCAAAGGGTTTAGCTAAATTAGGGAGTTCCAGGGCAAGGGTCTGAATTGACTGCTCTTTCCATTCTTGAAAGGCCACTTCTGGATTCTATTCAAAAGGATCATCATCTTTTCCTTTCAGTGTTTCATATAGAGGCCCAGCTAGTAGACTGTAGTTAGGGATCCAGAGGCAGGAAACCCTGGCTTCCCCAGGAACCCCTAAGCTGTCTTCTAGTTTCAGAAAGGGGTAAGGCTGTAAATTGTTTCTTCCCTTTCCTGGGATGGGCTTCTCCGACCTTCTGTGAGAATGAAGCCCAGGCAGGTCACCGTAGTCTGTGATACTTGAGCTTTTTCGTGGACAACTTCTATCCTTTATTGGCTTGGTAGTTCTGAGGCCTCCTTAGTAGGGCTGGCGATCAGAATGTCGTCTGAATATTGAAGGAGTGTTTCCTTTTCCAGAGGTAGAACTTTTAGGTCTTTAGCTGAGCTTTCCCCAAAGATGGTGTGGGAATTTTTGAACCCTTGGGGCAAGACAGCCTGGAAGTATTGTTTTAGTTGTATGTTGAGTCCTGTCACTCACAAGCCAAAATTTCTTGTGACTCTGGGACTAATGGAATACAAAAGAAGGCATCAGTGAAGACTAATACAGAATACCAAGTCCTGGTGGTTGGTAGAATGACCAGCAGGGTGTAGGATTTAGGAACTACTGGAGGTATATCCTCAGTGGCTTCACTGACTGTCCTGACATCCTTTACCAGGACTCCAGCAGCCCATGGGGCTCTCGAGGTCAGGCCAATCCCAGGATATGGAGCTCACCTGGGCAGGTACCCTACCCCCACCCCAGCCCACGGGGCTCTCGTGTTCAGGCCCCTCCCAGGATATGGGATTCCCTGGGCAGGTCCTCTGCAGTCCATGGGGCTCCCGTGGTCAGGCCCCTCCCAGGATACAGAGCTACCCTTGCAGGTACCTTGGCAGGGCTGGGCACACAGGAACCGTGCACATAGCCCTCATTGCAGAGCACTCCCAGCTCACCTGTCGCTCAGATCTGACACAGAGCACCTCAGAGCAGGACTTGAACTAACAAACAGCAGCTCTGACAGGTCTGTGACCCTGGGCATCACTCTGTGCGGCCTCCTCCACCTGGTCTTCCAGAGACTTCCACTGCACCCAGGGCACCAGGCCTCTGTCTCCAACCACCACCCACCCCTCCTCTCCCTGACTCCTGGGTTCCTCTCATTAGGAGAGGGTTTTCTTGAAGTTGTCTCCCACTCATGGGCCAGATAATATAATTAGAAAACAAGCCAGAGCTGCAGCCCCTTGTCTATCCTGACTCTCAGGAGCCCACACCTGTTCCTTGGACCTGGCCAATTCAGCAAGTTCCATTTTCAGCAACTGTGAGCCCCTGAGGGGTGATTATTGGCTGGCTTGGGAAGCCTGACCGTGCCGGCCAGCCCTCCCCAGGTGTGCCTGGGTTGAGATCAATATAAACACCGCTCCAGGCAGCAAGAGCCCCTGCAGCTGTGCCTGACGCCATTTTCTCTGCCCTGTCAGCAGTCTCGGGGCTGGGCTGGTGGGAGGGAGTGAGAGGCCACGGCTTTGTGGGTGTCCCAGTGTGAGTGGGGCTCTGCTGGACTTTCTGCAGCAGTTGCCAAGATGCTACCTGCTAAAGAAGAGGATGTGTCACCCACACCTGCCGCTGGAATTTCTCCCTGGGCACAGGTGAGGAAGGAAGAAAGCAGTGGGGGCCGGGACAGCAGGGGTATCTCAGGCAGGGAAATGGAGAGCTTCCAGAAGAGCACCCAGGGCCAGGACCATCCTGGCTGGCCTGCAGGCACCAAGTCGGCTGGCATGCTGTCCCTCATGTGGCTCCATGGCCCTTCCTCTAGGTTTTCAAGTCCTTGTACATATTCAGGTGTTTAGCCTTGGAAGGGTGGGAACATTTCAGCAGCAGCTGGCCTGGGGCTCGGCCCACGTTTACTCACAGATACCTCGGCACGGTCCACCAGCTTTGCAGTGAGGACGCTTGTTGCGAGGAGCATGCTGGCTGAATGGGAGATGATTCCCCACCACTGACCAACTTCAGAATTGTTTGCAATTGGAGCAAGTGCCCTGAAACGGTTTTCCTCTGTGTAACTGGTGGGTTCTGTTCTTTTTTATCTTTTTTTCGTTTTTGGTTCAAGGTAGATTTTATTCCTCTTTTGTGTATTTACAGATATAAGCATGGAAATAATTTATTCATATAAATACATGTATGTGAAGGGAAGAATATTTTTCTGTTTTACTTTTTTTAATTTTATTTTTTTATTTTGAATTTAATTTTATATTTTTATACAGCAGGTTGTTTTTGGTTATCTACTTTATACATATAAATGTATACATACCAATCCCAATATCTCAACTCCTCCCACCACCATCCCCAACAGCTTTCCCCCCTTGTTGTCCATACGTTTGTTGTATACATGTATTGCTCTATTTCTGCCTTGCAAAACGGTTCATCTGTACAATTTTTCTAGGTTCCACATATATGCATTAATATACAAGATTTGTTTTTCTCTTTCTGACTTACTTCACTCTGTATGACAGTCTCTAGATCCATCAACGTCTCTACAAATGTCCCAATTTCATTCCTTTTTATGGCTTAGTAATATTCCATTTTATATATGTACCACATCTTTATGCATTCGTCTGTCTGTGGGCATTTAGGTTGCTTCCATTTCCTGGATAGTGTAAATAGTGATGCAATGAACATTGTGGTGAATGTCTCTTTTTGATTTATGGTTTTGTCTGGGTATATGCCCAGTAGAGGGATTGCTGTATCATATGGTAATTCTATTCTTAGTTTTATAAGAAACTCCATAATGTTCTCCACAGTGACTGTATCAATTTACGTTCCCAACAATAGTGGAAGAGGATTCCTTATCTCCACACCGTTTCCAGCATTTGTTGTTTGTAGATTTTCTGATGATGCCCATTCTAATAGGTGTGAGGTGATACACCATGGATGAGTCTATTTCGTTGAGCAAAGAGTAGGTCTTGTTTATTACGTATTTGGCTTATGGAATGGTATGTGTGCTAATTTCAATCTGTTTTTATACAGCAGCCCAACTCAACTTTCCCCTTAAGCAAGCATAAGGTTTTTATCTAAATGTGAGACTCTGTTCGGTTTTGTAATTCAGTTTATGTGTAGCCAAGTTTACACTCCCTCTATTAGTGATATCTTATGATAATTATCTTTCTTTGTGTGATATATTTCTCTTAGAATCATCATAATTAAATCCACTCAATTTGCTGCTACAGGCCTGATGACATTGATTTCACTGCTGAGTGATATTCCGTTGTACGTAAGTAGCACAACTTCTTTATCCATTTTTTTCTTTCTGGGATATTTAATTTGTACTGGACTCGAGGTTCTTGTAAACACAGCAGCCCTAAATTTTGTGTTGGCTGTGTCTTGTTGATTTTAATTTTCCTAAGCTATAGGGCCAAAAGTGGAAGTGCCCTAGGCTCTGTAGCTTTGTTTTTTAGATGTTTCAGGATACACCATGAACATCTCCAGAGTGTCTGTTGGCAATTTACATCCCGCCCATCAGCATAACACGGCTCCCTGTTCTCCATGGCCTGTCCTGTGTTTCTGGTTTTTACACTTTATTCAGATGGCCTTTTTGACGAATGGGAAATGTGACTTCATTGTAGTGTGGATTTCCATTGCTGGAGTGCTTGGTTGGCCAAAATGTTCATATGCGTTTTTTCCTGAATATATTCAGGAAAAATGTATACGCACTTTTTGTCCATGTGCATCACTGTCAAAGATCTGCCGCTTTTCATATGCTTTAAATGCAATTCCAATCTACCTCTTGAAATATGATTCCTGCAATTCTGCCTCGTTTTCAAGTCCTCTTTGCAGACTTACTTCGATATATTTTTGCCAATAGCTGTCATTTATCTCTGCAGGTTTGTGAATTACAGTGCCCCTGAGCTCCTTTCTTAACTCGCTTCCTTGTAAGCTGGCCACAAAACTGCAGGTTTGCTTCAGGCCATAATCAGGGTCCAGCACGGCACTCTGAGCCTTTGGTTAATTCCTCTTCCTGGTGGGAAATTAGAGTTAAATGTGCCCCTCCAGATACCTGCCTCACTCCCAGCCACATGGTGATGTATGTCCTCAGGTTTGAGGCCATATGTGATGGGTTCCTCATCTTTTGATGATGTGGCCCCACTGGTGTGTGGACACTCCTGCCTGGTTCCCATCCCCTTGGTGATGTGGGCCCTCTGGTGAGACTCTGATCCTGGTTGGGTTCCTCACACATCCGTGAGGTGAGCCCTCTTCTCTGAGGTCACTCCTGCCTGGCTGGCACAACCCGCCTTGTTGACTTCGGCACCCTGGTGGCAGTTGGAGCCTGCTGGGAGCCTCCTTCCCGCGGTGATGAGGCCCTCTGGCGTCAGACCCTAATGGCGGGGTTCCCACATTTTCTGATACGTGCTAAGTGGTACGAGGGCACTCCTGCCAGGTTCCCATCCTCATGAGCGTGTGGGCCTTCTGTTCTGAGGTCCTAACGGCTGGGTTGCTCACACTTTCATGATGTGGGCCCTCTGCTGTGAGGTCAATCCTGCCTGGCTGGCGCACGTCGCCTTGGCGATGTGGACCCTCTGGTGGCAGTTGGAGTGTGCTGGGGCCTCCTCCCCTCAGTGATGAGGGCCTTCTGGTGTCAGGCCCTAAGTGCTGGGCTCCACACATTTTCTGATGTGTGCCCAGTGGTGCGAGTCACTCCTGCCAGGTTCCCATCCCCATGGGCATGTGGGACTTCTGTTCTGTGGTCCCAACTGCTGGGTTGCTCACAGTTTCATGATGTGGGCCCTTTGCTGTGTGTTCACTCTGGCCTGTATCCCATAGTGTCAGTGCTCTGGGCCTCCAGCTTGGAGTTTCCAACTTCTCGATTCCTCACCTTTTTTATTCTATGGGCCCTCGGTTGTGCGTCTCCTCCTGCATGCCTCACTCCCAGCCCCTTCGTGATGTGTGTCCCCTTGTTTGAGGCCACATGTGCTGTGTTCCTCACCTTTCTATAATGTGGCCACACTGGTGTGAGGACACTCTTGCCTGGTTCCCATTCCCTTGGTGATGTTGGCCCCACTGCTGTTAGGACAGTCTTGCCTGGTTCCCATCACCTTGGTGATGTTGGCCCTCTGGTGAGAGTCTGATCCTGGTTAGGTTCCTCACCCTTCTGTGAGGTGGGCCCTCTGCTCTGAGGTCACTCCTGCCTGGCTGGCACACCCCGCCTTGGCAACGTCGGCCATATGGTGGCAGTTGGAGCCTGCTGGGAGCCTCCTCCCCTCAGTGATGAGGGCCCTCTGGCCTCAGGCCCTAACTGCTGGGTTCCCACATTTTCTGATTCGTGCTAAGTGGTGCAAGGACACTCCTGCCAGGTTCCCATCCCCATGGGGATGTGAGCCTTCTGCTCTGAGGTCCCAACGGCTGTGTTGCTCACAGTTTCATGATGAGGGCCCTCTGGTGTGAGTTCACTCCTGCCTAGATCCCATAGCCTCGCTGCTCCTGGCTGCCTGCCGGAGGTTCCAACTGTGGGATTCCTCACCTTTTTTATTCTATGGTCCCTCTGTTTTGAGGATCCTCTGGCCTGCCTCACTCCCAGCCCCTTGGTGATGTGTGTCCTCAGGTTTGAGGCCACGTGTGCTGGGTCCCTCAAATTATGGTGATGTAGCCCCACTGGTGTGAGGACACTCCTGCCTGGTTCCCATTCCCTTGGTGATGTTGGCCCTCTGGTGACAGTCTGATCCTTGTTGGGTTCCTCACACTTCTGTGAGGTGGGCTTTCTGCTCTGAGGTCACTCCTGCCTGGTTGGCACACCCCGCCTTGGTGACATCGGCCTTATGGTGGCAGTTAGAGCCTGCTGGGAGCCTCCTCCCCTCGGTGATGAGGGTCCTCTGGCCTCAGGTCCTAACTGCTGGGTTCCCACATTTTCTGATTCGTGGAAGTGGGCCGAGGACACTCCTGTCAGGTTCCCATCCCCATAGGGATGTGGGCCTTCTGCTCTGAGGTCCCATCCGCTGGGTTGCTCACAGTTTCATGATGTGGGACCTCTGCTGTGAGTTTGCTGTGGCCTGGATCCCATAGACTCTGTGCTCTGGGCGGCCTACTGGCCGGTTCCAACTGCTGGATTCCTCACAACTTTTATTCTGTGGGCTCTGTTTTGTGAGGATACTCCTGCTTGCCTCACTCCTAGCCCCTTGGAGATGTGGGTCCCCTGTTTTAGGCCACATGTTCTGGGTTCCTCACCTTTCTATAATGTGGCCACACTGGTGTGAGGACCCTCCTGCCTGGTTCCGATCCCCTTGGTGATGTGGGCCCTCTGGTGAGAGTCTTATCCTGGCTGGTTTCCTCACCCTTCTGTGAGGTAGGCCCTCTGCGGTGAGGTCACTCCTGCCTGGCTGGCACACATCACCTTGGTGACGTGGGCCCTCAGTTGGGAGTTGGTGTCTGCTGCGAGTCTCCGTCCCTCGGTAATGAGGGCCCTCTTGCGTCAGACCCTAACTCCTGGGCTCCCAAAATTTGCAGATGTGCGACCTGTGGTGCGAGTACACTCCTGTCAGGTTCCCAACCCCATGGGAATTTGGGCCTTCTGCTCTGAGGTCCCAACGGCTGGGGTGCTCACAGTTTCATGATGAGGGCCCTCTGATGTGCGTTCATTCCGGCCTAGATCCCATAGGCTTGCTGCTCCTGGGCGCCTGCTGGGAGGTTCCAACTGCGGGATTCCTCACCTTTTTTATTCTATGGGCCCTCTGTTTTGAGGCTCCTCCTGCCTGCCTCAATCCCAGCCCCGTTGTGATGTGTGTCCTCTGGTGTGAGGCCACGTGTGCTGGGTCCCTCACCTTTCGATGATGTGGCCCCAATGGTGTGAGGACACTCGTGCCTGTTTCCCAGCCCCTTGGTGATGTGGCCCCTCTGGTGAGAGTCTGATCCTGGCTGGGTTCCTTACCGTTCTGTGAGGTGGGCCCTGTGCTCTGAGGTAACTCCTGCCTGGCTTGCTCCCATTGCCTTGGTGACGTCGGCCCTCTGGTGGCAGTTGGATCCTTTTGGAGACTCCTGTCCTCGGTGATGAGGTCCCTCTGGCGTCAGGCTCTAACTGCTGGGCTCCCCAGGTTTTCTGATGTGAGCCCAGTGATGCCAGGACACTCGTGAAATGTTCCCATCCCCATGGCGATATGGGCCTTCTGCTCTGAGGTTCCAACGACTGGGTTGCTCACAGTTTCCTGATGTTAGCTCTCTGGTGTTAGTTCACTCATTCCTAGATCCCATAGCCTCTGTACTCTGGGCCGCCTGCTGGGAAGTTCCTACTGCTGGGTTCCTCACCTTTTTTATTCTTTGGGCCCTGTGTTGGGAGGCTCCTCCTGCCTGTGTCACTCCCAGCCCCTTGGTGATGTAGGTCCTCTGGTTTGTGGCCACATGTGCCAGTTTCCTCATCTTTTAGTGATGTGGCCCCACTGGTGTGAGGACACTCGTGCCTGGTTCCCGTCCCCTTGGTGATATGGGCCCTCTGGTGAGAGTCTGATCCTGGTTGGGTTCCTCACACTTCTTTGAGGTGGGCCGTCTGCTGTGAGGTCACTCCTGCCTGGCTGGCACACCCCGCCTTGGCGACGTGGGCCCTCTTGTGGTAGTTGGAACATGCTGGGAGCCTCCTCCCCTCAGTGATGAGGGCCCTCTGGCGTCAGGCCCTAACTGCTGGGTACCCACATTTTCTGATATGTGCTAAGTGGTGCGAGGACACTCCTGCCATGTTCCCAACACCTTGGGGATGTGGACCTTCTGCTCTGAGGTCCAAATGGCTGGGTTGCTCGCAGTTTCATGATGTGGACCCTCTGCTGTGAGTTTACTGCGGCCTGAATCGCATAGACTTGGTGCTCTTGGCCGCCTGCTGGGAGGTTCCCATTGCTGGATTCCTCAGCTTTTTTATTCTATGGGCCCTGTGTTGTGAGGCTACTCCTGCCTGCCTCATTCCGAGCCCCTTGGAGATGTGGGTCTTCTGGTTTAGGCCACATGTGCTGGGTTCCTCACCTTTCTATGATGTGGCCACACTGGTGTGAAGACTCTCCTGCCTGGTTCTGATCACCTTGGTGATGTGGGCCCTCTGGTGAGAGTCTTATCCTGGCTGTGTTCCTCACCCTTCTGTGAGGTAGGCCCTCTGCGGTGAGGTCACTCCTACCTGGCTGTCACACGTCACCTTGGCGACGTGGGACCTCAGTTGGGTGTTGGTGCCTGATTGGAGTCTCCTCCCCTTGGTAATGAGGGCCCTCTGGCGTCAGGCCCTAACTCCTGGGTTCCCTAAATTCTCTGATGTGTGCCCTGTGGTGCGAGTACACTTCTGACAGGTTCCCAACCCCATGGGAATGTGGGCCTTCTGCTCTGAGATCCCAACGCCTAGGTTGCTCACAGTTTCATGATGACGGCCCTCTGGTGTGAGATCACTCCGGCCTGGATCCCATAGTCTCGCTGCTCCTGGCCGCCTGCTGGGAGGTTCCAACTGCGGGATTCTTCACCTCTTTAATTCTATGGTCCCTCTGTTTTGAGGCTCCTCCTGCCTGCCTCAATCCCAGCTCCCTTGTGATGTGTGTCCTCTGGTTTGAGGCCACGTGTGCTGGGTCCCTCACTTTTCGGTGATGTGGCCCCACTAGTGTGAGGACACTCCTGCCTGGTTCCCATTCCCTTGGTGATGTGGGCCCTCTGGTGAGAATCTGATCCTCTTTAGTTCTTCACACTTCTGTGAGGTTGACCCTCTGCTCTGAGGTCACTCCTGCCTGGTTGTCGCACTCCGCATTGGTGACGTCGCCCCTCTGGTAGCAGTCGGAGCTGGCTGGGAGCCACCGCCCCTCGGTGATGAGGGCCCTCTGGCATCAGGCACTAATTGCTGGGCTCCCCACATTTTTTCATGTGTGCCCACTCTTGCGATGACACTCCTGCTTGTTTCCCTTCCCCATGGGGATGTGGACCTTCTGCTCTGAGGTCACAACGGCTGGGTTGCTTACAGAATCACAATGAGGGCCCTCTGTTGTGAGTTCATGCCGGCCTGGATCTCATAGCCTCAGTGCTCTGGGCCGCCTGCTAGGAAGATCCAACTGCTGGTTTCCACACCTTTTGTATACAATGGGACATGTGTTGTGAGGTTAATCCTGCCTGCCTCACTCCGAAACCCATGGTGATGTGGGTCCTCTGGTTTGAGGCCACATGTGCTGGGTACCTCAACTTTTGATGATGTGGCCCCACGGGTGTGAGGACACTCCTGCCTGGTTCCCATCACCTTGGTGATGTGGGCCCTCTGGGGAGAGTCTGATCCTGGCTGGGTTCCCTACCATTCTGTGAGGTGGGCCCTCTGATGTCAGGTCACTCCTGCCTGGCTAGCTCACATCGCCTTGGCGACGTGGGCCCTCTGTTGGCCACTGGAGCATGCTGGGAGCCTCCTACTCCCGTGAATGATGGCCCTGGAAAAAAGGCATATGCCCTTTTTGGCCAAGTGCTTCATTGACGAGGTTCTGCCACTTCTCTTATGCTTTCAGAGCAATTCACGTCTACCTCCTGAAATCGGATTCCAGCAATTCTGCCCCACTTTCAAGTCCTCTTCGCAGCCTTAATTCAATATATTTTTGTACGATTTCTGTCATTTATAAGTCTGCAGGTATGTGAATGACAGTGCCCCTGAGCTCCTTTCCTCAACTCGCTTTCTTGTGAGCTGGCCACAAAACCGCAGGATTGCTTCAGGCCCTAATCTTGTTCCAGCACGGCATGCTGAGCCTTTGGTTAATTCCTTTTCCTGTTGGGAAATGAGTGTTAAAATTGCCCGTGCATACTGGGCATATACCCTGAGAAAACCAAAATTCAAAAAGAGTCATGTACCAAAATGTTCATTGCAGCTCTATTTACAATAGCCCGGAGATGGAAAGAACCTAAGCGCCCATCATCGGATGAATGGATAAAGAAGATGTGGCACATATACACAATGGAATATTACTCAGCCTTAAAAAGAAATGAAACTGAGTTATTTGTAATGAGATGGATAGACCTAGAGTCTGTCATACAGAGTGAAGTAAGTCAGAAAGAAAAAGACAAATAGCGTATGCTAACACATATATATGGAATTTAAAGGAAAAAAATGTAATGAAGAACCTAGGGATAAGACAGGAATAGAGGCGCAGACCTACTGGAGAACGGAATTGAGGATATGGGGAGGGGGAATGGTGAGTTTTGACAGGGCGAGAGAGAGTCATGGACATATACACACTAACAAATGTAGTAAGGTAGATAGCAAGGGGGAAGCAGCCGCAAGGCACAGGGATATTAGCTCGGGGCGTTGGGACAGCCTGGAGGGGTGGAAGGGGGAGAGAGGGAGGGAGGGAGACACAAGAGGGAAGACACAGGGAGCATATGTATATGTATAGCTGATTCACTTTGTTATAAAGCAAAAACTAACACACCATTGTAAAGCAATTATACCCCAATAAAGATGTTAAAAAAAATATTTGCCCGTGCACACACCTACAGATAGTCTCCCATTGGTTCTCCTTATTCCTGTTCATCTTGCGCAGAAATTGCAAACAGTGCCAAACAGGAGGTTAAAGGCACTGACTCTCCAAATGGGGAGAGTGTAAGAAAAGGGTCTGGAATGGTGAACCTGAGTACCAGGGGACGAAAACAGACATGCATGTAAAAAGGTTTCCCAGTCACACGGTGGAGCATACTCTGGGTTTCCCATGCAAATTTTAGCAGAAGGAAGAATCCCTTGAACCTGGAGAGTTGGGAACCATGGAATGGGTACCAGGCAGTATGACATCAAAGGGTCTGCATTTGCTCACTGAACCTCACCAATGCTATCAGCCCAAAGGGTCAAGCCTTATCTCTCACCCAGCTCTGGGTGTAGATGTGGTAAACCAGGTTGCATCACATGCCCTGTGTGAGTTATTTAAGAATTGCTCTCTATTTCACTGTCATTGTGTTTTTTTTTTGAAATTTTTTTTGACACTGGGATTTATCGGATTTTCACTGCTGCGTTAATGCCGCTGTACACACTCTTGATTCTCTTACGGAGACATAAATATCCACGGGTTTTAAGATTCTTCCTAGTCAGGTATATTCCTAGGCGTTGAATATGTGGTGTTGAGTCCATTTCGTTGAGCAAGGAGTAGGTCTTGTCTATTACATATTTGGCTTATGGAACGGTATCTGTGCTAATTTCAATCTCTGGTTTTATGCAGCACTCCAACGCACCTTTCTCCATAAGAAAGCACAAGTTGGTTTTCTAAATTTGAGACTGTTCTGTTTTGTAATTCAGTTCATGTGTAGTCAAGTTTACATACTGTGTATTAGTGATATTTTATGATGTTTCTTTTTATGTGTGACTTATTTCACGTAGAATCACCATACCTGTATCCACTCACTATGCCACTACGGGCCTGATGACACAGATTTCATTGCTGAGTGATATTCCATTGTACGTACGTACCACAACTTCTTTATCCATTGTTTGCTCTCTGAGATATTTACCTGGTACTGTAAACGAGGTTCTTGTGAACAGAGCGGTCCCAAACTTTGAGGTGGCTGGGTGTTTTTGATTTTAATTTCCCTAAGCTGTAGGACCATAAGTGGAAGTGCCATAGGCTGTGTTGCTTTGTTTCTTACGTGTTTCAGGAAACACATAACACTTCTCCAGAATGGCTGTCGGCAATTTACATCATATGCATCAGCATAATAAGGATCCCTGTTTTCCATTGCCGGTCCTCCGTTTCTGGATTTTACAATTTTTTTAAATGGCCGTTTTGCCCTGGGGGGCACTGAGATTTCATTGTAGTGCAGGTTTATTTACAAGCTTCTTGGTTGGCCAAAAAGTGCGTATGCGGTTTTTCCTGAATATATTTAGGGAAAAAAGCATCCGCACTTTTTGGACAAGTGCATCATTATCGACGTTCTGCCTCTTTTCCTATTCTTTAAGTGCAATTCCAGTTTAACCCTTCAATCGTTTTCCTGAATTTCTGCCCCGCTTTCAAGTCCCCTTTGCAGGCTTACTTCAATATATTTTTGGAGGATAGCTGTCATTTATAACTCTGCAGGTTTGTGAATTACAGTGCCCCTGAGCTCCTTTCTTCAACTCGCTTTCTTGTGAGCTGGGCACAAAACCGCAGGATTGCTTCAGGCACTAATCTCTTTCCAGCAGGGCACGCTGAGCGTTTGGTTAATTCCTCTTCCTGGTGGGAAATGAGCATTACATTTGCCCGTGCAGACACCTACAGCTAGTCTCTCATTGGTTCTCCCTATTCCTGTTCATCTTGCACAGAAATTGCAAGCTGTGCCAAAGAGGAGGTTAAAGGCACTGACTCTCCAAGCGGGGAGAGTGTTAGTAAAGCATCTGGAATGGTGAACCCGAGGACCAGGATGCGAAAACTGAGATGCATTTTAAATCGTTTCCCAATCACACGGTGGACGATACTCTGGGTTTCCCATGCATGTTTTAGCTGGAGGAAGAATGCCTTGAACCTGGAGAGTTGGGACCCATGGAATGGGTACCATGCAGTATGACTTCAAAGGGTCTGCATTTGCTCACCGAAACTCACCAGTGCTATCAGCCTGAAGTGTCCAGCCTTATGTCTCAACCAGCTCTGGGTGTAGATGTGGTCAATCCCGGTTGCATCACATGCCCTGAGTGAATTATTTAAGAATTGCTCTCTATTTCACTGTCTTTGTGTTTTCTTTTCGAAATTTATTTTGATAATGGGATTTATCGGATTTTCACTGCTGCATTTCCGCCGCTGTACACACGCTTGATTCTCTTACGGAGACATATATATCCATGGGTTTTAAGATTCTTCCTAGCCAGGTATATTCCTAGGCGTTGAATATGTGGTGTTGAGTCCATTTCGTTGAGCAAGGAGTAGGTCTTGTCTATTACATATTTGGCTTATGGAATGTTATCTGTGCTAATTTCAGTCTCTGGTTTTATGCAGCACCCCAACGCACCTTTCCCCATAAGCAAGCACTAGTTGGTTTTCTAAATTTGAGACCCTGTTCTGTTTTGTAATTCAGTTCATGTGTAGTCAAGTTTACATTCCGTGTATTAGTGATATCTTATGATGTTTCTTTTTCTGTGTGACGTAGTTCACGTAGAATCACCGTACCTGCATCCACTTAATATGCCGCTACGGGCCTGATGACACAGATTTCATTGCTGAGTGATATTGCATTGCACGTACGTGCCACAACTTCTTTATCCATTTTTTGCTTTCTGGGATATTTACCTGATACTGTAGACGAGCTTCTTGTGAACACAGCCGTCCCAAATATTGGGGTGGCTGTCTGTTTTTGATTTTAATTTCCGTAAGCTATAGGACCATAAGTGGAAGTGCCATAGGCTGTGTTGCTTTGTTTCTTACGTGTTTCAGGAAACACCATACACTTCTCCAGGGTGGCTGCTGGCAATTTACATCCTGCCAATCAGCATAACAAGGCTCCCTGTTCTCCATATCCTGTCCTACCTTTCTGGATTTTACACTTTTTTCAGATGGCCCTTTTGCCCGGGGGGGCAGTGAGATTTCATTGTAGTGCAGATTTCCTTTACAGGCTTGCTTGGTTGGCCAAAAAGGGCGTATGCGTTTTTTCCTGAATATATTCAGGAAAAAACGCATACGCCCTTTTTGGCCAAGTGCATCATTGTCGACGTTCTGCCTTTTTTCCTATGCTTTCAGGGCAATTCCAGTCTACCCCCTGCAATCGTTTTCCTGAAATTCAGCCCCGCTTTCAAGTCCCCTTCGCAGACTTACTTCAATATATTTTTGGAGGATAGCTGTCATTTATAACTCTGCAGGTTTGTGAAGTACAGTGCCCCTGAGCTCCTTTCTTCAACTCGCTTTCTTGTGAGCTGGGCACAAAACCGCAGGATTGCTTCAGGCCCTAATCTGTTTCCAGCAGGGCACACTGAGCCTTTGTTTAATTAATCTTCCTGGTGGGCAATGAGCGTTACATTTGCCCGTGCAGACACCTACAGCTAGTCTCTCATTGGTTCTCCCTATTCCCGTTCATCTTGCACAGAAATTGCAAGCTGTGCGAAACAGGAGGTTAAAGGCACTGACTCTCCAAGCGGGGAGAGTGTTAGTAAAGCATCTGGAATGGTGAACCCGAAGACCAGGAAACGAAAACTGAGATGCATTTTAAATCATTTCCCAATCACACGGTGGACGATACTCTGGGTTTCCCATGCATGTTTTAGCTGGAGGAAGAATCCCTTGAACCTGGAGAGTTGGGACCCATGGAATGGGTACCATGCAGTATGACTTCAAAGGGTCTGCATTTGCTCACCGAAACTCACCAATGCTATCAGCCTGAAGTGTCCAGCCTTATGTCTCAACCAGCTCTGGGTGTAGATGTGGTCAATCCCGGTTGCATCACATGCCCTGAGTGAATTAGTTAAGAATTGCTCTCTATTTCACTGTCTTTGTGTTTTGTTTTCGAAATTTATTTTGATAATGGGATTTATCGGATTTTCACTGCTGCGTTTCGGCCACTGTACACACGCTTGATTCTCTTACGGAGACATATATATCCATGGGTTTTAAGATTCTTCCTAGTCAGGTATATTCCTAGGCGTTGAATATGTGGTGTTGGGTCCATTTCGTTGAGCAAGGAGTAGGTCTTGTCTATTACATATTTGGCTTATGGAAAGTTATCTGTGCTAATTTCAGTCTCTGGTTTTATGCAGCCCCCCAAGGCACCTTTCCCCATAAGCAAGCACTAGTTGGTTTTCTAAATTTGAGACCCTGTTCTTTTTTGTAATTCAGTTCATGTGTAGTCAAGTTTACATTCCGTGTATTAGTGATATCTTATGATGTTTCTTTTTCTGTGTGACGTAGTTCACGTAGAATCACCGTACCTGCATCCACTCACTATGCCGCTACGGGCCTGATGACACAGATTTCATTGCTGAGTGATATTGCATTGTACGTACGTGCCACAACTTCTTTATCCATTTTTTGCTTTCTGGGATATTTACCTGATACTGTAGACGAGCTTCTTGTGAACACAGCCGTTCCAAATATTGGGGTGGCTGTCTGTTTTTGATTTTAATTTCCGTAAGCTATAGGACCATAAGTGGAAGTGCCATAGGCTGTGTTGCTTTGTTTCTTACGTGTTTCAGGAAACACCATACACTTCTCCAGGGTGGCTGCTGGCAATTTACATCCTGCCAATCAGCATAACAAGGCTCCCTGTTCTCCATATCCTGTCCTACCTTTCTGGATTTTACACTTTTTTCAGATGGCCCTTTTGCCCCGGGGGGGGGGGGGCAGTGAGATTTCATTGTAGTGCAGATTTCCTTTACAGGCTTGCTTGGTTGGCCAAAAAGGGCGTATGCGTTTTTTCCTGAATATATTCAGGAAAAAACGCATACGCCCTTTTTGGCCAAGTGCATCATTGTCGACCTTGTGCCTCTTTTCCTATGCTTTCAGGGCAATTCCAGTCTACCCCCTGCAATCGTTTTCCTGAAATTCAGCCCTGCTTTCAAGTCCCCTTCGCAGACTTACTTCAATATATTTTTGGAGGATAGCTGTCATTTATAACTCTGCAGGTTTGTGAAGTACAGTGCCCCTGAGCTCCTTTCTTCAACTCGCTTTCTTGTGAGCTGGGCACAAAACCGCAGGATTGCTTCAGGCCCTAATCTGTTTCCAGCAGGGCACACTGAGCCTTTGTTTAATTAATCTTCCTGATGGGCAATGAGCGTTACATTTGCCCGTGCAGACACCTACAGCTAGTCTCTCATTGGTTCTCCCTATTCCTGTTCATCTTGCACAGAAATTGCAAGCTGTGCGAAACAGGAGGTTAAAGGCACTGACTCTCCAAGCGGGGAGAGTGTTAGTAAAGCATCTGGAATGGTGAACCCGAGGACCTGGAAACGAAAACTGAGATGCATTTTAAATCATTTCCCAATCACACGGTGGACGATACTCTGGGTTTCCCATGCATGTTTTAGCTGGAGGAAGAATCCCTTGAACCTGGAGAGTTGGGACCCATGGAATGGGTACCATGCAGTATGACTTCAAAGGGTCTGCATTTGCTCACGAAACTCACCAATGCTATCAGCCTGAAGTGTCCAGCCTTATGTCTCAACCAGCTCTGGGTGTAGATGTGGTCAATCCCGGTTGCATCACATGCCCTGAGTGAATTAGTTAAGAATTGCTCTCTATTTCACTGTCTTTGTGTTTTGTTTTCGAAATTTATTTTGATAATGGGATTTATCGGATTTTCACTGCTGCGTTTCGGCCACTGTACACACGCTTGATTCTCTTACGGAGACATATATATCCATGGGTTTTAAGATTCTTCCTAGTCAGGTATATTCCTAGGCGTTGAATATGTGGTGTTGGGTCCATTTCGTTGAGCAAGGAGTAGGTCTTGTCTATTACATATTTGGCTTATGGTAAGTTATCTGTGCTAATTTCAGTCTCTGGTTTTATGCAGCCCCCCAAGGCACCTTTCCCCATAAGCAAGCACTAGTTGGTTTTCTAAATTTGAGACCCTGTTCTTTTTTGTAATTCAGTTCATGTGTAGTCAAGTTTACATTCCGTGTATTAGTGATATCTTATGATGTTTCTTTTTCTGTGTGACGTAGTTCACGTAGAATCACCGTACCTGCATCCACTTACTATGCCGCTACGGGCCTGATGACACAGATTTCATTGCTGAGTGATATTGCATTGTACGTACGTGCCACAACTTCTTTATCCATTTTTTGCTTTCTGGGATATTTACCTGATACTGTAGACGAGCTTCTTGTGAACACAGCCGTTCCAAATATTGGGGTGGCTGTCTGTTTTTGATTTTAATTTCCGTAAGCTATAGGGCCATAAGTGGAAGTGCCATAGGCTGTGTTGCTTTGTTTCTTATGTGTTTCAGGAAACACCATACACTTCTCCAGGGTGGCTGCTGGCAATTTACATCCTGCCAATCAGCATAACAAGGCTCCCTGTTCTCCATATCCTGTCCTATCTTTCTGGATTTTACACTTTTTTCAGATGGCCCTTTTGCCCCGGGGGGGGGGCAGTGAGATTTCATTGTAGTGCAGATTTCCTTTACAGGCTTGCTTGGTTGACCAAAAAGGGCGTATGCGTTTTTTCCTGAATATATTCAGGAAAAAACGCATACGCCCTTTTTGGCCAAGTGCATCATTGTCGACGTTGTGCCTCTTTTCCTATGCTTTCAGGGCAATTCCAGTCTACCCCCTGCAATCGTTTTCCTGAAATTCTGCCCCGCTTTCAAGTCCCCTTCGCAGGCTTACTTCAATATATTTTTGGAGGATAGCTGTCATTTATAACTCTGCAGGTTTGTGAAGTACAGTGCCCCTGAGCTCCTTTCTTCAACTCGCTTTCTTGTGAGCTGGGCACAAAACCGCAGGATTGCTTCAGGCCCTAATCTGTTTCCAGCAGGGCACACTGAGCCTTTGTTTAATTCCTCTTCCTGGTGGGCAATGAGCGTTACATTTGCCCGTGCAGACACCTACAGCTAGTCTCTCATTGGTTCTCCCTATTCCTGTTCATCCTGCACAGAAATGGCAAGCTGTGCCAAACAGGAGGTTAAAGGCACTGACTCTCCAAGCGGGGAGAGTGTTAGTAAAGCATCTGGAATGGTGAACCCGAGGACCAGGATACGAAAACTGAGATGCATTTTAAATCGTTTCCCAATCACACGGTGGACGATACTCTGGGTTTCCCATGCATGTTTTAGCTGGAGGAAGAATGCCTTGAACCTGGAGAGTTGGGACCCATGGAATGGGTACCATGCAGTATGACTTCAAAGGGTCTGCATTTGCTCACCGAAACTCACCAGTGCTATCAGCCTGAAGTGTCCAGCCTTATGTCTCAACCAGCTCTGGGTGTAGATGTGGTCAATCCCGGTTGCATCACATGACCTGAGTGAATTATTTAAGAATTGCTCTCTATTTCACTGTCTTTGTGTTTTGTTTTCGAAATTTATTTTGATAATGGGATTTATCGGATTTTCACTGCTGCATTTCCGCTGCTGTACACACGCTTGATTCTCTTACGGAGACATATATATCCATGGGTTTTAAGATTCTTCCTAGTCAGGTATATTCCTAGGCGTTGAATATGTGGTGTTTAGTCCATTTCGTTGAGCAAGGAGTAGGTCTTGTCTATTACATATTTGGCTTATGGAATGTTATCTGTGCTAATTTCAGTCTCTGGTTTTATGCAGCACCCCAACGCACCTTTCCCCATAAGCAAGCACTAGTTGGTTTTGTAAATTTGAGACCCTGTTCTGTTTTGTAATTCAGTTCATGTGTAGTCAAGTTTACATTCCGTGTATTAGTGATATCTTATGATGTTTCTTTTTCTGTGTGACGTAGTTCACGTAGAATCACCGTACCTGCATCCACTCACTATGCCGCTACGGGCCTGATGACACAGATTTCATTGCTGAGTGATATTGCATTGTACGTACGTGCCACAACTTCTTTATCCATTTTTTGCTTTCTGGGATATTTACCTGATACTGTAGACGAGCTTCTTGTGAACACAGCCGTCCCAAATATTGGGGTGGCTGTCTGTTTTTGATTTTAATTTCCGTAAGCTATAGGACCATAAGTGGAAGTGCCATAGGTTGTGTTGCTTTGTTTCTTACGTGTTTCAGGAAACACCATACACTTCTCCAGGGTGGCTGCTGGCAATTTACATCCTGCCAATCAGCATAACAAGGCTCCCTGTTCTCCATATCCTGTCCTACCTTTCTGGATTTTACACTTTTTTCAGATGGCCCTTTTGCCCGGGGGGGGGCAGTGAGATTTCATTGTAGTGCAGATTTCCTTTACAGGCTTGCTTGGTTGGCCAAAAAGGGCGTATGCGTTTTTTCCTGAATATATTCAGGAAAAAACGCATACGCCCTTTTTGGCCAAGTGCATCATTGTCGACGTTGTGCCTCTTTTCCTATGCTTTCAGGGCAATTCCAGTCTACCCCCTGCAATCGTTTTCCTGAAATTCAGCCCCGCTTTCAAGTCCCCTTCGCAGGCTTACTTCAATATATTTTTGGAGGATAGCTGTCATTTATAACTCTGCAGGTTTGTGAAGTACAGTGCCCCTGAGCTCCTTTCTTCAACTCGCTTTCTTGTGAGCTGGGCACAAAACCGCAGGATTGCTTCAGGCCCTAATCTGTTTCCAGCAGGGCACGCTGAGCCTTTGTTTAATTCCTCTTCCTGGTGGGCAATGAGCGTTACATTTGCCCGTGCAGACACCTACAGCTAGTCTCTCATTGGTTCTCCCTATTCCTGTTCATCTTGCACAGAAATGGCAGGCTGTGCCAAACAGGAGGTTAAAGGCACTGACTCTCCAAGCGGGGAGAGTGTTAGTAAAGCATCTGGAATGGTGAACCCGAGGACCAGGATACGAAAAATGAGATGCATTTTAAATCGTTTCCCAATCACACGGTGGACGATACTCTGGGTTTCCCATGCATGTTTTAGCTGGAGGAAGAATGCCTTGAACCTGGAGAGTTGGGACCCATGGAATGGGTACCATGCAGTATGACTTCAAAGGGTCTGCATTTGCTCACCGAAACTCACCAGTGCTATCAGCCTGAAGTGTCCAGCCTTATGTCTCAACCAGCTCTGGGTGTAGATGTGGTCAATCCCGGTTGCATCACATGCCCTGAGTGAATTATTTAAGAATTGCTCTCTATTTCACTGTCTTTGTGTTTTGTTTTCGAAATTTATTTTGATAATGGGATTTATCGGATTTTCACTGCTGCATTTCCGCCGCTGTACACACGCTTGATTCTCTTACGGAGACATATATATCCATGGGTTTTAAGATTCTTCCTAGTCAGGTATATTCCTTGGCGTTGAATATGTGGTGTTGGGTCCATTTCGTTGAGCAAGGAGTAGGTCTTGTCTATTACATATTTGGCTTATGGAAAGTTATCTGTGCTAATTTCCGTCTCTGGTTTTATGCAGCACCCCAAGGCACCTTTCCCCATAAGCAAGCACTAGTTGGTTTTCTAAATTTGAGACCCTGTTCTGTTTTGTAATTCAGTTTATGTGTAGTCATGTTTACATTCCGTGTATTAGTGATATCTTATGATGTTTCTTTTTCTGAGTGACGTAGTTCACGTAGAATCACCGTACCTGCATCCACTCACTATGCCGCTACGGGCCTGATGACACAGATTTCATTGCTGAGTGATATTGCATTGTACGTACGTGCCACAACTTCTTTATCCATATTTTGCTTTCTGGGATATTTACCTGATACTGTAGACGAGCTTCTTGTGAACACAGCCGTCCCAAATATTGGGGTGGCTGTCTGTTTTTGATTTTAATTTCCGTAAGCTATAGGACCATAAGTGGAAGTGCCATAGGCTGTGTTGCTTTGTTTCTTACCTGTTTCAGGAAACACCATACACTTCTCCAGGGTGGCTGCTGGCAATTTACATCCTGCCAATCAGCATAACAAGGCTCCCTGTTCTCCATATCCTGTCCTACCTTTGTGGATTTTACACTTTTTTCAGATGGCCCTTTTGCCCGGGGGGGCAGTGAGATTTCATTGTAGTGCAGATTTCCTTTACAGGCTTGCTTGGTTGGCCAAAAAGGGCGTATGCGTTTTTTCCTGAATATATTCAGGGCAATTCCAGTCTACCCCCTGCAATCGTTTTCCTGAAATTCAGCCCCGCATTCAAGTCCCCTTCGCAGACTTACTTCAATATATTTTTGGAGGATAGCTGTCATTTATAACTCTGCAGGTTTGTGAAGTACAGTGCCCCTGAGCTCCTTTCTTCAACTCGCTTTCTTGTGAGCTGGGCACAAAACCGCAGGATTGCTTCAGGCCCTAATCTGTTTCCAGCAGGGCACACTGAGCCTTTGTTTAATTAATCTTCCTGATGGGCAATGAGCGTTACATTTGCCCGTGCAGACACCTACAGCTAGTCTCTCATTGGTTCTCCCTATTCCTGTTCATCTTGCACAGAAATTGCAAGCTGTGCGAAACAGGAGGTTAAAGGCACTGACTCTCCAAGCGGGGAGAGTGTTAGTAAAGCATCTGGAATGGTGAACCCGAGGACCAGGAAACGAAAACTGAGATGCATTTTAAATCATTTCCCAATCACACGGTGGACGATACTCTGGGTTTCCCATGCATGTTTTAGCTGGAGGAAGAATCCCTTGAACCTGGAGAGTTGGGACCCATGGAATGGGTACCATGCAGTATGACTTCAAAGGGTCTGCATTTGCTCACCGAAACTCACCAATGCTATCAGCCTGAAGTGTCCAGCCTTATGTATCAACCAGTTCTGGGTGTAGATGTGGTCAATCCCGGTTGCATCACATGCCCTGAGTGAATTAGTTAAGAATTGCTCTCTATTTCACTGTCTTTGTGTTTTGTTTTCGAAATTTATTTTGATAATGGGATTTATCGGATTTTCACTGCTGCGTTTCGGCCACTGTACACACGCTTGATTCTCTTACGGAGACATATATATCCATGGGTTTTAAGATTCTTCCTAGTCAGGTATATTCCTAGGCGTTGAATATGTGGTGTTGGGTCCATTTCGTTGAGCAAGGAGTAGGTCTTGTCTATTACATATTTGGCTTATGGAAAGTTATCTGTGCTAATTTCAGTCTCTGGTTTTATGCAGCACCCCAAGGCACCTTTCCCCATAAGCAAGCACTAGTTGGTTTTCTAAATTTGAGACCCTGTTCTTTTTTGTAATTCAGTTCATGTGTAGTCAAGTTTACATTCCGTGTATTAGTGATATCTTATGATGTTTCTTTTTCTGTGTGACGTAGTTCACGTAGAATCACCGTACCTGCATCCACTCACTATGCCGCTACGGGCCTGATGACACAGATTTCATTGCTGAGTGATATTGCATTGTACGTACGTGCCACAACTTCTTTATCCATTTTTTGCTTTCTGGGATATTTACCTGATACTGTAGACGAGCTTCTTGTGAACACAGCCGTTCCAAATATTGGGGTGGCTGTCTGTTTTTGATTTTAATTTTCGTAAGCTATAGGACCATAAGTGGAAGTGCCATAGGCTGTGTTGCTTTGTTTCTTACGTGTTTCAGGAAACACCATACACTTCTCCAGGGTGGCTGCTGGCAATTTACATCCTGCCAATCAGCATAACAAGGCTCCCTGTTCTCCATATCCTGTCCTACCTTTCTGGATTTCACACTTTTTTCAGATGGCCCTTTTGCCCGGGGGGCAGTGAGACTTCATTGTAGTGCAGATTTCCTTTACAGGCTTGCTTGGTTGGCCAAAAAGGGCGTATGCGTTTTTTCCTGAATATATTCAGGAAAAAACGCATACGCCCTTTTTGGCCAAGTGGATCATTGTCGACGTTGTGCCTCTTTTCCTATGCTTTCAGGGCAATTCCAGTCTACCCCCTGCAATCGTTTTCCTGAAATTCAGCCCCGCTTTCAAGTCCCCTTCACAGGCTTACTTCAATATATTTTTGGAGGATAGCTGTCATTTATAACTCTGCAGGTTTGTGAAGTACAGTGCCCCTGAGCTCCTTTCTTCAACTCGCTTTCTTGTGAGCTGGGCACAAAACCGCAGGATTGCTTCAGGCCCTAATCTGTTTCCAGCAGGGCACGCTGAGCCTTTGTTTAATTCCTCTTCCTGGTGGGCAATGAGCGTTACATTTGCCCGTGCAGACACCTACAGCTAGTCTCTCATTGGTTCTCCCTATTCCTGTTCATCTTGCACAGAAATGGCAGGCTGTGCCAAACAGGAGGTTAAAGGCACTGACTCTCCAAGCGGGGAGAGTGTTAGTAAAGCATCTGGAATGGTGAACCCGAGGGCCAGGATACGAAAACTGAGATGCATTTTAAATCGTTTCCCAATCACACGGTGGACGATACTCTGGGTTTCCCATGCATGTTTTAGCTGGAGGAAGAATGCCTTGAACCTGGAGAGTTGGGACCCATGGAATGGGTACCATGCAGTATGACTTCAAAGGGTCTGCATTTGCTCACCGAAACTCACCAGTGCTATCAGCCTGAAGTGTCCAGCCTTATGTGTCAACCAGCTCTGGGTGTAGATGTGGTCAATCCCGGTTGCATCACATGCCCTGAGTGAATTATTTAAGAATTGCTCTCTATTTCACTGTCTTTGTGTTTTGTTTTCGAAATTTATTTTGATAATGGGATTTATCGGATTTTCACTGCTGCATTTCCGCCGCTGTACACACGCTTGATTCTCTTACGGAGACATATATATCCATGGGTTTTAAGATTCTTCCTAGTCAGGTATATTCCTAGGCGTTGAATATGTGGTGTTGGGTCCATTTCGTTGAGCAAGGAGTAGGTCTTGTCTATTACATATTTGGCTTATGGAAAGTTATCTGTGCTAATTTCCGTCTCTGGTTTTATGCAGCACCCCAAGGCACCTTTCCCCATAAGCAAGCACTAGTTGGTTTTCTAAATTTGAGACCCTGTTCTGTTTTGTAATTCAGTTTATGTGTAGTCAAGTTTACATTCCGTGTATTAGTGATATCTTATGATGTTTCTTTTTCTGTGTGACGTAGTTCACGTAGAATCACCGTACCTGCATCCACTCACTATGCCGCTACGGGCCTGATGACACAGATTTCATTGCTGAGTGATATTGCATTGTATGTACGTGCCACAACTTCTTTATCCATATTTTCCTTTCTGGGATATTTACCTGATACTGTAGACGAGCTTCTTGTGAACACAGCCGTCCCAAATATTGGGGTGGCTGTCTGTTTTTGATTTTAATTTCCGTAAGCTATAGGAGCATAAGTGGAAGTGCCATAGGCTGTGTTGCTTTGTTTCTTACCTGTTTCAGGAAACACCATACACTTCTCCAGGGTGGCTGCTGGCAATTTACATCCTGCCAATCAGCATAACAAGGCTCCCTGTTCTCCATATCCTGTCCTACCTTTCTGGATTTTACACTTTTTTCAGATGGCCCTTTTGCCCGGGGGGGCAGTGAGATTTCATTGTAGTGCAGATTTCCTTTACAGGCTTGCTTGGTTGGCCAAAAAGGGCGTATGCGTTTTTTCCTGAATATATTCAGGGCAATTCCAGTCTACCCCCTGCAATCGTTTTCCTGAAATTCAGCCCCGCTTTCAAGTCCCCTTCGCAGGCTTACTTCAATATATTTTTGGAGGATAGCTGTCATTTATAACTCTGCAGGTTTGTGAAGTACAGTGCCCCTGAGCTCCTTTCTTCAACTCGCTTTCTTGTGAGCTGGGCACAAAACCGCAGGATTGCTTCAGGCCCTAATCTGTTTCCAGCAGGGCACACTGAGCCTTTGTTTAATTAATCTTCCTGGTGGGCAATGAGCGTTACATTTGCCCGTGCAGACACCTACAGCTAGTCTCTCATTGGTTCTCCCTATTCCTGTTCATCTTGCACAGAAATTGCAAGCTGTGCGAAACAGAAGGTTAAAGGCACTGACTCTCCAAGCGGGGAGAGTGTTAGTAAAGCATCTGGAATGGTGAACCCGAGGACCAGGAAACGAAAACTGAGATGCATTTTAAATCATTTCCCAATCACACGGTGGACGATACTCTGGGTTACCCATGCATGTTTTAGCTGGAGGAAGAATCCCTTGAACCTGGAGAGTTGGGACCCATGGAATGGGTACCATGCAGTATGACTTCAAAGGGTCTGCATTTGCTCACCGAAACTCACCAATGCTATCAGCCTGAAGTGTCCAGCCTTATGTCTCAACCAGCTGTGGGTGTAGATGTGGTCAATCCCGGTTGCATCACATGCCCTGAGTGAATTAGTTAAGAATTGCTCTCTATTTCACTGTCTTTGTGTTTTGTTTTCGAAATTTATTTTGATAATGGGATTTATCGGATTTTCACTGCTGCGTTTCGGCCACTGTACACACGCTTGATTCTCTTACGGAGACATATATATCCATGGGTTTTAAGATTCTTCCTAGTCAGGTATATTCCTAGGCGTTGAATATGTGGTGTTGGGTCCATTTCGTTGAGCAAGGAGTAGGTCTTGTCTATTACATATTTGGCTTATGGAAAGTTATCTGTGCTAATTTCAGTCTCTGGTTTTATGCAGCCCCCCAAGGCACCTTTCCCCATAAGCAAGCACTAGTTGGTTTTCTAAATTTGAGACCCTGTTCTGTTTTGTAATTCAGTTCATGTGTAGTCAAGTTTACATTCCGTGTATTAGTGATATCTTATGATGTTTCTTTTTCTGTGTGACGTAGTTCACGTAGAATCACCGTACCTGCATCCACTCACTATGCCGCTACGGGCCTGATGACACAGATTTCATTGCTGAGTGATATTGCATTGTACGTACGTGCCACAACTTCTTTATCCATTTTTTGCTTTCTGGGATATTTACCTGATACTGTAGACGAGCTTCTTGTGAACACAGCCGTCCCAAATATTGGGGTGGCTGTCTGTTTTTGATTTTAATTTCCGTAAGCTATAGGACCATAAGTGGAAGTGCCATAGGCTGTGTTGCTTTGTTTCTTACGTGTTTCAGGAAACACCATACACTTCTCCAGGGTGGCTGCTGGCAATTTACATCCTGCCAATCAGCATAACAAGGCTCCCTGTTCTCCATATCCTGTCCTACCTTTCTGGATTTTACACTTTTTTCAGATGGCCCTTTTGCCCGGGGGGCAGTGAGACTTCATTGTAGTGCAGATTTCCTTTACAGGCTTGCTTGGTTGGCCAAAAAGGGCGTATGTGTTTTTTCCTGAATATATTCAGGAAAAAACGCATACGCCCTTTTTCGCCAAGTACATCATTGTCGACGTTGTGCCTCTTTTCCTATGCTTCCAGGGCAATTCCAGTCTACCCCCTGCAATCGTTTTCCTGAAATTCAGCCCCGCTTTCAAGTCCCCTTCGCAGGCTTACTTCAATATATTTTTGGAGGATAGCTGTCATTTATAACTCTGCAGGTTTGTGAAGTACAGTGCCCCTGAGCTCCTTTCTTCAACTCGCTTTCTTGTGAGCTGGGCACAAAACCGCAGGATTGCTTCAGGCCCTAATCTGTTTCCAGCAGGGCACGCTGAGCCTTTGTTTAATTCCTCTTCCTGGTGGGAAATGAGCGTTACATTTGCCCGTGCAGACACCTACAGCTAGTCTCTCATTGGTTCTCCCTATTCCTGTTCATCTTGCACAGAAATGGCAGGCTGTGCCAAACAGGAGGTTAAAGGCACTGACTCTCCAAGCGGGGAGAGTGTTAGTAAAGCATCTGGAATGGTGAACCCGAGGACCAGGATACGAAAACTGAGATGCATTTTAAATCGTTTCCCAATCACACGGTGGACGATACTCTGGGTTTCCCATGCATGTTTTAGCTGGAGGAAGAATGCCTTGAACCTGGAGAGTTGGGACCCATGGAATGGGTACCATGCAGTATGACTTCAAAGGGTCTGCATTTGCTCACCGAAACTCACCAGTGCTATCAGCCTGAAGTGTCCAGCCTTATGTGTCAACCAGCTCTGGGTGTAGATGTGGTCAATCCTGGTTGCATCACATGCCCTGAGTGAATTATTTAAGAATTGCTCTCTATTTCACTGTCTTTGTGTTTTGTTTGCGAAATTTATTTTGATAATGGGATTTATCGGATTTTCACTGCTGCATTTCTGCCGCTGTACACACGCTTGATTCTCTTACGGAGACATATATATCCATGGGTTTTAAGATTCTTCCTAGTCAGGTATATTCCTAGGCGTTGAATATGTGGTGTTGGGTCCATTTCGTTGAGCAAGGAGTAGGTCTTGTCTATTACATATTTGGCTTATGGAAAGTTATCTGTGCTAATTTCCGTCTCTGGTTTTATGCAGCACCCCAAGGCACCTTTCCCCATAAGCAAGCACTAGTTGGTTTTCTAAATTTGAGACCCTGTTCTGTTTTGTAATTCAGTTTATGTGTAGTCAAGTTTACATTCCGTGTATTAGTGATATCTTATGATGTTTCTTTTTCTGTGTGACGTAGTTCACGTAGAATCACCGTACCTGCATCCACTCACTATGCCGCTACGGGCCTGATGACACAGATTTCATGGCTGAGTGATATTGCATTGTACGTACGTGCCACAACTTCTTTATCCATATTTTGCTTTCTGGGATATTTACCTGATACTGTAGACGAGCTTCTTGTGAACACAGCCGTCCCAAATATTGGGGTGGCTGTCTGTTTTTGATTTTAATTTCCGTAAGCTATAGGACCATAAGTGGAAGTGCCATAGGCTGTGTTGCTTTGTTTCTTACCTGTTTCAGGAAACACCATACACTTCTCCAGGGTGGCTGCTGGCAATTTACATCCTGCCAATCAGCATAACAAGGCTCCCTGTTCTCCATATCCTGTCCTACCTTTCTGGATTTTACACTTTTTTCAGATGGCCCTTTTGCCCGGGGGGGCAGTGAGATTTCATTGTAGTGCAGATTTCCTTTACAGGCTTGCTTGGTTGGCCAAAAAGGGCGTATGCGTTTTTTGCTGAATATATTCAGGGCAATTCCAGTCTACCCCCTGCAATCGTTTTCCTGAAATTCAGCCCCGCTTTCAAGTCCCCTTCGCAGACTTACTTCAATATATTTTTGGAGGATAGCTGTCATTTATAACTCTGCAGGTTTGTGAAGTACAGTGCCCCTGAGCTCCTTTCTTCAACTCGCTTTCTTGTGAGCTGGGCACAAAACCGCAGGATTGCTTCAGGCCCTAATCTGTTTCCAGCAGGGCACACTGAGCCTTTGTTTAATTAATCTTCCTGGTGGGCAATGAGCGTTACATTTGCCCGTGCAGACACCTACAGCTAGTCTCTCATTGGTTCTCCCTATTCCTGTTCATCTTGCACAGAAATTGCAAGCTGTGCGAAACAGAAGGTTAAAGGCACTGACTCTCCAAGCGGGGAGAGTGTTAGTAAAGCATCTGGAATGGTGAACCCGAGGACCAGGAAACGAAAACTGAGATGCATTTTAAATCATTTCCCAATGACACGGTGGACGATACTCTGGGTTTCCCATGCATGTTTTAGCTGGAGGAAGAATCCCTTGAACCTGGAGAGTTGGGACCCATGGAATGGGTACCATGCAGTATGACTTCAAAGGGTCTGCATTTGCTCACCGAAACTCACCAATGCTATCAGCCTGAAGTGTCCAGCCTTATGTCTCAACCAGCTCTGGGTGTAGATGTGGTCAATCCCGGTTGCATCACATGCCCTGAGTGAATTAGTTAAGAATTGCTCTCTATTTCACTGTCTTTGTGTTTTGTTTTCGAAATTTATTTTGATAATGGGATTTATCGGATTTTCACTGCTGCGTTTCGGCCACTGTACACACGCTTGATTCTCTTACGGAGACATATATATCCATGGGTTTTAAGATTCTTCCTAGTCAGGTATATTCCTAGGCGTTGAATATGTGGTGTTGGGTCCATTTCGTTGAGCAAGGAGTAGGTCTTGTCTATTACATATTTGGCTTATGGAAAGTTATCTGTGCTAATTTCAGTCTCTGGTTTTATGCAGCCCCCCAAGGCACCTTTCCCCATAAGCAAGCACTAGTTGGTTTTCTAAATTTGAGACCCTGTTCTTTTTTGTAATTCAGTTCATGTGTAGTCAAGTTTACATTCCGTGTATTAGTGATATCTTATGATGTTTCTTTTTCTGTGTGACGTAGTTCACGTAGAATCACCGTACCTGCATCCACTCACTATGCCGCTACGGGCCTGATGACACAGATTTCATTGCTGAGTGATATTGCATTGTACGTACGTGCCACAACTTCTTTATCCATTTTTTGCTTTCTGGGATATTTACCTTATACTGTAGACGAGCTTCTTGTGAACACAGCCGTTCCAAATATTGGGGTGGCTGTCTGTTTTTGATTTTAATTTCCGTAAGCTATAGGACCATAAGTGGAAGTGCCATAGGCTGTGTTGCTTTGTTTCTTACGTGTTTCAGGAAACACCATACACTTCTCCAGGGTGGCTGCTGGCAATTTACATCCTGCCAATCAGCATAACAAGGCTCCCTGTTCTCCATATCCTGTCCTACCTTTCTGGATTTTACACTTTTTTCAGATGGCCCTTTTGCCCCGGGGGGGGGGAGGCAGTGAGATTTCATTGTAGTGCAGATTTCCTTTACAGGCTTGCTTGGTTGGCCAAAAAGGGCGTATGCGTTTTTTCCTGAATATATTCAGGAAAAAACGCATACGCCCTTTTTGGCCAAGTGCATCATTGTCGACGTTGTGCCTCTTTTCCTATGCTTTCAGGGCAATTCCAGTCTACCCCCTGCAATCGTATTCCTGAAATTCTGCCCCGCTTTCAAGTCCCCTTCGCAGGCTTACTTCAATATATTTTTGGAGGATAGCTGTCATTTATAACTCTGCAGGTTTGTGAAGTACAGTGCCCCTGAGCTCCTTTCTTCAACTCGCTTTCTTGTGAGCTGGGCACAAAACCGCAGGATTGCTTCAGGCCCTAATCTGTTTCCAGCAGGGCACACTGAGCCTTTGTTTAATTCCTCTTCCTGGTGGGCAATGAGCGTTACATTTGCCCGTGCAGACACCTACAGCTAGTCTCTCATTGGTTCTCCCTATTCCTGTTCATCTTGCACAGAAATGGCAAGCTGTGCCAAACAGGAGGTTAAAGGCACTGACTCTCCAAGCGGGGAGAGTGTTAGTAAAGCATCTGGAATGGTGAACCCGAGGACCAGGATACGAAAACTGAGATGCATTTTAAATCGTTTCTCAATCACACGGTGGACGATACTCTGGGTTTCCCATGCATGTTTTAGCTGGAGGAAGAATGCCTTGAACCTGGAGAGTTGGGACCCATGGAATGGGTACCATGCAGTATGACTTCAAAGGGTCTGCATTTGCTCACCGAAACTCACCAGTGCTATCAGCCTGAAGTGTCCAGCCTTATGTCTCAACCAGCTCTGGGTGTAGATGTGGTCAATCCCGGTTGCATCACATGCCCTGAGTGAATTAGTTAAGAATTGCTCTCTATTTCACTGTCTTTGTGTTTTGTTTTCGAAATTTATTTTGATAATGGGATTTATCGGATTTTCACTGCTGCGTTTCGGCCACTGTACACACGCTTGATTCTCTTACGGAGACATATATATCCATGGGTTTTAAGATTCTTCCTAGTCAGGTATATTCCTAGGCGTTGAATATGTGGTGTTGGGTCCATTTCGTTGAGCAAGGAGTAGGTCTTGTCTATTACATATTTGGCTTATGGAAAGTTATCTGTGCTAATTTCAGTCTCTGGTTTTATGCAGCCCCCCAAGGCACCTTTCCCCATAAGCAAGCACTAGTTGGTTTTCTAAATTTGAGACCCTGTTCTTTTTTGTAATTCAGTTCATGTGTAGTCAAGTTTACATTCCGTGTATTAGTGATATCTTATGATGTTTCTTTTTCTGTGTGACGTAGTTCACGTAGAATCACCGTACCTGCATCCACTCACTATGCCGCTACGGGCCTGATGACACAGATTTCATTGCTGAGTGATATTGCATTGTACGTACGTGCCACAACTTCTTTATCCATTTTTTGCTTTCTGGGATATTTACCTGATACTGTAGACGAGCTTCTTGTGAACACAGCCGTTCCAAATATTGGGGTGGCTGTCTGTTTTTGATTTTAATTTCCGTAAGCTATAGAACCATAAGTGGAAGTGCCATAGGCTGTGTTGCTTTGTTTCTTACCTGTTTCAGGAAACACCATACACTTCTCCAGGGTGGCTGCTGGCAATTTACATCCTGCCAATCAGCATAACAAGGCTCCCTGTTCTCCATATCCTGTCCTACCTTTCTGGATTTTACACTTTTTTCAGATGGCCCTTTTGCCCCGGGGGGGGGGGCAGTGAGATTTCATTGTAGTGCAGATTTCCTTTACAGGCTTGCTTGGTTGGCCAAAAAGGGCGTATGCGTTTTTTCCTGAATATATTCAGGAAAAAACGCATACGCCCTTTTTGGCCAAGTGCATCATTGTCGACGTTGTGCCTCTTTTCCTATGCTTTCAGGGCAATTCCAGTCTACCCCCTGCAATCGTATTCCTGAAATTCTGCCCCGCTTTCAAGTCCCCTTCGCAGGCTTACTTCAATATATTTTTGGAGGATAGCTGTCATTTATAACTCTGCAGGTTTGTGAAGTACAGTGCCCCTGAGCTCCTTTCTTCAACTCGCTTTCTTGTGAGCTGGGCACAAAACCGCAGGATTGCTTCAGGCCCTAATCTGTTTCCAGCAGGGCACACTGAGCCTTTGTTTAATTCCTCTTCCTGGTGGGCAATGAGCGTTACATTTGCCCGTGCAGACACCTACAGCTAGTCTCTCATTGGTTCTCCCTATTCCTGTTCATCTTGCACAGAAATGGCAAGCTGTGCCAAACAGGAGGTTAAAGGCACTGACTCTCCAAGCGGGGAGAGTGTTAGTAAAGCATCTGGAATGGTGAACCCGAGGACCAGGATACGAAAACCGAGATGCATTTTAAATCGTTTCTCAATCACACGGTGGACGATACTCTGGGTTTCCCATGCATGTTTTAGCTGGAGGAAGAATGCCTTGAACCTGGAGAGTTGGGACCCATGGAATGGGTACCATGCAGTATGACTTCAAAGGGTCTGCATTTGCTCACCGAAACTCACCAGTGCTATCAGCCTGAAGTGTCCAGCCTTATGTCTCAACCAGCTCTGGGTGTAGATGTGGTCAATCCCGGTTGCATCACATGCCCTGAGTGAATTAGTTAAGAATTGCTCTCTATTTCACTGTCTTTGTGTTTTGTTTTCGAAATTTATTTTGATAATGGGATTTATCGGATTTTCACTGCTGCGTTTCGGCCACTGTACACATGCTTGATTCTCTTACGGAGACATATATATCCATAGGTTTTAAGATTCTTCCTAGTCAGGTATATTCCTAGGCGTTGAATATGTGGTGTTGGGTCCATTTCGTTGAGCAAGGAGTAGGTCTTGTCTATTACATATTTGGCTTATGGAAAGTTATCTGTGCTAATTTCAGTCTCTGGTTTTATGCAGCCCCCCAAGGCACCTTTCCCCATAAGCAAGCACTAGTTGGTTTTCTAAATTTGAGACCCTGTTCTTTTTTGTAATTCAGTTCATGTGTAGTCAAGTTTACATTCCGTGTATTAGTGATATCTTATGATGTTTCTTTTTCTGTGTGACGTAGTTCACGTAGAATCACCGTACCTGCATCCATTCACTATGCCGCTACGGGCCTGATGACACAGATTTCATTGCTGAGTGATATTGCATTGTACGTACGTGCCACAACTTCTTTATCCATTTTTTGCTTTCTGGGATATTTACCTGATACTGTAGACGAGCTTCTTGTGAACACAGCCGTTCCAAATATTGGGGTGGCTGTCTGTTTTTGATTTTAATTTCCGTAAGCTATAGGACCATAAGTGGAAGTGCCATAGGCTGTGTTGCTTTGTTTCTTACGTGTTTCAGGAAACACCATACACTTCTCCAGGGTGGCTGCTGGCAATTTACATCCTGCCAATCAGCATAACAAGGCTCCCTGTTCTCCATATCCTGTCCTACCTTTCTGGATTTTACTCTTTTTTCAGATGGCCCTTTTGCCCGGGGGGGGGGGGGCAGTGAGATTTCATTGTAGTGCAGATTTCCTTTACAGGCTTGCTTGGTTGGCCAAAAAGGGCGTATGCGTTTTTTCCTGAATATATTCAGGAAAAAACGCATACGCCCTTTTTGGCCAAGTGCATCATTGTCGACGTTCTGCCTCTTTTCCTATGCTTTCAGGGCAATTCCAGTCTACCCCCTGCAATCGTTTTCCTGAAATTCAGCCCCGCTTTCAAGTCCCCTTCGCAGACTTACTTCAATATATTTTTGGAGGATAGCTGTCATTTATAACTCTGCAGGTTTGTGAAGTACAGTGCCCCTGAGCTCCTTTCTTCAACTCGCTTTCTTGTGAGCTGGGCACAAAACCGCAGGATTGCTTCAGGCCCTAATCTGTTTCCAGCAGGGCACACTGAGCCTTTGTTTAATTAACCTTCCTGGTGGGCAATGAGCGTTACATTTGCCCGTGCAGACACCTACAGCTAGTCTCTCATTGGTTCTCCCTATTCCTGTTCATCTTGCACAGAAATTGCAAGCTGTGCGAAACAGGAGGTTAAAGGCACTGACTCTCCAAGCGGGGAGAGTGTTAGTAAAGCATCTGGAATGGTGAACCCGAGGACCAGGAAACGAAAACTGAGATGCATTTTAAATCATTTCCCAATCACACGGTGGACGATACTCTGGGTTTCCCATGCATGTTTTAGCTGGAGGAAGAATCCCTAGAACCTGGAGAGTTGGGACCCATGGAATGGGTACCATGCAGTATGACTTCAAAGGGTCTGCATTTGCTCACCGAAACTCACCAATGCTATCAGCCTGAAGTGTCCAGCCTTATGTCTCAACCAGCTCTGGGTGTAGATGTGGTCAATCCCGGTTGCTTCACATGACCTGAGTGAATTATTTAAGAATTGCTCTCTATTTCACTGTCTTTGTGTTTTGTTTTCGAAATTTATTTTGATAATTGGATTTATCGGATTTTCACTGCTGCGTTTCGGCCGCTGTACACACGCTTGATTCTCTTACGGAGACATATATATCCATGGGTTTTAAGATTCCTCCTAGTCAGGTATATTCCTAGGCGTTGAATATGTGGTGTTGAGTCCATTTCGTTGAGCAAGGAGTAGGTCTTGTCTATTACATATTTGGCTTATGGAATGTTATCTGTGCTAATTTCAGTCTCTGGTTTTATGCAGCCCCCCAACGCACCTTTCCCCATAAGCAAGCACTAGTTGGTTTTCTAAATTTGAGACCCTGTTCTGTTTTGTAATTCAGTTCATGTGTAGTGAAGTTTACATTCCGTGTATTAGTGATATCTTATGATGTTTCTTTTTCTGTGTGACGTAGTTCACGTAGAATCACCGTACCTGCATCCACTCACTATGCCGCTACGGGCCTGATGACACAGATTTCATTGCTGAGTGATATTGCATTGTACGTACGTGCCACAACTTCTTTATCCATTTTTTGCTTTCTGGGATATTTACCTGATACTGTAGACGAGCTTCTTGTGAACACAGCCGTCCCAAATATTGCGGTGGCTGTGTGTTTTTGATTTTAATTTCCGTAAGCTATAGGACCATAAGTGGAAGTGCCATAGGCTGTGTTGCTTTGTTTCTTACGTGTTTCAGGAAACACCTTACACTTCTCCAGGGTGGCTGCTGGCAATTTACATCCTGCCAATCAGCATAACAAGGCTCCCTGTTCTCCATATCCTGTCCTACCTTTCTGGATTTTACACTTTTTTCAGATGGCCCTTTTGCCCGGGGGGGGGGGGGGCAGTGAGATTTCATTGTAGTGCAGATTTCCTTTACAGGCTTGCTTGGTTGGCCAAAAAGGGCGTATGCGTTTTTTCCTGAATATATTCAGGAAAAAACGCATACGCCCTTTTTGGCCAAGTGCATCATTGTCGACGTTGTGCCTCTTTTCCTATGCTTTCAGGGCAATTCCAGTCTACCCCCTGCAATCCTTTTCCTGAAATTCTGCCCCGCTTTCAAGTCCCCTTCGCAGGCTTACTTCAATATATTTTTGGAGGATAGCTGTCATTTATAACTCTGCAGGTTTGTGAAGTACAGTGCCCCTGAGCTCCTTTCTTCAACTCGCTTTCTTGTGAGCTGGGCACAAAACCGCAGGATTGCTTCAGGCCCTAATCTGTTTCCAGCAGGGCACACTGAGCCTTTGTTTAATTCCTCTTCCTGGTGGGAAATGAGCGTTACATTTGCCCGTGCAGACACCTACAGCTAGTCTCTCATTGGTTCTCCCTATTCCTGTTCATCTTGCACAGAAATGGCAAGCTGTGCCAAACAGGAGGTTAAAGGCACTGACTCTCCAAGCGGGGAGAGTGTTAGTAAAGCATCTGGAATGGTGAACCCGAGGACCAGGATACGAAAACTGAGATGCATTTTAAATCGTTTCCCAATCACACGGTGGACGATACTCTGGGTTTCCCATGCATGTTTTAGCTGGAGGAAGAATGCCTTGAACCTGGAGAGTTGGGACCCATGGAATGGGTACCATGCAGTATGACTTAAAAGGGTCTGCATTTGCTCACCGAAACTCACCAGTGCTATCAGCCTGAAGTGTCCAGCCTTATGTCTCAACCAGCTCTGGGTGTAGATGTGGTCAATCCCAGTTGCATCACATGCCCTGAGTGAATTATTTAAGAATTGCTCTCTATTTCACTGTCTTTGTGTTTTGTTTTCGAAATTTATTTTGATAATGGGATTTATCGGATTTTCACTGCTGCATTTCCGCCGCTATACACATGCTTGATTCTCTTACGGAGACGTATATATCCATGGGTTTTAAGATTCTTCCTAGTCCGGTATATTCCTAGGCGTTGAATATGTGGTGTTGAGTCCATTTCGTTGAGCAAGGAGTAGGTCTTGTCTATTACATATTTGGCTTATGGAATGTTATCTGTGCTAATTTCAGTCTCTGGTTTTATGCAGCACCCCAACGCACCTTTCCCCATAAGCAAGCACTAGTTGGTTTTCTAAATTTGAGACCCTGTTCTGTTTTGTAATTCAGTTCATGTGTAGTCAAGTTTACATTCCATGTATTAGTGATATCTTATGATGTTTCTTTTTCTGTGTGACGTAGTTCACGTAGAATCACCGTACCTGCATCCACTCACTATGCCGCTACGGGCCTGATGACACAGATTTCATTGCTGAGTGATATTGCATTGCACGTACGTGCCACAACTTCTTTATCCATTTTTTGCTTTCTGGGATATTTACCTGATACTGTAGACGAGCTTCTTGTGAACACAGCTGTCCCAAATATTGGGGTGGCTGTCTGTTTTTTATTTTAATTTCTGTAAGCTATAGGACCATAAGTGGAAGTGCCATAGGCTGTGTTGCTTTGTTTCTTACGTGTTTCAGGAAACACCATACACTTCTCCAGGGTGGCTGCTGGCAATTTACATCCTGCCAATCAGCATAACAAGGCTCCCTGTTCTCCATATCCTGTCCTACCTTTCTGGATTTTACACTTTTTTCAGATGGCCCTTTTGCCCGGGGGGGCAGTGAGATTTCATTGTAGTGCAGATTTCCTTTACAGGCTTGCTTGGTTGGCCAAAAAGGGCGTATGCGTTTTTTCCTGAATATATTCAGGAAAAAAGGCATACGCCCTTTTTGGCCAAGTGCATCATTGTCGACGTTCTGCCTCTTTTCCTATGCTTTCAGGGCAATTCCAGTCTACCCCCTGCAATCGTTTTCCTGAAATTCAGCCCCGCTTTCAAGTCCCCTTCGCAGGCTTACTTCAATATATTTTTGGAGGATAGCTGTCATTTATAACTCTGCAGGTTTGTGAAGTACAGTGCCCCTGAGCTCCTTTCTTCAACTCGCTTTCTTGTGAGCTGGGCACAAAACCGCAGGATTGCTTCAGGCCCTAATCTGTTTCCAGCAGGGCACACTGAGCCTTTGTTTAATTCCTCTTCCTGGTGGGCAATGAGCGTTACATTTGCCCGTGCAGACACCTACAGCTAGTCTCTCATTGGTTCTCCCTATTCCTGTTCATCTTGCACAGAAATGGCAAGCTGTGCCAAACAGGAGGTTAAAGGCACTGACTCTCCAAGCGGGGAGAGTGTTAGAAAAGCATCTGGAATGGTGAACCCGAGGACCAGGATGCGAAAACTGAGATGCATTTTAAATCATTTCCCAATCACACGGTGGACGATACTCTGGGTTTCCCATGCATGTTTTAGCTGGAGGAAGAATCCCTTGAACCTGGAGAGTTGGGACCCATGGAATGGGTACCATGCAGTATGACTTCAAAGGGTCTGCATTTGCTCACCGAAACTCACCAATGCTATCAGCCTGAAGTGTCCAGCCTTATGTCTCAACCAGCTCTGGGTGTAGATGTGGTCAATCCCGGTTGCATCACATGCCCTGAGTGAATTAGTTAAGAATTGCTCTCTATTTCACTGTCTTTGTGTTTTGTTTTCGAAATTTATTTTGATAATGGGATTTATCGGATTTTCACTGCTGCGTTTCGGCCGCTGTACACACGCTTGATTCTCTTACGGAGACATATATATCCATGGGTTTTAAGATTCTTCCTAGTCAGGTATATTCCTAGGCGTTGAATATGTGGTGTTAGGTCCATTTCGTTGAGCAAGGAGTAGGTCTTGTCTATTACATATTTGGCTTATGGAAAGTTATCTGTGCTAATTTCAGTCTCTGGTTTTATGCAGCACCCCAAGGCACCTTTCCCCATAAGCAAGCACTAGTTGGTTTTCTAAATTTGAGACCCTGTTCTTTTTTGTAATTCAGTTCATGTGTAGTCAAGTTTACATTCCGTGTATTAGTGATATCTTATGATGTTTCTTTTTCTGTGTGACGTAGTTCACGTAGAATCACCGTACCTGCATCCACTCACTATGCCGCTACGGGCCTGATGACACAGATTTCATTGCTGAGTGATATTGCATTGTACGTACGTGCCACAACTTCTTTATCCATTTTTTGCTTTCTGGGATATTTACCTGATACTGTAGACGAGCTCCTTGTGAACACAGCCATCCCAAATATTGGGGTGGCTGTGTCTTTTTGATTTTAATTTCCGTAAGCTATAGGACCATAAGGGGAAGTGCCATAGGCTGTGTTGCTTTGTTTCTTACGTGTTTCAGGAAACACCATACACTTCTCCAGGGTGGCTGCTGGCAATTTACATCCAGCCAATCAGCATAACAAGGCTCCCTGTTCTCCATATCCTGTCCTACCTTTCTGGATTTTACACTTTTTTCAGATGGCCCTTTTGCCCGGGGGACAGTGAGACTTCATTGTAGTGGAGATTTCCTTTACAGGCTTGCTTGGTTGGCCAAAAAGGGCGTATGCGTTTTTTCCTGAATATATTCAGGAAAAAACGCATACGCCCTTTTTGGCCAAGTGCATCATTGTCGACGTTGTGCCTCTTTTCCTATGCTTTCAGGGCAATTCCAGTCTACCCCCTGCAATCGTTTTCCTGAAATTCAGCCCCGCTTTCAAGTCCCCTTCGCAGGCTTACTTCAATGTATTTTTGGAGGATAGCTGTCATTTATAACTCTGCAGGTTTGTGAAGTACAGTGCCCCTGAGCTCCTTTCTTCAACTCGCTTTCTTGTGAGCTGGGCACAAAACAGCAGGATTGCTTCAGGCCCTAATCTGTTTCCAGCAGGGCACACTGAGCCTTTGTTTAATTCCTCTTCCTGGTGGGCAATGAGCGTTACATTTGCCCGTGCAGACACCTACAGCTAGTCTCTCATTGGTTCTCCCTATTCCTGTTCATCTTGCACAGAAATGGCAAGCTGTGCCAAACAGGAGGTTAAAGGCACTGACTCTCCAGGCGGGGAGAGTGTTAGTAAAGCATCTGGAAGGGTGAACACGAGGACCAGGATACGAAAACTGAGATGCATTTTAAATCGTTTCCCAATCACACGGTAGACGATACTCTGTGTTTCCCATGCATGTTTTAGGTGGAGGAAGAATGCCTTGAACCTGGAGAGTTGGGACCCATGGAATGGGTACCATGCAGTATGACTTCAAAGGGTCTGCATTTGCTCACCGAAACTCACCAATGCTATCAGCCTGAAGTGTCCAGCCTTATGTCTCAACCAGCTCTGGGTGTAGATGTGGTCAATCCCGGTTGCATCACATGCTCTGAGTGAATTATTGAAGAATTGCTCTCTATTTCTCTGTCTTTGTTTTCGAAATTTATTTTGATAATGGGATTTATCGGATTTTCACTGCTGCGTTTCGGCCGCTGTACACACGCTTGATTCTCTTACGGAGACATATATATCCATGGGTTTTAAGATTCTTCCTAGTCAGGTATATTCCTAGGCGTTGAATATGTGGTGTTGGGTCCATTTCGTTGAGCATGGAGTAGGTCTTTTTTATTACATATTTGGCTTATGGAAAGTTATCTGTGCTAATTTCAGTCTCTGGTTTTATGCAGCACCCCAAGGCACCTTTCACCATAAGCAAGGACTAGTCGGTTTTCTAAATTTGAGACCCTGTTCTGTTTTGTAATTCAGTTCATGTGTAGTCAAGTTTACATTCCGTGTATTAGTGATATCTTATAATGTTTCTTT